>NW_026575020.1:41125047-41873431 GCF_905146905.1 Nyctereutes procyonoides | reverse complement strand
TCCTGAAAATGTAACAGTATTTGCTTAACCAATGCTTCCTATTTATTTTTCTTCCCATTCATTTTTTTCTTGTTACTATAGCACTGTCGATAAATGTATAAGTTAACCAAGATTTTAGAAGTTGAGAACTTCCAGTGTGGGTGAGAGTGGCATGAAGAGGCTACAGCCTCTTCATGGCAGTTTTATAAAAACAATCTGACAGAACATTTCATAAACTTTATATAGTGCTGTCAGTAATTCCAAAGAGTCTGCCCAAGCAAAGAATTCTTAATACAGAAAAAGAGTTTTCAAAACAACAATTTATCTGATTATTTTAGACTTTGATTTAATTGATGGATTATCTTAAGGTATCTTGAAAATTTGTGACAAAAGTAATTAATTTTATATTAATTGTATGAGCAAAATATTTTCATTTTTCTTATTTGCTTCTCCCTTCTCTCTCTCTCTCTCTCTCTAGATAAAGTGCTGTTTATGACCACAGCTGTTGATTTGGTAATAACAGAAGTACAGGAACCTGTTCGATTTCTCATAGAGACAAAAGTCCGCGTTTGCTCACCTAATGAAAGATTATTCTGGCCCTTTAGCAAACGTAGTACTACTGAAAATTTCTTTTTGAAACTAAAACAGGTACTATGCTTTTCTATAAATATGGGAGGGAGGTAGATAAAGGAGAAACTTTTTGAGGCTGATTTATCATTGAGCTAAGCTATCACTTAGATCTTTAAACAGTTGTGTATTTAAACATATTAAGAGGAAAATTGTCTTATTTTTGCCCACCTGTTTATCATTTTTCTTACTCTTCAGAACCAGGTGTCTGATCTTACTTGCCTTCAGGTTATTTTAACAATTTTTTTATGTCGCTTTACTAAAGTCCTAACTCTTAGACTCCTTTATCTGAACATGTTTTTATTTCACTCTCATTCCAGTGGGTTATTTCACTGGCTGTAGGATTCTGGGTTGATTTTTTTTTTCTTTTATTTTTTGATTTTTTTTTTTTCTTTTAGCACTTTAAAGGTGTCCACTCACCGTCTCCTGGCTCTCATTGTTTTTGATGTGAAGTCAGCATGCATTTATTTGTATTGTCTCTGTATGGAATGAGTCATTTTCTCCTGGCTGCTTCTAAGATTATATTTTATCTTTGATTTTCAGACATTGAAATATGATGTGCCTGGGCATTTATTTTTTCTTATTTGTCTTCCTTGGGATTTGCTGAGCTTCTTGAAATTAATTAATTAATTAATCAATCTATCTAAGTGACCTATCAATCATCTATCACAGAGAGAGAGAAAGAGCACCGCACAAGCAGAGGGAGTGGAAGAGAGAGAAGCAGACTCTCCACTGAGCAGGGAGCCTCATGGGTGCGGCCTCAATCCCAAGACTTTGGGATCATGACCCAAGCTGAAGGCAGATGCTTAACTGACTGAACTACCCAGGCACCCTTGAGCTTCTTGAAATTTTAAGTTTATGTTCTGTTTTGTTTTTTACCAATTTTGAGGAAAATCTGGTTATTTGTTACAACCTTCTTTCCTGCCCCATCTCTCTTTTCTCTCTTGTAGGATTCCAGTTACATATATTTTAGTCCTTTTGATACTACCTTATAGATCTCTAAGGCTCTGTTTTTTGTGTTTTCTTTTAAATTTATTTTATTTTTTTCCTGGTTTTTCTTCAGGTAGTATACCATTTTAACTCTTTGACTTGTCTTAAAGTTGGTTTGCCCCTTTTATCCAGTTTGCTGTTGAGCCCATTCAATGAATTTATTTATTTATTTGAGATTTATTTATTTGAGCGGGGTGGGGGGTGAGAGAACGTGTGCATGCACATAGAGGGAGAGGGAGAAGCCGATTCCGTACTGAGCAGAGGGCTCAGTCCCAGGACCTGAGCGAAGGCAGATGCTTAACAGACTGAGCCACCCAGGTGCCGCAAACTTTTTTTTTTTTTTAATTTCAGATCTTTTGCTTTTTATTTCTGGAATGTCTATTTAGTTCTTTAGTTTTCTTAAGAGATTTTCTCTTTGTTCTTTCAAGTATATTTTCTCTTATATCTTTGGGCATAATTATAATATTGCTGCTTTAAAAATCCTTAACTGCTAATTCTAATGTCTGGCGAGTCACATTTTCCTGTTTCTTTGTCTAGTAATTTTAGATTATATGTTGGACATTTTTATAATAGATTATTGTGGTCTGTTATGGTCCCTTCTGAGTATCAATTTAAAAAAAAATAATTCTGTCAGTTAATATGGTGAAAATCAAATTCCATACTCTATTTTACCTGTAGTGGGTGGCAGATAAAATCTGTTTCCTTCTTTTAGCTTTTCTTGGCCTCATATGCCCCACTACTCCCCCCCCCTTTTTTTCTTGCTTTCCTTTGTATCAAAACATCTTGAAAAATAATCAAATCCATACTGACCTAAATTGCTAAATCTAGTGGTCAGTCTGAGTCTTCATCATCCTTGGCCAGTGAGCTATATACAGTATGGATGATCACTCCCCAACTCCTTACTCCTTTCTTACTTAGCCTTCAGGACATCTGAGATTTACCTCACCCCTAAAATGCTCTCCTTACCTGTCTTAACTGTCTCAATTCATGGACACCTTCTCCTAATTGTTGCTAAGGTTAAATATTTTTCTTTCATTTTTCACACCCCATATCCAGTCTGTCAGGAAATTCTGTTTACTTTCAAACCCTATCTAGACTTAGATACACTAACCTCATCTGAATTGTCACCTTTACCTGAGCTACTGTAATAATCTCTTCACATCTGTTTTTTTTTTTTTTTTTTGCCCTCTCTTTCTTTCTCTCTCTCTCTTTTTTTTTTAAAGAGTTTATTTATTTATTCATGAGAGACACACAGAGAGAGACGCAGAGACACAGGCAGAGAGAGAAGCAGGCTCCATGCAGGGAGCCCGACATGGGACTCAATCCTTGGTCTCCAGGATCAGGCCTTGGGCCGAAGGCAGTGCCAAACTGCTGAGCCACCCAGGCTGCCCTCTCTCTCTCTCTTTTGTAAGATTTTTACTTTTTAGAGTACAAGCTGGGGAGAGGGAAAGCAGAAAGCAGCTACTTAATCAACTGAGCCACACAGGCGCCCCTCCTTTTCATATATTCTCAACACAGCAGCCTAAGATCAAGTCAGATCACTTTTCTGCTCACAACCCTTTAAACCAACTCTATAAAAGCCAGAGTCCTTTCATTGGTTTCTGATGTTTATGTGGTCTACTGCCTATTATATCATTTTTTTAAAAGTTTATTTATTTATTAATGAGAGACAGAGAGAGAGAGAGAAAGAAACACAGGCAGAGAGAGAAGCAGGCTTCATGCAGGGAGCCCGATGTGGGACTTGATCTCTGGTCTCTGGGATCACACCCCAGGCCGAAGGTGGCGCTAAACCACTAAGCCACCAGGGCTGCCCTGCCTATTATTATCATGAACTAATTTCTCTCTACTGCTTTTTTTCCTTACTGCTTCTGCTCTAACGATGCTCTTGGGGCTTTTGCTATTAACTGTTTATTCTGCCTTGAATGCTCTTCCCATTTCCCATTTGCTATTATTCACCTCCTTCAAGTCCTCATCTTCTTTAAGTTTGTGCTCAGATGTCAATCTGAGCCTGACTGTCACATTTAACACTGCAGTTTGGCTACTCTTGCAGTGATGCTGCCAATCACCCCCACCCCTGCCCCGGTATATATTTTTTCAATTTTTTACAAAGCTTTTAACTTCCAGTATACCACATAATGTACTTAATTTTATTTTGCTTATTATGTGTTTTCCCTGTTAGAAACCTCTACTAACTCAGTATTCCTGATGTGCCTTGTTCACTGATTTATCCTAAGCATCTAAAACATAGTAGTTCTCTGGACGCCTGGGTGGCTCAGCAGTTGAGCGTCTGCCTTTGGTTCAGGATGTGATCCCAGTCTGGGGATTGAGTCCCACATCAGGCTCCCTGCATGGAGCCTGCTTCTCCCTCTGCCTGTGTCTCTACCTCTCTCTTTGTGTCTCTCATGAATAAATAAATAAAATTAAGAAAAAGAAAGTTGACTTTGGAATCAAGTGTATCAGATTTTACCACTGACTAGCAAGTACCATCAACTCTTTGAGCCTGTTTACTCATCTGTAAAATGGCAGTGATTGAAGATTCCTCATAGTGTTATTGTGACATTAAGTAAGAAACTGTATAACATGCTTGGCATATGATATGTTATTCATTTTAACGGTTATTGAGAGGGACTGTGGAACCTTAGTGGGACAGAGGAGGAGTAAAAGGTATTATGTCCATGGGGCACCCGGGTGGCTCAGTCATTTGGGCATTCAATTCTTGATCTCAGGTCTTGATCTTGGGGTCCTGAATTCATTCCCCGTGTTGGGCTCCACACTAGGTGTGGAGGCTACTTTAAAAAAAAAAAAAAACAACAACTAAGGCATGAAATAGGACAAGATTGACTATCATTGGATCAGCCCCAGAAGAACAACACTTCAGAAAGAAAATCAGTTTACAGGTATCATTTTAAAAGTTTAGGGAGGGGGATCCCTGGATGGCTCAGTGGTTTAGCTCCTGCCTGCAGCCTGGGATGTGATCCTGGAGACCCGGGATCGAGTCCCATGTCGGGCTTCCTGCGTGGAGCCTGCTTCTCCCTCTGCCTGTGTCTCTGCCTCTGTTTTTCTCTCTGTGTGTCTCTCATGAATAAATAAAATAAAATATTAAACAAAAAAAAGTTTAGGGAGTATGGATGATTCTTAAGTTGTCTAGAGTAAGAGATGATAAATAGAAATTAATGGTATAATCATTTTAGTACAAATTTGTATGTCAGAAAACATATTCTCTTTAATTAGAGTTCTGTCTCTTTAATCTTAGTGAACATAAATAAGATTCCTCTGATACTGCTTTTCCCTTGAGGTCTTATACAACCTTGTGTTCATAGACTGCATGAGTTTACAGGAATATTACTTAAGTGGTTTGGTCTACTAGAATGTATCTAAGTAAGCTAATAAATGACTTGGCAGGGTAAAGGAGCCAGAAACACATATACCTGAGACCTGGCCCGACAGACTACCCTAGACTCTCTTTTAAGTTTAAAAACTAAACATAGGCTGAGTTGTCAGTATTTTCTTTGTAAAAAGCAGAAGTTTATATGTGGAAGCTAGGAGGAGGGCAAAGGAATTCCTCAGAATAATCTTTCATTTTTCTCCTTATTTGGATAAGTCTTATTTTTTTGGGGGGAGGAGTTTTGTGAGGGGTAGAGAATGAGAAAGAAGAGACAGAGTGAAGAATTTGAGCAACTTGTTGCTGTCTCAGCGCACTTAGAGCACTGTTAATCTCTTTTTTTTGTAACATAATAAAGTAAGTTCATTCCCTTCTATAGTTCATGGCATTAAAAAGTAATAGCTACAGTGGTTAAGAGCCTACTGTGGCCACCAGTGTACTAGCTACTTTGCTTTTTCTGTCTTATATAATTTTTTATAGTGGCTAGTAAGGATAGAATTTTCATTTTATAGATCCAAAGATGTAAAATAGATTTTATGGAATGTTGTGTGAACAAGATATACACCTGAGCCTTCTAAGAGTTCTCAGTCAGGATTGAGGAAACATCCTCTCTTTGTCTTTCTGTAAGAGGATTTTTAGGATTTATTTAAATTAAGGAGAATTTAAAATTGTAACCCTTTTTGCAGTTCTCATTAGACTGAAAAAGGAAACAATGCTGTGAACCAAATTCGTTAAATATACAGCATATAGTTTCTGTTTATTGCTGTCAGTATGGAAGAATAATTATGGAAATTTTACATGTTAAAAATTTGATTCTTTCTCCTATCACTAAAATTATCTGATGACTCAGTAACAACTCTTTAGCCTGGAAGCCTTCCCAACTGTGAGGATTATTACATTACAATGGCATCATATTAGGGAAGAAACTTAAAATTAGTGGAGAAAGGGGCACCTGGGTGGCTTAGTAGTTAAATGTCTGATTTTTGGTCTCAGCCCAGATCTTGATCTCAGAACCATAAGTTTAAGCCTCACATTGGGTTCTGCACTGGGCATGTAGCCTACTTTAAAAAAAAATTAACAGATGAATAACGATCATTTTCTTGGTTTTAAATATTTAAATATCATTTACTAAAAGAGGAAGAAACTGATCTGAAGACGAGGTTTTCCAACAGTAACATAAAATGAATTTAAGTCTGGCTAAGCATTCTTAAAACTATAGAATTATAGAATTTTATTGCCAAAGACCATAGGTGTCTTAAAATCTTTGATGAAATTTTTTTATAAATGAAGCTGATGTGTGTAAAACTAAGTATGCGACCAACATCATATAGACAAGTTATTAGTATGACCATACTAGACCTGAACCTCTTCTCTTTGGGGTGTGTTTTTATGTGTGCGTGCACGTACATGTGTGTACACAGGCATGCACACATGTGCTATACCACTCTATCTCTCAAGGTAAAAAATATGGAAATGTTTTCTGTATTGGAGACCTTCATCTGCTAAATCAGGAGGCACATGATATCATCATATTCTGCTGTTCCTGGAAGGTGTGATCACTAGGTTAAGGTGGTGATCACTGGATTTCTCCTTTGTAAAAGTAGTTTCTCTTTGCATTTAACAAATAATATTTGGGGTGGTTCTTTGGCAACTTCCAAATACCCTCAACAACTTTCTAATGGTTTTAGCATCCTTGAGCATTGATGATCCTTCCCTGAATTATTTGAGTTCATTTACATATTTTCTTTATTTTATTTTTTTTAAGATTTTATTTTTTTATTTTTATTTTTATTTTATTTTATTTTATTTTATTTTATTTTATTTTATTTTATTTTATTTTTTAAAGAGGATGAAGCTCTATTAGATTCCAAAGAAGAGGCTATTTTTTTTTATTTTTATTTATTTATTGATAGTCACACAGAGAGAGAGAGAGAGGCAGAGACATAGGCAGAGGGAGAAGCAGGCTCCATGCACCGGGAGCCCGACGTGGGATTCGATCCCGGGTCTCCAGGATCGTGCCCTGGGCCAAAGGCAGGCGCCAAACCGCTGCGCCACCCAGGGATCCCCAAGATTTTATTTATTTATTCATGAGAGACACAGAGAAAGAGGCAGAGACATAGGCAGAGAGAGAAGCAGGCTTCTTGCAGGAGCCTGATGTGGGACTTGATCCCAGGACCCCAGGATCACAACCTGAGCCAAAGGCTCAACCACTAACCCACCCAGGTGCCCCCACATATTTTCAATAGTAAGGTCACGTTATAGAGCTTTCTTTTTTTCTTTTACATTTATATGTTTCTAATATTCACTAACTTAAAGACAGTAATTGTAATGTATTTATTTGCTTTATCCTACTTTATCAAATAATTAAAAAATAACAGTATTGCAGGAAACACCCTTAATACAAATTTTATTTTATTGATCCTAGCAAATCTATAACAAAATATTTATAAAATTGTAAATGTTAAGAAAAGGCACTATTATATTTGTTTTTGAAATACAGATTTTAATTACGTAAAATTTCAGTGAGAAAAAACATACATTAATATAATTACTGATAGGGTAATTAAGCATTCATTAATAAACTTGCACCATTTCTAAAATATAGATGATGCCACACTGCAATTTGTGTACAGCTTACGATGTACAAGCTTCTTTCAATTTGAAATAAGACCATATTTTAATGTCAGTATATAAAAGTCAGTATGTAAACATCTAAATGAAAAGGTTCCAGAATATTTAGTATATTCTGAACTTTGTATAGATGCTTAAATTTTGGGAGAAACATTTACTTATGTAACTGTAATACCTAGGTATAACATAAAAACAGATGTATATAATATGAAATTATTTAAATCTGTACAGTTTCAAATTCCCATTTGTTGATATTTCAAAAAAGTCAGTATTGTAATTAATAAACTACTGAGTGGAGTTTATGCAACTTTTTTTCCTCTTTGAACATGTTCTAATATATAAAATGAGTACTGTGTTCAAAAGTTAACTGGAAAAATGTTTTTTCATATAGTTATGTTACCATTTGACACATAGGTTCATTTGTTTCCATATTTTCAACTCGGGGTCTTTGGGTCTTTTTTTCTTTTTGTTTATTTTTTGAATATTTAAAATATGTATAATGGTACAAAAGTCAAATTATGTAAAAATGTACTCAGAAGTCTTAACTTTCATTCATGTTTCTCCACCCATAGGTAACCATTATTAGTGGTTTCTGGTTTCACAAAAAAAAAAAAAAAAAAAAGTTTCTTTTTTTTGAAAATAGGAAAATACTCTTATATTTTTTTAATTCTCTTATAAAATACAAACTAGCCTATGTACTCTCTGGTACTTTGCTTTTTTAACTTACTGTAGATATTTTTTTTTAAGATTTTTTATTTATTTATTCATGAGAGGCACACAGAGAGAGAGAGGCAGAGGGAGAAGCAGGCTCCATGCAGGGAGACCGACGTGGGACTTGATCCCGGGACTCCAGGACCACATCCCAGGCCGAAGGCGGCGCTAAACCGCTGAGCCACCGGGGCTGCCCTGTAGATCATTTTTTCACATCAGTTCATAGAGATCTTTCTCATTCTTAATGGCTACATAGTACTTTCTATTTGGATGAGTCACGATTTATGATTTTTTAATTGTCTTCTGTTGATGTATTTTTGAATTTTTTTCAGTCATTTGCTGTTGAAATAATTTTGCAATATAGAACCTTGTGTGTACATTGTTTTAATTTAATGAAAGTGCATCTTAGAGTAAATTTTTATTAGTAGACTCCTCAATACATGAGGTAATTTTGCATATGTAATTTTTTTATATTTGCCAAATTTTCTCTCAGTGTAATCGTAGAGGATATGAGAGTACCTGTTTCTCCACAAACTTGTCAAGAGTATGTTGTCAAACTTAAAGATCTGATGGTAGTCTTAATTTTTCCTTTGATGAATGAAAACATTTTTTTTTCATATGTTTAAGGGTAATTTTACTTTCCTTTTCTGTGAACTGTTCTCTTCATGTTTTTGGCTTTTTGGTTTTGACCTTTTTCCTTTTAGTTTTTAGAAGCTCTTTCTGTATTTAAGAGACTAACCCTTTGAGATATAAATTGTAAATATTTCTCCAGGTTTGCCCCTTGTCATGTTTTTTCATCAAGTTTTTCCCTTTAAAGCTTCTGGATTTTGAGTCAGAAATGCTTTCCTTACACCCAGTAATAAAGAAATTTACACATTTTCTTTTATTACATGGTTTCGTTTTTCTGCTTTTAAATTGTTGATTCATTAGTGTTATATTCTAGCATATGGTATATGGTATGGGTCTGATTTAATCTTTTTCCAAATGGCTTTGTACTTGTCCCAAAACCATTCTTTGAATAGTCTAACTTCTCCCTGTGATTTGAGATGTCACTTAAATACCACATTTTCTTGTGTCTTTGGACTTCATTCAGCTTTTTATGTTCTCTTCCATGGGTTTTTAGGTTACTCATGCACCAATATCACATTTAATTATGTAGACTTTATGATTTGATGCCTGATACAGCTACCTTCCCTCTCCAGTTCTTTTTGTGGATTTTGCTGTATATTTTTATTTTTCATGTAAACTTTAGATTCAACTTCTGTAGCTATAGAAAAAAATTGGCTGTTATTTTACTAAGGAGAATTGACATCTTTATGATGTTTAGTCATAAACATGGGAGCCTGATGGGGGACTTGATACCAGGTCCCCAGGATCACGACCTGAACCAGAGGCAGACATTCAACCACTGAGCCACCGAGGTGCCCCTCAAGAGTGCTTTTTCTCAAGTTTTTTATTACAGGAAATTCAGAAATAAAAAATAATGGTATAATCACAGAAATAAAAATAATGGTATAATCAACCCCCATGTACTATTTCCTAGATTCAACAATGTATATTATTTTTTAAAAGATTTTATTTATTTGAGAAGGAGAGAGAGCATGAATAGAAAGGAGAAGTAGAGGGAGAAGTAGGCTCCCTGCTCGGCATGGAGCTTGATCCCAGGACCCTGAGATTGGGACCCGAGCTGATGGCAGATGCCCAACCAACTGAACCATGCAGGTGCCCCTCAATGTATATCATCTTTAATAGCTGGAGTTCTTGACTTCTAAGCACAGTTCAGTTCATGGCTCTGTGTTTATCTGACTTCAAAAGGCAGTATTGATCTGGTCATTCTGATTCATAGAAGAGTTTCTAGGTAAACTGCAGTGTTTATGAGTGACATTTATATAGTCTGAGAAATTCTTTTTTTTAAGTAGAGAGCTATTGTTCTTTGAACTCTTTTAGATGGTTATTGTTGCAGATAGTAATTTGTAACAAATGAATAAAAGAAAATCTTATTCCCTGTCAAAGTATTATATTTAAAATTAAAAATTGGGGTACCTGGGTGGCTCAGTGGTTGAGTGTCTGCTTTTGGCTCAGAGCGTGATCCCGGGGTCCTGGGATCGAGTCCTGCATCAGGCTCCTCACAGAGCACCTCTCTCTTATTGCTTCTCCCTCTGCCTATGTTTCTGTCTCTGTGTCTCTCATGAATAAGTCTTTTTTTAAAAAGATTTATTTATTAAAAAAAAAGATTTATTTATTTAATCATGAGAGACACAAACAGAGTCAGAGACATAGGCAGAGGGAGAAGCAGGCCCCTTGCAGGGAGCCCGATGCAGGACTTGATCCCAGATCCCGGGATCACAGTGGAGCCGAAGGCAGGTGCCCAACTGCTGAGCCACCCAGGCGTCCCATGAATAAATAAATCTTTAAAATAAATAAAAATAACTAAAAGTTAGGGGATCCCTGGGTGGCTCAGCGGTTTAGCGCCTGCCTTTGGCCCAGGGTGCGATGCTGGAGTCCCGGGATCAAGTCCCATGTCGGGCTTCCGGCATGGAGCCTGCTTCTCCCTCTGCCTGTGTCTCTGCCTCTCTCTCTCTCTCTCTCTCTCTCTCTCTCTCTCTCTCTCTATCATAAATAAATAAATCTTTTAAAAAAATAACTAAAAGTTATAATCACAGTTATAAATTTAGAATGAACAAATGTCATAGATTTTAATTCAATTCATTAAGTAATGAGGGAGCCAGTAAGACAGTAAAACTGGCTCTACGTATTTGAGGAGCTTGAGTTTATGTAGTCCTTCTTTGAAAAAAAAAAAAAAAAAAACAACCGGGTAGCCCGGGTGGCTCAGCAGTTTAGCGCCAGGATCAAGTACCGCACCAGGCTCCCTGCATGGAGCCTGCTTCTCCCTCTGCCTGTGTCTCTGCCTCTCTCTCTCTCTCTCTCTCTCTCTCTCTCTCTCTCTCTATATATATATATATATATATATATATATATATATATATATATATATTCTCGTGAATAAATAAAATCTTAAAAAAAAACATTAGAATAAGATTGCTAGATCAGAAATAAAACTGGCTAATGTCTTATAGATAACTTTGGGTTATCTTTTCTACCAGACAGAAATCATTTGCCTATTCTACTGGACACAAATCTATGGGTTAATATATAACTTCATAGGGTCTGGGTCTTTAATTAATAGTCAAAATCGTTTATTCATCTAGAAAATTAATCCTTAGGTGGACATGTTAAAACAAAGTTGGCAAACTAGAGTATGTGGGTCAAATCTGGCCTGGTCTTTGTTCTTTAGAATATAGCTATACTCACTTAGGTAGGGTCTGTGGGTGCTTTTGCACCATCATGACAGAATTTAGTAGTTGTGACAGACTAGTGGCCCACGGAGCCTAAAATACTTATTATGGGCCCTTTACAGAAAGGTTTACTGACTCCTACATTAAGCAGTATCTCAGGATGATATTGAAAGGACATTGCTACTAACTTGGTCTTCTAGGATTGGGATGATTTTTTTTTTAACCTGCATGAACACTCAGATGATAAAATATGCTCTGCCTGGTATTTCTGTACCTAGTGAACCTTTTAATCCTCCTCTTTCTGTATTTTTACTTTACACTTGTACATATTTCTTCTCACTGATGTAGTTACCTTTCTAGTTGTCTTTGTATCTTTTCCTACAGTTCTGCCTTTTTTCTAGCTTTGTGTTTCACTTTTTCCTCCCCTCCTTCTCCTTAAACTGGCTATAATGTGTAATATTAATTAAATTTAGTACTGGAAAATTTTATACTCTCAGTCCTTAATTTTTAATTTAGATTAGTTCAAACTGCTATATGTTTGCCTCAAAATACAAACCAGTTTGAGATACAGAATATTTGTGAATTTCATTAATCTCTTTTCTGCCACCCCCCCTCCCAGTTGTGGCTTTCAGTTGAAGAAAAGTTCTCTACACTGCTTTAATTAAGCTAAAGGAGTGGGAAGAAGCATGGAAATAAAAGGACTCTCCTAGTCCGAAACTTTGTGTTAGAATATTTTAAAACCTTTTTTCAGAGCTCCTGGATGGCTCATTCAGTTAAGTGACTTAATCTCGATTTCAGCTCAGGTTATATGATCTCAGCGTTGTGACATCAAGCTCTTTGTTGGGCTCAGCACTGGGCATGGAGCCTGCCTAAGATTCTCCTTCTCTTTCTACCTCTCCACATTCTCTCCCCCTCTCTAAAAATAAAACTAAAAAACAAAAACAAATATTTTTTCATGGATAGTTTCTTGTAGAAAACCTAAGAAGCCTTAAAATAATTAGGAAGCTATAGATAGTTAGCACTAAGTATTGGTAGCTGCTATCATGTATGATAATATAGTCTGAAGACAATAAAACTACAGAGTTAGAGTCCTGCTAACCTGTTTTCCTATGGGTTTTTATTTTATTTTATTTTTTTTAATATATTTTTTTAAAGATTCCATTTATTGATGAGAGACACACACACACACACACAGAGAGGCAGAAACACAGGCAGAGGGAGAAGCAGGCTCCGCGCAGGGAGCCCCATGTGGGACTTGATCCCAAGTCTCCAGGATCAAGCACTGGGCTGAAGGCAGGGGCCAAACCGCTGAGCCACTCAGGGATCCCCTCCTATGGGTTTTTAAATCTAAATGTATATTTTTCTATTTAGAAAAGGTTATTTTTAGTGTAGACTTTCAAAGTAAGACCTTTTTATTCTCATATCCTGTATGAAATCAGAAGTGTCATGTCTATTAAAAAATAATTGTACCACTTAGTAAATAATATTTTTTCATCTTCAAGATAAAGCAGAAGGAGAGAAAGAACAATACTGACACTTTATATGAAGTTGTGTGCTTGGAAAGTGAATCAGAGAGAGAGAGGAGGAAAACTACTGCCACTCCCTCAATTCGCCTGCCACAGTCTGGGTCTCAGAGTTCAATGATACCTTCTCCTCCAGAAGATGATGAAGAGGAAGGTAAATTGTAGGGAGAGATTGATTTCTATTACGGGGTGGTACACCATGCACATTATTATAATTTTATCAGGGAATTGATAATTTGACATATCATTTGGAATTCTTCAGTAAATAGTTATGAGCATGTACTGTATGCAAAGGACCAGGGAAGATTCAGAAATGATGAGCACAGGGCCTTCTGTAAGATAATTGTAGTCAAGTTGGAAAAAATGAGATTTATAAGTAGTGCTTTTTTAAAGATCAGGCTATGCTAGCTTAGTGTATTAGCACATTTTTAGAGCAAAATTGACATAGCTTTCACCTAAATAAATGTTCCCATTTCAACTGATTCATTTTACAGGGACAATTTCACTTGCCAAAATGTGGCTTCCTCACGACGCAAAATATGTGTATTTAAATATACAAATTTGTTTATATAATATTGGATTTTCACACTTATAAACATTAGGAATCAACCAGTTTTTTCTTCCCCCCCCCCCCCGGCCTTTTTTAAGGTTATATCCGGTAATTAACCTGTCAATCTCTGTTAAAAGCTACTATGTAGAAGTGGAAGGAAGGTAGGAGCACAGGAAAAGCAAAAGTTTGGGAGGCATTTACTAACCTATAATTTTGTATGAGGACTTTTAATTTTTATAAAGAGGAAAGCAGCTGATTATGATAGAAGGTCATTTGAAGCACACGTCTATGTGGAGTTCACAGAAAGTGTTCTGGAAATTCATAGAGGAGAATCCATTTGTCATTGTCGGGAGGTGTGGTGGGGCATCATGAAGAGTAGTTTTTGAGGTATGACTTTTAAAGTGCAAAGAGAATTCAGCAGGGATAAATGGGTGGGCTTGGGCACTTCTAGCTCTGAAATTGCATTAACAAAGGCCTAGAGGTGGCAAGAATGACTGAGTTAAAAGAAATACTCATGATTATATGTGCTTTTTTTCAAGTTAGAGCAGGCCCTGACTTTCCAATTCCCATTGTTCCTGTAATTTTCACTTTTCCAATGACTAATATTAATGGCCACTTGTTGGAGCTTAATATGTGGTGGGCCCGTACTTTATTTCAAAAGTAAAGTAATAGTTTGTTTATATAATCCTCACAAACATTCTGAAAAAACAAGATTTGATATTATTCTTATTTTGCACATAAGGAAATGAAATCTCAGAAAAGTAAATTTGCCCAAGGTCGCACAGTTACAAATTGGCAAGGAGAATCTTTATCCAGTTCTGAGAGTTAGTGGTCTGAGCTCTATTCTGTAATTGTCTTGGTGTATTTAGTTCACATAAAGCATTTTGAAGTGCAGAGAAAGCATATGGATTTTGGGAGAAGTTCGAGATAAAATTTAAAATCTTCCGTCAAAGCCAATTTAAGCCACGTGTTAAAGTTCGGAAAAGTGGACAATCACTGTTTGAGATTGTCTCCTCTGTAACATGTAGTCTTGAGACTTGCAGTTTACCT
Source organism: Nyctereutes procyonoides (assembly GCF_905146905.1). Lineage (NCBI taxonomy): Eukaryota > Metazoa > Chordata > Mammalia > Carnivora > Canidae > Nyctereutes > Nyctereutes procyonoides. The sequence continues at coordinate 41,858,692 of NW_026575020.1, read as the reverse complement.
TCTAAGTCAACACTGCTAAAGATGGAAGAGCAAGTAATAGAGAACTTTTCTCTTTTAAACTCAGTAGTAAAAAAATAATCCCACCATAAACTGAAAAACATACTATTTTTATGAAACCAGAGAATGGTCAAATGCTGAATCTGAATGCTGCAGATGTTAAAGAACATCTGCCAGTTACAAAGAAATTTGGACCCAATTGAGGGATAACATCAGGACTGACATCTAGTTCTAATCTATAGCAGGCATACATTTTTCGGTGTAATTGTGGAGTTCAGAGGGCCTCTAGTAATAGTTGTTAACTAGGAGAGATAAGGACCAAAAGCAGACCATGGGAGAGTTAGGGAACACAAGAACACAAATTCTGTAAAGGACGAAAGTGTCTTTTTTTGCCCACATTGGTTCTTTAGTGTGTAACACAATTCCTGGTATTGTGATGCTCGGGAAATACTGGTGTGATGGGTTACCCCACCCTGCAATCCATCCCGATAGTGAAGGGCTAACGACAAGAACATGGGGCTGAAGAAAGCTGTGCAGCCATCCATCTTTTAATTCTCTAACCTAGTATATGGACCAGGGAGACTCATCCTATTGTCATGTGTTTACTCCCTAGAAAGAGGTAGTTATAGTCCTCTAGAGAGGTTCCTTATACATAGGACATTTGTGCTCCCAGGGCAGGAAGCCAGCAAGTATATAGGGGAGGTGTTCAAAAACAATATTCTGAAACTGAGGCTGCCTGCTCCCTTCTCACTCACCCTTGCCTTAGGTACATGGAGTTCTAAATACATATTTCAAATTACTACTGTCAAGATATGTTGAAGGCATCCAAAACAGTGAAAGAAAATTTGATAAGGCAGGTCTTCCTAATCTCTTTAAAGGAATTGTCATCTCTAGTACATTTTTTATAGCTGTTGTTCCCCCAAAGAATTGTTGTATTGATATTTGAATGAGTAGAGAATTACTTGAGGCATCAGTAATTCAAATCAGCATTTGCCAATTTTGTCAAAATAGTGAAGTTGGGAAAGTTTATCTTCTTGCCATTGAGCCGTTCTCTTTTCTTTATTTATCCTATCTCCCATTTGTTCTCAAAGAGGTCTCACTTATATTCGGTCTGTGTCTTCCCTATCTCACCATCAAAACTGATACTAATGTCAAAGGTATTATAATGTAAAGAAGTAATAAGTATAATGGATTTCTGAGTTATCGCTAGTAGAGATGCAAATTCATGCTGTAATCATTAAAAGCACTAAGATTCAAACTTTGTTTAGGCAGATTAAGCCAAAAAACTTAGAAACAGCATTGGTGAGAACACTTGGAAACAAGTACTATTGTTCCCTAGTAGTGGAAATAAATTGTAGAACTGTTCTGGAAGGCAATTTGTCAGTAAGTTTCACAATCCTTAAAAGTATACACTTTTTTTATCCCAGGAAGTCCACTTCTGGGCATATACCCAATGAAAACAAGAGTTACGTTCATCGTGATACTATTTGTAACAGAAAATTGAAAACTCCCCAAATGTCCAGCAAAAGAGGATTGACTATGTAAATATCTTAGCCCATGTTTCCTGTTTCATTACACTTTTAAATCCCTTCACAGGCCTTTATCAGTGTCACTTTTTTCACTGTCTTCATATCTTACAATCTTTAAATTCTTATTTGAATTTACTTTTCTTAGTTATTAGAGTTAAATTTGAAATGACCTATTTTGGTCTTTTTTCATCTTTTTATGCTTTGTGTTTTAAATTAATGTATGCCACTGTAGAAAATTTAAAGTCCTAAAAACATAAAGGAGGAGGGAAAGAAATCATAGCTCCATCACTCAGAGACTATAATTGTTAAGACATTAATGTCTTAGCATAATTTATTCTAGTCTATTTTGATCATAAGATTTATTAGCTCCTGATATTTTTATTTTGTGTGGCATTTTGCCAGACTTAATGTAAACAGGTGTCATATGTATTTACATTGTAAACATGTATCATGTATCATAATTTATTCAGCCTCCTTTTGCTGCTCTCCCATTGTTGGACACTTAAGTGGTTTGTAATTTTTTTTTAACTCTTGTAAACCAGACTGCTATATATTTTCATGGATAAAGCTGTTTGCTTTTGAAAAGGAAAAAGAAGATACCATATTTTGAGTCCTATCATTTTATAATAAAATGGCTTTCTACTGCAGTTGACATAATGTGGACTCTATGGAAAGTGAAAGACAGAGATTACAGCAACATTCTACCTAGGACCATATTTATTTTCTTTGTATTTATATCTGTCTGCTAAAAGAGAGAACTAGAAATTATGACTTAATGCTCCCAGTAAAATCTTTCAAATTTGACTATTATGTTTTCATCCATTCTTCTGGCTAGCATAGCCACTTCTGTTATCCTTTTTTGTGTTTTTTGTTTATTAAAGATAATGATGAACCTCTCTTGAGTGGATTTGGTGATGTATCCAAAGAATGTGCAGGAAAAATTCTTGAAACATGGGGAGAACTGCTGTCAAAATGGTAAGTTAGAAGAGTTCTCCTTTTTATCTCTAATTCTCATTTTATGGGTAGGGTATCTTGCCCTAACTACAATATTCAATTTTGGAACCTATTATAAAAAGCAAAATATGAGGTTTGTGTTCTAGAATTTTTCTGTTCTTAGAGGTTTATAAAGATAAGTAGTAAATATCTGAAATCACCTTTCAGAATTTCAGAAACCTAATAAATTCTCATTGCTGCAGAAAGTATTAATTCAAACATGGAACATATGGAGAGAATAAATTGGGGAAGAGGTCCTTTTTATTGATGCAGTTAGGAACCACTGACTGATTAAGATATATGCAACAAGACAGTACACAATCAGGGAAGTTTGGTGGATGCTCACACAATGCATAGAGCCACTGTAGAGACATCAGGTGGGATTTTTTCCTTATCTGTGTTATGTACCAAAGTGATGGAGCAGAGTGTTAGGAACATGCTAGTATATTGACTACTCTAGTAGTATAGTAGTAGCTAGTAGTATATGGACTACTCCAACAATTACTTTTCCTACTGATACTTGTAAAACTCAGGAAAGTTCTTCTTGAGAGAAATTCTCAGCTCAAGAGATAGCTTGACAACAATGTTAAGCACTAACCTATAGACTATCTAGAAAGGATATACTACCTTCAGGTATTTACTAATGAAACCAGAGAGACTCTGGTAAGTCAGGTTGGTGAGACATTTATGTAGTTTCCTTTTTCCTTTCTCTAGGATGCTAGTATATGCTGGAGCAGGTGGTGAGGTGGAGCTTGGAAGTGATCTGAGCACTTCTCTATTTCTGACTTTCTGATTGTTAGGGTTGTCATATAAGTTGCCCACGGGCTTGTTACTTTGGGGTCTGATTTTTCTCATAAAACTTAACTGTTGAAGCCTTTCATTCTATTCTTAGAAAACTGTTTCAGCATTTAAAAATCTTTCATGTCCTTAAGGGATAGAACTACAAACCGGCATGCATCTGCTTCTAGCACTCTCACAGTGCTTTACACTTTGGTGAAACGTGCTCCACATTTGGAAATGTCAAATGTGTACAGGAGGAGAATGCAAACCAAAGCATGGTTTGTCTTTACACAAGTTGTTTTAATAAATGGACTCTGCAAAAGCTCCCCCCACCCTGATACAGTTCTCATTTATTTTTGATATTCCCTTAGCAGTCAGGAGACAAACCTGCTGATGCTCTCATCACAATTATATTTTCAGTTCAGTGAATTTGGATGTTTAGACTGCTGCTGGGAGGCATTTCATCTGTATAAAAAGGCTTCTGCTCTAAAATAGAAATGTAATTGAATCTTGACATGATTACATAATAGTATATTTAAAATCATTTAGATAAAGCATTTCGACTGTAGATTTTATTAGATGAACTCACCACCATTTTATACAATTGCTTGGAATTTGTTTTGTTACCAAATTTTATTCATTTATTCATTCAATTTATTCTATTCTATTCCTTTACTTATTGATATTATGTCTGTCTCTCACTTCCTCAAATACATTGATGGAGTTTATATGTTTCTTTAGGGTGTTTAAAACTATTTTTTGCTAGTTTGAGTCATGTCTTCAGAAATAATAATAGTTTGTTTCTCTTCTTTAATTCATTTCATCTTTTTTCCCCATCATTATTATATGTGTTCTGTAGGTAGGAGACGTTGCAATATCATGGAATTTTAGAGCCTAGTAGACCTGACTTCAGATGCTACTTCTCCTACTTCTAAGCTCTATGGTCTTGGGCAAGTCACTTAACTCTTCTTAGCTATTTCTTCATTTACAAAATACACAGGTCTCTAAAATCACCATTCAAGATTACTGTGAATTAAAAATAATGGTTTTTTTTTACTAATACAGTAAGAATTAATGAATTTACCATATGCTAGGCATTGTGCTAAGCTGTTTATAACAGCCTTATGAACTAGTATCCATTTATAAAGATGAGGAAACGGTCTCAGAACACCTAACTCTGGGAAATGAACAAGGGGTAGTGGAAGGGAAGGTGGGCGGGGGGTTGGGGTGACTGAATGATGGGCAATGGGGGGGGGCACTTGGCGGGATGAGCACTGGGTGTTATGCTCTATGTTGGCAAATTGAACTCCAATAAAAAAAATTTAAAAAAAAAGGAGACTGTCTCAGAGATTTAGTCAGCAATTCTAGTTAGTAAATGACAGACCTAGAATTTTTAACACAGTCAAGTCTAAGCCTAAAGTTGGTTTATTTAATTCCACATTAGATTTTAGTGGCAGTATTAGTAATAATACCTTTGAGCTCTAATTCTTCAAGTTCATTTTTATGTGACTCTTAGTGGATTAGAGAACTAATGTTGGTATAAAATCATATGTTGAGGGTGGATAAAGTTAATACGATCAATGACATAAAATTATTTTCAGAATAAATTAATTTATATTTTTAATATAAATTAAGCTAAGATTAGCAAATAAACCTAGGATTGGGTTTTTTATTTGTTAAAGGGCCAGGTCTTAATACTTAGCCATAAATATATAGAGATCATAAATATTAGGCTTTGTGTCCCAATAGTCTCCGTCACAACTACCAACTCTGCTGTTGTAGTGGAAAGGCAGTCATAGACGATACATAAATGATTTTAAAAGGCTGTGTTTCAATAAAAGTTGATTTACAGAAGCAGGCCGTGGGCCAGATTTGGCCCACAGACCACAGTGCACCAGTCTTTAAATTAAAAGGCTTTTTGTTCTTTCTGCTCCTAACCCTTCAACTTTGATATAAATTTTTTCCAAGTAAAGATAAAACTATCTTTGAATTTTTAATAGCTACCACATTAGAGTACTAGCATCGCAGAATTAACCATTTTTAATGGTACTGTGCATTATTCTTCAGAATTCTGGGGACATTTTGAGAAAGGTCTGAGTCCTTTTTGTATTTTGAGAGTAGTTATTTTGTATCAGTAACTTCTGTTTAAATCTGATATTCACAGAAGCCTTTCCAGGTCAGGATCATGCTTTATTGACTCAGTAATGGTGGCTTTCAAAACACAAAGCAGCCAGGATATCCAACAGAGCAGAGCGTTCATTGATCCTAGAGTTGAGGACTATCTGAGTCCTTTAATTGCCTTCCCTGATCTTCTTTCTCTTTCTCTAAAACTGGGGATACTACCTACCTCAGATGGTTGTGAAGATCAAATATGATTATATGCAAAGCACTTTATAAATTGGTACCAACATTTCAAGATAAGTTTTTTGCCTTTATAGATTAGATAAATGAAGCTCAGAGACTTTAATAACTTGTTTTGATGTTATAATGCTATAGTAGAAACTTTCTTACCTATCACAGTCATTCATAAATGTTCCCTGAATCAAGGTATCCTAAAAACCACTCAAAACTTTATTTTTATATTTATTTTAAATATTTATTTTAACTTAGAATGTATAAATACACATTTCACTTGTGAATTTTGATGCAGGGCCAAGCCCTTATCTTTGACTATGTGTCTGCTAATTGGAATTTTGCTTTGTTTTTCTTACATAAGACACAACCATGAAGCTATAGTTTCTAGTTTTGATTTTTATTTAAAAAGAGCAGGGACGCTTGGGTGGCTCAGTGGTTGAGCATCTGCCTATGGCTCAGGGCGTGATCCCTGAGTCCTGGGATCAAGTTCTATGTCAGTCTCTTCTTGCATGAAGCCTGTTTCTCCCTCTGCCTATGTCTCTGCCTCTCTCTGTGTGTCTCTCATGAATAAATAAATAAAATATTTTTTAAAAAATTAGAGCAATAATTTAAAGATATTTATGAAACAGTCGGACTGCACAATTCTTATCTCCACCCAATCATTTAGTTATCTTGGCCACATCTAATTCAACAGCTTTATTTTTTTTCTTTATTAGTATGTTACCTTTATTAGGTACATATAATTTACTCTAGTTTTCATAAAAAGTAACACTGTTTAGGAGCGCCTGGCTGGCTCAGTCAGTGGAGCATGCAACTCTTGATCTCAGGGTTGTCAGTTTGAGCCCCACGTTGGGTGTAGAGATTACTTAAAAATAACATCTTTTTAAAAAATAACACTCTTTAGAGAATCTTTCCTTAATCCACTTACAGATTATGGCTTTATTTTTAGGCATCTCAATTTAAGTGTGAGACCAAAGCAGTTGTCATCCTTAGTAAGAAGTGGTGTTCCTGAAGCTCTGCGAGGAGAAGTCTGGCAGCTACTAGCAGGTTGTCACAACAATGACCACCTAGTAGAAAAATACCGAATCCTCATTACAAAGGTAAGGGGCTGATAATTCAGCTTCAGCATTAATCATTTTAGAAATTTGTTAAGAAAATATCACTGTGGCTATTTGATTTCAAGGAACTTTTTATAATTCCTTTATCTAATATAAGAATAGAACCTTTATATACTCTTCCAGCCCAGAGTTGTTTCTAGTGTTGGCATAGAAGAGAAGGAAGGTTTTCTTCCTTGATTGGCTTCACCTCAGAGACAAAGGATGGCCTCTATTTATTGTGTATCTAATCTGTTTTGAATGTAACTGTATTTGTGGTCAGATCACTTATGCTATACAGTATGAAAAGCTTTCTTTTGTTTATTTTAATTGTTTTCACACTTTACAGAAATGTGTTCTTTGTAGGTAAAGTCCGGTTCTACTTTCTACAACTGGAAGAACATGATTTTATTCTCTTTAGGTGTATTCCCTTTGAGTTCATTCCTCTGAAATGAAGATTCTTATTTTTTATAGTATCCCCTCCCTCAAGTTCATGCATTCCTCAAGGTTTTGCAAGCAAAGCAACAGAAGTATTCTTTGTATAGCATACAAGAATTGAAAGTAATTTTCTTCAAGATTAGATGATGCTTTGTGCCTTTGTGCCCATCTCATTGGTTTTAAGTTTTTGTTTTTGTTTTCTCACATTCTTAAATTATTTATCTTTGGAAAGCAGTTTCTCCAGTCCCAGACCTAGGTTCTGAATGAATTGCTCAGAACCCTTAGTAAATAAAACTTAAGCATATCTCGGTGTGAGAAAAGGTAGGTTTCTATTAAACCTTTTATTTCTATTTCTATTTCTATTTCTATTTCTATTTCTATTTCTATTTCTATTTCTATTTCTATTAAAACCTTAGATGAATAGTATCTCCATAAAACTGTTACTTTAAAAAACCCTTATAGGGGAAGAATAGCATTTGAACATGAAATTTGACCTTTTCTCATCAGAAAATAACTTACTTGATCAAAATATTGGTGTTCTTCTCATCATTTTATTTGTAGACAAATTTTTTTTCTTTCAAGAATATTCTGATTCCCTCTGTCAAGTTGCTATAATTGTTCAAACAGCATTTATTGAGTGTCCATTACAACCACAGTGCAAGAGCTCAGAGGTGAAACACAAAGCAATGATTTGTCATTACAATAGACAAAAGTCATATGGTGGTCTGAAATCACAGTGAGAACAAAGGAATGATTAATTCAGCCTGGGAGAACAGGAGAGTCTTTATCAGTAATGTAACATTTAAGACCAGTTCCAGAAAAGAGCTCCCCAGCCCTGGAAGGATGGAAAAGCATTGTACTTGTAGTGTGAATGGAGACATAGCTATAGGTCTAGCTAGGAAAGGTACACTAGGTCTAGCTAGCTAGCAAAGGTACACCTACTTGGGTGTAACTTTTTTTCTACTGCTGACAGATTATATTTTGGATACATGATTCTCAGTTGTAGCTCTGTCTTTCCAGTTCTTCTTATGCAGTCCTCTGAAACATTTGGTTGAAAATTATTTCTTAAATGGTTTTGGTGTAGTTTTCAAGACAAATAAATTATAGATATGAAGTATCCTGGTTTTCTGGTTCCATGAAAATGGTGTTTAACCTGGTAGTTATATGATGTGTAAAAGATCATTTTAGTAACAAAATCTAGTATATTTGATTAATGTTTTATATATGCTGGTGTCATGTACTTTTTATTTCACATTAAACTTTATTATGGGGGATCCCTGGGTGGCACAGCGGTTTGGCGCCTGCCTTTGGCCCAGGGTAGGATCCTGGAGACCCCGGATCGAGTCCCACGTCGGGCTCCCTGCATGGAGCCTGCTTCTCTCTCTGCCTGTGTCTCTGCCTCTCTCTCTCTCTCTATGTTTATCATGAATAAATAAATAAAATCTTTAAAAAAAAACTTTATTATGCAGCTGGCTTAAAAAGACTTCTCAGGGATGTGTAATTGTTTAAATTGCTGGTAGATGATCAGAAAATACAAATTATTTAACCATCATAATATTGGTGAATACTTTTTGTTTTACACTGCAGCGTTATTTAATATAAGTTGGATTTTCTTTTCAGCCTTCCTGGAAATAATAGTTATTATTGTATAGGAATGGTACTTGGCATTTTAAATTTTGTTCTGAAATTTTTTTAAGGGAAAAACTACTTTAAAATTCTTTTAACTTATTTTCACAGCAAGGTATAATTTTCATAGGCTAAAATACACAATTTTGAAGCATACAACTCTCATATTTTACATATAATACACTGCTGTGACTACTACTAAGAGAAAGAATATATCCAACACCCCAAAAAGTTATTTCTGTCCCATTCTAGTCATAACCACCCCTTCTCCACCCTTTAATAACCATTATTCTAACTCTTCCCTTCCTATCATTGGTTTTGATTGTTCCTGAACTACATTTAAATGCAATCATATAGTCGTGCAGCATATACTTGTTTATATGTGACTTCTTTTGCTCATCTATTTTGGGAGTGTATCAGGAGCTCGTATTCATTTTTTTGTTTTCATTTTTTTTAATTGCTGAGAGTATTCCATTGTATGAATAAACCTCACTTGAAAAAATCTATTCAGCTGTTATAGATGTTTGGTTTTGCTTTGTTCTTTTCCAATTTTAGCTGTTATGAGCAAACCTGCTATGAGCATTCTAGTACTTAGCAAATATTATGCTCTGAGTTTGTCTCCATCAAAATTCATGTGGTGAAATTTAATTTCCAAAGAGATAGTATTAGGAGGTGGAGCCTTTGGGAGGTGATTAGGTCATAAGGACAGAGCTCTCATGATAGCAATTAGCACCCTTATAAAAGATGGTCCAAGAAGATCCCTCATCACTTTCCATTATTTGAGGACACAATAAGAAGTCAATAATCTGCAGTGAAGGAGAGAGTCTTCATCAGATCCCAACCATGTTAATATCCTGATCTTGGATTTCCAGCCTCCAGAACTGTGAGCATTAAATTTCTGCTGTTTTTAAGCCATCCAGTCTGTGGTATTTTGTTATAGCAATCCAAATAGACTAAAACAGCAGGATATTAGTATACATATATATAGACAATAATATTTACCTATATATCTGTATTACTAGCTTCTAGAAGTTTTTAATTCTTGACATGGGCTCTTTGTCAGATATATTATGTTCTGAAATTTCACATGTGATATTACTTTAGAGGTTTTTTATTTTATTTTATTTTTTAAGATTTTATTTATTTATTCATGAGAGACACACAGAGAGACAGAGGCAGAAATACAGGCAGAGGGAGAAGCAGGCTCCATGCAGGGAGCCTGATGGGGGACTTGATCCCAGGACCCTGGGATCACAACCTAGGCCGAAGACAAATGCTCATCCACTGAGCTACCCAGGCGTCCCTAGAGGGTTTTTTTTTTTTTTTTTTTTAGCTTAACTTCTTCAAAGACTCAATTTAGGCAGGAAGCAGTGCCTTGATTAATAATGTGAATTCCCCCTAAAAATTAACTTACACACAAAACTGCTGAATGTCCTCATCATCATCTTGCTTTAATTCTCAAGCTTGTCTTATAAGGGGATATATGTAGGATTTTTTCCATGTATAAATGACCTTTCAGTAATAGAACATGCCTAAGTATATATTTTTTTAAGGGTTTTTCTTTTTAAAGAATTATTTCTTTATTTGAGAGAGAGAGAACATGCAGAGGGAGGAGGGGTAAAAGGGAGAGGGAGAATCTCCAGCAGAGACTCTGCTGAACAAGGAGTCTGACATGGGGCTCCATCCTAGAACTCTGAGATCATGACCTGAGTCAAAATCAAGAGTTGGATGCTTAACCAACGGAGCCACCCAGGTGCCCTGTTTATTTCTAAAAGTAGTAGAATTCAGAGGTACTTCCCCCCCCCTTTTTTTGTTTTTGTTTTTGTTTCTTTTGAGGGTTTTTTTTTTGTTATTTTCATCTCAAGAAGAGAAAAAAATATAATAGTAATAGGTGCCCCTATTGAACATGTGTCACATGCAGAATTGAGCACTTTAAAGCCATTATGTCATTAATCTAAGACAATCCCATGGAGTGGTAATTACTATTTCCGTTTTAGAAAGGATGAAACAGGTTCAGTGAAGCTTAGTAATTTGCTTAGAATAATTTAGCAGGTAGATATATGAGGGAGGCAGAACTTGAACTCAGGAACAATTGGAGAGCTGGTTCTTTTGTATTATTCTCTCTACTTGTCTATCCTTGAACTTAAATAAAAATTTCTTTATGCAGCCATGTATGTACTAATAAGGAATTTCATGTGGACACATAAACATACTTGTTTTTATGTGTAGATTTTTAATCAGTTACTCTTCTTTTTTTTAAAGAGGGTTTTTTTTTTTTTTTTTTTTAGATTTTATTTCTTTTTTCATAGAAACAGAGAGAGAGAGAAAGGTAGAGACACAGGCAGAGAGAGAAGCAGGCATCATACAGAGAGCCTGACGTGGGACTCAATCCAGGGTCTCCAGGATCACACCCTGGGCTGCAGGCGGCACTAAACCGCTGCACCACCGGGGCTGCCCTAATCAGTTACTCTTCTATTGGTAGGCATTTAATTTGTTTCCAGATTTTAACCTCTTTATTTATTTATTTTTAAAGATTTTATTTATTCATGAGAGACCAAGAGAGAGAAAGACAGAGACAGAGACACAGGCAGAGGGAGAAGCAGGCTCCATGCAGGGAGCCTGACTTGGGACTTGATCCTGGGTCTCCAGGATCATGCCCTGGGCTGAAGGCAGCGCTAACCCGCTGAGCCACCCAGGCTGCCCTTAACCTCTTTATTTTTTAAAATTTTTATTTATTTATGATAGTCACACACATAGAGAGAGAGAGAGGCAGAAACACAGGCAGAGGGAGAAGCAGGCTCCATGCACCGGGAGCCCGACATGGGATTCGATCCCGAGTCTCCAGGATCGCGCCCTGGGCCAAAGGCAGGTGCTAAACCGCTGCGCCACCCAGGGATCCCCTGCCCTTAACCTCTTTAAATAGTGTTTTACTAAAACATCGTTATATGTGTTCTAAATCTTTTACTTTTATGGAGTAGTCTCAGTAGTATGATTGCTGGATCAAAGGGTAACATGTTTTTTAAGCCGATTAATTTTTATATTTAATTTTCTTATATCAAGTTTGGTTCTCTGAAAGGCTGTTACAATTCATAATTCACCAACAGTGTAGCAAAATACCTGTAGCCCCATATCCCAAATAGTATTAGTTATCAGTAACTGTATTTAACTTTTTGGGGGATCCCTGGGTGGCGCAGCGGTTTGGCGCCTGCCTTTGGCCCAGGGTGCGATCCTGGCGACCCGGGATCGAATCCCACATCGGGCTCCCGATACATGGAGCCTGCTTTCTCTCTCTCCTCTCTCTCTCTCTCTCTCCATCATAAATAAAAAAATTTAAAAAAAATAAAAAAAATAACTTTTTGTTCTCAGTGGATATAAGTGATACCAGCATATCTTTGGTTTGTAGTTCTCTACCAGTAATTTTGAGGGATTTGCTCTTCTGTGAGTTAACCTCTTCATCTTTATTAAACGTAAAATCTCAAAGCCAAGAAAATCATTTAAATAAAAATTATTTACCAAAAAGAGAACTCTCTATATTGTGTACATTAATCCTTTAATTCCTTATTGACTTTATTGATAGTGTCATGCCATACAAAATGTTTTCAGTTTTTATGTAGAAAATTGTCTTAAGGTCTCTCCTACCTTTAAGTTTTATAAGTGCAGTTTGTAAGATTTTCTTGCAAGATTTTTATTGTATTTATTATATATTTATATCTTTAATCCATCTGGAATTTATTTTTGTACGTGGCAGCCCAATTTTTCCAAAATAGATAACCAGTTGTGCTAGTCCTGTTTTCCTACTGAATAGAACTATCATCTTTGTTAGATCTTAAATTCATTCATATACTGAGATTGAATTCTAGATTTTTCTGTTTATTGATCTATTTGTTTTTTTAATAAATTAATTTTTATTGGTGTTCAATTTACCAACATACAGAATAACACCCAGTGCTCATCCCGTCAAGTGTCCCCCTCAGTGCCTGTCACCCATTCACCCCCACCCCCCGCCCTCCCCCCCTTCCACCACCCCCAGTTTTATTGATCTATTTGTGTATGACTTTTCCAATACTGTTTTGGTTAAAGAGGCTTCAAGTTATGTTCTGATACCTGGTAAAGTCCTTTTTTCACTATTTCTTATTTTTCTTGTCTATTCTTGCCTATTTAATCTTCCTTATAAACCTGAAAATCATTTTCTTCGATCTCACCATAACCTCCCTATTGTAAGGTTCCATAAGTATTCTGATTTGAATTTTATTTTATTTATATATTTATTTAGGCTATAAATTACATTGTTATAGTATCTTTACATCTAAGAGTATGATATATCTTGCTATTTGTTCAGATCTCATTTTATATCTGTTAAAGACTCCAGAGGGCAGCCCGGTGGCTCAGCGGTTTAGCACCGCCTTCAGCCCAGGGCCTGATCCTGGAGACTCAGAATCGGGTCCCACGTTGGGCTCCCTGCATGGAGCCTGCTTCTCCCTCTGCCTTTTTCTCTGCCTCTCTCTCTCTCTCTCTCTCTCTGTTTCTCTCATGAGTAAATAAATAAAATCTTAAAAAAACTTATTTAAAAAAAAAGACTTCAGAGTTGTCTTCATTTATGTCTTATATGTCTTTTTTGGTTAAGTTTATTCCTAAGAATTATTCTAGAGTGTTCTTGCTATTGCAAATGGGGTATTTTTTCCCAATTTTTATTTCAGGATGCTAATTGCTACAAAAGAGAATAGACATTGGGGTTGTTGTGTTTTGTTTTTAATTCTCTATGCATCTGCTTCTTGATATTTTGATTAGTTCTCCTAATTTTATACTAGCACCTTTTGAAATTTTCAGGTATGTAATTATATCAGCACCAAAAACAGTTGTAATTCTTTTTTTCATTGTTTATGCAGACTATTAAATTTTCTTTGTTTTGTTTATATGTTAGAAACATTAAGATGATGTTAAGTGATAATGGTGATAACTAGCATCCTTATTGAGTTTCTGATTTTAATTAAGGTGGCTTTAGTTTTTTTAATCTTTTGGAAGGCGTGCTATTCATTTTTGTTTTTTTGTAAGTAATTTTTGTTACATGTAAGTGATTTTCTTCCATTCCTGGCTTTGAGATTTTATTAGGAATTTTTACTAAATTTTATCAAGGTTTTTTTTAGCCCCTAATGTGATTTTTACAAATTTGGAGTAGATACATAATCTATCCACATTATGATAGACTACTTGATATTGAACTTGGCTTTATGGAATACATTTTTACAGACCAAAGACTCCTAAATTCTTTTTCTATTCTTTTTAGCCTTTGACCAAAGGCTAGTCAAAGTCTCTAGATAGAACTTCTCAGATACATTGGGAGAGGAACCCTAGTAAATAAGCCACAGGGACTCCCATGGCCTGTCTTACCTCAGTTGTAAGACCTATAGCTCTTTGGGTCTGGTGAATCAAATAAATTGCATTTGACAATGAATAGAAAAAGAGACGCTTTCTGATCTCCAATCTCCAGAATCAGCCTCTGGTCCTTCCTTTTGGTTATTTTTCATCTTTTATGTCAGCGACGCACTCTGGTTTGTTTGCTTGCTTGCTTAGTAGCAAAGATTTATGTCAGAGTTGCTTCCTTAATGGATCTTTTTAATAAAAAAATAATGAAATAACAACATATTCTGATGATTCTCATTCTTGTCATCCAGTCAGCCTTGTGTTTTCTGAAACCTGTTTGCTTTTGTTTCTGTAGTAGTTTAATTGATAAACTTCAGTGATATAATCTTTTTTTCATGAATTTCAAGTTTTTATCCAAAATCTTAACTAATGACAAGTCATATAACCAATATTTACATTTTTAATTGTTCATCCAAGGAAAGTCCTGGAGGCCCAGTTATAGTTTACCAGTGTGGAAAAATAATTTAAATATCTAATTATAATTTTATTATTTTGCAGATTGTTTTGGTTTTAATGAGAAATATCTAGTAGATTTGATAATAGTCAAAGATTCATTCAATAACACATAATCATAGAACCTGCCTGTGGATACCAAACCAAAACGGAGTCAATTTAGCAAAAAGAGCACTGGACATAGAGTTAGAAAGCATGAGTACAAGTCTCAGCTTTGCCACTAGCTTACTGAACTTAAATGACTTCTGCACTTGTGGCCATACATTTCCTCTTCTCTGAAATGAGGTTGGTAAGTAAATGGTCTTCCTTTAAGCTTAAACGTAATAGAAAATTAGATATCTAACATGTTTGAGTCCTAACCCCCAAAATAGCCTGTGAATCTACTGTGTCACAACTGAATACTCTTGCTATCTAATTGTATAGGAAAATAGATTTTGAGTACATTTTTAAGAACTAAATCGTGTGCTTCTATATAGCAGTTGCTGTAGTCAGTCTGCTACAGATTGAATGTTTCACCCTAAAATTCATATGTTGAAATCAACCCCTGTAATGTGATGGTATTTGAAGGTGGGCCTTTGGGAGGTTACTAGGTTGAAAGAGAGCAACCCTCATGAATGCAACCAATATCTTTATTAAAAAGACCACAGATTGCTCCCTTGCCTCTTCTACCGTATGAGGACATAGCAATAGATGGCCATGGGTCCTCATGAGACACCAAATCTGCCAACACCTTGATTTTATACTTCCTAACCTCTAGAACTGCATAAAATGTCTGTCCTTTATAAGTCATTCAGTCTGGTATTTTTGTTATAACAGCCTGAATGGACTAAGACAAGTTTTCTTCAAATTGTTATTTGTGAAAATAATATCAACTCTCCATATCCTATCTCTGTAATGTCATGCCCCCTCCATTGAGTTTCTGTAAGTCCTATATGTCAAAGGAGTTCTAAAGGTTTCCTGAATTACAAGACTGGAAACATAATAGGCTTGATCATATTAAAAAATCTGATATTTGAACATTTTTGATCTACAGATAGGCAACTTCAAATGCATCAACCTAATAATTAAATAGGGAATTAAACAGTTACTATATTAGGGTTTTACTTGAAACATCTTCCCGTCTAAAAGCAGAAGTGGCTGTCTTATTAGGAATTTGTTATTTAGTTAGCAATAAATACCTTCGAAAGCCTGCTTTATGTCACCCTTGTGCTAGGTTTCATGGATATGCCCATGAATAAAATGTACCTGCTCCCTAGTTTGAGAAAAACTATAGTCTAATGAGGGAAATAAACAATTAGCCATTTATAATAAAATTACATAAGACTTACAGAAGAGAAAATACATATTGCCATGTGGCATGTAACAAGAAGAACGTCTCATCTAAGGATTCAAAATGGTCTCTTGTTCAGAAATTATTTAGGAAAAAAAAAGAAATTATTTAGGGAAGGGATTTTTGGGATGGGATAGGGTGCTGCATTGCATGTGTGATAGTACAAGTCAGTGGGAAAAACATGTGCTCATGAGTGAAAGAGAGCTTGACAATTTCATAGAATGTGAAAGGAAATAAGGCCAGAAAAGATAGGTAAGGGCTGAATCTTCGAAAGCTTAAATAAGGCATATTTGAGATTTTTGGCAATAGAAAGTCATTGAAACGTTTTAAGCAAACATCATATATTCAGGTTTAGAAGGCACTTTGCAAAGTGGATTAAAGTATATATCTAAAGGCAAATTGTCTTGATTCAGACCCTTTTTCCTACTGTATTTAAGCCATTGACATTGGGCAGTTTAACATTAGACTTTTGTTTCCTTATCTGTAAAATGAGATGATAATGGTAACTTATTTGTAGAGTTGTTAGACTGAATGTAGATAATGCATGAAAACACTAGGTAGAATTTTAACACATAGTAAATATAAGTTATTGCTTATTATTATTTTTTTTGTTTAACATTTATTCATGAGAGACACAGAGAGAGGCAGAGACATATGCAGAGGGAGAAGCAGGCTCCCTCCGGGGAGCCTGATGTGGGAATTGATCCCAGTACCCTGGGATCACGCCCTGAGCCCAAGGCAGACACTCACCCAACTGAACTTATCCAAGCACCCTTATTGTTATTATTTGTATTATCTTACTAGTTTTAGAATGGTCATTCCAGTTACTTGAGGTTGAATGGAGTAAGATTAATTGAACTAAAACCTGTTAGTAACTTAGACAAGAGATGGTTGTGACTTGGATTGGAGTAGTGCAGAACAGATAGAGAAAGATACTATTTGAGAGAAGTTTCAGAAATAGTTGGCACTTGGTGACTGAGTGAATGTGGGATATGAGGAAAGAGTAAAAGACGAGTCAAAAGACCTCAGGTTGGTTGTGGAATGACATTGATACAAATACATCCCTGGCAGCTGCACCAAAAATCTTATGTTAATTAAATAAATCTACACTTAAAAGCTCATTTTTACTGAATAATAAGTGTATAATGCCCAAAAGTGAATCTTAGGAATTTGAAGGACAGAGAATGATTCTTTCTTCTCTCTAATAATTAAACCACTGAATAGGTGGAGAGAATAAATATAATTTCAACAGTCATTTCCCTTTTTTGTTTCATGTTTCCTCTTTTTGTATTTCCTTTTTGGTTCTGTTACTTTGTTGTTTTCATTTTTTCATATTAAGTTGAGCCATATAGAAGTTGCCAATTTTGTAGATCAGAAAATATTTAACCAGAAGTTAAATGGTTAAATATTGACCATTTTACATGGTTCATTATATTCTCATTCTGTAAGAATTTTTAACCAGGGCTCTGAAGGCCCATTTTGAGTTAGATTGAACACCAAAGCCTGTCTGAAAGAATGTTGCTGTTACGGCATAAAAACAGGTAAAACTGAGCCCCGTAAAGTAGGTGATGTAAACCTGGCATCATTCATTCAGTGTGGCTCTGGGAGGACATCTTGTAGCCAGAGTGTTTTTTAGCTTTACCAAAAGGGACATGTTATATATATATTATTTTGGCTGTTTTTTTAAACCTGATTATAAAAATGGTACTGTTGACCCTTGACCAACATGCAGATTAGGGGCGATGACCCCACACACGTTTGAAAATCCATATACAACTTTTGACTCCCCCAGAAATTCACTATTAATAGCTTCCTGCTGACTGGAGGCCTTACCAATAACATAAACAGTTGATTAGCATTGTATTTTATTATATTAAATACTGTATTCTTAAAGTAAGGTAGAGAAAAAAATCATAAGAGAAAATACATTTATGGTACTGTACTGTTTGTCAAAAAAAATCCACTTATAAGTGGACCCGTGTAGTTTAAACTGATATTATTCAAGGGTCATCTATACAAAGAAATTGGGAAATTCAGAAAATATAGAATAATGTTAAAAAAAAATTGTAATCCCATCCACTAAAAAGCGTCAATTTCCAGTGTGTTGCCTTCCAATGATATATACACGGAAATACTGTTTTTTACCAAAAAACACAAATACACCCTGAGATTGCATTATTTTAAAAAGGAAACGTGTAATGGATGGATCTAGCAAGTATTACGCTAAGCAAAATAAGTCAGAGATAGACAGATACCATATGATTTCACTCATGTAAAATTTAAGAAACAAATGAGGAAAGGATTAGGATGGGGGGGGCAAATCAGGAAACATACTTTTTACTATAGAGAACAAACTGATGGTCACCAGAGGTGGGAAAGGGGAGGCAGGGATAGGTTAAATAGGTGATGAACACCGAATGTTATATGGAAAGGTGAGTCACTATACTGTACGTCTAAAACTAATTTTACACTGTAAACTAACCGGAATTTAAAAGAAAATTTTAAAGAAATAAAGGAAGTATATAGAGATTTTTTTTAAAGATGTATTTATTTATTTATTTTAGAGTGCAGAGGGGAGGAACAGAGAGAAAAGAAGAGAGTCCCAAACTGACTCCACACTGAGCAGGGAGCCCAACCTGGGGCTTGATCTCATGACCCAAGATCATGACCTGAGCTGAAACCAAGAGTCAGTGACTTAACTGACTGAGCCACCCAGTTGCCACTGTATAGATTTTTTTTTTGAAGACATAAATTTATTGCCATCTTACATCCTTAATAATTTGTTTCTTCTGAAGAAAATGTTTTTCTTTAATTTGAAACAAAACACTTAACTCTTGACTAATTTGATAAAGTGTGGCTTTCAAGATTTTTGTTGTTTTTGAGTTTTCTATATGAATATTTTAATTATAGCTGAGTGATTTTACTAAAATAGAAATGAAGTTGAAAGAATTATTATACTAGTGATAGTAATGTAACAGCTTGTATTTTTATTACATTTTTAATTCTTTCAAGTTGTTAACCAATGTAATGTCTTTTTAAATCATAATAGGTGAGACACCGATATAGGAGAATAAGTTACATGAGAAAATTCATGAGTAGTTAGAAAAGATTGTACTACTGACTTTGGTGAGTGCTTTTTCTACTAATTAAACTATAACTCTAAGAATCATTCCTTTTTTCATACAGTATTAAGCACTCAAACAATGAGAATTCAAAAACAAGCTTTATGGTAAATGTATACAATAGTGAGTAACCTGATTTGTCTGCGGGGGCGGGGGGGGGCAAAGTGTGTGTGTGGGGGCGGTGTGGAGTAGTGAGATCAGGGGTACCTGGGTGGCTCAGTTGGTTAAGCATCTGCCTTCGACTTAGGTCATGATCCCAGAGTCCTATGTCTACCTGCTCCATGGGAAGTCTGCTTCTCCCTCTGCCTCTGTCCCCACTAGTGTGCTCTCTGTTTCTCTGTCAAATAAATAAAATCCTAAATATATATATATATATGTATAATTTTTATGTATATAAAATATATATATGTATCAGATTGGAAAGGCACTAGGGAGCCATTGACTTTCTTGAACTATGTATATCATAGTAAAGCATATACTATTAGATGTTTAAGCAGAAATGAGCAGATCAGAAAAATGAACAAGACTGGAAGCCCAGACAATATTTAATGGTGGCCTACAGTATTAAGAACTAAATTGAGAGCTGCTGTGGAAAGAGATCCCCAGCAATCTGGTAAGTAAGAAAGAATAGGACATTGAGGGGAAGAGAGTAGTCAGTCAAGATGATTCCTAAGCTTCTATACCTGAATGCCTGGAAAAAATAAAAGAGTGTTGCAAAAGGATGAAAGAAGCCGATTTGTTGAGAAAAATATGTTTAATTTTGGACATATTGTGGGTAAAGTCACCCAGGTAGAAGATGTATAGACTAGCAGGCAAATTATAAATGAGAGAGAATGCTTAGGAGTTAGGTCTGGAAACATAGGCAGAGAAATTATTAGTGTAGAGGGAATAATTGATGCTGTATCATCATTTGTTCTTTGTAGATACTTTTACTGCCTTACATATGTTTAGCTTCCATGTATTTGAGGAATGTCTGACAGCAAAGATCCAAATAACTTGTGTGTCTCAAAATTAGGCAGTCACAATAAGGGACTTTAGAAATAAGAGGACCCCATCCTCAAGCAGTGCAGCATGGTTGGCAGAAAAACACAGACTACCTAGGGAAGGGTATTTTAGTTCTAGGAGAAGAAAGAGAATAAAGTTATATACCCACTATGTGCAAAGTATTGGTAAAGCCTTTTTTGTGTATACACTGTTTCCTTTATTTTGCAATAACTCTGTGAAATAGGGAGTATGATCCTCATTTTACGGATGATGAAACTGAGGGTGAGAGGCTTAGGAATATAAGAGCAAGGATTTGAAACAGATGGGTGTTTAGTACCATGGGTTTCTTAATATTTTAATTTGCCACACTTTGCCATGTTTTCTAGCAAAACCTGTCAAATATAGCTATCAAGCTTATGCTCAGTAGGTTTTTTTAGTTTTTTGCCTTCATGTAATAAGCACAGTGTTTGAGCTCTTAAAATATAATTAATTGAATTCTGATTATGGGGGGCCATTTGCTTGTGATGAGAAAGCATGTGTGTGAAACAAAAAATGAAAATTGGATCATATAACATGTATCTCTGCCCAGGTGTGCCATCTTTCCTGAATGCTTAGAAATGCCAACATTTGTTTCTTTCTTTTACCCTACTGGGTATGTGGAGCTTTATTTAGAAGAATGAATTGAGAGTCCATAGACACCTGGAGGAAAAAGTATGAAAAAATGCATAATTCTAATTAGCTATAAATTGTCATTATTTATGATACTGCCACAATATAATCCCAACACAATATAATATATAATATATCCCACAATATAATCCCAACTTGCATTGTTTCAAGGCACAACAAGATTGCATATTCTAAGATACATAAGCTAATTTGTACCATGAAACTTCTTGCAGTTTTAAAGCCTAAATGGAAATGGGTATATTTACTTGTCCACTTTTTGCATGTATTTTTGTGTACTGCTTCTCAGTAAACTAGAAGCAAGAAATGGCGTCTTAAGCTATAGGGTAACACTGAATACAGGAACAGTGAGCTTGTGTTCTGTTTCCTCAGTATTCAGAATGGGTGAGCGTTTATTTTTTTTCTCTTGAAAAACTGATATTTAAGTTTGCTTGTTATTTTTGTCATCTTTCTTAAAATTAGCTAGTATCCAGTGAATCATGAGAGAAAATTCATACTGAACACTTAGCCTTCTAGCTAGAACTTCTTGTGCCACTGAATTAGGATCCCTCAGTTGCCATGCACTGTTAACACAATTTCATTCTTCAGCATTGCTTTTGTTCCCGAGGAAAATGCTATAAGAAAATAGGAATTTCCTCTCACCATTACCCTTCTGGCAATGTGTTTCAATCTAATTCCTGGCTGGCATTCTGTCCGGGTTACAGCCCCTTCTCCTCACTAACAGTCTAAATTCTGCTCATCTACTGAAAGGGGGATTCCAGACAGACGAGGAAACAGTTTTCAAACACTACACTGCAGGCATATTAAATTATTGCGTGCGCCCCCCCCCCCCCAGTTGAGAAATCAGGGACCACTTCTCTGGTGACGAATTCTAATGAGCTGCTAATGATGCCAGAGGGTGTGTGCACACAGGCGGTTTCTTTCCCCTCCCCCTTCTTCCTTTTCCCAAGCCCCCTCTTCTCCCCGGTTCCCCTCCTCCTACTTATCCCCTCCCTCTGTGTCTCAGTTCTGCAGTAAACCAGGGCTGAGGCACATTCCTGCACTGCAAGGCTTTCGTTAAGGAGATTTTGTGGCTTTTGTCTGGATTGCAGCATGCAGAATACAGGTAACACTCTGAAATCGAGCTAGACAGATAAATTCTGTTGGAATGTTTTCAAAGAGGCAAGATATTACATTGGAATCAATGAAGAAAATAAATTATCATAAGTAATTTTATTAGTGGTAGTTACAGTAAAATATTTTCAGAAATGCTATAAGCAGATTTCTTTTCTTTCCCCAGAAGGCTCAAATGAAAGGAAATGGGGTTAAATCAATCTGACTTGCGATTGATTTTGTTTTATGTTGATCATGAAAGCTTGCTGTTGCTCCTCTGTAGAGTAAGGACCAGTTATGTGGGTGCTACTGAGAGTAGCCATGAATAGTTGTACTAGGTGGGGTGGGATGGAGTGGGAGGGTTGATACCAGCCTGAGTTAGCCAGGTTCTTTGATTCGGGCATTGGATGCAAAATGTAAAATGCTCTCTCCTTTTCTTCTATCAGCTGTTTAGAGGAGACTCATTACAACTCCTGCTGAAGCTCCTAATCTTCCTCCCTTCTCTTCTGCCCCTACCCCCTACCCTCATTGGCCTGAAGACATTGTACCCAGAGTTTGCCTTACTCCCCTGGTGCTATGTGTGTGGTAAACCTGGTACTATGGCCACATCTGGGACTGGCCAGACAACTGCTGCTGGTTCTCCCTATTCCAAGAAGGATTTAAAGGGGAAGTACACTGCAGGCAATGCACCAGAGCAGCATCAGGAGCTTGGGGACTAAGGCTCCTCTGGCAGCATTATTACAGATACACAGAGCTGACCGCAATGACAGCAGCTGCTCCTTTGAACTGTTGGCAGCAGCCAAGCGGCAGCATGAAGTGAGAGATCACTCCTGAGCTCAAGATGAACTCTACCTTGGATGGTAATCAGAGCAGCCACCCTTTTTGCCTCTTGACGTTTGGCTATTTGGAAACTGTCGATTTTTGCCTTTTGGAAGTATTGATTATTGTCTTTCTCACTGTATTGATTATTTCTGGCAACATTATTGTGATTTTTGTATTTCACTGTGCACCTTTGTTGAACCACCATACTACAAGTTACTTTATTCAGACTATGGCGTATGCTGACCTCTTGGTTGGAGTCAGCTGCCTAGTCCCTTCTTTATCACTCCTCCACTACCCTCTTCCAGTTAAGGAGTCTTTGACTTGCCAGGTATTCGGTTTTGTAGTATCAGTTCTGAAGAGTGTCTCCATGGCCTCTCTGGCCTGTATCAGCATTGATAGATATATTGCCATCACCAAACCTTTAACCTATAATACCCTGGTTACACCTTGGAGACTCCGCCTGTGTATTTTCCTGATTTGGCTATATTCCACCCTGGTCTTCCTGCCTTCCTTTTTCCACTGGGGCAAACCTGGATATCATGGAGATGTATTTCAGTGGTGTGCAGAGTCCTGGCACACTGACCCCTACTTCACCCTGTTCATCGTAGTGATGTTGTATGCCCCAGCAGCCCTCATTGTGTGCTTCACCTATTTCAACATCTTCCGCATTTGCCAACAGCACACAAAGGAGATCAGCGAAAGGCAAGCCCGCTTCAGCAGCCAGAGTGGGGAGACTGGGGAGGTGCAGACCTGTCCCGATAAGCGCTATGCCATGGTCCTATTCCGAATTACTAGTGTATTTTACATCCTCTGGTTGCCATACATCATCTACTTCTTGTTGGAGAGCTCCACTGGCCACAGCAACCGCTTCGTATCCTTCTTGACCACCTGGCTTGCTATTAGTAACAGTTTCTGCAACTGTGTCATTTATAGTCTCTCCAACAGTGTCTTCCAAAGGGGACTAAAGCGCCTCTCAGGGGCCATGTGTACTTCTTGTGCAAGTCAGACCATAGCTAAAGACCCTTATACAGTTAGGGGTAAAGACCCCCTTAATGGATGCCATATCTGAAGTGGTTCAGACACTGGGTCAGTGTGTGTGTGTGTGTGTGTTGTGTGTGTGTGTGTGTATTTATCTCTGTATTCCTAGCTCACTAGGAAATCTGGGACAAAATAATTGAACTCTAAGCAATAGCAAACAAATGATCCATCAAAATTACCTTGTAAGTTTGCAGAAATTATTTTCTGAAAAGTGCTTTTGCATCAGGAGAATCAGAACCATGAAGATAAATTGCTCTTGGTTCCAATTTTTGTAATGTCATGGAAATGACTACATTTTTAAGATTTAAAATTAATAAAGCCATATATAACACCTCTCTTGAGCTGGCATGACTGAACCTGGGTGAGAAAAGCATCAGCATTTATAAAAAGTCATTTTCTTGTTGCTTTTCTGGATTTTTTCCAACTGTTGTTTGGGCTGCATATGCAATTGAATTCTTTTAATGGGGAATATTAAAAGCCAGTGATGAATTGGCAGGATTTAAAATTTTTCTTTATATATGCCAAAGTAGAACTACACTGCAAGTTTCAGCACTGTCATTTAGAAAGCCAAAGGATTTATGTCTTATTCTCTTGAGAGAATTCTCAATGCAGTGAATAATGTGAACACCTAAACACTAATTTTAAAATTTTGCAGTGCACCATGAATGGAATGAAAATTCAGTTAAATCATACAACTTATGAAAAATTGAGCAGCTTTCTGTGCCGTACTTCATGGAGAGCTAAAGAAATGTGTTGCATAGAATGTGATTGTGTTGTAGTATTTTTTGCCCATGCCTTTGTGTATCTGTGTATTAAAAATATTTGAATTTAGATTTCTCTTTATAGCAAAATAAGCTGAAACGCAAATGATAGGTTAATGGCTGCCATTTTTATAATAGTGAATCTTTTAGTCTTCCCTTTTTTTTTTAATCCAGAGACTTTTAAAATATCATAATATCTGGGAGAAAGGTGTCCTAAGCAACAGAGTCAGAAAATATACTGAATATTTAGCTAGTTCATTTATAAAATAGAAGGGGATTGAGATGTTCTCCTTGTGGTTAAATGGAATCAACAAAGTAGCACCTAATTCTTTTTTAAAAGTTTTTGTTGTTGTTGTTGTTGTTAATCTTACAGAATGCCCATGTGAATGAGAGGTAGAGAAATTCTGATTAAGTCTCCTTTATTGCTGTCCTCTTTCTGGAAAAAAAAATCCTTTGGTATAATGATTTTTTGCTCAGTCTTTCCTTTTTGCTAGTACTTTGGCTTAAAAAAAAAATCTATAGGGTTCTATTACTGTTACTCTGTAGAATTATCGAGAGTGCTGTGTATTTGTATGTACTGGTGATGTTTTGTTCTTCAAGTGATTATCTTTAGAACAAGAAGTTTATTTTTCTAAAAGGAGAGAAGGATTTCCCAGCAGCTCCAGGCATGAGAATATCTCTGCTTTTCTACTGGTTTTAATGTTTTGGAAGTCTTCAGGGGACTTATGTGATCTCTGCCTTTAGCTAGATGTTATAATCTGAATACAACAATGGTATTCAGTGAGATGGAAGAAACCCAAGGGAAATGGGTTAAAGTGGAATTTTGAATCCAAGAAAGGACATGGATATTTATAAAACAGGCAGATGGGCTTTGGTTTTTTTGTCATGATATTAGAAAACCAATCTAGTGCCCCCTTTTAAAATAAAGGGCTGCATTCTTTGGATTTTAGTCTTTAGGTATCAGTTTGACTTTTAACCTCAAATGTATGTTCAACTTAGACTTTTTAATTTTGAGTGAATAAGTATTATATTTAAATTTCAGATTCTGAATTCTTCCCAAAAGCTTGCTTGCTCTTTATCTTTACTATTAGAAAACTTGATTACAAGCTGTTTCAATATTTAGAACTCATACTGAAATTGCAAGTTATATTAACAATAGCTTAAAAGTTGCCATTTGAATTGGAAAACCTTTCCTCTTAGATTCTGAAAAATGGTTTTGTGCATTTCTCCTTTATTTACATGGCACAAGTCTAAAAAAACAAAATTCCCTTTTTCTTCATACATGTTGGAGAATGTAACCTTTCAGATATGCAGTTTGCTTGTAAGGTTTTAGTGTAGTAAAGATGGGAATCTTAAAGATTAATTTTTATAGAAAACTGATGTTAAATCAGTGGATTTTTACTTTTGGAGGTGCTGAGCCCTTTTAATTTTTTCCTGCAATGGAGTTGTATCTTGTGAGAAAAGAGAAAACTCTTTGGGAAGATTTTATGGAAAAGAGAAAATACTTGTTTGACTTTCTGAAAGTGGCTGATTAAACTGATGTTTTAATAACTCAAAAGACAATTCTTTTATAATAAGAGCTTTTTGTTAACAGATATTTACATTTTTTGTTCTAGTACCAAGTTTAGATGTCATTAGAAATTTATTTTTCACATTAGAATCTCTGTCAGTATCTCAGCCTAAAACTAAAGTAGAAACTACGTAGATAAGTAATTTTAAAGAAAAATTCCCCCACTCCTGCAGCTGATTCTTGCTTAATATCAGATGTCTTTCCAGTTTATCTTGTCTTCATTGGACTGTATAAAGACTGCATTTTCTTCAGTTATCAGTTCTTTCCTCACATTCATTATCTTTACTGTTTTTTTTAATTTTTATTTTCTTGTGTGTATGCATGTTGGGGGAAGAGAGCATGAGCCTGGATGTAATCATTCAATCTTTGGTGCCTAGGGGCATTTTCCTGTGATACATTTGAATAGTCTGTGTTTAAGTAATCTTTTCATCCTGGCATATTTAGTGCAACATTTGATGATGACGTTTGGTTTAAATACCAATCTGGCTAGTTCAGAATGAAAAAAAAAAAGTATATTTTTAGATTCAATTACGTTGAGCTTTGGCAAGACAGTGCATTTAACTATATATGGTATATGACTGTATCAGAGGAAGCATAAGCTTTTGGTGATTGTATTGAAATTATTTCATAGTAAATGTTCAAATAAGACAATACTAATTGTTATATTTGTAAATTAGTTGTGTGTTTTTACACAATGATTTCAGAGATGTGTTTTTTTTCCTCTCAGAACAGAAAAGCAGTTACTAAAGGACAAGTGGTCTACTTTAATGAAAGAACTATCTTACACGAGAAAAGATATTTAAATTATTCATGGATTTATTGACTCCCAGATTCCATTTTGGAAAATGTTTTCTTTAAGCTCTTTGCTGGAAAAATTTCTTTTTGAGCCTTTTTTAAGGGCTTTTCCTTTTTACTTGAATAATGGTCTCCGTATTTTAAGAATTGGGAAAACTTGAATTTTTGAACTATAAATGCATTGTCTATTCTTTGAACTTGAAAATGAAGCAACAGGGTTACAAGTTTCTTCAGCCTTTTGGGTTTGATTGAAAAATCTGTACAGTGACTTCATAGGAAATATCTTAATTTCACTATTTTTTTGTATCATAGAAGACTTGTGAAATAAATTATTGGCAAACCAGAATTTATTGTTAGGTGAGCAGATTATAAGAAGATTAAGGATGGGAGAATCGTGGCATTTATGATTTTTTTAAAGTCCTAACAAATCGTTTTTCTGTATTTTTGTATGATTTTTTCCATTTCAAGTTGAAGGAAACCTAATTATTTTATATTAATTGTACATATTACTAACATATTTTACAGACCCTGGCATTATTCTAGACATTTCTTATAACTGTGAATGAGTCATCTGGCTTTTCTTCAAAATTTAGATGCTGAGGGTGCCATGATATGATTAAAATGAACTTTCGAACTGAGATTTTAAAAATCTAGGTTTCTGTTAAAAATTAACTAGTTTTGCAAGGGCAAGTCACTTCTCTAAGCACTTAATTTCTTCTATAAAAGGAGATAACCCCCTCTTCCCTCATAGGGTTACTTTGACAATTGAATTAGATATAGATGTAAAAGTATTTTGTAATTTGTGAAGTAAGTCCTTTGCAATAAAAACAAGTACTATTGTTTGTATCTACCATGGTTTTACATCTAAGGAAGTCCCACATAATGATATGGTATCCCCCCACATTAAGGTCTTAGAAGCTCAGTGCTGGGTTAGCAGTTCTATGCTAGTTAGCAATCCCAAATTTGGGAAGAGAGGCATGATAAATCCTCATCTTTCTAAAATGACAGTAACATTAAATTCATCATAAAAATATTTTCCTTTACTTGTCTATAAAATCTCTAAAGGTGGGAACAGTAGTGTGCCTCTTCATGTCTTTATCCCTAAAATCTAACATGGGACCTGGCTCAGAGCAGGAGTTCTGGTCAACTTTACAGAATTAGTGAATGATTCTAATTATTGCAGCCACTATTATTACGTCTAGTCATTATAGAGCAGTGATGTTCAAAAGGAGAGCCAGAGCCTTTAAGCAATCTTCCTCTTTGTTCAAGACTATTCTTGACTCTAAATGATAAAAGATATCTTTCTAGTACCAAGAGATAGTGTGGGAATGTGTATGATCTGTATGCCAGGTAACTTTACTCCTGGAAACTCCGTAGCCTGGGTCAAAGGAACTTCAGACAGTGCTGTCAAATTACCAATTTCTCCTGGCATGGATAAGGAATATGTATTTAGATCACCTCACCTTTTTGGCTCTGAATCCAGATAAGATAGGCCATAACAATCAGTTACAAGGAAAGAGGAGAGGTATAGGCAAGTTTGGTAAAAGAAGCTGTTATAACTCTGTGGTTTTACTTTGTCTTTCAGTCTTCCTTTCTTTTCTTTTTTTTTTTTTTTTTTAAGATTTTGTTTTTTTATTCATGAGAGACACAGAAAGGCAGAAACATAGGCAGAGGGAGAAGCAGGCTCTCTACAGGGGACCCCGATGTGGGACTCGATCCCAGGAATCCAGGATCACAACCTGAGCCAAAGACACTACTCAACCACTGAACCATCCAGGTGCCCCTCTTCCTTTCTTTTCTTAACATGGGGATATACTTGAAATGATACTGCTTGTAGGGCGTGGAAAATTCTATAATGCAATAACAATGGCTTTAGGGAAAGTTTAAGAAACAGGAAGCCCTTTTGTGCAGCAAGCTCTGCTATATGCGTTATTATAGCTTAACTGGCAGGGTTATAAAGAAGGAGCACATGATTCCTTGTAGAAAAGTCTGCATATTAAATCATTCATCTCTTTGTCCTTCTCTGCTCCCAGAGTGCTCAGTCAGCCCCAGATTTTCTAAGCAGGAAATAAGACGACTCCAATCTGGGGACTGCTATCTGAGGGTTCCTAAACTAGTCACATTACCTGCCCAAATCACCTTATGTTATGTCTGTTGGTCAACAAATCCCACCTGTGTGTACAGAACTTCCAGTTAGCTTGTTTACTCCTCTTCTACTATTAACAGCTAAAGATCACTGCTCTTTTGAGAAAGTCGTCTCACATAATATACACAGAGCCAAAAACAAAAATCAGAGGAAATAGAAACAATGTAAGTCACAAAAAATTTAAAAGTAAGTCCAGTATATTTTCCAAAATACATTTAAAAAAAAAGCTTTTGCATCCACTAAAGGAGAATAGGATGCCATTAAAAAATAAACAGAAAAGGAATAAGAAAGAATTCTTGAGATTTAAAGTATAATCAAATATTTTTTAAATCAGGAAAGTTAGAAGATTAAATTGAAGTAGGTAGGCCAGATAGTGAAACAAAAGATGATAAAGTAGATAGAAACAAGACAGAGACTTCATAAAGGAGGCCCAGTATCTGGCTAACATGATTTTCAAAAACAGAATAGAAGGGGAAAAATGAGAAAATTCTCAGAGAACTATCAGAAGAAAAATTTCCAGAACTGAGGGATACGAGTTTCTGTAATGAAAAGGACCAGGTTGGTATAATAAGAAAGACTTTATGATGGTGAATCACAAAATTTCAGGACCCTGGGGGTGAAGAAAAATCTTAAAAGCTTCTTGGTCTGGAATAGGGATGGGAGAATGGGAACATGTAAGTGCAGAGATGTGAATAGCACTGGACTTTCTGCCACATTGAAGCAAGGAGATAACAGGGAATGACTTCAAATTTTTGATAAGTGATTTTTTAACCTAGAATTTTATGCCCAGCCAAACTTTGATTCAAGTGAGAGTAAAACCCGTTGTGAGATATGCAGGGTCTCAGAAATATTTACTTGCCTTTACATCCTTTCTCAGTGAGTTACTGAAGGATATACTTCCCAGAATGATGGTTAAAATTTAAAAAGTGGAAGATAGAGAACCCAGGAAGCAGGGACTCCCAACACAGGACAGAGGGGAAGAGAATTCCCATAGTGATGGAGAAGGAAAGCCCTAGGATGTTAGCTGTGCAGCAGACCGACTAGTCCAAATTGGAGAACAAAGGAGGGTGCTGGGAAGTACATCTTTAGGAAAAAACCACTGAGAGGAATTTACATTTTTAAAAAATTTTATTAGAAAGAGAGAGGTGTGTGGAGAGAGAATCCTCAGCAGGGTACATACCCAGTGTGGAGCCCAATGAGGGCCTTGATCTCATGACTCTGAGATCATAACCTGAGCTGAAATCAAGAGTTGGACGCTTAGCTGTCTGAGCCACCTAGGCACCCCAGGGATTTAGAATTCTGTCAAATTTATAGGGAAAGAATTGGTAATGGATATACATAAAATAATGAAGGGAGAAGTGGAGCAATTAGTTATGAAGCCAAAATGAAAAATTAAAGAATAAAGGAAGTCTAGTCATGATATACTTTGTGATTTAGTTATGAGCAATATTAACTAAAAATTGTAGCAAAATCACATTGAAAGTCAGAAGAAGGGAGGTATGTGTGGCAGGTGGGGGAGGTTGGGCAAGTACAGTATCTCTCATACTAGAAAATTTGAAAAAAAAAAACCCAACAGAAAATAGCAATTTAAATATTTTATTTAAAAATAGGAAGAGGGGCAGCCCAGTGGCTCAGCAGTTTAGCGCTGCCTTCAGTCCAGGGTATGATCCCGGAGACCCGGGATCGAGTCCCACGTCAGGCTCCCTGCATGGAGCCTGCTTCTCCCTCTGCCTGTGTCTCTGCCTCTCTCTCTCTCTCTCTCTCTCTCTCTCTCTCTCTCTCTCTCTGTCTCTATGAATAAATAAATAAAATCTTTTTTAAAAATAAATAAAAAATAAAAATAGGAAGAGAAAAGAAAAGAGAGCAGGGTGGGAGAAGTAAGGGGTCTGCAGCCTGCTATTTTTCTTTGTAAACTTTGTGCTATGACCTTTCCAACTACTACTCCTATTCCAACTATATAATAATAGGTGTATTATTTTTTTATAAAAAGCATAAACCACATTTAGGAAAAGGCAAATAGATTTCAGCAGAAGCAGAGGGAAACCAGAAAGCATAGGTTTAGAACACATTACTAAAGTAGAGAATGAGAAATGTAATCACACTCTGTTATCTCTGGTCCTGTACAGAGCAACTTCCTATTCTTCATCTCTCTCTCATCATCCTAGGAAGACAGGCAAAAGGGATATTATTCCTCTTTTATAATTGTGGAAGCTGATTTGGGGACTGCAAAACCTTTCTGATTCCAATTTACTACATTAATATGCCGCATAGGTATTGGTTTGGGTCTTTTTAGGTTTTTTTAATTTTGTTTTTTTACTAAGGGAAGACCTCAGACTGGAAAGCATCCTCTTTGACATCCTGGAAAGGAAATCATGAAAACAAATAAACGTGTGTATATGTGAGATGAGGATGGATAGATAGATAGATAGATAGATATACAATATCTATAGTACAAGACCTGGCAATATGAAATCGTAAGTGGAATGTGAAGTACCATGTGGTATTTCATAGATAAGGAAATGTGTGTTAGGTGAATTTTCTTAGAAGGCAGTATATGAGATGGGTTAGGCTCTGGGAAGAGTAGGATCTCTATAGTGTTATTTCTGCCCACCATTTGAATGAGATTGCTATTAAGTATTCAGCTGGGCAGAGTTTGAGGAACCCAAAGGCTCTTTAGATAAAAGACTCTAATAAAATGAGTTATAATTATTAAAGCAACATATGACATGAGAGTGCCCTTTGCAAAGTAAAAAGCACATCTTTATGTTAAATTGCCATGATTGTAATCACTTAATGAAAGGTTTATTGGTTACAAAAAGATTATATTGGTTTTGAACAAAATACAAAAGTCTTTTCAAAGTAAAACTTTAAACTCTGTGTCTATCAGCTTTTAATAAATACTTGTTGAATTAGTAAGATAATATTTTGGGGAGAAGGCAGAAGGTACAGCATTAAATGGCATGATTTATTTCTGGATTTTCTTCCAGAAAGACTGGGGAAACCCACCCCTATTGCCAAAGCCATTTATTTATAGCTAGACCAAAAAAAAAAAAAAAAAAAAAGGGAGGGGGCGTTTATGGGTCTCTGTCTTCATTGGCCCATGGGGAGCAGAATCCGACTCAAAAGGCTTTTTTTCACTTTTAAAAGTTTTTTCTTCATGACATAATATTTGTAGTAATTGAAACCCTTCCAACTTAGATTATGTTAGCCTTGTGAATTAATATCATTGTACTGAGAATGTGTGTTATAGCCTACAGAGCACTGAAAATGAAGTCAAAACAAAATTTAGATACTAGTTCTGGCAATTTATTAGGTAATCTTAATCTTTCTGAATTTAGGAAGGATATTCATGTTTGAGTAATAAAGATGCCAACATTAAAGTTGGTTTAAGATCAGATTCATGGCAATGCCTGGGTGGCTCAGCAGTTGATCGTCTGCCTTTGGCTCAGGGCATGATCCTGGAGTCCCAAGATTGAGTCCCACATCAGGCTTCCTGCAGGGAGCCTGCTTCTCCCTCTGCCTGTGTGTCTATCTCCCTCTCTGTGTCTCTCATGAATAAATAAATAAAGTCTTAAAAAAAAAAAGATTAGATGCATGTTACTTTAATGTAAAGCTCTTTACGTTATTACTGTGATTACTTTATACTCTTGGATCACTCTTTTCCTAAGATAAAGAGGAAAGTAGTGAAAAGAGCATGGAGTTTGAAATCTCTAACCCTTTATTCTCTACTCTGCAAAATGGACTTATGCCCCTTTGTTAGAATTATTGTGAAAATCAGATCCTGTCACATTTTAAGTATATAGAATTATTCATAGTGGCATTATAGAAACTCTTAGTAAAAGATTGCTGCTATTTCTTTGTCACACAGAAGTCAGAATCTCCCAGTAACCTCCAGGGCCTGCTGCAAATTGTCATATACTCAGAGGAAAGGCTCAGAGTGAATGTAGAGTGGCTTGGAGTAGCCCATTCTTCTTGCAGGGATCATAAACCCCTCAAGTACTGCTATAATGATTTGCTCCATCAATATACTGATGTTTTATGTATTTTGTTCTGTTTTTAGCATATGTGCTGCAGGAGGATTATTCCTATACAATTCTTAGACCTCAGGGTACATATATATTCATCAAGGAACAAGTCATTGAGGCTTAGAGCAAGAGCTTTAATAGGTTAGAGGTAGAAAGGAAATTTGGGACTGCAGTGGTGAAGACGTATCCCTTTCCCTGAAATTAAAACATGAGTTGTATTAAGAAAAAAAAAATCATAGCAAGGGGTGTTTTGAGCTTCAAAGCCCTGAATAAAGAGAGATCGTTTATATACTTGAGAAATAGAGCATGTAATAGGTAGTGATTAAAAGTATGTTCTTGAGGGACACATGGGTAGCTCAGTGATAAAATAAAAATCTTAAAAAAAAAAAAAAGTATGTGCTTGAGAGGCAAGCAGACTTGAGTTTGAATTCTAGCCCTGCCACTTATTAGCTGTGACCTACAGCAAAATACATAATCCCTCTCAGTCATCTAACTAATAGCACTATTTCGTGTATTAGGATTAAATGAGCTAATGCATGTGAAGCTCTTGGCCCATAGTGAGCATTCAGTACACCATAACAGGTGCTGTTGTCATCCTTGTGTGAATAGGGCAGCATGGATGAACCAGAGGTTTCAAATTGAGATGTAATGCAGAATAAGGTCAGAAAGATAAATTGGGACTACCTGGTCTAGAATAAATGACTAAGGGATTTGATTTTAATTAGGAATTGGAGATGAACTTAAGATTTTTGAGTAGAAAATATAGAAAACATAATATAGAATCCTAAAGTGACAGGGCTAGAAGACCCCTTAGAGGTCAAATCTAGACTCTTCCTTTCACACATGATGGGGAAAGGGAAACTACCCCAAGTGGTGTGTTAATTAGTTGCAGAAGTGGGACTCAAATCCAGCCAGGTCTTGTACCTCCCATAGACTTAGTCGTACCACCAAAATAAGTCCAAAAGGTTGTTCAACATTCTTTAAGTGCTTAGAAAATGGGAATTGCTAGCAGGTTTGGGAAAAACTGAAACAAGTATTCAGGTTTTAGTATGTATTAAACAAAAAATTGTCTTTCCTTTGGTAGTTTCAACCAAACCAGTTAAGATCTGAAAAATCTTAGTTAGAAAGTTCTGTTATCACTGACAGCCACCTCAGAAATGTTTTGTAGGGGAAGTGAAAATACATGACATGGGTGGTTCTAGAAAGCCTTTAAGGCTATTTATAGTATTTGTACTGCTGGTGAGATTGGAAGGTGAAGTTTTTGCTTGAATAAAATTGAAGGTCACTGCTTGTGCAGTATCTTTTAAGGTGCTGTTTCCCAAGAACTTTAAATAGAAAAACATTTTAAAAATTTAATTCCAGGAGGGCTCTTACTACCTATGTAGAAAGACATCACTACAGAGGTACTTATAGACTTTGGTTGGTATTATACCTATGTGCTTATAAGTTTAAAATTTTTAGATTAAAAGAAAAAGATCTAGGTACAGCTTTATACACTACAGATGTAATAAGATAGCTTTTAAATATTTATTTGTTTCTTGATAATTGTTTCTTAAGATTAGTTCTTTAGTGAAAATATTTTTTTTAATTTTTATTTTATTTTATTTATTTATGATAGGCACACAGTGAGAGAGAGAGAGAGGCAGAGACATAGGCAGAGGGAGAAGCAGGCTCCATGCACCGGGAGCCTGATGTGGGATTCGATCCCGGGTCTCCAGGATCGTGCCCTGGGCCAAAGGCAGGCGCTAAACCGCTGCGCCACCCAGGGATCCCATCTTTAGTGAAAATACTAAAATCACTGACATTTTTCTTGTATATCGGGCCTCAATGAAATGTTTTTGCCTGAAAACTATATAAAAATATAGAGCTAAAATAGATGTTGAAACTTAGAACATAGAACCTGTGATTATGTATATAAAAGCAGTCCTCTTTCAGAATTCTAAAAGCAGTTGAGTAGTTCACAGAGGGAGATGTTTATGATTAATATCTTTTAAACACAGATTTTCATTGTGTTAACTTTTATAAGAGCTGTGAACTCTCTAGAGTTGTAAAGTAATTTTAATATATCTAGCCATTTTGTAGTTGCTGTATATTTTTGCTACTCAATAGATACACTTAATTCACTACCTTATGACTTGTTATTTTCAGAAAAAAACTAAAGTAAAACTGAGTATTTGTGGGCACCTGGTAGCTCAGTGGTTGAGCATCTGCCTTTGGCTCAGATCATGATCTTGGGGTCCTGGGATTGAGTTCTGCAGTGGGCTCCCCGCAGGGAACCTGCTTCTTCTTTTGCCTATATCTCTGCCTCTGTGTGTGTGTCTCTCTCGTGAACAAATAAATAAAATCTTTATAAAAAATGCTACTTGTTAAGCATTATGAAATACAAATATTTTCTTAGAAATCATAATTTTATTATTTGGTCATATAAAAATATAGCTTAAGGACTGTATTTTGGTCATATGTGAGTGTGGTATGAGTAGGTGATTGTGAGATTTTGTTCCTAGCATATAATGCTTTATAAAATCTTTAAGCAAATAATGTAAGTCAAACAATATTAAGCTGTACGAAGAAGGCATTTGATATGTGGTCTTACTCAGTAACATAAATAATATAATTGAAATAAGTTTTTGGAAATCATCACA
Organism: Nyctereutes procyonoides; assembly: GCF_905146905.1. NCBI lineage: Eukaryota > Metazoa > Chordata > Mammalia > Carnivora > Canidae > Nyctereutes > Nyctereutes procyonoides. The sequence continues at coordinate 41,822,992 of NW_026575020.1, read as the reverse complement.
GTTAAACATGTGTTTGGAATATGACTTTGTATATAATGATTTTGTGACTTTGAATTTAGCTGACTCATAGTTTTAACTCCCCTACCAACTTTTGAATCAAAATGACACTTTCTGTGCTCACTTTTGTTTCCTGCCTCTTGGGTCTCTCCTTGATGGATTACTATGAAGCAGCAGCATAGTAACAGCAAGAAAAGGTTGACAATGCAGTTAGTATTTATCCCTTATCTATACATGATTTGGGATCATTTTGCCAAACACTGAATAATTTTCCTGTGGGAAACTTGAGCCCTAAAAGGAAATGAACACAGCTAAAGGACGACGTGTCACATGGGACTTACGGTTATTCTTAGAATGGCACTATAATGCCGTATTTGGATTGAAACAATGTGATAGTGGTATGTGATTTTATTAAAAAGCTATCTTTTCTGAGGAAATCCTCTAATTTTTCTGTCACATTGTGTGCCATGGAGTTAACGTAAGGACTAGAGAACTGTTCAGCTGACAGGGACTAAAGTATGTATTAAAGTTAGAGGTGCTTGCTTGTCTGGCAGACGTGACTGGAGCCTGCTTTCCAAGTCTTCTCTGTATAATATTCTCTAGCCGTTCATTCCATAGTACATAGTTGTCTTGTTTTTATGTATGGTTAGAGTAAGTTGTTTTCTTTATTGGAAGGGAGAAAGAGAGTAAAGGAAGATTAGTAGCATTGGGTGTTGGTATAGTTTTTTATGGTCTTGAAATGGAAGAGCACTTTCCCAAACGAGACAAAAACTAGAAAACCAAGTGGGTTTTGCTCTGAGAAATGAATTTTTTAAAGATGATTAACAAAGGTATTTCATACTAATCTCTACAGTATTTGGGTTAGCATTATTCATAAGTAAAAAACAAAAAAAGTTGCATCATTTATATAATGTATCAGTTTTTCTGCTACCTGATTTATCTTCTTTATAATTTCATTTGGTTGAGATAAATTATGATGTTGGTAATATACAGTGGATTTCTGAATTGTGTACTGTCTAAAATTGGAGATACCTCACAGGGCACTAAGTCTCAAACAGAAAAATCTGTCAAATACACATTTTATCCTTTGGCCTCTCTCCCAAAGTTGGAAATTTGCCAACATAATAAATCTCAAGTCTGATGGGAAAGAGCCACCACTGATATACAGGCCTTACAATTAAGATACATGTTGGAAGGATACCTGGGTGGCTCAGTGGTTTAGTGCCTGCCTTCAGCCCAGGGTGTGATCCTGGAGTCTTGGGATTGAGTCCGGCATCGGGCTCCCTGCATGGAGCCTGCTTCGCCCTCTGCCTGTGTCTCTGCCTCTCTCTGTGTGTGTCTCATGAATAAATAAATAAAATCTCAAAAAAAAAAATACATGTTGGATTCCACCTAGCATTTAGGGAAAATGCCTTTTCTTTGAATAACTTCTAGAAGGGCCACCTGTCGCAGTTTTCTTCACTTTGTTTAAGAGCATTATATATTTCTCTGTCTACATGTTGTTAGGGCCTTAGTTACTTCTGTTTTAAACACTGAACAGCCTTTATCCAAGGAAGCACTTTTATTTGATTAAAAAGGAAAAGCATATTTTCAAAGTCTGTGTCATGTCAGTTTTAGTTATAAGAGCTAGAAGACAAAAGGTTTTTTTATCATATGTTAAGAACTAAATACCACTTGCTACTACTGATAAAGGAATTTGTTCACTTTTACAGTATGTTTATCTGGGTTAAGAATATAAGCTAAAAAGCCAAAACACTTGGGTTCCAAGCCCAGGTCCTCCCCTTTCTAGCCAGATGATTTAACTTCTTTCTCCATTTGTCAAATCAGGAAAATAGTAGAATTCATGTCAGAGGGTTAAGATAGATAGCTCTGTCTCTATCATCTGTTTATAAGGCAGTTAAAACAATGGCAGCAGATCTGCCTTAGCTCTTGTTATTGTTGGTTAATTATTTTTAAGTCTGTAAAAGCAAATGTGTCATGATAGGAAATGAGTGACCTTAAATCTTAAGTGTGTCATATATCCCCTTGAGAATTCATTTATCCAGCAAATACTTGCTGAATGTGTACCATTTGTCAGACACTCTTCTAGGAGCTGTAGATGGCATGTGAACAAAACAGAAATCTGTGCACTTGAAGCTTCACATTCTAGTGAGTCTTAAAATTCCTGAACATTCTTCATAGAAAAATACACACAAAGCATTGCACTCAGTGTCAGAAAATTTATAGTAACCTGTAGGTCTGTTTATTAAATCTCCAAATACATCTCAAAAATCCCCAAATTTTCAGAAGTCTCTAAGAATATAATGCATACCTTCTTTTTATTTTGTTGGAATTCCTGTATAAGGCGTTCCTGCAGGGGTACAGTTTTTGATTTTAAAAGACAAAGCTATTGTTTAAGAGACAAAATAATTGTTACTGTTTTCCTTAATCACCTTTTTTTGGCGCTGTTAAGTTAGAAATGCTTAGATTTAACTTGATTAACTGAAATATAATTTCCAGATTTTTGTAGGACTATCAATCTTGTCTAAACACAGGAACATCTGTTTTCATAGGCATAAAAGTCATATTCTTTATCTTTTTCACTTAAGCACTTCTGTTTCCAAAACATGAAATTAAATTACAAATGATAAGAATTATATGTAACTAAGAATGATTTTACCTCAAGGATGTTTTCAGTACATTCCTTCCGTTTCTATTTTCTTCTTTTGGGTTTTTATCCTAGGGGATTTTAAAAATTAAGTCTTTAAAATAATTTCTTACAAGCTATAGCTGACTTTTTAAGAGCAAAATGTGACCCAAAAAAATTTTTTTTATTTCTGTGCAACATATTGTAAAGATAGAATACGGTGTAAATCTCATTTGAATGAGATTTTTGTGGTTTCCGTTTTATTCTGTTTTCTTAAGTGTTATGTGATGGCTTTTAACAAATCATTTATTACCATTACAGAGTAGTCCTAAGATCTGTCTATAAATTTTTCTTTTAGGCAAAAACCTACTCTGGAAATAATAATCTTCCCTATGTTGATTATTTCTCATGGCAGCCTTCCACTGCATTTTCTTTGTTTGGGTACTTTCTTTTTCTTCCTGCCATTCTTAGCTTTCTATTTTTCAACTTGAGTTTACAAAGGGTGTGTATTCAAAGGGTTTCCGCCAGTTCCCAGTACCTTGTTAATCCTGAGAAGTTACCCAGTGGGACAATTCTCACAGTAAGGTATAAAAATAGTCTTCCAGAAAAATTATAGAATGTGGTACTATGATTTGAACTAATGGATGACTTTCAAAACTTTTGATGGAGAAAAGAAAATAGCACATAAGTATTATCATTTCCTTAGATTTTTCTCTGCAGAAATTATTTTAGAAGAACCTTAAAAATTAAGTGACAAAGCCTTACCATTGCTTTATATCATATACACTAAAAGGAAATAAGAGTTGGGGCCAAGAGAGAAATCATATTTAAATCTGTCACATGAACAGAGCCTACTTCTGATTGCTATTGAGCTTATGCCCACAGCATTCATTTCACCAGTTTTATTCTACATATTCTATTCATCGTTTTATTGAGTACAGATCATTACTGGTATGTGAACCTGGACCAAGCCCAAATTTTCATATTGTATAAGAAGATAATGGCACTTAAAAAAATTTATATTTAAGAGTGGTTTTAGATTTACAGAAATATTGCGAAAATAGTACAGGGTGTTCCCTTCTACTTTCATTCTTTCCCCTATTATTAACATCTTACATTAGTAACCAATATTGATGTGTTAATATTAACCAGAATCTGTACTTTTAGTTTTGCTTAGTTTTTACGTAATGTTCTTTTTTTGTAGCAGATCCCATCCAGGATACTGTATTACAACATTTTCATGTCTCCTTTAGACTCCTCTAGACTGTTACAGTGTTTTAGACTTTACTTGCTTTTTGATGACTTTGATGGTTTTAGGGAGTACTGGCCAGGTATTTTATAGAATGCTCCTTGGCTGGAATTTATCTGTTTTTCTCATGAGATTATGAGTTTTGGAGAGAAAGAACGTATAGGTAGAACACTGTTTTCATCATCTCTTATCAAGGGTAAGGACTATCAACATGACTCAACACTGTTGATGTTGACCTTGATCATCTGGCTGAGGCCATATTTGTCACATTTATTCACTGTTAAGTCACTGTTTCTTCCCCTTTCCTTACTGTGTTCTTTCGAAGCAAGTCAATCTGCACTGCCCATACCAGGAATGGGCTTTCCCCCAAGAGGGCAGTATGTCTGCACAAGTTACTGGGAATTTTTCTGCATAGTGTATTTGTCTCATTCTCCCTCCCTCATTTATTTATTCAGTAATTTGTATAAGTATAGACCCATGGGTATTTATTTTATACTTAGGTTATAATTCAGTAGTAGTTCATTTATTTTGTTCAAATTGTTCCAGCTTTGGCCATTGGGAACTCTTTGACTTGGCTCCTTTTTCCCATTGGCATTCTCCTGTTGTTCTAGATTTGTTTTCTCCATGGTCAGAATACAGGAGAAGCAGTTCATCACTTTTTGGCACCTCTGGATAGTCCAGGTTCATCTTCATCTATATTTCCTGCTCCAGTCTTAGAAACAGCTATTTCTCTAATGAGTCCTGATTCCATTTACTGGTAACTGGTATTAGAAACCAAAATCCTGGGCACCTGGTTTGGCTCAGTCAGTTGGGTGTGTGCCTTTGGCTGAACCAAAAAGATCCCAGGGTCCTGGGATCAAGCCCCACACTGGTTTGGGGTGGCGGGGGGAGAGGGTTCCCTGCTCAGCAGGAAGCCTGCTGCTCCCTCTGCCTGCCGCTCCACCTGTGCTCTCTCTCTCTCTCTCTCCCTCTCTTTCTCTCTGTCTCATTCTCTGTCAAACATACAGAAAATCTTTAAAAAAGATACCAAGATCCTGGCGCTAGGTATGCTCGCTACTACTGGATTTTATTGTTTCTAGGCCCTCTCATCAACTGACAGAGCAAGGAAATACATGTGCAGTAGTGCCTTTTGATCAGTCAGCATGTGGGTTTAGCAAACAATATTGGCATTAGTATAGGATGTACTCAGTAAACTTTATATGTAGTTTTTTGCAACTTTAGATAGTTATTAGTCATACATAGACTAGGAGGATAAGTCGAGTACATAAAGGATTATTCCAAAACAACGGGGTAATTGCTGTACAGGTGATACTCATGTGGTATATACACTGATTGGTACATTTTTCTTTAATTTTTTTTGGTACATTTTTCTGTAAGACAAATTGGCAGTATAATTCACTATCTAAACGACAAAGGTTATAAGCTGGATCTTGAGGGGAATGAAGTAATTATGGAAACTCTTTTCCTTAGGAATCATGGCTCTACTTTACAGCCTTGTTTATAGCAAAAGAAGTAGAGCAGCATGAATATTTCAAAGTCAGAAATTCAGCATAGTAAATTATATGATATGGCCCACATCGGGCTCCCTGCACAGAGCCTGCTTCTCCCTATGCCTGTGTCTCTGCCTCTCTCTCTCTCTCTCTCTCTGTGTGTGTGTGTATGTGTGTCTCATGAATAAATAAATAAAATCTTTTTAAAAGTAAATAAATAAAATGCAGTAAAGTGGGTCACCTTGGTGGCTCAGTCAATAGAGTGTCCAACTCTTGATTTTAGCTCAGGTCATGAGATCAAGCTACACATCGAGCTCAGGGCTAGGTGTATGGAGCCTGCTTAAGATTCTCCCTCTCTCTCTTCCTCTGCCCCTCCCCACCTCCTATCCCACCTTATCCACACACTTGCAATAAAAAAATAATAAAATGCAGTAAAGTGTATCATTAATTTCAGCGTACATTTGGACAACAGTGAGTAGTCCCATTTATTTATTTCTTTATTTTTTAAGATTTATTTATTTATTCATGATAGACACACAGAGAGAGAGAGAGTAGTCCCATTTAGCAGGAGTATAAGAAGGGGTGATGAAAGAGATTCGATGTTAGTATAAGGTGCTAATTCTCAGTATTTTTTTAATGAATAAATTTTAAAAGTGCTGAAATTTTAAGAGTACAATTTTTAACGAAATTATTTCAGGTAATGTATGTGTGTATTCCATCATGATTATACTAGAATTTATCTTTTTTTCTGTTGATGGACATTTGGGGTTTCTAGTTTGGGGCTATTACAAATAAGGTTATTTTGAACATTCTTACACTTTTTTTCCCCTCTTGATTGTATGTTTTGGGTTCTCCTGTGTGGTAGTAAGGAGAATTGCTAAGTCTGGGTAGATGTATGTTTAACTTTACAAGAAACTGCTGTGTAATTTACCAAAGTGGTTGTATCTTTTTACACCTCCATTAGCAACAGTTGAGAGTTCCACTTGTTTCCTATCCTTAACTACATTTGGTATTGTCTTTTTATTTTAGCCAGTCTAGTATGTTTCACTGCCTATATTTATGATTTCTGAGCTATATATATGTTTTCTGAGCTTGCTGGCTGAAATATAAGGAACAATATACCACTATACTTACAGGATTTAATTTAAACTTTTACTACATTGGGGATACAGAAAAATTTACAGACTTTTGGAGAACTGACTTATGTAAAGTGCAGCAAATGTTTTTAAAATTATTACATGAGAAAGCGCCTATGTTCAAAGGGATACACATTTCAAGTTATTGCAGCTTATTTGTGACAGAATTTCTGCTTGTAAAACGTATATGAAATTGATCAACAGAGTCATGTCAGTATATTTAAAATCATTACAAATCTCTATTCGCATTGCTCATGAAAAATTATTGTGGTGTGTATTTAGAGCAGGACTTGGCAAACTATGGCATAGGGGCCAAATACAACATGCTTCTTGTTTTTATAAATAAAGTTTTATTAGAATACAGAAATGCTTGGTTATGTTCATATTGTCTGTGGCTACTTTTATTCTACAAAGAGAGAATTGAGTAATTACACTAAATGACCCATGGAGTCAAAACTATTTGCTGTCTGACTCTTACCTGAAAAAGTTAGCAAGATGTTAATAGTGCATAATCATATGGCATTTTAATTTTCTTCTGGAGATTAAAGCTGGTTTTCATGGAATAAAGTGGTGGAAACATAAAGCAGTTGATGAAAAAAACCCCACTTCTGTCATAACTTTGATCATTTTTAGGACACATTATCAACTGACAGTTTTACCATTCCCTGTTCTTCTAAGGTTTACATCTCCCCATGATTGTCTTTTAAGTACCTTTGTAACAACTTATTCTCTATGAAATTATTTTACTAGCTGTGGTCTGGTTGAGAGGATGTATTTGGTTGACTTCATCACTTTGGCCATGAATGGTGTTATGCAAAATATGTTCCATCAGCAAGTTTCTTGTACCAGCTCCACTTATGCTTAACTCCTTAGAAATACAAGCACACTATTGTATAACCTATAATGTTATAAGTACTGGGGTTGGATGTTTTTTGTTTTGTTTTGTTTTGTTTTGTTTTATTTATGATAGTCACACAGAGAGAGAGAGAGGGGCAGAGACACAGGCAGAGGCAGAAGCAGGCTCCATGCACTGGGAGCCGACGTGGGATTCGATCCGGAGTCTCCAGGATCGCGCCCTGGGCCAAAGGCAGGCGCCAAACCGCTGCGCCACCCAGGGATCCCTGGGGTTGGATGTTTTGCAGCTCTTTGCTGTGTTCTCTTAGGAAGAAATTATCCATAATGTTGCTGTGATTTATTTTCAGGATCTTTTCAAAGTCAGTGATGTCACTGTTCTGATACAAACTTACTAAATTTGTCATTCTGATACAAATTTCCTAAATTCATTAGAATTTCTTTCTTTTTCTTTTTTTTTTTTTAAGATTTTATTTATTTATTCTTGAGAGACACAGAGAGAGAGAGAGAGGCAGAGACACAGGCAGAGGGAGAAGCAGGCTTCACGCAGGGAGCCTGATGTGGGACTCGATCCAGGGACTCCAGGATCACATCCTGGGCCGAAGGCAGGCACTAAACCACTGCACTACCCAGGGATCCCATCGTTAGAATTTCTTGATCATTTTTGTACAGCCTGACTTCTGGCAGGTCAAATGGATTTAAGCCCAAGTTTTTCCAGCATATTTCCTAAGACTAGATAGTTTAAGTAAGTGATTGGCATAGACTTCCCCAATTTATTATGCATATTAAAGGCTTTGATTTTCAGCATGTGAATTTTCAAATTCACTTTTTCTCAAGGGCATTTTACCTGTTAATTCTCTGATGATTCCCATGATCAATGAGTGAGAGATGGCAGAGTAATGAGGACTGACCAATTATAGAATATTTTTAGTTCTGTGCTATATTCCTATCATACGTGCATTTGCATTTCCAAACCATATATCTCTAATAACTGTCAGGTTATCTTCATCACCAGTCTGATATGACTGATGTAACTGGCATAGTGTATTTTTAAGTTCTCCATAGCTCTCTCAATTCTTAATTTATTTAACCTTTGTGCTTGTGTTAAAGCCACAATTTGTCATTCTTAAAAATGTTTCAGAACTTCCATTATTGTTTCATAGAATGTATGGGGAAAATTCATCTAACGTTTTCTTTTTTTTTTTTTAATATTTTTTTTCTTTATTTATTTATGATAGTCACACAGAGAGAGAGAGGCAGAGACACAGGCAGAGGGAGAAACAGGCTCCATGCACGGGGAGCCCGACGTGGGATTCGATCCCGGGTCTCCAGGATCGCGCCCTGGGCCAAAGGCAGGCGCCAAACCGCTGCGCCACCCAGGGATCCCTCATCTAACATTTTCTTAAAAAGAATTCCCTTTGGGCAGCCCAGGTGGCTCAGTGATTTAGCGCCGCCTTCAGTCCAGGGCGTGATCCTGGAGACCCGGGATGGAGTTCCACGTCGGGCTCCCTGCGTGGAGCCGGCTTCTCCCTCTGCCTGTGTCTCTGTCCCTCCCTCCCTCCCTCTCTCTCTCTCTCTTTTTCTCTGTGTGTGTCTCTTGTGAATAAATAAATAAAATCTTTAAAAAAAATTCTCTTTAGAGGTGGAGGTACAATTCAAGAATAAAATTAACAGATTTTTCAGATTAATTTTTTGTAACTATTCCACATATAGGTCAGTAGCATGTCTGTTTATCATTTCTGGAAAACTTTGTTAGTGTGAAATTCATCTTAGGTGTCGTTTTAATGTTTTCAGTCTTCCTTCTTTTTTTCTTTCAAGTTCCAAAGTCTTTCAGAAACTGCATTAATGCTACTTTGGGTAATCTCTCTTCAATACTTTAAAATTATAATTATGAGTTTCCAAATCATCATTTGATCAAATAACACCTTTCAGAGTATTCCAGGTAATAGCCCTTCTTAACCACTGCACAAGAAGTCATTCTCTTTTAGCAAACATTTTGGGTGGCTATTTCACTATGGTTTTAATCCTTTCATTTGCTTATTTGCAATTTATGAAGTGTCTTTTTTGTTTGTTTTATGAAGTGTCTGCTCAAGTTTTTGTCCATTTAATTATTTTTATTAATTTTAAAATAAAATATTAAATATATTTATCAAAATAAAATTAATCTTTATTTGAAATATGTAAATTAATTTTAAATTACGTTTATTTTAATCTCACTATTGTTAACATACAGTGTTACATTAGTTTCAGGTATACAATATAGTGATTCATCAGTTCTGTACATTGCACAGTGCTCATCATGATCATTGTATTCTTTAATCTCTACCATCTGTCTCACCCATTCTTTCTCCTACCACCCCCCGGTAACCATCAGTTTGTTCTCTATAGTTAAGAGTCTAGTTTGTTTCTCTTTGTGTTTTTCCTTTGCTTGTTTGTTTTGTTTCTTAAATTTCACAAATGAGTGAAATCATATGGTGTTTGTCTTTCTCTGACTTATTTCTCTTAGCATTTTACTCTAGCTCCATCTATGTTGTTGCAAATGGCGAGCTTTCATTCTATTTTATGGCTGATAAATATTCTGTTTGTGTGTATACTATATATACATATATATAATATATATGCATATATATGTAATATATCTTCTTGATCCATTCATCTATCAGTGGATATTTTGGCTGTTACCATAATTTGACTATCATAAATAATGCTACAATAAACATAAGGGTGCATCTATCCCTTTGAATTAATGTTTTTGTATTTGGGGTGTAAGTACCCAGTAGTGCGATTCCTGGATGATAAGACAGTTTTATTTTCAACTTTCTGAGGAACCGCCATACTGTTTTCCACAGTGGCTGCACCAGTTTGCATTCCCACCTACAGTACCACAAATGTTTTCCTTTTTCTCTGCATTCTCCCCAGCAGTTGTTGTGTCTTGTGTTCTTTATTTTAGCCATTCTGACAGGTGTGAGTTGTTACATAACATTGTAGTTCTGTGGGGTTTTCTGTTTTTGTTTTTTAAGTAATTTATACATCCATTGTGGGGCTTGAACTCACAACCCCAAGATCAAGCGGTACACACTCCTCTGACTGAGCCAGCCAGGTGCTACTCTCATTGTAATTTTGATTTGCATTTCCCTGATAATGAGTGATGTTGAGCACATTTCATGTGTCTGTTGGCCATCTGTATGTCTTCTTTGAAGAAATGTCTGTTCACGTTTTTGCCCATGTTTTAATTGGATTATTTGGTTTTAGGGTGCTGAGTTGTATCAATTCTTTATATATTTTGGATACTAACCCTTTTTTGGATATGTCATTTGCAAATATCTTCTCCCATTCCATGGGTTGCCTTTTAGTTTTGTTGACTGTTTCCTTTACTGTGCAAAAGCTTTTTATTTGGATGTGGTCCCAGTAGTTTGTTTTTACTTTTATTACCCTTGCCTCAGGAGACAGATCTTGAAAAATGTTGCTATGGCTGATTTCAGAGAAATTGCTGCCTGTGCTCCCTTCTAGGATTTTTGTGGTTTTATATTTCACATTTAGGTCCTTGATCCATTTTGAGAGTTTTTTTTTTGTGTGTGTGTGGTGTAAGAAATTTATCCAGTTTCACTCTTTTGCATGTAGCTGTTCAGTTTTCCCAGCACCATTTTTTCCCATTGCATATTCTTTCCTCCTTTGTCAAAGATTAACATATGGCTGTGAGGTTTATTTCTGGATTTTCCATTCTGTTCCAGTGATCTGTATGTCTGTATTTGTGCCAGTACCATACTATTTTGTTACTATAGCTTTGTGATATAACTTGAAGTCTGGAATTGTGATACCTTCAGTTTTGTTTTCCATTTTCAGGATTGCCTTGGCTATTCGGAATCTTTTGTGGTTCCATACAAATTTGAGTATTGTTTATTCTAGTTCTGTGAAAAATATTGTTAGTGTTTTGACAGGGATTGCATTAAATCTGTAGATTACTTTGGGTAGTATAGACATTTTAACGATTTGTTCTTCCAGCCCATGAGCATGGGATGTCTTTCCATTTCTTTGTGTCATCCTCAATTTCTTTCATGAGTGTTTTATAGTATTCAGAGTACTGGTCTTTCACCTCCTTGGTTAATTTATTCTTAGGTATGTTTTTATTTTTGGTGCATTGTAAATGGGACTGTTTTCTTAATTTCTCTCTTTTTTTAAAAGATTTTATTTATTCATGAGAGACACAGAAGGAGAGTGGCAGAGACACAGGCAGAGGGAGAAGCAGGCTCCATGCAGGGATCCCGACCTGGGACTTGATCCCAGGTCTCCAGGATTATACCCTGGGCTGAAGGCGGTGCTACACTGCTGAGCCACCCAGGCTGCCCTTAATTTTTCTTTATGCTGCTTCATAATTAGTGTTTAGAAATATAACACATTTCTGTACATTGATTTTGTATTCTGCAACTTTACTGAATTAATTTATTCTAATAGTTTTTTGATGGAGTCTTTAGGGTTTTTCTGTATATAGTATCATGTCATCTTTAAATAAGACAGTATTCTTTACCAATTTGGATATTAATGGCATATTTTATAAGAAAACTTAAAGTTCAGTTTTTTTTTTCTCTTGATGCTAGCAGTAAGATAAATTTTTATCATGCTGCAATTTCAGAATTGAAGTTGGGACTGTTTATAGTCCTTTGTTGCTTGTTTGAGCTATTCATGAAATAGCAGTAAAGATTTCTTAATTCCCTACACCTGTGGTTGTTGTCTCTGCATTGCTATTTCACATTCTATGTGCTTGCTACAGAATTCATATACCCTTGGCTGGAAAAAAAAATCCTTAATCCACAAATATATAGCCTAGGTTTCTTTTTTTTTTTTTAATTTTTTTATTGGAGTTCAATTTGCCAACATATAGCATAACACCCAGTGCTCATCCCGCCAAGTGCCCCCCTCAGTGTCCATCACCCAGTCACCCCAACCCTCTGCCCACCTCCCTTTCCACTACCCCTTGTTCATTTCCTAGAGTTAGGTGTCTCTCATGTTTTGTCACCCTCACTGATATTTTCACTCATTTTCTCTCCTTTCCCCTTTATTCCCTTTCACTAATTTTTATATTCCCCAAATGATTGAGACCATATAATGTTTGTCCTTCTCCAGTTGACTTATTTCACTCCGCATAATACCCTCCAGTTCCATCCACGTCGAAGCAAATGGTGGATATGTGTTATTTCTAATGGCTGAGTAATATTCCATTGTATACATAAACCACATCTTCTTTATCCATTCATCTTTCGATGGACACCGAGGCTCCTTCCACAGTTTGGCTATTGTGGACATTGCTGTATAGCCTAGGTTTCTGATATAGACCCTCTTTCCTTATCATTTATCTTAATTGTAGGATGATTTACGTAGCATTTTGAGCTAAAAGACTCAAAGTCTTCACTGTTCTATTTTTCATGACTATTACTATCTCTTGACTTCATTTTACACAGTTGGGAAGTTACTAATAAATCAATCATAACAGCATTCTTGGTTTTTTTTCAGATGTTTAGTTGACATCTTTGAAATTATCCAATTAATAAGGTTCTTTCTTGATTTAGTTTGGTGCCTCATTCACATGGATCTTGAATTAAACATTAGCCTCTGGGATCCCTGGGTGGTGCAGTGGTTTAGCGCCTGCCTTTGGCCCGGGGTGCGATCCTGGAGACCCAGGATCGAGTCCCACGTCGGGCTCCCGGTGCATGGAGCCTGTGTCTCCCTCTGCCTGTGTCTCTGCCTCTCTCTCTCTCTGTGTGACTATCATAAATAAATTAAAAAAATAAAATAAACATTAGCGTCAGAGATCTTGGGTCAGGTAGGGCTGTTGACCACATGAGAGTTGCCATTGCTTAGTCCTGAAGAAGTGTTTGGACTTTTTTAGATATATTTATCAAGCATTGACTGAGAAATGCCCTGCATTATGCTAGGCTCTGTGGAAGTTATAAAACCAAATCACAAGTTCTATCCTTATGTGAATAGCTTTATAGGGAAGTTAAGATAAAAATAAAAGTATATATTCTAGATATCTTATGTATGTGTGTATTCTACATATCACTAATGAATGTGTACATCTGTGTACTCAGAGGATAGCCCCAGCTCTCAGCAGTGCTGGAGATTGCTTCCTTTCACTTTTATCAAGTCTTTTCTATATACATGTCAGAAACTGGTAGAAGCTCTTTATATATACATTTAATGTAACCTTTACTACGACTTTATAAGGTAGGTGATATTAATCACAGAAAATGCAAAACTTATATAAAGTTGTTCAGCAAGGCAGCCCGGGTGGCTCAGCAGTTTAGTGCTGCCTTCAGCCTGGGAGTCCAATTTCGGACTCCCGGCATGGAGCCTGTTTCTCACTCTGCCTGTGTCTCTGCGTCTCTCTCTCTCTTTCTCCCCGCCCCCACCCCCGTGTGTCTCATGAATAAATACATAAAATCTTTAAAAAAAAATAAAGTTCAGCTTAAAAGACTGAGCCAACTTTCAAATCCAGATATATGTGCCTCTGAGCTGTGCCCTGGGTTTTAAGACCTTGAGGTAAATATGGATTTACTCATTTTCATCCCTTAGCTGTATATTCCTAAAGTAGGACTGGGAACTCTTATTAATTTAAAGGGCTTAAGTCATCTTGGGTCTTTCATTTGTATTTTTCCATTTTAAAATAATCTGTATACACTTGTAATTTATATACAAGAAAATACACACATTTTTTTTTAAGATTTTATGTATTTATTCATGAGAGACACAGAGAAAGAGGCAGAGACATAGGCAGAGGGACTCGATCCCAGGACCCCAGGATCATGACCTGAGCCAAAGGCAACCACTGAGCCACTCAGGTGCCCCAAATACACAATTTTAAGTGAAAGATTCAAAACAGTTTAACTACCATCATAGATATGATGGGTAATATTTCCATATTCAAACTTCAAAAAGTTCTCTCATCTTTCTTAAGAATCAGGGTTCTCCTTTTAACTCCAGGCTCTTCTAAACACTAATCTACTTTCTATAACTTATAATTTTGCCTTTTTTAGAATCTCATATACATGAAATTAATGGAAATTAATCTTTGTGTCTGGCTTCTCCAGTCACTTAGAAAATGCTTTTGAGATCCATTCATATTGTATATATCAATTTTTTTTCTTTTTTATTTCTGAGTAGTAATATTCCATTATATGGATTATACCACAATTTATTTATCCATTTACCCATTAAAGCACATTTGTATTGTTTCCAGTCTGAGCTAGTATGAATAAAGCTTCTGTGACTATTCAAGTCTTTGCATATATTCATATTTTCATTTCTTTTGGATAAATACCTAGGACTGGAGTCACTGAATTATATGGTAAGTGTATGTTTAACTTTATAAGAAACTTCCAAACCATTTCTAAAATGTTTGTACCATTTTGTATTCTCACCAGCAATTTCTGGGAGTTCCAGTTGTTTCACACCCTTGGCCAATACTTACTACTTTGGTTCTTTTTTGTTTTAACAGTAGGTGGTTAGTAGAATCTCATTGTGGTTTCAGTTTATATTTTTCTAATGTCTGGTGATGTTGAATTTTTTTCATGTGCTTATTTACCATCTATATGTCTTATGTTGTAAAGTATCTCTTCAATCTTTCTTTTTTTTTTTTTTTAAGATTTTATTTATTCATGAAAGACACACAGAGAGAGGCAGAGACAGAGGTAGAGAGAGAAGCCTCAAGAGGCTTCCTCAAGAGGAGCCTGATATGGAACTTGATCCTGGCACCCTGGGATCATGCCCTGAGCCGAAGGCAGATGCTCAACCCCTGAGCCACCCAAGCGTCCCTCTCTTCAATCTTTTACTACCATTCCCCCCTTTTAAAATCAGTTGTTTACTTCCTTATCTGTTTTCAGAGTTACATATTCCAAATACAACACCATTATCAGATAGATCTTATAGGTATTTTGCCCTGGTCGGGGTTTACATTTTCATATTTTTAACAGTGGTATTTTGAATACAATAATTTTAAAGTTTTGATGAAGTCCAATTTACCCTCTTTTTCTTTTGTGATTCCTGACTCATAGGAACCCCTGTAGATAGCTCTGCAGATCTCTTTCTGTTCAGGGTTTCTTCTCCAGTACTCTGACCTACTAACTCTGGCTACCTTGCCCTTTCCCTCTTTTGTTCTTTCCTCCCCACCTCAGTTCTGTTTCAGTTGCCTCTCCATGTGCTGTATACAGCCTGGAAGCTGCCACCAGACAATAACTACTGTAGTCTTAGGTCTTACTTTGGATCTTGTCCTGTTAGCAGGGAGCACCATTGTTTTGAGTTACCTTAACTTTAAATTAATAACATATTAAAAACTAGTAGTATGCCAGTAAAGCTCTTTGGGAAGCAGTTTGCAGTGTCTCTGAAAGTTCAAATAGTTTACTTGTTTAAAAAGAGCACAAGCTTTAAAGTTAGTTCACAGGGAGTTTAGGGGCTCATAGTGTACAAACTTGTAACTAGTAGTAAAGAAACTATAGAGATGTGATGCACAGTATAATGAGTATATTATGTAATATATTAAATATGGCTACAATAGCAGTTCTGTTACAGTATATAAATCAGTAACACTGTATGCCTTAAATTTATACAACATTATGTGTCAAGTTTATTCAATAAAAATTTAGAAATTTAAAGTTAGTTCACATCCCACAATTGTAAAATACTTATGGCCCTGGGAACATGATTACCCAAAAGACTGGAGAAATTACTGAACAACGGAAGAATATCACTTTGATTTTTTTCATCTTGAAACAGGAGTATTGGGCTCTTAGATGGTGTGCTGAATATGATGTAGTCTCACCAAAGACCATCAAGTCCATTGTTTTATGAAGACAATGCATTGTTAAAATAGAAGGTCATGTTTCTGTGCTCCAGTTCTTTAGCATGTGATCAAATGAAATTTAACAAGGGGAATTTATTACAAATACCTGGTTGCTTGCTTTGTTGTATAAAGGATTGCTGTGGTGTTATTGATATTTGTTTAGTTTTCTCCATTAGCAAAAGGAGAGGATGTTTTCCTGTAGCCTATTTGAATCCCTTGACATTTGGTGGTCTAGTTTCGTATTGAGTAGATTGCTGAGTGCATTTTTATGCCATTTGTGCTTAGGATAAACTCCAATTAAGGGACTTCTCTTTTCCTTTTGAGAACCTGGCACATG
The DNA here is from genome assembly GCF_905146905.1 of Nyctereutes procyonoides. Taxonomy (NCBI): domain Eukaryota; kingdom Metazoa; phylum Chordata; class Mammalia; order Carnivora; family Canidae; genus Nyctereutes; species Nyctereutes procyonoides. The sequence continues at coordinate 41,806,472 of NW_026575020.1, read as the reverse complement.
GGCATCATGCCAAAGGATCATTTAAAGCAGCAATTTTTATACCTGATTTTTGCTAATGGGAGCACTTTACCTCTTTTGAGATTAGTTTGAATATTTTCCTATGGGAAATCCATTTTGATTACCACATTTTCCCTCTTGCAATAGAAAGGTCACCAGCTGCACTTCTTGCAACAGAGATGGAATATACATGAGGTATATACAGTAAGCAGGTTCCTTTTCTTCCATGTTTTTTTCCCTTAATATTTGATTTTGCTTTTGCTCAAACAGTTGGCCCCTGAAGGTGAAATAACTCTTGGCATGCACATGTGTATGTATGTCCCTGCAGCATTTTAAAGCCTGTAAATGAGAAGACCTTGCTGTATAAACTTACACAGATACGTACATGATTAATTACTAAATCCCTTTCCTAATGTTTCCACAGGAGTCTCCCCAGGACAGTGCTATTACTCGGGATATTAACCGGACATTCCCAGCTCATGACTATTTTAAGGACACAGGAGGAGATGGACAAGATTCCTTATATAAAATATGCAAGGTATTTCACATCAAAAAAAAATTTGTTTTGAATGGTTATTCTGGTGCTTTTGAAATTACACAAAAGGTAACTACAAAGTGTAATTTGTATTTGATAATTGAGAAAGCAAAAAAGGAGGCACCTGGGTGGTTCAGGCCGTTGAACGTCTGAGCATTGGGCTCCCTGCTCAGCACGGAGTCTGCATCTCTCTTTCCTTTTGACTTTACCCCCTGCTCATGCTGTCTCTCTCCCTCTCTTTTAATAAATAAAAAAATCTTTAAAAAGCTAAAAGTGAAAAAGGAGAGAGTAGACTCTCTGAAATTGTGATTGTACCTTTAATTTTATGCTCATAATAAACAGGAAATCAACTAGACTTAAAATGGTAAGGTTTCTTTTACTTTTTTAATCAGAACTTTCAGATGACAGTCCCCTGGCTCTACATTTACTATTTTTTTTTAGGGAGGAGGGGCAGAGAGAGAGAAAGACTCTTCAGGAGGCTTCACGCCCAGCACAGAGGCCAACTGAACTGTGAAGTTCTCAAGGGCAGAAGTCACTTCTATATGTTAATATATGTGGTGCTTGGCATATCGTAGGTGCTCATTAAATGTTGATGAACTAATGAAATGCCTTTTAGTCCCCATATTTCATTACAACTGCCATGAATTTTTTTTAAAGATTTATTTATTTATTTATGAATGACAGAGAGAGAAAGAGGCAGAGACACAGGCAGAGGGAGAAGCAGGCTCCATGCCGGGAGCCCGACGTGGGACCCGATCCCGGGACCCCAGGATCGCACCCTGGGCCAAAGGCAGGCGCTAAACCGCTGAGCCACCCAGGGATCCCCCATGAATTTTATACCTAAATGTGTCCAAGTGTGTCGTGTACTTTCACATCTGTATGTATTCCTTCAAGTTTTTCCATGAGCCTGAAAAAAAAGCTACCCTACATTTTCTACCTATAGAAATTCAGTACATTTCATCCTGGTACATAATTAAGTCCTGTGCTGAGTAATTTACATGAATGAGCTGAGAATAATACATCATGTCTATGATATAAATACTATGATTATTCTCATCTTACAAATAAGTATAACTAATGAGCCTAAGATCCAGACCTAGACATTAGCATTTGTGGAATTTCAGCCCAGCTCTAACTCTGAAGTTCTTTCTTGAACAATCAACTGTTAATTGATAACTTCACAAACATTGTCAGACTGCTTTCCACAGAGCTCTATTGGCATGTATTACTACTAGTTTTTAACACAGTCTTAACAAAATTATTAACACCACTTAGTGTTTATTGATTTGACAGATGCCTTATTGTATTAAATAGATAATTTCTAAAGCCCTCTGCATATCTTGTCTTTGAAAAAGTATATGTGTTTTCTGTGTATAGCCCTCTTATTAGATAAGCTTCAATGAAATGGGGGATTTAAATGAGATTATGTTAAAATCTACCCTCATTTATGAAAACAGGATTATTTTACATATTTATATATTTATATTTTTAAAAGCTGTAGTTTCACCAAAAGCTAATGACAGACCTCTTGCATATATTAACTTAATTGTGATCTAATAAGCATTAGCATCACATTTTGCTAAATGATCTTTATTCTGAACACACTTATTCTGAATGTTTTCTCCTGCGATGAAGAAGCATGGCACAAAAAATAAGTGGAAAATAAAGGGAATTTCATCAGAAACAAACTTGTCAGACAGGGAATAGCATCTTGAATATGTAGAATTTCCCTTTCCACCACAGTTTACATGAGAACTGGAAATAGTACTCATAAAAACAAGACTCTGGAAAACAACTAAAGTACCAAAAAAAGTAAACCACAAGGAATGTTAGATGTCAATATTCTGTTAAAGATGATGTTGAGAAGAAATGGGTAATAATCATCTGCCTCCAAGAAAAATACAAAATAAGAATCCAAAGGAACCCCACAAATGGTTTCAGAGTAATCCCTCTTATCAGAAAAGTTATTACTGGCATTGTAGAAAGAATTGTGTTTTTGTGTCTTTGCCAAGAGATTTTTTTCCCAGAAAGAAAAATGAATAATGTTAACAGTGTTTAGTGAGAGCCTGCTGTAGGACTGTCTAGGTTGAAGGTTTGAGGTCATGGCTAGGTCGGATAGGGCATCATCCTGGCCCCTAAGAAGCTCACAGTGCAGTAGAGAAGATGGACATTTAAAATATCAGAAAGGGAGACAGAACATAAAGACTCCTAACTCTGGGAAACAAACTAGGGGTGGTGGAAGGGGAGGAGGGCGGGGGGTGGGGGTGAATGGGTGACGGGCACTGAGGGGGGCACTTGACGGGATGAGCACTGGGTGTTATTCTGTATGTTGGTAAATTGAACACCAATAAAAAATAAATGTATTAATATATATATATATATATATATATATATCATCTACCAAAAGGCCTTCCCAGACCACCTCATCTAAAGCAAGTGTCATTCTGTTTATTCATCTAATAGCACACATTATCAACAATTATTTACTTTATTGTATCTTTCCTTTCTTAAAATTGCAAACTTTATGAGAGTATTTTGCCAAATTAATTCTCTGATGTACCCACAACACCTGGCACAATGTCTATTACATGGCAGGTAGAGTAACAAATATTTGCTAAATAAATTAATTGTCAAAGTTGAAAAAAAAATAAAATGCAACATGGTGCGTGCTGTAAATACTATCCTTGTGTAGCAAGTACCATCAGTACAGAGAAGAGAGGGAATCCTGGGGGAATGAAGTGTTTAGATAGAGCTTGAAGGGGAGAAAACATGAGCCAAGACAGTTACAGCAACCTTTTTTTTTTTTTTTAAGATTTTATTTATTTATTCATAGAGACACACGGGGCGAGGGTGGGGGGAGAGAGAGAGAGAGGCAGAGGGAGAAGCAGGCCCCATGCAGGGTGCCCGATGTGGGACTGGATCCTGGGTCTCCAGGGTCACACCCCAGGCTGCAGGCGGCACTAAACCGCTGCGCCACCGGGGCTGCCCAGCAACCGTTTTTTAATGCCAAAGTGGTCCTTGCTTACTTTTTTTACTCTTGGGCTACAGGAAGTAGCATGGTGGCAGTTCTGTTTATTAAAGAAAACATTGAAAAGAGGCACCTGGGTGGCTCAGTTGGTTAAGTGTCTGCTTAGGTCATGATCCCGGTGTCTTGAGATCAGTCTCCCTCCTCAGTGGGAAAGTCTACCTTTTCCATTTCCAACTCCTCCTCCCCCACCCTGCTCCTGCTCTCTCTCTCTCTCTTTCTAATTCTCTCAAATAAAATCTTAAAAATTTATTTTAAAGGGCAGCCCGCCCGGGTGGCTCAGCGGTTTAGTGCCACCTTCTGGAGGGCCTGATCCTGGAGACCTGGGATCAAGTCCCACATCAGCCTCCCTGCATGGAGCCTGCTTCTCCCTCTGCCTGTGTCTCTGCCTCTCTCTCTGTGTGTCTCTCATGAATAAATAAATAAAATCTTTTAAAAAAAATTCTTTCAAAAAGGAAAAATTGCAAAGAAATATTTGTATCCTTCATTGACCATCAAAATACCATAGTAGAGTGTGAATATCTTCCAGGTTCCTATGTTCAAGGTCCTATAGGGTAACTGGCCCATGAGTAAACCATATTCATTTATACCTCCTGTGTTTTTCTTTTTCCAGGCATATTCTGTGTATGATGAAGAGATTGGCTATTGCCAGGGCCAGTCATTTCTTGCTGCTGTTCTGCTTCTCCATGTGAGTATTAGGTCTCCGTTACAACTTTCACATGACCTGCCTCAGTTTATACTAGCCTTAGTCTTGAGCATGATTTTATATTGGATTTGACCAGACTCTAGTGCATGAGTTTCGACTCCTCTATCTGGAAACCTTTTCCTTAATTTAATATCATCATGGAAGAGAAGCATAGTTAGAATAAATGACAATGTTAAACACTAGCACAAGAGTAGACCTCATTATTATTGCTAAAATGATTGGATAGTCTTGGTTGAACCGTTAGGAACATTTTATAAAGTAGCCACCATCATTACTATTTTCTTGGGGATCTGTGTATTAGAGGTGGGAAGGAAGCAGAGAAGTTGGCTTTGTTTACAAGTGCCATTCTATTCATTTATTTATTCAGCAAAGACCTTTACCATCCAGCTTATTGATACTCTTTAAAATCCACAGCAGAACTGAGAAATCATTAAAGTGGAATACCCATAAACTCTTCCTCTGTTTTACCAATTAATACTGTACCATACTGTTTGCTCTGTCTGCATCTCTCACTTTTCCTCTTATTTTTACACACATTTTATTTTTTACTGAAAAAAACAGTTTTTGAAATTAGTTTTGGAAAATCAGTAGCAAACATCAGAACACTTCATTCGTAAATACTTGAGCATGTATCTCCTAAGGATATAACCATAATACAGCAATCATATCCAAGAAATTCCACACCAATTCAGTAATGCCTTATACAGAATCCACATTTGATTTTCCCCAATTGTTTACTCAGTAAAGTCCTTTGTAGCTTTTTTTTTTCCTAACCAAGCTCAGTGAAGATTCAAGCAATGTATTTGGTGTGATTTCTCTTTATTTTTTTTTTCTATCTAAACTCCCCCAGCCTTTGCCTTTGTTGTGCTTTACACCATTGAGAGTTTTGAAAAATTCAAGCAAATTGTCTTATAAAATATTCCACATTCTTGATTTGTCTGATCATTTCCTCAGGATTAAAATTAAAACGTTTGGCAAAAACACCACACAGGTGATGTTAGCAGAGAGTTTGTGGGCACCTCCATCTTTAGCACAGTAGGTTCTTTGTGGATATAGAGCTAGCAGAGCTGACTAAGCTGTAGGCAGAAAGTAACACAAGTATGTCATTATTATCTCAGTGGCGACATGAAGACATAGTAAAAAGTTTGATGCAAGATTATAGCAAAGGAACTTTATTTATATCACAGGCTTCTCTGGGGAGGTAGCCTTTAAGGTGAATACTGAAGAATGAGAAGGGATATCCATTCTCTTTTGTACATCTGTATCATTTAACTTTTTTAAGCTAACATTATTATGAAAATCAGAAAACTGTTTTAAAAGCCAGAGTGGGGAGTACAGCACTCCCAGCAAAGGGAATAGTACAACCTATAGAAGCCTATGGAATGGGGAAAATTTGGCCTATGGAAGAAGCTGGAAGCAGTGCTGTGTGACTGGAGCATTGTCTGTGGATGGGGGTTGGGTGGGGGTGGGGGATGGGAAGGGAGCTGGAGAGGCTGCTCAAGGAGTTTAGATTTTGTTTCTCTAAGTACCAGGAACCTTTTGAAGAGTTGTAAGCCATTTTGTTATCAGTTGTAATACAAGTAAAACCAAAACCACTTTGTATCTTCTTACTGTGAGAACCTAGGTTATTGATATTAGTATGCCTGTAAAAATATTATATGATATTAATTAAAAGGTCATGGTTTTTTCCTCAGCTTTATTGAGGTATAATTGTGTGTGCACATATATATGGTGTATGATTTGTTGAATTGATCTGCTGTATGTTGTGAAATGATTACCACAGTCAAGCTAACATCCATCAAGAGGTCAAGTTTTAAAATTTTGTTGTTTTAGTAAGACTTTATATCTCAAAGGCTCTCAGGCTTGTGTGGTTTGTCTTTGTTCTCAACTTCAGTCCAAGAACATTTGTCCCCATTTAGGTATCACAACTCCTTTTAAAATAGGTTTCCCAAACAAATCTGACTTGGGTTTGAACTCTGTTGCTCCTTGTGTTAAGATAAATGCTTGTTTCAAATGAAAAGCATATATGCTACCTGATATCAGAAATGTCAGGGGTGCCTGGGTGGCTCAGTTGGTTAAGCTCAGGCTATGATCCAGGGTCCTGGGATCAAGCCCTACATCAGGCTCCCTGCTCAGTGGGGACTCTGCTTCTCCTTCCCCCCTGCTCATGCATCTCTCTCTCTTTCTCTCTCTCTCTCAATCTCAATCTCAAATAAAGTCTTAAAAAAAAAAAAAGAAAGAAAAAAGAAAAAAAGAAATGCCACTCTGGGGCAGACCCAAATGTCCCTAACATATGGAAGGAATTATGAAACTGCCTTCAGTGATAGAGACCTCTGAGATCTGGTCCTTTGCTCCAGTGCCCTTACCTGCCCAAAATAATTAGCTGTGCTTATCTCATTTATTACTTAATATGATTTATTCTTTATTCTCAGTGATTTCTGTGCTCAGCCCACCTCCATCCCCTTGTTCCACAGAAGCCCGCCCACCTTCTTGACATTTTGAAGGCTTGCTACAGTCACACCAAGCCTTAAATAACATTTCCAGTACTTTTTTTCTATTTTGAAAATTAGACATTTTGCCAAGGTCTCAGGGATATATTTTTCCACAAAGCTATGGAAGACGTAGGTATTATTATAAATGGGTAACATCTGTAAATAGAAGTAAAGTGGGATATTTTAAGTATCACCATAAATATTACATAGTACTTTGAACTATAAACCTTAGAATATTTAAGGTTCTGCTGTAACTGGCTGTGTTTGTAACAACAATGAGGAAGAAAGACATTTTTACTAGAAAAAGTAGCAGCTAAGGGGGTAAAATTATTTAATAAAGATGTCAGGATTTGAGAAAGATGAAACCTATACTCCTATATCAGTCTGTTGCTACTCAGCTCAGATCTGGTCCTGCAAAAAGCCTATTCTTGGTTCCCTCAGGCGTACTCAGGCTTTCTTGTTCTTATATCCCCACTGATTTTTCTACCTAATTTGTATGGTAAATATGAATTCTGCCTAACTCATAATTATTGTATACAGGCTGTATGGGAAACTTCTTGAGGATAGGAACAGTATCTGACACAGAATAGATATCATTAATGTCTCCCGGTTCAGTCAATGAATGTCATAAAACACAACTACTATTACTACATATTGCTAAATTTCCTATTTAGATAGGAGTAGAAGGATGAATTTAACATACTGAGAAAACTTCTGTATATGTTTTGTAATGCCCGCCTCATTCTCTATCTGTTACAGATGCCCGAAGAACAGGCATTCAGTGTTCTGGTCAAGATCATGTTTGACTATGGTCTCAGGGAACTTTTCAAGCAAAACTTTGAAGATTTACATTGCAAATTTTACCAGTTGGAGCGCCTCATGCAGGTAAAAAGAGAAACCAGCCTTGCACTTGCCACTAAGAGTGCAACTCTAGGGAGAACCAGGTTGATGAACCTGGTGCCAAGGAGCAGTGGTGATTGCCTTAGCCATCCAGGGTTAAGGACTGGTTTGATGTTTTTCATTTCTCACTCTGTGGTGACGATTCCAAGATTAATAAGGTGTGAACCCCAGTGGGTGTGAGCTAGTTTTTCAATCTCATAAATGCCCAAAAGATCAGATGACTTTGTAGGGGCCTTTAACCCAGCAAACTAAGTCAAGAAATGTCTGCCAAGGCTCTAAAGCTGACTGGTTTGGAATACCATAATAAAAGTGAAACAAACAAAAAAAGTGAAACAAACTTTCCCAAACATTTCATAACTTGGAAAGAAAAACTATCATTCCAAACATTTGTCACCATCCAGGGGATTCCTCTTTAGAAGTAGTTTGTGGACTGGAAAAGGGAGCCAAATGTCAGTTGTTTTTTTTTTTAATTTTTTTTATTTATTTATTTTTCAAATGTCAGTTTAATACTTGATAATAAGTATTCTTAGTACGTTAGAGGTTTTTAGGAAAACACAAATATGTGACTTTTTTGGCCTATTCCTGGCAGATTTATGAGCCTCCCAAGTGGGAGTTGAACAGCATGTATGTGCCCTAAACTAATTAGCTTGCTATTTCAGGAATACATCCCTGACCTGTACAACCACTTCCTGGATATAAGCCTTGAAGCACACATGTATGCCTCCCAGTGGTTTCTTACACTTTTCACTGCAAAATTTCCTCTCTACATGGTGTTCCATATCATTGACCTGCTTTTATGTGAGGTATGTATCAGAGGCCACAGCACTTTGGCTTTTATTTGCAGTATCCTCCTGTGTCAGCTCCATTAAAATAGAATTTCTTCTTGCTTAATTTGATTTTTGTGCTCAAAAATCCAGATTTAAGTAACTCTTCTTGGGCTAAAGCTAAGGCTATAGCTTAGCTTCAACATTTTGTTGAAGGTGCTCTCTGCTAACAAACAAAAAACCCACTATTACACGTTTATATTACTATTAATCTAGATTTGGCTGCATTTATTGGAGAAACCCAAAATAACATTGACTGAGTAACATAGAGGTTAATTTCTCTCTCCTATGAAAGAAGCCAGAAGGTTGGCAGTAACCTGCCTAACCCTAGAGGGTCGGGAACAGGGGAGAGTGTGTCTCCTCTTTAAAGGAGACTTCCGGGAGGTTCCACCCAAATTTTCATTTATCTTTTATTGGCCAGAACTTAGGCACCTGACCACATCTAGCCACAAAGGAGAGATTTTTTTATTTTATTTTTTTAAAGATTTTATTTATTTATTCATGAGAAACAGAGAGAGAGAGAGAGAGAGAAGAGACAGGCAGAGGGAGAAGCAGGCTCCATGCAGGGAGCCCCCTATGTGGGACTCAGTCCTAGGACTCCAGGATCATGCCCTGAGCCCAAGGCAGGCACTAAACCACTGAGCTACCCAGGTGTCCCAAGGAGAGGTTTTTTTTAAAGCTGAGTAAGAATTGGGAAAAATCGGAGGGTATGTTACTATAACAAAAAAAGATATTAGAGTACATAACAGTCTTTGCCACAGCACAGTTTTGGGGTATATGTGTTTAAGAAAAAAATAATTTCAAAAATAATAAATGTTTATTGTAGAAACTGGAAAACACAAGCAAAAAGATTTTAAAATACTTCTAATCTCACTCTAGAAAGTAACTCAGCATTTTAATATATATTCTTTCAGCCTTTTTTTGTGTTTATGTACATACATTATTTCTGTACAGAATAGCTTTCTTCATATGGAGTATTATGTAATAATGTATATTGAGGTTTTGTAAATATATATTTTAAAATAGAATTCTGCTATTATGCTATTTGATAACCTCTTTTCATTTCATATGCTTGAACACTTATAGACACACATCTGTACTATCCTTCTTTTTGTTTAATTATGCTATTTCCAAGGCACACCAAAATCCATTAAAGCATTTGTACCTTCTACCCAGCTTGAAACATTGTAAGAAACACTGTTACCAAATACACTATTACTCTTCCCTGCTGTCAGGTATCTCATTCTTGCAATATACCATAGTTTATGTAACCAATTCCTAGTCTCCAACCTGTAAGTTTTATAGTTTCTCAGTATTATAAACATTTGTTTTAAGTAGTTACCATGGGCCTAGTGGCATGCTAAGTGATTTAAATGAACTTGTCAATTAATGAGCTCAGAAAACTCTTGGGAGAGTATTAGTTCTAGAAACCAAGGTCCAAGAACTTAATTTAGTAGCTCTTTGTGCCTCCCCTTATCTTTCCTTTGCCTGCAGCACCTCTGGAATGGTTAGCTGAAGAAAGTGGATTGGAGGGAGCCCTGAGCAAGTTCTTTCTGAGATAGAGGGCTCTTAGACTGCTATATGTGGAGTGGAGGTAGCACATGATGAGGGGAAAGGCCATCTGCAATTATTCTCTGAAAGATCACAATGTTATGGTTCTGAAGCTTGGGTTGGGAAGCATAGAATACTTTGGAAAAGTGTTCTTTCTTGTTAAATGTGAGAATAGCTAAAAAAAGTTCAGAAGAATGGGAGATTGGGTCTATTTTAAGTTGTTTTTCAGTAGCAGGCCTGTATTAATTATTATTTTCTAAGATGTTTTCAAGATATTCCATTTCTTTACTTAGTTATTTTTTATACTTTCTCTAAAATTGTGGGACATTTTGGGGACAGCTGACTAGGTCATATCTAAACACTGAAAATATTCTTTTTGTGTTTTCTCTTTTAGGGAATAAGTGTTATATTTAATGTCGCCCTTGGATTATTAAAGGTACACATTTATTTGTAAATCGAGTGACAGCCCCTGTCCAGCACTCAGAGTATTTAGTCTTGATCTCATACTAAGCAGCCACCACTTGATAGCCCTGGCCCTGGTAATGGCTCAGGCAGTGGCTAAGCAGTACCTCTTGCATATTGTAAAGGTGCTGGTGTTATAAAATGCTTCTTGTGGATCTTCATGGTAAAGAACTCTTTCTATACATGGTTGTGTTTTCTTTTTTCAAGACTTCTAAGGATGACTTGCTGTTGACAGACTTTGAAGGTGCCTTGAAATTCTTCAGGGTTCAGCTTCCTAAGAGATACCGCTCAGAAGAAAATGCGAAAAAATTAATGGAATTAGCTTGCAGCATGAAGGTAAAATGATATTTGCATTAATTTATATTCTTTTGTTTAGTTCATGTCTCACCATTCCTGATCAAACTATGAACATTTATAATACATTTTAATAATGATGATGATGATTTTTGTATCATATAATTTATTTTCCCACTATTTTCTTACATATTATATATCCTGTGCATTAGATCTCATTGCCTCCCCCAGCCTTTGGACTCTGGGGAAGGGATTCTGCTCATTTCAAAGACCCAGCAAAACACAAAGAAGCTTCTAGAGTCATATAGCAAAGTAGTGGCAGGACTCTGGTTTCATGATCTGTGTTGTCTTTTAACTTTCAATATTTGTGGTCATGGTCAGAAATTCCCTAACATGAAACTAATAACTAATGAAGGAAACTCATTTTTATCATTTTCAGTGGCATTTATGGTGTGTTTAATTATATAAGGTCAGAAAATGTAACATCTCCTTTTATTCATATTGTAAGACGAGCAGGAAAAACTTCATTATCTACCAGCCAGAGCACAGACTTGAAAGATCTGAATTCAAAATTACTTTACCTATTTAAGGTACAGTTTCCTCACATGTAAAATAATAGTGGACTTCTGGTTCTGGTTAGATGTCAGACTTAGCTAACTCAGGCTGCCCTCTTGAAACACTTGGAGGTAGGAGATGCCTGGATGAACTTGAAATAAAAAAGAGAGGGGATCCTTGGGTGGCTCAGCAGTTTAGTGCTTGCCTTTGGCCCAGGGCATGATGCTGGAGTTCCTGGATCAAGTCCCACATCGGGCTCCCTGCATGGAGCCTGCTTCTCCCTCTGCCTGTGCCTCTGCCTCTCTCTCTCTTTCTGTATCTCTCATGAATAAATAAATAAAATCTTTAAAAAATAAATAAATAAATAAAAAAGAGAAATCCCAGGTACCTGAATCACAGTAGTTCAGCTAGTGTGCGGGAAGTGGTAAAGCAGCATCCCACGGGAATATGGAACCCTTGGTGTAGGTACTCATGAACACATAGAATCTAATTTTGGGCCTTTGGGAGGCAGTGAAACCCAGAATCACTACATAAAGTTAGGACCTTGGAATACTGCCCTCTTTGTGGAAGGTGGGAAGTACTAAAACCGCCTACCTATTAAACCTGAGAAACAATAAAATTTCCTAATACAAATTAAATCAAGGATTTGAAAAAGAAATAGAGCCTCTAGTTAGTGAAATAATTATTAAAGTTATTGTTCAACTTAAAACGTTACATACCTCACAAGCACTATAAATAACATTTAATGATATTTTCCCATGTGCCAGGTACTGTGGTTAAGTACTTTCATGTGTGAGGATTAACTACACTGTGTACAGTGTTTACCATGATGCCTGGTAATTAGTAAGGGTTCAATAAATGATGGCTCTTACTCTGGTCATTCCCTCTCTGGTTTTTCAAGCAGATATCAAATGAACACTTGTCAGAAACATTTCACAGATGGTGGGTTTGTACAGAGAGCAAAGTACAGGTGAGCTCGGAGGTTCTCTTGAGTCACTCCACCTCAGTCTAGTTCATAGAACAGGAAGCCTCTTAGTTGCTGTTGATTTCTTCCCTTCCAAAACCTCCTTTCTCAGTGTCCCATCTTAAGTTCCTGGAACCTGGTTGCTCAGGTCAAAACCTTTGCTTACTATTGATGCCTTTTCTCTTTCACGCCATCCCAGCCCTGTTTTCACAGTATACCCTGAATCTGATTGCTTTTGCCCCTTCTCACTAACACAGTAATATAACCATCACTGTCACTTGTCTTCTGGAATGTTGCAGTAGACTCCTTACTTCCTGTTTCCATAGTGGTTTTTTTTTTTCTTTGCTTTGCTTTTCTTTGATTTATTCACTTGGGAGAGAGAGCAGGGGAGAGACAGAGGGAAAAGGAGATAAGCAGACTCCAAGGACGTTGAGTTTGATCCCTGATGTCATGACCTAAGCTGAAACCAGGAGTCGGATGCTCAACGGACTGAGCCACCCAGACACCCCAGTGGGTTTTTTTTGATCCCATCTCTCTCACTTAAAACTGATGATGGCTTCTTAGAATAAAACTCAAAGAGTTTTTGCCCTGACCTGCAAGGTCTATGTGACCTTAGACCATGTCTCTGATTTCACCTCCTCCTACTTTTCCCAACTTCCACTTCAGACAACTTGGCCTTCTTACTGTTTTCAAACTTGCTGAGCATGTTCACTCTGCACTGGTCTTTCCACCCATCATGTTCTTCTCATGTCCATGTGGCATCACCATCAACTCATTGAATGTTAAGCTCAGATATTATGCCATCAGAGAGACCTTTTCTGATTATTTTGTCTAACAGCTCCCTCAGTGCTTTACACCTTGATCTCTTTACCCTGTTTTATTTTCCTCATATCACTTATTGTTATTTAACATTATTTTAAATGCTTATTTGATTATTGTATGCCTGCGCTCTCCCCAACTAATCCTGCAGCAGAGGGGACTCAATCTCATTTACTGCCAGATCCCCAGCATAAGAACAGGATTCAACATATAAAAAATAGTTGAATGAGTGAATAAATGAATATGCTGCTGAGTTTCTACCAAGTGTTATCTCACGAAGAAGAGTTAGAGAGTTAACATGGCTTTGGGCAAGGCTTAAAATATCTTCTAGCCAATGGTTTTACCTTTTGGGTTTTCAGTAGCTTGAAACACTTTAATAATATATGGATCCTTTATTTCCATAGTTCAGATTGGAGGTGTCCAATGTCTTTTTTTTTTTTTTTTTGGCCTGTGCTTTCAAGGAGTTAAGGTAGACAAGACTACGTAGCACACATATTTTGTGCTACATAATTCATACTGGCCCTGGAGAACTCTGCATGGCTGGGGTACACTTTGGATGATTCCCCCTACTTGCACATGGCTTTGCATGAGAAAGATAGTAATTTTTCTTAAAATTGATTCACAGTGTGGAAAGCCTATGTATTGACCAGGACATGAGAATGAAATTGTTCTGCTAAAAGGTGAAATATAGTGTAGTTAGTGATGGTTACTTGCACTCTGGTAGGTGCATTAATTCCAAAAACTATTAAGAGAAATATAGGCAATAGTTGAGCCAATTATTGGTAGATAACCTCAGTCACAGTGATGATTTACCAGCTCAAAAATAAGGAAAATCATCATTAGGCTCAATCATGAGCCCAGTATTATGTGGACCGTACGAGGTGGGAGTGCATTACTCCATCAGCAGGAAAGTACAGTCATCTCTGGGTTTGGAGCTCCCTCTAGACATGGAAAAGGGGATTCCTTCTTTGTGAATGGTTTGAAAACTAGCTTTTTAACTTACTGGTGTAGAATTTAGAAAGGAGGAAACATTGGATTTGTAACTCTTTGAAATCACATTCCGTTATTTTTTAATTTCTTAAAAATTGTGGCATGGTTTTCTCAGTTATACCTCCTGACTAGGGTGGGAATTAGGAATACTTTGCCTCAAATGCCAGTTGAGGAAATAGTTACTTACTTTTATGGTTGTGTTTTAACAGTTTTGATGTTGTAATTTCCAGTATTTGTATAGTTTTTATGGATATCTCATTTCTTCCCCACAGTACCCTGTGAGGTATGCAGGGCAAGTCAAGTGTGGCAGCTGAGGCTTATTGAATTCAAGTGGCTTCCCCACCTGGATCTAGCTGGGTAGTGGCTGGAGCTCTAGTGGAATTCAGGTCTTTGACTCCATATTCCCAAGGCTTTTCATGCCATTGCATGGCCTCTTCTCATTGCAGAATTGCAGCAGGAATTAAGTTTGGTGTGGCAATATTTGAAACAGCCACCAGATGGGTGTGTTGCTCAAAAAGGTCTGTTTTCCTCTTTGCCTGAGTGTCTTCCTTTTCTCTATAAATCTTTTCGGTGTCAGTCTTTACTTGCAGTCTTCATTTCTCTATTCTCAGCCCTTTTATTTATCCCCTTCTCGCTCTTGTTCCTTACTTTATTATGGAACTGAAATATTTTATTTATTTTTGAGTCTTAGATCCTCTGCTTTTCTTTTTCTTTTCTTTTCTTTTTTTTTTTTTTTTTTTAAGATTTCATTTATTGGGTAGCCTGGGTGGCTCAGCGGTTTAGCACTGCCTTCCCCGTGATCCTGGAGTCTCAGGATGGAGTCCCATGTTGGGCTCCCTGCATGGAGCCTGCTTATCCCTCTGCCTGTGTCTCTGCCTCTTTTTCTCTCTGTGTGTGTGTCTCTCATGAATACATAAATAAAATATTTAAATATATATATATTTCATTTATTTTTTCATGAGAGACACAGAGAGAGGCAGAGGACATAGGCAGAGGGAGAAGCAGGCTCTGTGCAGGGACCCCGGTGCGGGACTTGATCCCTGGACCCCAGGATCACACCCCAAGCCAAAGGCAAATGCTTAACCGCTGAGCCACCCAGGCATCTCAGATCCTCTGCTCTTAAACTCAAACTTAACAACATATATCAGAACTCACTGAGTTGCTCCCCCTTTATGGGTCACTGTCTTGAAATAGAAAGATTGTTTCCACTTCGGATAGAAGATCTAAAAGGAATTTCACTTTTTTGAAGATTGTATCTCTACACCCAACGTGAGCCTCAAACCCACAACCCCACAATCAAAAGTCCCATGCTCCACCAACTGAGCCAGCTAGGCGCCCCAGGAATTTCACTTTAGATAGATTGTTCCAGGGGATCATGAATGGTCCTAGGAGCTCCAAAACCTTTTCATACTCCTAACTGGGCCATGCATCATGTTTAGAGGGAGAAAATGGGAAAAAATTCATAGGTCTTAAATTTTTTGATTCAAGAAATAAGAGAGCAGCTGGTTTTTTATGTCTACACAGAGATGTTTGAGAATAAGTCACATACGTGGGACACCTGGGTGGCTCAGTGGTTGAGCATATCTGCCTTCAGCTCAGGGCATGATCCTGGAGTTCCCAGATCAAGTTCCGCGTCCAGTTCCCCTCAAGGAGCCTGCTTCTCCCTCTGCCTATGTCACTGCCTCTCTCTTTCTGTGTCTCCCATGAATAAATAAAATCTTAAAAAAAAAAGAAAGTCCTGTATGTAAGGTTAGTTCAGAAGAAGTAGGAGCCATAATAGAGATGGCCAGTGGGTTTCTTAGATTAAACCTGAATGAAAATTTGACCTTTCACTCTGGAATCCTACCTAAAGTGAAATGGATCTTCTGAACTACTGATTGCTTCACTAGAATTTATTTCAAACTTAAAATGAATGTGCAAGACTTCAGACTACCTGTTGAAAAAGATATTACAGAAACCAAATGGCAGGGTCTCCAAATTAATGTAATACTAACCATTTACTATTTGGAGAGAGAGAAAACTCTGGCATTTGGGAATACTTCGCCCTTGGGGAATATTCTTATTCAACAGCTAAAAGCAATATTAGTTGAAGCTTCATTCTCTGCTCAGATCATTTGTTACATTAGTGTCTGTTAGGATTTTAAGCTCTGTGATTGCAGTGGCTTCATCAGTGTTGTTTCATAAGGTGTTCACAGTACCTTGCATAATGTCTGCAACATAGTGACTTAATCCTTACGGTGATAAGGGGAGGTCATTTTACAGATGCTGAAGCTTAGAGAATTGAAGAAGACTCCCAAAAGGTATAAAGTTAGTAAGTGATGGAGCCAGGGTTGGATCCCAGGAATTTCAGACTCTAAAGTCAATGCTTACCATCAGTGTGCCATTCTGTAAATGAGGGATTGAATGGATGGGACAGGGACCACTTGTATTTTTGGTGATGTTCATCTTGTAATGGTGGGTAAGCTCAGTCTCTGCCAGTTTAGCTTACTTGTAGCTAAGTTTAGTCCTTAAGAGTAGACCAGGCTATAGTTTTACTTCTGTGCTTGTTTTCTACCTTTTAGATTGAATTTCATGAGGAAACTTCTAAGTGAGAGTTCTTTTACTCTCCTTTACAAAATTTAGAGTTTTAAATTTTGCTGATTGTCACAAGGGTAGCAGTGCCCTCTACCTTCTTATTTTATTTTAATAAGCTGGTCTCTTTTGGTTCTTATCTGTGTTTGGGTTCTCTGCTACTAATTTGCTGAGTGCAAAAATACTCGGATGGTAGAACTGGAATGCCTAATTCTATTTAGTGATCTTTGAGGGAGTTTGAGCCTGAACTATTTGAAAAAATTAAAGGGGCTCAGAAACTAAATAGAATGTTGATTTGTTTCAAGTGGTTACAAGTACAGGCCTTGGAGTCCCATGGGCCTTGGCTCTCATCCTGGCTCTGCTGTATGATCCAAGATAGCTTAACATGGCAGGGTTGTAGAGAAAAAAGTCAGATGATGCTTTTAAAGTAGCTGATGCAAATGTGAGGGCGATCTGGCTGGAACATCTGTCACCCCACTGATCCCCAGGGTTGATTCGGCTGATCTCGCTGGTTAGGTGGGTGTCCTCTTCCTCCCTCACCGCTCCGTGTGCGTCCCTCCCGAAGCTGCGCACTCAGTGAAGAGGACAATCATCCCCGATAGAGGAGGACCATTCTTTGGGCAAGGGTATAAGAGTAGCTGCGCTCCCCTGCTAGAACCTCCAGACAGGCTCTCAAGGTCCATTTGTAGGAGAACGTAGGGTAGTCAAGCTTCTAAGACTCCAGACAAATCCAAATGAGGCGCTGCACGTGGTAGTCTGCCGTTCTTAAATAAATAAATAAATAAATAAATAAATAAATAAATAAATAAATAAATAAAGTGTGTGTGTGTGTGTGTGTATATATGTATATACATATACATAAAGTAGCTGATGACCACCATCATCATCACCCGTGCTCATTTGGCCTGCCCTATTATGACCCCGTCTGCCCAGACATCTACTTTCCTTAAGTCTGTTCATAGGAATAAACATTTGTAGGTTTTCTTTTTTTTTTTTTTTTTTATTTGTAGGTTTTCTTATGTGCCAAGTACTGCGCTCGGTTTTGAACATGCTACCGAGGTGGATGAGAAACAAGAATCACCCCAGATTTGTGTTTTTGTGCTGCTGTTGCCACCGAACAGACCAGGTTCTTGGCTTTAGACATGTCACTTTTCCTATCTCAGTCTTTTTTTTTTTTTTCCTATCTCAGTCTTGATTCCCCATCAGTAAAATGAGGATCTCAGACAGTTGTTTTGGGGACTAAATAAAATAGAAGGTGTTGAGATACCTTGTTATCTTAAAAGTCCTATGTAAATCTCAGTTTTTATTTTTTTTTTTTAATTTTTATTTATTTATGATAGTCACACAGTGAGAGAGAGAGAGAGGCAGAGACATAGGCAGAGGGAGAAGCAGGCTCCACGCACCGGGAGCCCGACGTGGGATTCGATCCCGGGTCTCCAGGATCGCGCCCTGGGCCAAAGGCAAGCGCCAAACCGCTGCGCCACCCAGGGATCCCTAAATCTCAGTTTTTAAAGTCAATAACTAAAGGAAAAATGGGCTTGTGTCAGATTTCTTTATTTAGCAGTGAAGACTTTGGGGTCAAGATCTCTTCAACCTTGGGGCAGCCCCGGTGGCGCAGCGGTTTAGCGCTGCCTGCAGCCCAGTGAGTGATCCTGGAGACTCTGGATGGAGTCCCACGTCGGGCTCCCTGCATGGAGCCTGCTTCTCCCTCTGCCTGTGTCTCTGCCTCTCTCCCTCTCTCTGTGTCTCTATGAATAAATAGATAAAATCTTTAAAAAAAAAAAAAAACTCTTCAACCTCTTCATACCCACCCAGTCACCTATGCAACATACTTCACCCCTGCCATGGAGAGCTCCTAATAACATTCAACCTCCCACTTTCCCTGGACTTCCTATGACTCCAGCCCAGTGGGGATTCCAATCCTTGCAGCAGTTTCTTAAGCCAAACTTGGAAATCAGCTCCCATTTCCTAGCCACAGCCTATTTCCCGCTCTTCTGTGTTAAATGGACTTGTTTAAATGTCTCACTGCTTGCAGCATGTTTTCAGAGGGTAACTCTGTCTCGGATTCAGGACAAAAATATAGATAGTAATAATAACACATAATAGCCACCCCCTTTATTAAAAAGACCTCATGTTCTGGGCACTCTTCTGAGTTCTTGATATGTTTTATATCATGCGATCCTCTTAACGGTAGTCTTCTTAAGAACTGTTGAAATTTTCTCAGATGAGGAACTTAAGGCTAAGGTGAGGCAGCTCACCTTTGGTGATGGAGTGAGTCAGTGGCAGAACCAGGTCTCAAGCCTGGGTCTGTCCACTTACAAAACCCAAGCTCTCCATGGCAGACTGTCCCACTTCCTCCTACCCAGATTAGTGGCCACTCTCACTTTCTCTACCAGATCAGGTACCAGCTCTCCTGGGGCTGATGGCACATGTTTTAAAAGAGAGCATTATCCAATTTCTGTAACAGGTAAATGATGAGTGACCCAAGAAAGAAGTATTTGGTATTAAATATATACTTCTACCAAAATATCGAACTGGCATGGTCCAAGTCTCTACCTTCTCTCTGATTCAGGGTTTCTTAACTTGGGACTGTGGGTGGCCTTGGAGAGCTCATGAGTCCTCCAAAATGGTAGGCAGAATGCTTTATTGCTGGTGTAGGGTTGGGGCAGAGTTGGCTTCTGTGCCCTTTTGTTTTTTTTTTTTTCAAGATTTTATTTATGTATATATATATGTATGTATGTATATATGTGTATATATATGTATGTATGTATATATGAATGACAGACTGAGTGCACGAGCTGGGTGGGAAGCAGAGGCAGAGGAAGAAACAGACTCCCTACTGAAGCAGGAAGCCTGATGCAGGGCTCAATCCCAGGACCTGAGCCAAAGGCGGACATTTAACTGAGCCACCCAGGTGCCCTGGCTTCTATGCTTTTTTGTAGGGACAGTGTTGTTTATGGGAACCATGGCTTTCATGGGGACTTTCAAAGTAGTACTGTCTCTTAACAGTGTTAAACAATGTACTGATTACAGTGGGACATAAAATTCAGTTTACCTAAGTTACATGGTCTTATCCCAGGAAATTATATTAGAGTTTTCTCCCCAATCCTGAAGCATAATAAAAGAGAACAAATTTCAAAATTAAGCTTCTTTGAGGGCAAAAATACCTGTGTTTGTGAAGCTATGGCTTTCACAGCCTTCTGATTGGAGTCCACTATTAGTGGGTATGATTCAGAGCTCTGAGGCTGATTTCAAAGCTTCCTTGCTTCTTGAATTCAGTTAAAATGTTATTGGTATAAGTAAAATATAAAATGAACTTTAGACTTTTGAGAATGGGGATATGTCTATTCATTGAGTATTTTCATGCTTGCTATCTACAAGACATTAGGAATTTTATAGCATATAAGACTCCCTACCTTTGTGGAACTTGCATATTGTGTTCTATATACATCTTTATCACTAATACTTCTCAAGGAACACTGCATATGGCAGTGCTCAACTGTTGGATAAATAAATGTTCTGCTGCATCCTTATTAGGTTAAAAGGAAGGCCATTGGCTTTGATTTGTTCAGCATCTAATTATTGAGACCCAGTTATGTCCCAGGCATTGAGCTAGGTCCTGGAGATACGGAGTAAGCAAAACAGATGTGGCCTGTTTCCCAGTGGGAAGACAGACAATCAAGTAAGCACATAAACAAATAATTGTAAACCTGGACAGGTGCCATGAAGGAATCGACTTGATGTTATGAGAATAGATAACAAAGACCTGGCCCAATAGGGGGAAGAAGGTGCCAGGGAAGGGTGCACAAAAGTGCCATTAGAGCTCAGATCTGAAAGTGAATAGGAGTGAACCAAGTGTGAGGTTGTCCAGGCAGGGCACCAGGCTCACACTTTATGTTCACTCTGATGCCATTTTTGTTCAGAAGAAAGTTTGATGCAAAGAAAAGGGAGGTCTTTTCTCATTAATTTAGCAGGCTTTATGGGCGGTCTCTTTGTGTGTGGGCAGGGGCCGACGATGAGTGAGATAGTTCTGACTCAGGGAAGGCACTGTTAATGGGACAAACTGAGAGGTGCTGGTGTCTCTGGGGTGTGGCCTTATAAGGAGGTTGGAATTGAGGCTTTTGCAGCTGGTACCTGTTGATTCCCCATTTGAGTATAAGGCATCTGCCTTTTCATGGGGTCCATGCCTCAGAGGCAGCCTGAGCTAGTTGGCTCTGGTTTACAGCCGCTCATGCTCCAAAAGTCAGGATCAGCTGTTGAACCCATTATAAGCAATGTTGGTTTTATTTATCTTTTGTTTGTGGTGGCGTTGGGGTGGGGAGAAGGTGGTGAAGAGATGGGGAGACTAGCAACAAGTGAGGATGAGAAATGGGAAAACGAGCCAGAGCTGGTGGAGTCAGAACTCTGGACCAGTGAGGAAGATAGTGGAGCTTTGTTTGTATCCAGTCCTAATGGGTGACCCTTGAGGACTCAGAAGCACAGGTGGGGACCACCATCTAGAGAAATGAGCAAGAAGAGCTCTTAGAGAAGTCCAGAGTAATTATAGAATTATTTTTAAACAGCATTTATTTCCTTGAGAGAGGGAGAGAGAATATGAGTGGGGGAGGGACAGAGGAAGAGGAAGAGGGAGAAGCAGACTCCTCACTGAGCAGGAAACCTGATCCCAGGACTCCATGATCACAACCTGAACCAAAGGCAGACGCTTTAACCAACTGAGCTATCCAGGTGCCCCTATTTTGTTTACTTATAAAAATAAATCATGCTCAAGGCAGAAAACTTGGAAAAGATGGGAAAATACATAAAGAAATGCCTGTATCCTATCATGAAAATGTCAGAACCAAATGAGATAGCATGTGTTAAAGGGTCTGGCATCTCACAGGTACTCAGCACAGTAATGCTGTGACAGTGCTGAGGCAGAGTCAACTTTACCTCAGAGAATAAAGCAGGGATAAGGCTAATTACAAAATAATTTCTTCTACATTTCTTTATCCCTAATGAAATGTAGAAGAAATTATTTTGTAAGTAGCCTTTTATAATGTCAGTTTCCCAGACGGAGCACAGAAAACCCTGGGAGGGAGTGTTTGCTGCCCACAGTTCTCATTTATCGTCTGTTCTTCTACTATTGATCTGTTAGAATTGTTTATAAATTTGCCGATCACACCAGTGTTTTATTTAGGTGCTTTCTTTGTGACTCACTTATGTATGCAAACATTTACCTCAGCATTGGCCTTAAACCACAGAAGATCTGGCTTTAAAGATGACACTCTCCAGCCTGTGGCCTCACCCCAAGTGTTTAACGGGCATCTTTCTAAAGACAGCAGCCAGGCCTAGTGTTGTGTTCCTGGCTGCCTGCCCACAGCAGCAGCCAGACTCCAGGAATAAGCTGTGATTGAGGCAGACCCATAAATATCTGACAAGGGCAATGACCAGAGAGTCCATGGGAGGAAACAGGCAGCTCGAGTAAGATGGAAAGGGAATCATGGAACAGAAGACTGGAGATGATGCACACTTGGGGCTCTCCCATCCCCTTACGAGGTCTCTGTTTCTTTGCCTAGAAAATAAGGAAGTTAGACTAGCCCAGCTCTGAGATTCCTAATTACCTGGAACTGGGAGCTGAAAGTCAGATTTGTGAGCCAACAGTTCTGTGCTGATTATATTAAAGCCTTGGAAAGGAATGAATGTTAGCTTCATAATCAATCACTGTGTTGCACATACTGATTTTAGCACTTCTCTATTTCTTATATTTCAAAGTATTTTTTTTAAGATTTTATTTATTTATTCGTGAGAGACACAGAGAGAGGTGGAGACATAGGCAGAGGAAGAAGCAGGCTCCCTGTGGGGAGCCTGATGCTTGACTGAATCCCAGAACCCCGGGATCATGACCTGAGCAAATGCAGATGTTCAACTACTGAGCCACCCAGGCTAAAGTACTTAAAAGTGTAATTTTAAAAATACCAAAGGGAATGGATTAGTGGTTTAGAGGAAGTAATCAAACAAAAGAGTAAGAGTTGCATCTTGAAGGGATGTGCTTGGTAATGTTTATATTGAAGAAAAAAGAGGCTAGCCTATAAGATGATGGACAAGGGGGCAGGGGTGCTGTTTAGGTAGAAGGAGCACCAAGAGAACAGAGAGAGAACATTTCCTGGTGGGAAGAGAGTCATTTGGTCATGTTAAAGAATGAAAGGCAGGAATTTTGAAGTCTAGTTGGGGAGAGTTAGGACCCACTGGATGGAGTGAAAAAGAAACCACTGGTGACCTTCAAGAGAGTGCTTTCTATAGAGCAGTCAGAGTAAAAGCTTTATTTAGAGAGATTAAAGAAAGGCAGTGAAGCACTGGAAGTAAAATGTATACACCTGTGGTTTATCGTGGCTGGTAAGAAGCAGCTTGTGATCAAGAGGATAGTAGTTTGGGGCAGGAGAGCAGTTAAGTAGAGTGGTCAGTAGAATGGTGTTGTTTTTGTTTTTGTTTTTGTTTTAATTCATGAGAGACAGAGGGGGGTGGGGGCAGAGACACAGGCAGAGGGAGAAGCAGGCTCCATGCAGGGAGCCTGACATGGGACTCCATCTTGGGTCTCCAGGATCACACCCTGGGCCGAACGCGGCACTAAACCACAGAGCCACCTGAGCTGCCCTAGAATGGTGTTTTTAAGGGCAAAAAGAACTGTGTCTATTTGACAGAAGGAGCTGGTAGAAAGGGAAGGTGGTGGGTAGTAGGATAGTGAGGTGAATATAGCTTGGACTTTGCATGGATTTTAGCTATCTGGGCTTGAATCCCGGATCTACCAGTCCTGAGTGACCTTGCTCAAGTTACATAACCTCCTTATACCTCCATTAACTTGCCTATAAAATAAGGATGATAATACCATGTCTTGTCGAGGTGTCCTGCGGTCACAGATTGAAAGCACCCTGCAGCAGTGCCTGTGTGTGTGAAATAAGATGGTGGAGGAGGAGGGTGAGATTAGGAACAACGGGACTCAAAACTCAGGTCAGAGGGGCCACGTCACTTCATAGTGACTGAAGATGGCCAGATCAGCACAGGTCCTGAGATACCTACCACTTTCTGATACTTCTTTTTTTTTTTTTTCTGATATTTCTGAATTTGTGCTCTGCTTCATCCTTCAGATTAGTCAGAAGAAGTTGAAAAAATATGAAAAAGAATATCACACCATGAGGGAACAGCAGGCCCAACAAGAAGACCCTATCGAGCGATTTGAGGTTCGTTTGCTTATAGCCCTGGGTTGAAGTGAATAGCTTTCAGCCTTTCATTTCCTGTACTCCTATCTGTAACTAGCTTTAATGTGTTCTTTTTAAAATTCAGCTCCACTATTTCTAGGTTCAGGTTTCAGTTCAGATTTGCGAATGAGAAGGTAAGATCTGTTGTGATTTAAACCAGCTGCCTAGGTTGTCACAGTTCAGTGGCCTTTTGTCACAGTTAATCATTAAGTAGCAGCTTGACAAGGTCACTGGAACCAGTTAAGTATTTCTCATGGGAGATAGGAAGAAAGTGTTGCTTGCTAGCATGTAGGACCAGCCACTCCTCCCATAATTTCCATAGGACTCAGAAATGGGTTTTGGGGGTTAGCCCTGAGAAATTGTCATCTCCATCTGAGTTTTATGTGTCTGTAACTTTTTTTTTCTATGCTTCAGCGGGAGAACCGGCGTTTACAAGAAGCTAACATGAGGCTGGAACAGGAAAATGATGACTTAGCCCATGAGCTGGTGACCAGCAAGATTGCACTGCGGAAGGACCTGGATAACGTGAGTCTGACATGGCCAAAGGGGGATGGATTATATTGAAACTCTCAGCTTCTCCCTTTATCAGGGGCACACCTTGAACTGTAATGTGTGTTGTCCTGGTATGTCACCTACAAAGTGTCCCTTTTGCAAAAGCACTTGCTCGTGTCACTCTTGCTTCCCTCCTTTCCTTCATCGTTTTCAATTAAGCCTTTCTTCCCACATTGTTCCTGTTACACAGGCCTTTCCTGAACTCCTTTCCCACTGTTGTTTGATGACAGGCCTTTTGACTAACTCTTATGCTCCCACAATTGACAGTAGCATTTAATCGTTATCCTTTACTTCCCTAAGAAGAAATTTTGCTATCCTGCATATTAAGTGCCTTTTGAATAAGCTTTGCTAACTGTAATAAAGCTCAATGCCTTAGCAGCTTGTGATTTCACTAGTAATTTCAGTTGGCAGATGTTCTTTCTTTGCTTCTCCTAATCTTAAAAAGTTCAAGATGATGGCTTTCCTGGCAGGGTATTTGTCCATTTTCTGTACTACACGGTTCCCTTTGAAAAAGTGTGGTCTTTCATTCATCATTTAGGTCAGAAGTTGGCAAACTTTTTCTGTGAAGGGATGGTTAGTAAATATTTTAGGCTTTGTGGACCATATGGTTACTGTTGCAACATCAAACTGCCATTGACACAGAAGTAACTATAGACAATAAATAAAGGAATGAGCATGGCTATGTTCCAATAAAACTTTATTTGCAAGAATAGGTAGCAGGCTGGATTTGGCACATGGACTATAGCTTGCCAACATCTGACTCATATTTTGCTGTCAGGCTCCTAAGATTATCGTTCTGCTCATTAGTTTCCTAAGGTTCTAGAGAGAGACTCAAGCTGTTGAGGGTTTACAGGGGACTTAAATGATACATTAAACCCCATAAGATCTATGAACTTCACAAGGGTCCTTGACATCTAACAATTGTGTAGGAAAATACTGTATTCTGTATTTCTTTGACAGTCTTTGCTTTCATTAGATTCTCAAAGTGGTTCACACATCAGATGAAGTAAGAACACAATAGTGGTATCTACTGGTTTTTATTTTCTTAGAAAGGTGCTTTTGTTTTTTTTTTTAAAGAGAAAGAGAGGGCACCCTGGGTGGCTCAGCGGTTTAAGCGCTGCTTTCAGCCCAGGGCCTGATCCTGGAAACCCGGGATCGAGTCCCACGTTAGGCTCCCTGCATGGAGCCTGCGTCTCCCTCTGCCTGTGTCTCTGCCTCTCTGTGTGTGTGTGTCTCTCATGAATAAATAAATAAATAATCTTAAAAAAAAAGAGAGAGAGAGAGAGAGAGTACATGGGGAGAGGCAGAAGGCTTTCAAGTAGAGCAAAAAAGGGGGAAGGTGGAATAATAGCTGTATCCCAGGATAAGGAAGAATGCTATGACTTGGTGAATGTGAGAAGCACCACCAAATACAGCCAGCCACAGGAACCATTAGTTCCCCTTGTCAGCTCTGCATAGCTGCGTGTAACTGAGAAGGCTGCTTTTTCCAGTTTTTGCAGGGAGGCAGTTTCAAGGTCATTCTTCCTCAGTAACCGGAACCTGGAGCTCTCACTGCTTTGTGGTTTGCCACAGTCTGGCCATCAGGTTTGAGTCTCCTCCTTCTGGTGCTGATTCCTGGCATGCCCTCTCTTCTTTGAAGGAATGCTTTGGGTATCATCCCTTCCCCGATCAGGCCTTTCTGCCTAGTGTGTGGGGAAGTGGCTGGCGCTACTGAAGCAACGCCATGGCTCACACCTAATGTGGCTCTGTAGCAGCTGGAGATTGTACAGAAAGGAGGTGAAAAAGACAAAGAAAAGAAAATGGGTCCTGGATAGGAGCCTTGTGTTCTGTAAAAGGAATTTTATGAAGAAGCAGCTTGAGCTAAGATCCCAGGTGGATGTTTGGTTTGAGCTGCTGCGTTGTCACCTGCCAGGCTCAGTGGTCACATCAATGTCCCCTGTTCAAGGTGGTCACAGACTTCTGCTCTTGAAGTCTGCTCCTAAATGGTGTAAACCTTTTTTCAAGTTATCCTGACACAGTAAAGAGCTTGGTTCTTGAACATTTCTGATGCCAGGAGTGAGAAATCGTAAAAATAATGTGAATCCCCATTTCCTGATGATCTATGTGACAGGCACTGTGATAAGCACTTTACCTCTAGTATCTCTTACCCTTGCCTCAGCCTTGTGAGGAGAGTTACATGAGCCCTACTGATGGATGAGGAGTTTTGTAACGATCATGAAACTTGAGATTCAGAGAGATGGAGGCACCGTGGAGGAAGTAGAGCCAGGAATCTAACCCGAGCCCACCTGATTGGAATGCCCCAGGCTTTCCACACTGTCTCCAAAATAAATATGGAACAAGAAGCTATGATCTGATGTCAAAAATACATCAAAAACATAGTGACATATATAATAAGCAAATGTTTCCTGAGCACTTACCGAGTTCTAGGCATTGCTGTAAGTGCTTTTTCCTCAAAACAACAACCCCTGTTGCGTCAAGTGTACAGTATGACCCCATTGTACTGATGAGGTAACTGAGGCATAGTGTGACATTTCAGATAGAAACCCAGATGGCGTGACACCAGAGCTCACACTTCTAACGTGGCTCAAAGGCAGGGGTCCCTTGTTGCCCTTGGGGCTTAGGAACTTCAGACTGAGGTCCCTTCTTCCAGCTGCCTACACTGCTTAAAAGACAGACCGTCACTGCACTGGACCTGGAGTCCCTTTCTAAGTCTGTCGTCTCTTGTTTCTTGAGAATCATCACTAGAAATCAGCTAGATGCTGAAGTGGGGGGCATGAGGTCCTCTCACCCTTTTGTTTGTTTGTTTTAGGCCTTCAGGGACTCAATCAGATTTTTTTTTTTTTTTAAGATTTTATTCATTCATGAGAGACACAGAGAGAGAGAGAGGCAGAGGGGGAAGCAGGCTCCACGCAGGGAGCCAATAATGTGGGACTGGATCCTGGGTCTCCAGGATCAGGCCCTGGGCTGAAGGCAGCGCTATACCGCTGAGCCCCCCGGGCTGCCCAGATTTTTTTGTTTTTTTGTTTTTTGAAAGAGAGAGAGAGAGGGCGCATCTGCGTGCACACATGATGAGCAGGGGGAGGGCCAGAGGGACAAGTAGAGTCCCTACTGAATGGGGAGCCAATGCAGGGCTCGATCTCAGGACCTGAACCACGCAGGTGTCCCCTCAGTCAAGTTTTGAAAGAACTCAAAAGAACTCAGCTTTTCCCTTTTTGCATCCTAGAACCCTGATAGTGTGCCTTGCCACGTTTCCAGAACACTCTGAATTTTCAGTTGATATTTTATGTCACTTTTGTTACAGGAGAGATTCCTAGTTAGCCACAGAGTCCCTAGGTGAGCCCAGGCATGCTGTCTCCTCTGAGAAACAGGAGTCATACACAGACTTAACATTGTGTGAGGTCCCTGGCACAGGCCCGGCAAGACCATACCTGAGTCCCCTCTGGCACACGGTCTACAAGGAGTGTAATCAAAGTGAGGGGGAAACACTCAGGAGCTCACCTGCTGAGATTCACAGTCTGGCAGCACTACATACTAGATCTGTGACCTTGAGCAGCTTGCAAACCTTTCCTGAATGAATGACTTTGGCTTCTTTATCAAAAATTGGTTGTTGGATGGTTTCCTCAATTCCATACCTGCTCCATTGTGTATCCTTATGCTAACACCGTGGTCTTAATTACTGTAGCTTTACAATCTGAAAATCAGGTCATGGGACTTTGTTGTTGTTCTTAAAAAATAGTTTGACTATTCTGTCATTTTAATTTCTACATAAATACTAGAATCAGTTTGTCAACTTCTAGAAATAAAAGCCTTCTGGGGTTTTGAGTGTGGAGTTGCAGTGAACCTGTAAATCAGCTTGGGGAGAATTATCATCTGAACAATAATTGAACTTTCCAACCCATGAATAGGTTATAATTTTCATTTATTTGAGTCTTTTTCAATTTCAGCATTGTTTTTTAGTTTTCAGTTAAGACTTTGTACATTTTTTAGTTTATTGTAAAGGATATTGTTTTTGTAATTGCATTTTCCAATTGCTTATTGCTAGTCTCTAGAAATAAAATTGATTACATGACCTTCTATCCTATAAGCTTGCTGAATTCACTTAAAATTCTAGTAGCTTTTTTGTTTACTCTTTAGGATTTTCCACGTAAACAGTCCTCTCTCAATAAAGACAGTTTACTTCAGATGTTCTTTTGAACATGTCTTTTTCTTTTCCTTGCTTTCCTGTGCTGACCAGGATCGTCAGAACAGTGTTGAATGGTGAGAGTGGGCATCATTGCCTTGTTCCAGGCATCATCTGTAGGGTTTTCATGGATCAGGTTGAGGAGGTTCTCCCTTCTTCTTTTGTGCTGAGTTCTCGTGATGGGTGTTGAATTTTGTCAGATGCCCTTTCTGTATCTGTTGAGATGATCATTTGCTGTTTCTTTTAATTCCGTGAATATGGTGATGTGATTTGAGTTTTCAGTGTACCTCCCATCCCTAGGAAACTTGGGATTTCCTTTTTTTTCCTTAAGATTTTTATTTGTATGAAAATTTTTGTGTTCATGAGGAATATTTGGAGTTTCCATAATGTTTTGTCTTGTTTTGGTATTATGACCTTCTAAAATGAACTGAGAGGTGTTCCCTTCTGTTTTCTTAAGGACTTTGTATAGAATTATTTCTTGATTATTTTTTTTAATATTTTATTTATTTATTCATGAAAGAGAGAGAGCAAGAGGCAGAGACACAGGCAGAGACACAGGCAGAGGGAGAAGCAGGTTCCATGCAGGGAGCCCGATGTGGGACTTGATCCTGGGACTTCAGGGTCAGACCCTGGGCCAAAGGCAGGCGCTAAACCACTGAGCCACCCAGGGATCCCCTATTCTTTGATTAAATCTTTGATTCCCTAGTGATGTCATGTGAGCCTGGAATTTTCTTAGGAAATTATGTAATTATAAATTCAGTTTTTTTCCATTTGTGGAACTATTCACATTTTCTAATTTTTTTTAAAAAATTTTATTTATTTATTCATGAGAGACACAGAGAGAGAGGCAGGGACACAGGCAGAGGGAGTAGCAGGCTCCATGCAGGGAGCCCAATGTGGGACTCAATCCTGGGACTTTAGGATCACGCCCTGGGCCGAAGGCGGCCGCTCAACCACTGAGCCACCCAGCTGCCTAAATGTTCTAATTCTTATGTCTGTTTTTATAATTGTGTATTTCAGGTAACTTAATCATTTTAATTGTCAAAGGTACTGGCATAAAGTCATTGATACTTCCTTATTCTTTTAATGTTTATAGGATCTGTTGAGATTTCTTTCATTCCTGATTTGAGTAATTTATGTCTTTTCTCCTTTTTCCCTTAATCTACCTAGGAATTTATCAGGTAGTGTTGCTTTCTTCAAAACCCACTTTTTGGTTTGATTTCTTTTTTTTTTTTTGAAGATTTTATTTATTTATTCATGAGAGAGACATTGAGAGAGAGGCAGAGAGAGAAGCAGGCTCCCTGTAGGGAGCCCAATGTGAGACTCGATCCTGGGACCCGGGATCACCACCCCTTGAGCTGAAGACAGACACACAACTGCTGAGCCACCCAGGCCTCCCTGATTTTTTCTTTCTCTGTTTTATTTCATTGATTTCTGCTTTTGTTATTTTTTTCTTTTTTGGTTTAATTTGCTCCTTTTCCTAGCTTTTTTTTTTTTTTTTTTTTTTTTTTTTTTGTGGTTTATTTATCTCAGGGAGGAAGAGAGTAAGCTCCCATGCAGGGGGAGGAGCAAAAGGAGAGAGAGAATCTAAAGCAGATTCCCTGTCTAGTGCAGAGCCCTACTCAAGGGTCAATCTTCATGACCCCAAGATCATGACCAGAGCTGGAATCAAGAGTTGGATGCTTAACCAGTTGAGTCACCCAGGTGCCCCTGGTCATCTTCTACCTAATCTTAACAAGAAAGCTTGATAATTAATTCTGGACCATGTTTTTCTAAAATAAGCATTTAAAGTTGTAAATCTCCCTGAAGCACTGTTTTCATCTGCATCCCACACATTCTGATATGTTTTTATTTTCATTCAGTTTTTACTATTTTTTTCTTTGACCTATGAATCGATTAGTAGTATGTTGTTTTTCAACTATTAGGAATTTTTGCCAAAAATTTTTTTCTTTTTTAAGATTATGTTGCTTTCTTTATTTGAGAGAGAGAGAGAGAACAAGTGGAAGGGAGGAGCAGAACACAGGGTTCAATCCCAGACCCAGGGATCACGACCCAAGCCAAAGGCAGATGCTTAACCTGCTGAGCCACCCAGGTGCCCCTCCCAGAAATTTTTCTGTTGTTAATTTCTAATTTAATTCAGTTGTGATCAGACTAGGTATCCTTTCTGATTTTAATCCTTTTAAAATATGCTTATTTTAGGACCCACCTTATAGCCTCTTTGGGTGCATGTCCCACATGTCCATTTGCAAGTGGAAAATGTGTGTTCTGTTGTTATGGGTGAAGTGTTCTATAAATGTCAGTTTGGTCAAGTTGCCTGAGTGTTATTGAAATCTTCCATAAACTTACTGGTTTTCCCTCTACTTGTTCTGTTACTTACTGAAAGAACAGTGAGGAAGTCTCTAACTGCATTTATTTCACCTTTCAATTGTTTTTGTTTACTGTGATTTGAACTTACTCCTGCATTTCAGATTATTACACCTTCTCAGTGGAGCAAGTCTTTTGTTGTGATGAAATGTTTTTCTTTGTCCCTAGTAAATACTCTGCTCTGAAATCTACCTTGATATTAATATAGTCACTCCAGCTTTCATGGTATTGCGTGGTATACCTCCTTTTTTATCCTTTGACCTTTAACATATATGTGTCTTTTTATTTAAAACCAGTTTTTTATCCAGCATATAGTTAGGTTTTACTTATTTTATTCAGTCTGATAATCTCCTTTTAATTGGAATGTTTAGATGAGTTACATTTAACGTGATTATTTATATGGTAGAATTAAGTCTACCACCTTGCTCTTTGCTATTTGTTGCATTTGCTTTTTATTTATTTTTTCTCCTGAAGTAATCTATACCAATATGAGGCTTGAACTTACAACCCTGAGATCAAGAGTTGCACACCCTTCTGACTGAGCCACCCCTCTCAGAGGCACCCCTCTGCCTTCTTTGGTTTCTTTTTTTTTTTTTTTTTTTTTTGCCTTCTTTGGTTTCATTTGGCATTTTCATGTTTTCAGTTTATCTCCTCTGTTGCCAGAGCTCTCTTATCTCCAGGTCTCTTACCCCAGCTTCCAACCACCTCAGCATCCCTGGCTCCTTAACCCTGCCTCCTTGACCTTTTGTGAAATGATTGTTTTGGAACCCTTCACCATCCTTGGTCCAGAATGTGCCTCTAGGTAGAAACCCAGGGTGTACTGGGACTCTTCTCATTTGTTTTCTTTCTCTCAGGAGCCACAGCTCTGCAAGTATTGTTTTCAGTCTGAAAACAGTAGTTGGATACATTTTGTTCAGTTTTTTGTTTACAGTGGGAGGGTAAATCTGCTCCTTGTTAGTCCTTCATGACCAGGAGTGGAAGTCTGAATTTGTGTTTATTTCCAGATGCTCCCTCTTCATATGCTCATGCAGAGAGAGTGCAGGGAGCGTGGTGCCCTGAGGAGACACTAGTTAGGCCAGTCTAGTAGCTTCTGTGCACCTCCCTCTCACACAGCGTTGAGAGTCAGCTCTTGGAGACATGGCAGAAACACTTGGCTTAATGTCACACCACCTGGTTGCAGATTATAGCTCTGCTATGTGCGTTGTGCAAAGTTGAGGGACTCCCTTGCCCACCTGCCTTTTTTATAATTGGGGAGCCAGGGTATGCGGGGAAGACTTGACTTCAAAGACCTCGTTCATAAGCTGGCTGTTCACACTTCTCAGAATCGCTACCATGATAGTGATGCTGAGTAACTGAGAGAATATACTTGTGTGCCCCAGCTCCAGAGTACACCTAGAAGATGGTAATGGAGTCCAGAGGAGAGAGAAGAGAGGTAATAGGTTACTTCACAGATGGAAATAAAACCAGTTGTAACAGGACTTAGTTTTCCTTACTAGTTACTTCCTCTGTTGTTTGGTTCTCATTTCCTTTCTTTTTTTTTTTTTAAGATTTTATTTATTTATTCATAGAGACACACACAGAGAGAGGCAGAGACACAGGAGGCAGAGGGAGAAGCAGGCTCCATGCAGGGAGCCTGACGTGGGACTCGATCCAGGGTCTCCAGGATCACACCCTGGGCTGCAGGCGGCACCAAACTGCTGTGCCACTGGGGCTGCCCTCTCATTTCCTTTCATTGCTTCTTGGATTTGAGCCACAGAAGGAGATGACAGACCGCGGCCCAGACAGGACAGACCTTAACTCTAGGACCCCACTTAACTGCACACATGTGCAGCTTGCCCATAATTAAGGGCCTTTTGAGGTTGCCTTATCAAGCCATTCTCAGTTCTCCATGTAAGGCCTCGGCCCTGCAGCTCCTGTTCCTCCCAAAGAAGATACTTCAGAGCAAGTGTGGTAGAAAGTGCAGGGGCGCTGTGACACCTCTGCAGTTCGGTGACGTCAGAAACACTTTAATTTCAGGGAATCCACCTCCATTCATTGTTAAGAAGGGAGTTGTATATAAGTTGCCGGTAAAGGCCCTCTATATCTAATGCTCTGCAACTAGGAGCTTCTGCTCCATTCTGTGGCTGCCCTCTGATATGCTCATCTTTGATTATCCTTGGATGCCCAGTATCAGGGACTCCTGCATCAGGCACAAGTGTATCATTTTCACTTAGACCCACAGATCTACCTACCAGACCTTTGTGTGTTTTTAAGAAGAACCAGGGTGGAAGGGGCCATTTCAGATCATGGGTAGGTGAATGCTAGGAAAAAGGCAGCCTTCCTTTTATCAAGTGATGAGAATGAAATGTAGACCTTGTTTGAGGAAGCAGAGGAAATACTAGGAGTCTGGAGGAAGAAAATCAGGGGTTTTTTTTTTGTTTTTTTTTTTAAGATTTTACTTATTTATTCATGAGAGACATAGAGAGAGGGCCAGAGGCATAGGCAGACAGAGAAGCAGGCTCCCCTGTGGGGAGCCCAATGCGAGAGTCCATCCCAGAATCCTGGGATCACGACCTGAGCCAAAGGCAGATGCTCAACCACGAAGCCACCCAGGTGTCCTGAAAACCAGGATTTTTTTTATTCCTATTAGTGATAATGACTGCTATCTTTTATTGAGTGTTTTCCATCTGCTAGGTGCTGCGCTGCATCCTTCTGTGCCTTATCCCTCAGATAACAAACCCAAAGCTCAGATAGATTCTCAGTGACTTGCCCAAGTGGCACATGATCAGAGAACAATGGGAGTTGAGCCCAGGCTGTCTGATGCCAAAGGTTGAGCTGCCAACCACTCTCCTGCACAATGTCTATACAAGAGACTGGGCCAGGGATTTCTGCATGAGTCTAGTCTGTGTATGACCTCTAGCATATCTTTCACCTCTCTGGATCAGTTTCCCTGTCACATTAAAATGGGATTGTCCTGAATCATTCAAATCCCATCCGGTTCTCAATTCTGGTTCTTTGACAGCATCTCTTACACTTTCCAGGCAGAAGAGAAGGCAGATGCACTCAATAAGGAGCTGCTTATGACCAAACAAAAGTTGATTGATGCTGAAGAAGAGAAAAGACGGCTAGAAGACGAGTCGGCTCAGGTAAGCAGAGCTCTGCCCCTCCCACGTGCCTCTGAGTCTTGTAAGTGCCTAAGAGTCCCAAGTCCAGCTGGTGGCTTCCTTTTGGCACTAGGGAACCACTGACAGCTGGCTTCGGTTTCTTTCCGAAGGTTTTTTTTTAATTTACCATGTAAAGCATAATGGTTCTTAATAATTGGAGCATAGGTGGAGACGGTGCACAGTCCATCCTTCCTTAGGGCAAGAGAAATCCTGTGTGTCAGCAACTAAATGTGATAAAGAGAAGAGTTAGCATTTCTGCAGAAGGAAAGCAGACATCTTGTAATATCTGGCTATTCCCCTCCCTGTCCCATGGCATCTCCCCCATGGAGCAGACTCTGGAAGGCCTGTCCTGAGCCAGCTTTTCACAATCACTGGGGGCACAGACCTGCAGCTGTAGAAAGCACTCTGAATGCTGTGCCCCCTGGGGGAAGCTGCCCTCCCCTCCATACTTCTCCATAGTGGTCACATGCTCTAGTCTCTATCAGGACTGCCTGAGGCGAGAGATGCCAAGACAATGACGCAGCAGTCCTCTGATGAGCTTCAGTCCAGGTTCACAGGCAGGGAGGAACCTAGCAAAAGGCCCACGCGCTCCAAAATGGGGTTTGATCTTTTTGGAAGTTTTGACTGTTCCCTTCCCTCTCTTGGTATCAGATCCAGGCGGGTGAAATACAACCCTTTTAGTCAGGTACTTTCCGGAAACCCCAGAACTCAGCAGCGAGTGCCAGAGCTGTATATTTTTCTTAGAACATTCACTCTTCCCTTTTTTTAATGTATGCAGTTAAAAGAAATGTGTCGTCGGGAACTCGACAAAGCAGAATCTGAGATTAAAAAAAACAGTTCTATCATTGGTGACTACAAGCAGGTGAGTGTGAACACCCTGTCAGTGGGCTGTGTACTCCGGAGGCCCTGCTTATCTGGATGCATGTGTCCCCTCCACATCTGAGTGCTTCCTGGCCCTGCGTCTGCACTGACCAGGCAGGTATCCACTGATTCTCAGTGGTGACACAAGAAATGCTCACTGTCTCCGAGAACTGTCATGAGGATTCCCTAAGATCATGCCTATAGAGAGCCTGGCATAGTGCCCAGCATGTAAATAGGCATTTAATGAAAGCCACGCATGTTATTAAAGCCTCTGTTCCCCTGTGGTCACATGATGTAGAACCACTTCTCTCCCTGGTGGGTTGTTTTCAGAACATAACTGAATTGGTCATATTCTTTCCTATACTCGGATCTCATGCTGGCTCGTGAGTGTGGCAAGTGTCTGTAAACTCTCGGCCATTGAGTGTGGCACTGACGGGTTCCTCAAGTCCTAGGCCAATGGATGGCCTCTGCCCATCCCTCAGACCCCTCCTCACCCTGTGCAGCCGCAGCCTATGCCGCCTGGTCCAGCCTCTACCGCCAAATTCATCCCAAGCCCAGATTCTGCACGTGATAACATCGCTCAAGAGACTGTCACGTTATGTTTGTTTCTATAGATTTGTTCTCAATTGAGTGAAAGATTGGAGAAGCAGCAGACAGCTAATAAAGTGGAAATTGAGAAGATTTGGGTAAGTTTTCCTTTACCAAAGAGATTCTGTTCTGTACCACCTGGTTCATTGTGCTTTGCTTGGCACAACAGATTGGAGAGGGGGTAGTTTATTGTGATCTCAAGAATGAGAGAAGCTGGCAGATACCTGATCAGAGGCCTGTCGTGGCCTGGCTCAGAAACTGACAGCCGCTGGTGTGCCCGTTTCCTCTGGAAGAGGGTATGGATGAGACCCAGAGAGCTCTGGATTTAGATCTCGAAATACAATTGCCCTTTCCCATCCCCTGGATGACATGACTGTAAAAAGAGTGACCCAAGATTTGCAAATGTCAGTACAGCAGGTGATGCCTGCAGTGCCATGCTGGGCTGATCGAGCCCTACCAGCAGCAGATTTTGCTTGAGGTGGGAGATGCAGTGGTCAGGACCCTGTGGTCTCATTTTTCAGTCCCCACGTTCTGTAAGATGAGGACGCTCCCCCTCTGAGCTCACTTCCTTCTGCTATAATGGATCCAAATCCAATAAAGACTTGAATTTTTTAAATTTTAGTTTTCAATTTTTAGTTTTTTGCCAATTTAGGGCTTTTATAACTCAGTGCCTTTTTTTTTTTTTTTTTAAGGATTTTATTTATTTGAGAGAACAAGAGAGCATGCACACAAGCAGAAGGGAGGGGTAGAGGGAGAAGCAGGCTCCCTGCTCAGATCCCAGGACCCTGAGATCACGACCTGAGCCAAAGGCAGACACCTACCCAGCTGAGTCACCCGGGCGCCCAGTGATTGCTTTCTTTAAGCTGTACCTGTATTAGAGCACTCACCAAATTTTTCCAAGATGAGTAACTTACTAAAAGATGCTTTGCTAACATATTTACAACTCAGTGGACAGAAAGGTGGGAGAGTTCTATGCTCATGGCCTTGTCCACACACATCACCATTTACCTGGGGCAAGATGGCATCCAGCCTCTATCGTAAGTAGTGTGTTAACTTAGCAGTGTTGGTTTTTTTAATGTAATTTATCATCTGTTTCTAAAACCAGCAGTGCTCATTGCAAACGATTTGGAAAATAAGAGTAAGAAAACAAACCCTTATATTAACCACAGATAATATCACCATTATTAATACATTGGTGTATGTTCTTTTAGTGCTTATTCTGTGTTTATTTCAACATACAAAATGTTATTCATTCTGAAAAATGCATTTTTTTCACATTTACATCTCTGAAATTGGGAGATATTTTATGACTGATGGCCTTCTAAGTGGTTTAATCAGGAGCACCTGGGTGGCTCCGTTTGTCAGGTGTCTGACTCTTGATTTTGGCCCAGGTCATGATCTCAGGATGGTAAGATCTACCCCTGTGTCACGCTCCTCCCTGGGAGTAGAGCCTGCTTGGGATTCTCTCTCTCCTTCTTTCCCTCCCTTGCTTGCTCGCTCTCTCTCAAAAT
The DNA here is from genome assembly GCF_905146905.1 of Nyctereutes procyonoides. Lineage (NCBI taxonomy): Eukaryota > Metazoa > Chordata > Mammalia > Carnivora > Canidae > Nyctereutes > Nyctereutes procyonoides. The sequence continues at coordinate 41,769,356 of NW_026575020.1, read as the reverse complement.
CAAATAAATACGTAAATAAAGTGGTTTAATTGGTGGAATACTTTCTTAGAGGAACATGAAATCAGGTTTCTCCCAGTCAGGGGCATATTATTTTGATGAGACATGGTATATATTTGTAACTATATCTTACAGACATTTCTGTGTCCTGACTGACCCAGCATTTAACTGTTTGTACCATGTCATGAAAAATTCCTCACTTTATTGAGCTTCCTTGTATGAATACAGCAGTGTATATTAATTTTTTATAGTAGTTGAATAGTTTATCCCATTATTTTTCTCTTTCTGATTCTGCAGTGAAAAATCTTTGCACATAAATCTTTAGTCCTTGCGTCTTCATTGTTTAACCAAGGTTCCTGGAAGTGAGGTGACCAGACCAACATATAAGAATGTTTTTATTGCTCTTAGTGCAGGATACTACATGGCTTTTCTACTAGGGTATCTGCCAGTTTACAAAGAGAACAGAGTTTTTCAGAAGCTGTAGCGCTCAACCCAGAAGCTACCTCTTGGCTCCCCAAAAGGAGATGCCCACAGCTTCCTGCAGGGCTGGCTTCTCTTCCTTGACCCTTCACATCTGACATTCAATTTCAGCAAAAAGTGGATGACTGTGAACGCTGCCGGGAGTTTTTCAATAAAGAAGGTCGCATAAAGGGTATGAGCTCAGCTAAGGAAGTTTTAGATGAGGACACAGATGAAGAGAAGGAGACGCTCAAGAACCAGCTGAGAGAGATGGAACTGGAGCTGGCACAGACCAAGCTACAGTTGGTGGAAGCGGAGTGTAAGATTCAGGTAACAGCCCCGGGCTAGACACCCCAGAAATGAGCTTTTCTTCCCTTTGAAACTCTGACCGTAATCCTTCTGGGAAGAAGCCCGTTACTTGTTATTTACCAATGGATGTGTAATTAGTATTTGGCTTGTCAGAAGAATTGGACTTTCTCATAATGGTCCATCAAGCTTGGAATCTCTTTGGTGGAGCAGAGACATGCTTTGAAATCACCGCTGCAGCATCAGCACCTGGGACCTTGGGTTAGTACATGACCTCACATTTCAGGCCCCATCTGATAGTTTGCTTTGAAGACTAAGATAAAGTACAGAAAGGGTTCAGCACAGTGTCTGAGGACTTCACAAATGCCAGCTCTTTGCCCCAGCTCCCATTACTTACCTAGCTTTGTGACTTGGGATATGTTACCTGATTGATCTGAGCCTCTGTTCCTGATGAAGAAATTGGGCTTACCTGGGTAACCTATATCCTGTGTGGCCAGTTCCCTGAGCACCAATACAGGGCACTTGGTGGGCCCCAAGCACGGTTTGTGGAAGGGACCAAGTTCAGGTCTGGAGCTTAGGGCCTGGTCTCCCACGTCGCACACATTCACTGGGCATCTGCTCTTTGCCAGGCCCTGTTCTAGGTGCTGGGGTTGCAAAGCTAAGACATGGCTTGTGCGACTGTCCAGGACAATCAGGAAAAGCCACCACCAAGGCAGCAGTATGTGAGCTGTGGTCAGAGAATGAACAAGGGTTGCAGCTGCACAAGAGAAAGAAAGTGAGCATTTCTGGTGGAGGGAATGGTTGCTTAGCACCAGAGGGAGGAGAGGGCCTGGCCAGGAAGGAGTGTCAGGAAGGTAGGGGTGGAGGTAGGCTCTGAGCTGGCAGCAGAGCCTCCGGGTCCAGTCGTGAAACACTTCAAATGCTTTGCCTGAGAGTCTAGACTTCAAAGGTCTTTGCTGGAAATTAATGACGTGGTCTTTACTGGAGCGCTAGCCCTGTCTGCCCAGTGTGTAGTAGGTGGACAAGAGTGCGAGGTGCTCAGTCAGGAGGTTGTTTTAATAAATTGACTAGGCAAGAAATGAAGAGAACTTAACTAGGAAAGATCTCAGAACTCTAGGGATTCCAGATCCTTCTATGCCACTTGGAGACTGGGGGAATGTCCAGAGGCCTCTCAAGAGAAAAATAGGCTGAATTCTTGTCTTGGCTCAGCTCTGGGGAGGCAGCGTCATTGACACCACAGCCTGGCATGCTCATGTACATTGTTCCTTTTGCAGGACCTGGAGCATCATTTAGGCCTTGCCCTAAATGAGGTACAGGCCGCCAAGAAGACGTGGTTTAACCGAACACTGAGCTCCATAAAGACAGCAACAGGGGTTCAAGGGAAAGAGACTTGCTGAGCAAAGTGGCTGCCTCCAGACATCTTCAGAAAACACAACACCTTTTGTTGCCTTCTTTGGCCAGATGTGTGATTCTGTGATATGTCCCAGGACCAGAATGTACCTAAGTCAGATCCATAGAAGCATGTTGGTAGGTCATTGGACCAGAGCTCATGAAGCAGGCAGCCTCGAGGGTAAGGCTCTCCTAACTACTGATGCTAACAGACCTGCTGGCTGAGTGACGGCTCTGGACATGCTCTGGGAAACCATCCTCAGGGTGAGCTCCCAGCCTCCTCCTGGTGTGGGTCACCACCTCACCCAGCCCAAGGGCTGAGTTGACATTGTCAGAGTTTGGGGATCCTTCAGGCTTTTGGTTTTTTTCTAAACCTTTAATCTTTTTTTTTTTTTAATATACATATTATATGTATTGGTGGGAGGGTGGGCAAGGGATCAGTAACTCAAATAATTCTTATCTACTTCAGTGCCAGCATAGGGTCCTCCAGGTACACGTGGAGAAGCACTTTGTTTTAAATAGGGGTTTCCTGGTTGTAGTTGCAGCCACCTAGTTTTGTTAAACCACACGATGCACAGGTTTTGGGTTTGGCATTATTCACATTTCTGATCAATTCTATGCAACTCTCGTAGTTCCTGTTGTTCTTTAGTGTCAGCTGCCAAAACTTCACGGGGCTGGGCTGGGGACTTGACCAACGTGAGACAGGATTAATCATAACGTGGACAAATCTTATTTTGCTTCATGTGTCGCGCGCGCGCGTGTGTGTGTGTGTGTAAATAAATATCTTCTCCCTGTGCAACTAACTGACAGTGTTTAAATCCCAGACTAAGACAGATCTGCACAAGCTAATTCTTTGGATATCTGGGCACTTGATTTCACTCCGGGTTTGTCAAGCTCCCTTCCTCCCTGCCCTCACAAGAGCTGGGAGATGCTCCTTGACTAAAATGTTCCTAGTGTTTTTTGCACAACAGGTCATACAAGTGAGAAAGACACGGCACTGTGTGTGTGTGTTCTTGTAAATGCCTGTGCAAGATGTATGTGCTGAGGCCCGTCCTGCTGGCTTCCAGGTCCCTCCCCTGCTCCCTCCCAGGCTGCCTGGGCCCTGGGCCCTCCCCAGAGTGTGGCTGGGTGTGGACCTCACTGTTCAGGTGGGCTTGCAGGTTCTCACTTCAAAACTATGGAATGGAGGTTTTAGCACCTTTAAGTAAATAAATAACCTAGCCTTTTAATTTATATAGCGGTATGCTGACAGGCTGGCGCCAATGGTCTCGTCGCCTCCGCACGCAGGGTGCAGGTAGCTGTTCTAAGAGGCACTGGTCTGTGTGTAAAGATACTTGGCTTGTTTTGTATCTCTTTTCCTGGTGGCTGTCCTAGCGCTTGCTGAAGTCATCTGTGGTAAGGGAGGTGACAAGAGGCAACCCCTCCCCCACACACCCTCCACCGCTTTGTGTCTTTCTTGTTCAGTTACCGAAACAGCTGTAAGCCCATCTACAACTAGGTGCGTGGACATTGTGCTAGGGTAGTTCCAGTGTGTCAACTTTATGAATTGAAATATAAACCAGTAAAATTGTATTACTATTCCTTTTGTTGGTTTTATTTTAACAGCATATTCATTAAATATTTTGGTACAAAGAGCATCACTTTGTAGAAACCGGTTTCATCATTATGTGCACCTGCCCCCCCCGCACCCACTCCCACACACAGAGAAGATCCCCCTCTGTGCTGTCAGGCAGGTGTGGGCACCAGGCACCTCCCTACTCATGCACTCACATGTACCAAGCAGCTCCAGTGTGCCAGCTTCCCCTCCCACGAGGCTGATGCCTGCATCTCTGTGGCTAACACTGATTACCCTCTTCAAAATAAAGTGTTGTGGTTATGGAGTGAGGCGCTATTTGTGAAGTGGAGGGTTAGAGAAGGCCTAAGGAGTTAAGAGTATAGTAAGACCTTGAAAGATGAAAGCATCTTTCCCGGGGAAGAGACAGGAGGTGGCATTCCGAGCCTCAAATGTGAATATGCAGGAGAAGTAGCTGGGGTCCAGTTCTGCTCTGTTCAGACTTCAGGAAGAGAGGTCGGCATGGACAGACACATCTCCTAGAAAGCTCCCTTATGGTGCAGGGGTCCTCTCTTGCACCATAAGGATGCACAGGCCACCTAGCCATCTCTGTTTACCACCTCGCCCCTTCTCTGCAGCAGGAAGAGGAGCAGCCTCCCCAACCCTGCGGTTTCCTCCCCTCCGGGACCCCTCTACCTCTGGCCTTATATGGAAACGGGCTGAGACGCAGCCTGCGAAGAAGGGAAGGTGGTGAGTGGAGCCCCTGCCCAGTCTTTGTCCACTGCACTGAAGCTGGGCAAGTGCCTAGAGGGGCCTGGGCCTTGGCAGGTGCCCTGCAGAGCCCAGGACAGCAGCTCCAGGGCACATTTGGGGTCCCTTTGCCATTCACAGACTGGAGAATCTACTTCTGGCCAGTGGGGGCAGGAATCCAGAAAGGCCAGCTTGCTCTAGGCTTTTCTGATTCCCAAGGGTCCTGGTGTTGGGAAGTGCAGGGACTCTACAGAAATCCTCATGTCCCAGCTGTGCCCACCCCAGAGAAAGAAGTCCGTCTGCCAGTCAGCCCAGGAAACAGGAGGCCTCCCGTGATCCCAATGGGCCCTGCTCTCAGCGAGGTCCCCTCGTGGTGTGAAGACCCAGACTGAGAAACCTACTGAAACAGGTGTATGGGCTCCTGTGGGGACAGGGAGGGCTGTGTATTTGCAAGGGAGATGAAGCAGTGTGGAGCGTCTTCTGCACCATGACCAAGGGGTTTGCTGGGTAGAGAGGCAACAAGATGTTTAGCTGGAAGCAGCAGTGGGTAGTTAGCACTATGGTCTAATGGAGGGAAACTGGATGAGGTTGAGGCCACCCAGGCCAAGCAGTTTGAAGGTCAAGGGAACGACTACGGAGTTTTAGGCCAACTTGCTTTTAAAAAATTGGGTAAGTGCCCTGGCAGTCCTTAGGAAGAAAAGTTGCAAGAAAGATTTAGTCTAAAGAGATGATAAAATAGGCCAGACTGGAGACAGTTCCTGGAGAGTCATCAAAACTTGGAGGGAGGGGAGGACACACAGGGAGAGAAACGGAGCTCCTGGTTTGTGGACTCGAGACAGTCAAGGAAAACATGGCTGGGATGTACCCAGAAGCCACAGATGCTCAGGACTTGTGCAGGCATCTCTACCATAGTGTTTCAGAGCGTCAACACTACTGACCGTCCTTTGTTGTGAGGCGCTGTCCTGCGCTTACAGCTGGTTAGCAACGTCCCTCACCACGTCCCACCAGTTGGCACTAGAAAGGTCTTCACATCCCCGGGTAGAACCGTCACCCCTTGTGGTGAAGCCCCGCTCTGGCAGGTTAGCTGAAGTGAGAAGAGTGGCTGAGACCGCACAGAATGGACAGACAGCCAGGGCTAGCCAGCTGCAGGCCTAGAAGTGCCATTTGAAGAGAAAAGGCCACGGAGGAAGGCTGGGCCATCTGGAGGGAAAGGAGCAAGCTCTGCATCAGAGTGAGGGCAGGACCAGAAAGGGCTCATTGGATTTGGTGAAGGGGAAGCTGCTGGTGCCCAGAGTGGGAGCAGACTCAGAGGTGGGTGGGGATACTGCCGAGGACTGTGCAGGGGGCTAGAGCATGAGGCTTTGTGTTGGAAAACTCAGATCCTGGTTCTGATAGTGGCCGCATTTCTTCCCAGACGGTGCGTGCTCAGGGCTGCTGGAAAGGTCAGTGAAAATACACAACAGGCTGGGTGGACTAAGCAGGGACCACTGAACCCCAGAGCCTTGGTAATAATTCCCAGCGGGGAGGAGACACCTTCCTCAGTCTTGCAGGACTGCTGCCACCCCTCTGTTCTGAATTTCCAGTGTCCGTGGCAGGAGTGAAGAAAAGAAAATCCCCAGGAGCTAAAAATAAGCTGAGAACACCACTCCCAGCTCTGACTGACCCAACTGTTGTGGAAATCCGGTTCTATGCAGCATGGAGTAAGCAGGTGACACAGGTCCCTTGTGACCTGGAAGAGTTCTATCCTCCTCAGTCTGGTGGACGTTCACAGTGTTAGAGTGCTTCCCCTGCTCAGATGGGCTTGATTCTGACCTTGGGCCTCCTTCTGTCCCCTGACCCTTCTGGGGGGAGGGGGTCAAAAAAGATGAAGCACGAGCGGGGATTAGGACCACAGCAGATGGAAAGCTCAGCCTTTCCCCATCTTACAGGTGAAGAAATAGGACACACAGGTTCGTGGCGCAGGCCCTAGGTCTCTAACACCACAGCCAGCAGGGCAGCTGTGGGTGCGTGACCTCCTAGCACTCCACTGCAGAAGACAAACCTGCACACTGGTGCAGGGGGGGGGGGGGGGGCAGATCCAGGCTGCCAGGCTGTGACCTTGGACCCAGCACTCATCTCTCAGGTGTCATCCTCTGTGTCCTAGGAGCTGCTGGGTGCTGTAAGCTCTTGGTCGTCTTCGTGCATACTCTTCCCTCCAGCTGTCCGATCAGGATATTCTTAGATTTGTAAGTAAAGGTGGAAGGCTGGCTGCCTGTGCTCACAAGATCCTGCCCTACCAGGAGCCGCCGCCACCTCCCCCTCTTCCGGGGCACCCAGCAGGAACCGTGTGCCCACCCCCCCCCTTTCACCTCAACAGGCTGTCCCCTGTGCTCATGATGGGCAGGGGAGCAGGGGAGCAGTGGTGGGCCCAGGCCAGCGTGCAAGGACCCCCAGTGTCTCCGTCCACCCTGTGGTGGCACTTACCTGATGGGCAGCAGCAGGCCTGAGGCAGATCCACTGCAGGACCCTCCCGAAGGGGGAAGAGCTTCAGTTTTGGCTACAAATTGTTGTTACCATCTACAAGTTCTATACATTTCCCAGTGAGCCTTAGTGTCCCGATGTGTCATTTGTGGGGACTGCCAGCCCTGGGGAAAGGGTGTGAGCAGAAGACTAAGGTGTGTGAAAAGTCCCCAGTGAATTCTAAGCTTTAGAATTCAGCCCTCACTCAACACCCATGACTCACCACTTGCTAGGTCACGGTGCCAGGCTCAGATTTCAGGTTCAGTAAACTTTTTGCACCGTTAGCAGAGAAGAAACAAAGAGTTGTTAGGGACAGTAAACAGGCCTTGGCCCCTCGTGCCTTTATGTGATAGGAAGAACCTGCTGCGTGATCTGAACCAGAGTCATAGGGACCAGGAAAACGGTCCTGCACTTGACCATTTCACAAAGTGACAGTCTTCACTTAACCAGTCAGTCCACTGCTGTTTAAGACAGAAGCTTTTATTTTTATTCATCCAAATGGGGAGAATGCAACATGTCAGGGCATTACAGACAAACTGCAGCAGCCAGACAAGAGGGTCAGTCTATGGCAAAGTCCAACATAGTCAGTGCGGAAGAGCCGCAGTGTGGGTGGTGGAGTGGAAGAGAGTCCCTTTGGATGAAGGCCAGGCATCTCTGGGTGAGGCACTGGTGACTGTCCACACATGCAGGCCGCTGCTTCAACCACGCCGAAGGTTTCACGTTCAGAGTCCTACATGTAATCATTGCCCCAGAGGGGAAGGACAAGCCGTGGTGGTTGCGTTTGCCAAGGTTTTCAACATAATACACAACATAAAGTTATTGCCAAGGACTTTGCACTGCAAATTATACTATTTACACTTGTGTATTCAGAAAGAACAGTAAATAGATACAGATAGGTATTTTAAATTGATCTCTAAAAGCTACCTAGGTCATCACCAGACCAGAGTGATGAGACCAAGCTACAGCCAGAAGTCCAATGTCACATGTGTAACCGTGCAGTAGGGATAGGTTTTCTCCCCACAACTATACTCACTCGGCCTCCTCCGTACCTCTGGAATTCCCCACCCTGGGGCTGAGGCTGAGCAGGGCCACTTACTTACTCCTTTAGGAGGGAAGCTCCTTCTCCAAAAGCCGTGGGCTCCAGTTCTAAGCTAGCTGCCTGGGGCAGGAAATGCATCCTGTAGGCCCCTCTCTGAGAGAGCTACACTGCATGGCATGCAAACCGGGGAGCACTGCCTCACTGCCTCACCCTAGTTAGGGCTACCTCAAGGGGCTGTCCTCTCCCGAAGGTGTGGCTGGGCCCCCAGCAGCCACTCAGGCCAGCAAGCAGGCTGCTCCCTGGGTGAACGGCCTGAGCTGAGAAACACTTAGGGGAAATCCACAAGGTGAGCCTGCTGAGAGCCAGAGTAGATGAAGTCTGCCCCACGCAGGTCAGCAGACAACAAGGGAGACAAACGCGGAAGACTCCCACCTCAAGCAAGTGTTCACTTTGCTTCCTCAAGCCCCTGGGAAGGAAGGGCATCGGGAGTTGGGAGCCCACACGTGAGCCAGAGACACCTGGGATTCCTGGAAGGTGCCGGAAGTAAGGCGCTCACAGGCCTTGAGGCTGCCTGTAATTAGCCTCCCTGGCTGAGTCTCTAGATATAGGCCTTCCTCTCCAAGAAAGGAAGCAAGAAACAGCAGGCCCCACACTGAGAAACCACTACAGTCAGTGAGCAAGAGAACTGGGAGATGTTGGCGTCCCCTCGACAAAGAAGGGGTGCACTATGACCCTGCCAGCCCACGAGACGCCATGCCGCTCAGGGAGGGGAGCATCTAATGGCAGCACTCCTGACCCGACAGGGTAGACAGGGCAGATGAAGTATCTGGGCAGTCAGGTCAGTCCCAGCTTGGCGGGTGGCCTCATGACCTCAGGCAGGCTGACACTGTGACCCATATCAAGGAGGGAGCCTGTGTCTGGAGCACCGTGTCTTGCCAGTGACCCACCAAACCAAAACCCCTAAGCAGTGCTCAGACTGGAGAAGTCGGGGGGGGGGGGGGGGGGGAGGCTGGACACTTAAAATGCAACCTAACAAATCACACATCGAGAAGGGACTTAAAGGATCTTCTGAGCTACCTGAAACTCTTCTGTCCCTCCCTTCATCTCCGTTAGCAACAAACGTTAACTTTTCAGAACAGAAATACTTCCGTTAGAGTCAAAAAAAAAAAAAAAAAAAGAACCTTCTGACCATCTGTGTCCCTAAGTAGGAGTTGTGTGCTAGGAGAGGCAAGTGCCTGGGCCCCACCGCTGACAGCTTCCCTCTGAGGCCCGAGCCACAGGGGAGGATGGAGCTGCTTGAGGCACAGCCACCCCAGGTACCATCACGCCAACCGCCCCACCTTTGTCCCTTCTTTTCCCTGAGCCACAGACCCCTCCGGAAAACACCAGGAGTGCTCCTCAGAAACATGGCGCACCTACTGTCAGAGCACGAAAGCCCCCTCAGCCCTGGCACCAAATTCCAAGAGGCAGGCCCTCCACAGAAGGCAAGCCCAAGGCTGGCATCCAACAGGCCCTGGAGGCACAGCTCCCCGAGGGCTCCCGTAACCCTTGCTGGAGTCCAGCAATGACCAGACACGGCTCCCTCGGCAGGCAGCACACAGTCCCCAGGTTTTCAGTGATTTCTGGGTACCACATCCTACCACCTTCCAAGTCAACCTCCCGCACAAGGCCAGGCCCACCTGCCCAGGGCAGCACCCAACCCCTCACCTGCTGACCGGGTCTTCAGGGGACCAGGGTGCAGGCAGTCCACATGCCTCCCCAGACGTGCAAGGCTGCCAGCTGACACCGCACCTCCCAGCTGCGGGGCTACAGGCACGTGCCTCCCCTGAGTGGCACGGGCGCCTCACCTCCCACCCTGTGCCTGTTGCAGGGCTTCCATGCAGCAGTCAGGCCAGATGGTCTTTCTGCAGTCCCCAAGGGCCCTTTCCCGGTAGCTCCTGTCACTGCACGTTAAGCGCACAGCCCCCTCCTCACCAGAGGAGAACATGGGCAGCTCCCAGTCCTGGGCCCTGGCATGTCACCAATGCTCAACATACAGTGGCTCCCTTCGCCTGCCTAGAAACCCCAGGGTGGGGGTGGGGGTGGGAGGCAGGTTTGGAAAGTAGAAAGCGCTATATATATTCATAACTGTTTTCATCGCCCCAACTACATTGAGCACCTTGGGGCAGGCACCACGAGTGACTCACCTCAATCTCCCCTGCACCCAACAGAAGGCCTGGCCTCCGGCAGTCTGTGATGCACCTGAGCAGTGTTGGCTTTAGCCTGTTACACACAGGCTAAAGTCGTGTGTGGCAGTCGTGTGTGGGCTTCTCGAGAGTCCCACCCATCATCTGTGCTTCTCTGAAGTCCTGTTCTGTGCACTGGTTACATGCAGACAGGAAGGAAGTGAAGCTCTCCTGGAAGTGAAACTCAATTCTGAAGGAAGGGGGAGTTCATTTTTACCCTCACACAAGGCCAAAATCTAATTCTGGTTTGAGACCGAATATTTAAATGGTCTTTAGGACAGACAGCAAGAGAAAAAGCCTGTAGGTCAAAAAAGTGTGCTCCCTGGCCCCCAAAGCCAATGGCCAGAAAAACCAACAAGTCTGGGCCTCTCCCTCCACTTGATTACCAACTCTAACCTAATTCTTGCCTTAAAAGTCTAGACAAAACCCAAGATACCATTTGTAATCACAGGTCTGGTCTTCCACAACCAGAGTGATGTTGCTAAAATGCATCTGTGCTCAGTTTACTGTATGAACCCAACATCTCACTGGCTCCGCAGCACCCAGAGAATGAGGTCCATGCTCTAGCCTGGCACTCGGCCCTTCCCAGGCTGGGCCCAACATGCTCACATGACTGTACTGTTGTTGGTGTTCACACACCCTCCTCGTCTCCAGAGCAGCTTCCTTCCTAAGGCCCTCCTGATTGACACCTGAGCCTCTTCTCTCCTCGGGGCCCCATCACCTTGGACTTCCCCAAGTCCTGTTCTGCTCTGTATTTTGCTCTCACCTGTCAATGCATCCTGCCCCCTCCCAACACACACACAAACACACACACACACACTCACTCAAAACCTGTGGTCCTTATGGGCCAGGACTGCCCTTTCCTCCTCAGCACTCACACAGGACAGATGCTCTCAGGAGGCCCTTGTGGGAAGGTAGATGAGCCAGGCATCAGGTGGAAGTTTCCAGTCATGAATAAACCAAGGGGTGAGGAGTCTCTACAGTCTAAGACAGGTTGGCAAAATAGGACGCATTACCTACTGTGGGGTTGTTTTTTTAAAGTTTGTTGGACCAGGCCACATTTGCTTATGCACTGTTGTCTCTGGCTGCTCTTGTGCTACCACAACTGAGCTGAGTAGCCATGAGAGTGAATGGTCCACAGAGCCTGGAAGATTTCCTGTTTGGCCCTTTCCAGAAAGTCTGTCAATACCAGGGCTAAGGCAGTGCTCCCATATATTTCCACATTTTGACGCACACAGGTGGGATGTCTGGTATCCCAGCTGGTATAAAAAGACAAGGCTGCTTGTAGTTGGAGATATTTGACCCTGGGTTCCTAGCCACCCCAAAGGCTGAGGGATGGGTGTCTCAGGGCCCCTGTAACCTTTCACAGCTCTGACCTAAAGGTTCAGAACCACAGATGCCTCCTTAGCCTTAGTCCCCAACAGAGCTAGAGGTAAGAGGGGTGCAGAAACTCACCTGGACTCCTCTTGCTTCCTCCTGCCACTTGTTCAGTATGAAAACAGGTGACAGGCCTGAGCTAGACACAGAAATCTTACATGGTGTTTCTGCCCTCTTTCAAGTACTCTGTAAAGCCAGTCTGTAACTTCCCACAGCTAAACACCATGTTTTATAGATGCTGACTCCAGTGAGCTCCAGACCTGGCCCAGGCAAAGAAATCAAAACACTTCTTAAAAACAAAAACAAAAAAAAGAAGAAGAAGAAGAAGAAGAAGTCCACTGTACAAATAAACACCCAGTACCCGTCACTCCCCTTGACTGGCAAACCCAGCAGAGCAGACGTGTGAAAACTGGGGAAGGGAAGATGCTGACCCAGGAGCGTGCAAACCTCTCTCCACTGTCAAAGAGATACTTCCCAAAGAGCACAAGAGGGCTCATAACCCCATGCCGAGGAGGACTTGGGCCACCAAACCCCCATTTCCCAGCCTCTCCATCATTCCTTCCTGCCCAGCCTCCCTCACCTTCCCCATCTTGGCCCCAAGTGCCGCTGTCCTCTCAGTGACCTCCTGAACGGAGGCCCAGGAGACAGACGTGCTTGGGAGGGTCCCCGGCTACCCTTAATGAGTGTGTGGTTCCCTGGCCCCCTACTGAGTGCCATCAGGCCCACCCTCCCGCTCAGTCCAGGTGAGGAGCTTGGCCTATGAAGAGACACACCATTCTTGCATCTGTAGCAGCCTCTTCCTCCTGCCTCAAGTCCTTCCCCATCCAGCTATCTAAATCAACCCTCTAGGATTCTCTCACCATTTTGGAAGAGGATAATCACTGAAGGGCACAATACCCAGGGGTTTCCCCCAAGCGACTCCAAATTACACATCCCATTTGCCACTTCACCCTTCTGACCATCCCAGTTCCTATCAGCAAGTAACTTTGTGCTGCTCCACAAGGCTGTGCCCCTGCTGTGCACACCCTGTGCCGCCGCCCCCCACCTTCTTGGAAGCTCTCCTTACGACCCTCCCAGCAGACTCCCATCCAGCTCCTGGATCAGTCTCAAGGGAAGCCTTTGCCACTCCTGTCAGAGCCGCTCAGGTTCTCAGCCTCCTCACAGGCTAGGTCACCTAGGTCCTGCACTGAGTGTGGGGCCTGCCAGAGTTAAAGACAACTGATCTGTTCAAGCCCCTGAGCACCCCCTCCCTCTTCCTGTGCACCCTATCTTGGTTGGCAGTTTCACCTTCTACTCAGTTGTCTAAGCTGAAAATCCTGATATTTTCTCCAGCTGTTCCTTCCACACAGAGCCTGGTAAATAGCAGTAGGTGACAGTGAAGGTTTCTCAATGAATCCATATTCCCAAGAGGGTAGAAACGGTCTTGGTAGTGTCTGCAAACACATCAGTGTTCTGATCAAATGTGATACCCCATGGCAGAAACTCCTCTGCACTATGCAAACGTTTGGCTTGCTTAAACACTCCTGGTACCAAGGGCCTCCTTTCTCATCACAGCAAATCTCCCAGGGGCAGCCTGGGAGGCACACGTTAGCCCAAATTGCCCAACTGGCTTCCTATAACTATCTTTACCCTTCTGGAGCCACATACAAGTAAATGTAACCCTTTAAAATAGCTGATGGGTAGGTCCATGATCTTCCCAAGTCTCTCCTTCACTAGCCTCAATGAATCTCATTTTGAGGGGCTTTCAGCTTCCCAGAGTTCCCCAGGTGCCACCTTCCAGAGGTTTCTGACCTCCTAAATGTCCACAATACTTCCTTTACTATAGCCTCTAAAGACATGAGGGGGGTTAGAACATTGAGCAACTTCTGAGACCACCTCCATAATGGAAGGCTCCAATAAGATCCCAGCATCAGAGCACTCAGGGCAATGTGTCATTGTGAGGGCGACCCCTTTGGTTGGAGCGCACAATGACAGGCCTAGGCAGGGACAGACAACAGAGGGCAGCCAAAACATGGATGAAGCCAAATATAAAAAGTACACTTCTAACAGCACACCACACCCCCACCAACCCTTGGGGGAGGTCTCTCCAACAGCAATCACTAGTTTGCACTTGATTACAAAGTTCTGTTACAGTCCAAAGAGATGGTGTGGAAACACCCAGCTGTGCAGGTGGCAAGAGCAGCAATGTAACAGGCTGCCCCGGCCCCAGGCTAACCAGTCCATCCCCCCGCCCAGGGGTGAGCTCACCAACGGTTTTCCAAAAGAGCCAAAGACTAATAAACCTGACATCTGGATTTTTCCCCACATGGTGGGTGGGGTGGGGGAGGGAAGGGGATCCTTGGTTTTTGCTTATTTTGTTTCAAATCACCCAGAAGTGTGGAGGAAAGGTACGCGGAATGCATCCCAGAGCGGAGGGGTGACCAGGTGGACGCGGGCTGCACACAGAGCTATCAGGACGCTATCAGGACAGGTGGCACAGCCACTGGCTGTTTAATTTGGGCCAGATCACTGTGGCTAAGCCTCTGTTTCCTTAGCTGTAAAAGGAGATCATTTCTAGGTCTAATTCAAATCTCATCCCTAAGAAAGGGCTTCTGTTAACTCCAAAAACAGTGGAAGATATGTTATTTCTTCTGTGTGGTTATGAACTCACTTATTAGGAGCTACAATGTTTTGCCACAAACAAGCTGGGTGATTTGGAGGGGTCCCTGCTCTTCACCATCCTCATCTGCACAGTGGGAATAAGAGCTGCGTGCTGCAACTTCACCAAACTGTAGGGGCAGGGCGGGGACAGACAGCTGCCAGCCAGTGTCGCTCTCCTCACAGGCAAGTCACTGGCCTGAACTCATGCGGCTGAGTTAAAACAGTGCCTTCCTCCTACTCTACTCCAGCATCTCGGCAGCTGGCGCAGAGACAACGGCCAACTGCCAAGGGCCCTGAGGGACGGCTGTCCTTCCCTGGATGGGATTCTGCTTCCATCCCCAGGCAGAGACCCAGGGGGCAGTTCGTCAGGAAAGGAGCTGCTGACCTGGTTTGCAGAGAGACTCTGACAAGTCAGCAGGGTGGCTCACAGGCAGTAATTCAGAGACCTCAAAGCCACCCCAGCAGGGCTCTCCAAGCACAGCCCAACCTAGAGGGCTGCCTGCTTCCTCTAGGCTGGCAGCCTGTCCTGAAGCCCAGTCCAGGGAGAGTCCTGATGACTGGCACAGGCCACTGCAATGTGCCACTGCCCCCGCTCTGCTTAGCACCGGGACATCCTCTGCACACTTCAAACCTGGGCTGCCATCCCTCCAGGTCCCTCTTCCTTCTACCCCGTGAGTCAAAACCTCACCAGGCTTTAGAGTCTGGCTCAAATCTTCTAAGGCATCCCCATCACCAATCTCAGGCCAGACAGAGCCTAGCCTCAGAAAGCCATCAGCTAAATGGAAGCACAGACCTCAAATTCTCGAACAAGTTTGAAATACAAGAACTTCCTTTGTTCATACAGCCACACCTTAGTCTTCTAGCCTATCTTCCCAGTCTGTTAAACAATCTTATCCAATTGGTCTAACAGAAAATAGCCCTATTTTTAAGAGGCCAGGATATTTGGTCAAGACCAACCTCAAGTCAGAGAGCCTGGCTTCCACAGGAAACCCGTGAACCCAGACCCAGGGAGGGGAGGCCCAGCTGGGCCCAGCCCACTGCCTGTGCACGTCCTTCCTGCCATGTGGCACTCCTCACCTTCATCCAGATGGCACCCACAGGTGCATGCTATGGTGGAAAGAGGCTTTGGAATCGAACAGAGTGGGGTTTCATTCCTAACTCTAGCACTTAACTCTGAGCCTCAGTCTCTTATCTTTAAAAGAAGACCATCACCACCGAGAAGGCTGTTGAAGAATGTCTGAGTACCTGGCCCACACAAGAGAGCAATTTGAGCATTTCTTCCTTTTCTCTTTTTTCTTCTGTTCCTCCTCCTTCAATCTACTGCCCACAGCCCAAAATAGCTTAAACCTACAGCTACTATTGAATTCATTACCTGAAACATTCAGCTGACATGTAAATGCAGAGACCATTCATCCCAACCTTACAGAAGATCAAGGCAAGCAAATCTAGGAGTCTGAGAGACAGGCCCTGAGGCAGTGCAGCCAGAAGCACTGAGGAGGAGGCAGGAAGAGGGGAGACATGCTAACCAGTCTCCCCTGAGCTGTCGGGGCAGATAGTAGCAATCTTCATAAGACACCCCCCCCCCCCCAGCAGAGGCAGCACAGTTTGCAGAAATGGCAAAGTTCTGCAAAGAAGAACCAAGACTCAGCTTAGAAGGACGAAGGAATTCAGTTATTAAAATTGGCTGGTCAAGGGCAAGGGGCAGGCAAGGGGGGGGAGGGGCAAAAAGAGAAAAGGCCTCCTTCAAGCCTGACTCTGTGAGACGCCCATCCCACCACCAGTCACAACTGTGGGATGGGGTAACTGCTGTCAGAACTTTATACAAACAGCTCTTTGCTTTGGGGCTACAGCAAGAGAGTAGGTCTTTGGAGTTTCCCCTGGAGGCAGGGCTGTCCCTCCTCTCACTTCCCATTGCAAAATAAAGATTCCTGGGACCATTAAAAGAGTGGGAAAAACAAGCCTCTTGACTATAATGCAAATCTCTCATTTGCCTTTAAAGGTAATGTTCAATCCCTGTCTAGAATTTTTATAAATTTAGAGCATCACAGAACTCAATCTATAACCCCCACCTAGTGGACCACCTGCCAGGACAGGGATACACTCGCCCACTCTTCCTCAGCACAGAAAGGAACAGAAAGCTGTATATTCAACCAAGGGACCCGGTCTCACCAAAAGGAAAAAAAAAAAAAAACTTTCCTTTTGCTGAAAAGAAAAAGAAATGGATGGGCAGGCCGAGGTGTTTTTTCTAAGATTAACACACAGAGGAGGCCTCATGTGGTGATGAGTGCTGATTTGTTCCAAAGTTTTGAAGGAAACTGGAAGACAGAAGCTGCAGGAATGCTATGCAGAGAAGCATCCGAGTCAGTGGCCTTCAATGCATGCTACCCAGGCTCCTCTTTCTGTGGTTTATAATAACTCGCTTTCTACTGCCAAATACTGGTGGTGAGCTCTGGATGTTGGATTCCAGGGCTAACTGTAATCACTCACCTCTTTTTTATTAATGCACTGGTAGGAAAGTTGGAATCAGCAGCCTGATATTCTAAGCTCAGCCCTTTTGAAGTTCTAAGCACATTTAAATCCCAAAGCAAGTATTTACGAATCCCTGGCAGCAGACTGGCCAATGATTTCACCCCCACAGCAGAAACACAAGCTTTTTCAGCCAGTAGAGGCCTGTCACCACCTCTCCACACTACCTCTCTCACCAAGTGTTTTGCTTTGTGCTTCCTGTTTAGACCCCAGTTGCTAGGAGTCCTCTCGCAAAGTATGGGAGCATCCCAAACCTGTAAATACCACTGACCCAATGCAGCTTCCCCTGAGCAGACCATGCACTCGCTTCTTGGCTACCTGGCAGCAGTCTTGCTGCCTCCTTCACACACCTTCTGTCACTTCAGCCAACTGTGGTAGGAGCTGTCAACATTTACTGAGTACTTACTGTGCACCAGGCACTCAAAAAAGCACTTTAAGTATATTAACTCATCTAATTCCCAAGCCCCAAGGGAATTTGCTGGAGGGAGAGAAATACTTTGGCCCAGATTCCCACATGGTTTCCATTCCCTATTTCTAGCTGTGCTGTAAAGCTTACATAACCTAATCTGTACTGTGGAGCTATTTTTTTTTTTAAATCTCCAAAGATCACTGCTTCAAGTATCAATGGAAGCTGTTAGCTCCTACCTAAAATGATAAGGTGGGAAAGGATATCTATTCTTACAACTAACTCAAGTTGAATTCCTGACTTAAAACAGTCTTTCTGGAAGAGGGAATGAAGTAGGGAAGAGACTCATTCTTACATAACTACTAGCTTGTGCTCTATTAGTTACTGCAAGAGAGAAATATCAATACTGAAACTCATCTCTCCAGTAGGTACTTTCTTAACTGTGGTTGTCATTCATTTACCACCTATCTCCCTTCCAGGTCTCGGAGTGACACTGAGAAACCGATGGTCACTACATGGCATCAGATCATTGTAGTTTGCAAGGCAAATACAGCAGAACCTTTCTGGCTCTGAGGACTTTACAGAGACCCCACCCCCATCCCCAAGGATGCTGAGTGGGTGGTGGTACAGGAGGCCCATTCACAGAGCAGGTTGTTTTCTGCTTTAGGAACTCTCAATTGCTAGAAATCTAACTGCTGGGGGCAGGGGTGGGGTGCACCTGCAAATCTTAGTTCATTCCCCTAACTCACAACTGAAGATTTGCCTCCACTGCAGTTATTAAAGAAATCTAATAAACAGGTAAGTTATAATTAAGGATTGATTATAAGGATAAAATCCCTCTCACTTGTCATTGAAAACATGTGGCCAGTGTTTAAAGCAACCACTCTGGTCTTCATTATACTATAAAAACTGCTTATAAAGGAGTGGAATATGTGTTCTTCATTTCATTCCACTCATTTACTTGGAAAGAGGTCCATGAACATAAACCAGAGTTAGTTTCAGGCTCTCAAAACTGCCAGGGAAATACTTAAAATGAGAGAATTTCCAAATGATGGCTATTTTAGTATCAGAGGGCCTATATTATTATCTATAAATAAACTACTAGCCAAGTTAATGTACATAGTACTAGTCAGCTAGACCTCATACAACCTTTTTATAGATGCCAAAGCCACATTCACCGTACATACAGATTCTGTATGGGAAAAAACGTTGTTCCAGCAACCTTCAAAATTAGTAATAAAAACAAAACTGCTTCTTAGAGACATATAAAACATAAAATTCATTTTAATCTCTATATATCATATACGGCCTCAGCACAGAACATCTAACACATATGAAATGTATTCAGGGAACACACTAAATCAAGCAAACCCTTACTAAAATATTTGGCTTAACCCTCACATCTTTTAAATGAATTCCATGATGGTTGAGTAAGATGGGAAATAATCATCTAGCTACCTAACCTGGAAAAGACAGATGAATTACCTTAGGTCTATTTGGTCTCTGCAGACTGGGTATTTACCATTCTGAGTCTTGCCAAAGTTGGTTCTGCAAATAGCTTAATTACATATTTTTCCATAGTTACCTTAATATTTTGGGGTTTTTTTTTCATTTTCTATTGCTTTTTCTTTTTATGGCTTCTTGCTGCTGTTGTATTAGGGCGTACAACACAGATCAGAAATTTTCATTTCTCAGAGAAGTTTCTCCCCTTGAGAAATTGGCACTTTGATCCTCTGCTTGTGTAACAGCTACATATATAAATGGATCCTACCAGCACTGTTACCAATCTTGCTGCTTATGAAATTCTAGCACTTTGGCCAAAAGAATGCCCTGACGTTAAAGTCTTCTCAGGTGAACTCTTCCCACCACCAAATTCTTTTATTCAAACAGGTCCGTGTGTGTAATTCACATATATGTAATATCATAAGTTTCTACATACATATACACATTTAACTTGTAAAAGTGAAATGTCTCTCTTGAATAAAAAGTAATTACAAGGGTATTAAAACAAATACTAAAAATTACTATTTTACATTTAGATCATAAAAATTTTAAAGGTAATATGATGACATAAGACCTAAGAGAGATCAAATACATCCTGTATGATTGTCATAAATGCACGTTGTGTTTATTGACTTTTAGTTAGTTTTCTCTTTAATCAGAAAATAAAAGAGCTTACCTTTGTTTACTGAGACCACAGCTTACAGTCACTAGATCTCAGCCTATTTTATACAAGTGATATGGCTACGAAGGTCCGAGGAGAACGAGAATAAAGTGAGATAAACGTGCTGAAAACTGCTTAAAAGTATTAACCTGAAATACACAGAGGGTCCAACACCAGTTTTAAAAATACATTAACGAGGTATTCCCAGCTCTTCAATTAATAACGGTGACTGACTGATTCATAATTTTCACACATTCACCCAAATTTTAAAAAAAGAAGGAAAGGCTAATAGCAGAAAAATCTATCAGTGGTTTGTTCCCAGGTTAACGATTTCAGAGAGACTACAAACGACTTGGGACTCCTTGCTGCACGCACCATGCACTGCATCTAGTCAGCATGAGGTATGTTGGGAATCTGTTGGACCAATTACCTTGCACAAGAGAGGGGGTGCTCCTGCAACCAGAAGGGACCCAAGCTGCAGGCCACATCCCTGATTGGGCACCAACCCCCATGCAAAGAATATGGCTTCAAGGAGGACCCCTATCTCTGAGAAATTATAATAGCGCTAACTGACGCAGTCAGGAATGCAACTACCCAATTTATGTGCTACAAAAGTTTAAAAACTGTCAGGAGATAGCACAACTCACATACTGATTCTAAGTTCTACACTGGTCTGTAAACTCCCTGACAAGAGACTACGCTAGGAGGGGTTAAGTACAGATATTGCTAGGTTTCCAAAGGAAGAGTTTTAAAACAGACACCGTGGCTTTGAATAAAGTATTGCTCTTCTTTAAAATGCTCAGTCATTGCTTTCCAAAAGAAGGTGTCAGAGTGGTGTATCTGATAGCTGGAAAGCCTCAGGGGGTCACAATGCTCTTAAGACCAAAACAGAAATTGCCATTTCAAGCCAGACAACCTGATGGTTCTAGAAGTCAGAGAAGAAATCTTGAGGGCCCAAGTGAATAATAAGTGGCGCGACGCTCAGAGGCTGGCAATAGGGGCTGTCAATGAAAAAACCGCCTACAGTGGAGAAAAGAGCAGAGAAGCAACACTTGGTGTTAATGTCACAGAATTTGGTGAAGCCAAGAGCTTCATTTATATTTCTCTGCTCTTTCAGCTGTAAGTGGAATTTTCATTACAAAATGGAGGGGTGGGAAGGGCAGAAGGGGGGAGGGGGACACTTAATTCATTACAAAATTTAAACATTTGAACTTGCATGGTTACCACTTCTAACAAAGGACTTGACAGCTCAATTATTTTAAGTAAAGCAGAGAAATGTAAAAGTTTGCAGCAACTGGGCAGGTTTACAACATGGTTAGTAACTTCCAACAAACAACAAAATTAAAAAAAAAAAAAGACTTGGTAGAAACCATTTGAAATGACTGCCATCATGTTGGAAAACAGCACAGCTCCCTTTTCACCATCATAGAGGGGTTAAATTATGAAGCTGAGTCAGCTACTTCAAAAGAATTTTCTAAAGAGAAATCTCCAGAGAGATTCCAACTTGGAATGCAAATTTGACAATCAATTTCAAATAACAATCTGGCTGCAGCTGCCAATTAATAGTATTCCAAACACAGAGAGGACTATTGTAAATATTGAATTAATAAAAACTGGACATTACCAGCCATGCTTTTTCTTCTCAGTGATGGCTCTGTTTCATCCATAGGTCAGCAAAATGAATCAATGAAACATGACAACTCCCAGCTGCAATGGGCCCTCTGGTTTATGTCTAGCCACTAATGCACAGGATGAGAATGGTAAGTTCACAGCTATTTCTAGCAAGTGATGAGGTTTTATTAAAGTATCACCCACCACTAATAAAGACTAAAGGTCAAGGAGCAGAAGCAACAAGCCACTGTATAATAAATCCACATCTGAGAAATGACACTAACATTTGTTTTAAGTTGCCTATCTCATTCTCATTTAGTGGTCCCAAAGAAATATGGTACATAAATTTGCCTTATTTTGTGAAGCCCATTCTCACTGATGGGCACTATTTGGCTCTGAGAAACAGAACTTAAGAGGAAAGAAAGAAGCTAATTTGTACTAAAAACAAACATTTTTAAGACACAGCGACTTATAAATATCGACACGGGACCACACTGGTGCCTTCATGGGGGTGAATACCTTAATGAAACCATTACCTTCTAGTAATATCAGAGGCTCTCCAAACAAGGCGAGAATGCAGGGGAAGGCTCAGGTCTGCACCCTTTACAGGACAGCACAACGTTACCGACTGATCGTTTTTCACCAGCTTAATCAGATAAATTTTAAGAAAAACTTAAAAATAAATGCTGACCCATGGCTGAAACCTGTCACTTTTCACAGCAGCACTCAACAAGAACTGGGACAATTGAAGAGCAAGTTTTTATGGGGACCCTGTTGCTGCTTTAGATTCTGATGTAATTGAAGAGGAAAAGAGACCTTTCAATGAATCCCAGAAAAATCGCTAATCTTCTATCTGCATGAAAAAAGCCAGGGAAGTGAACACAGTATCTTACAGAGTGAAGAAGGCCACAAGAACAAGAGAGGGTGATTGATTGATTAATTTATTCTCTTTTAAAACTTGGAAATTAGGAAACTAAATTAATCACATTCCTCCTTGCCCATCTCTGGGTAGTGCCATCATTTTACTAAGCAATGCTCCAATAACAGAATATACCTTTATCATGGGAATGCCCTTGTCCAGCTGTACAAAGGGCTTACAAAGTAAATAGACTGGCTTGAACTAACAATTGCCTTTTGCTTTGTTTTAGCAGTTTCCTTACAAATCAATGGGTTTCTAGGGCTAACTGATTAGTTTTCAATCCTTATAATTTGATACCAAAACATATCAAAAATAATAAGCTAAAACAATATTCAAACCCATATTTTATTGGCTTTAATTACACACTTCAATATTTACAAAGTTAAAGTTTAAAAGAAAAGTCTCTATTGTATTAAAAAAAATAACTACAGCCCAAATTCAAGTGCCCTGGGGCAAATACATATCAATCAGAGCTAAGAATCAGTGACTGCATCAGGAACCAGGCAGTACTCTGTGTTACAACAAAGCAGTTTATTTGTGATCAGTGTTTGAGACTCTATACATCCTTCACAAATTTTACATAATCTGATACTCCTCTTAAAACTTAAACTTTGAACTGCTAGACTTATTTCCCTAGAACAGAAGGGCTGGTATAAGTTATTTTCCGGAAATGAGGTACCGTTTCACAGAACTAGTTTCTTTTTTGTTGGTTTTCAAGTTTTAGAGAACTAAATTTGCATTTGTTAAAATCAAAAAGTAGGAAAGATGTTCTTTACAAATAATTTTGATCAAGTATGTGTTCAAAGAAAGCAGGATAAAAAGGCTTTTTCTCTAACATTCTGTATTGTACTGTATTTGTTGTTCAATAGGAATTAGCTTCTGTCATTTGCTAAAAGAATGAGTAGTGGGGAACAGGATATGTTGGGAATTTCATAACGGGCAACAGAACCATTCTCTTGGGTAAACCTACAGAGAAAAGAAACGGAGAGGACTCCAAATAAGTTTAATAATCCAATAAAAATTTCAGGTAAAAAAATATCTTACAGAAATCATTGATCATTAACCTTTTCCAGATTAGTCAGTCAACATGAACCATTTTGGAGGAGACCCACAAACCTCTCAGAGATCTCCTATTTTGAAATTGCTAACATTTTGATAGTATTTTTGAAATTAAGATGGCTGTATCACAGGATGAATGATATTCAGAAAGCAATTTCATTTGTGTGAGTGGCCATGAATTCTAAAGATCAAAAGCAATGCTACTGATTAATATTCTAAAGGGACTCTAGGAATCCATAATCATTCTCATTTTGGCACATTGTGTATTATAAGAAAAACAGGGATGACTGTCAAGACCCAAAGCACAGCTCTCTGTGCAGGTCTCAGCTCCTCAGAAAGAAGCTCCAACTGGAGCTGTGACCAGGTATTTGTCTTCTTAATGGCTACTGCTGGTATTGGCATGGCAAATCTGGAAAGATTAACTACTTTCTTAATTTTGTAATGAACGAGTTCTTGTGGCCTCACAAACTTCTGCATACTCAAGCATGATTTGAAATCTGCTCTATCTCTATTCTAGTATTTAACCTATGGAGAAATCACAAAGCAGCAACAGCAGGTATTCAAGAGCACCAGATGATCAGAGGGAAATTACCCCACATGCAACAGCTTTACAAAGGCCAAAAGACATATTTACCTTACAGCCAAAATAAAGCATTGTTTTAGTAGGTTGGCATCACAGTAACATTTAAAAACCAAATCTTTTATGTGAAAAATGGGGGCATCAAATTTCACCAGCTTTGGAAGTCAGTTATATGGCACATGGAAGAGAAGAGCCTTCTGAATGAGGGCTCAGAGGCCGCAAGGTGAAAGTATAATGTTAGAGGAAAGGGAGGAACAAGAGAGAAAAATTAAAGATTGAGGAAAAACATGAATGCAGCTTAAAACCTAAAGAGAAAACTGAGCTCTAGTAAACCTATACTAAAGAACGTGAGACTTAACTATGTCTGAAAGAAAGACACAGAATTAACAATCTGCCCTAGAAGGCAGATGCTTTGGCGCTCACACAAGACATACTACAATGGGACTAGTGAGTCAAAATGTACTTGTATCAACTGCCCAGACCTAATTCACAGGAGAGATGAGGTGGTCAGGATATCCAGAAGCTGACTGCATGGTAAAGGCAAATGGCCAAAACAAAAGGAGCTAGAGAATTTGAATTTATAAGAAATTCTCAGTGAAAACATTTTTTCGAATGCATTCTCAGTTCCTAAGTACCCCACATCTGAGAATCTGGGAAATCTGGGGAAGCCCTGAGCAAACCTGACCATTCCAGAGGAGACATTCAGGTCAAGGATGAAACCCCAGACGTGGCACTTTGCCATAGAGAAGACTCACCCCAAATGTTTGACCCTTGCAGTTTCTCCACATCTTTCCAGTCTATCTTAATGGGGAAAGTGGTAAAACAGTTCACTTTCTACTTATTTTTTACAGTTATGAAATCAAATGAAGCTTCCATTTAGCAGTGTCTTAAGGACCCATCCATCATTTTCATCTGAACAAAAATGGAAAAGCTGATGCATGAAGAGAGAAAGCATAATGAAGGGTCCTGAGGCTCGTGTGGAGGACTAATGCCACAAGTACTAGGATATTCAAAGTCCTTCCCCGCTATGCACATGCACGCCCAGCCCAGGGTCACACCAATACACACTCACACGTGCGCACACATGCTCTCTTCTTCTCCAATGGCAAATATCCTGCAGATGGCTGACCTATAACATGTAGCGCCTGAGTTAGGGAAAATGTCTAAAAGGGCATATCACTGACTCCAAACCTACTGCCTCCATTGCCACATAAACCTCATTCAAAAGTTATCCAAAGGGCCACTGAGGTTCATTTCTGCAGATGCTTTTATTTTTTATTTTTGGAGGGAGAGGAGACACTCCTAGGATTTTATAACATGTACCACAGACTTTGTGCAGTAAGCACTTCAGTAACACTGCTGGTGACACCCCATCGCCACGCTAAGGCCCATTTATGTCACCTCTAAGGCAAAATTTATGGAAATAGATGATGGCTACAAATTTGAAGTGAACATTTCCTAACCCTAACTCAAGTCACCTAGACAGTTTCAAGCCAGAAACTTCAATGCAGCCATGTAACCGGCAAGCAGCTGAGCTGGAAACCGGATATGGCCCTTCAGTAGCCTTTGAATGGAGTGTAAGTTGGCTGTAAGAAGAACTACTTAAAATATTTAATTTCAGTATGTTCAGAAACAGGCAATTAGAACAAGCAGTCCTTCAATCAGGCAAAGCAGAGAGAAGAGCAACTCCAACCAAACCAAGAACCACAAGGTTGTGGCGTTTTCAAAGGGAATTTAAGTTGGGTCACTAGAATGAATAGGTCTGAGATCCTCCATTTCATTTAAAGAAACCCTGGATACAAACTGTGCTTTAGACTGCTGTGACAGCATTGCTAAGAGGAGAAATCAGAAAGATGGTGTACATACCATAGGCAGGGGCAGCTGTGCTGTAACCATACGGTGCTCCATAGCCTAGTGCAAAGAAGAAAGCAGATCAGTCCAGAACAAAGGGCAACTAATCAGTATTCACAAGTACTGACTGGCCCAGCACCTCGGGCCCTGAAGACTTCTTCCAGATATTTGGATGAATGAGAACCATTCTCAGAATACCCCAAACCCTCCATTCCTGCTTAGCATGGAAGCTTTTTTCCCCACAACCTATAAGATTCTCCTGACCTACCAGAATATCCTGTCTTTCTCGTTGCACTTATGACATTGTGTTATAACTATCAGCTCCTTGTCTGTGTCTCCCATAGAGTGACAGACACCAAGTCTTAGACACTTTTGTATCACCTCAACTTGGCAGGAGGTCTGGCCAAGTAGTAACATAGTAACAACTCAGTATAATTTGTTGAACAAATCTGTCTCCTCTCGGGCAGCCCCCGTGGCTCAGCGGTTTAGGGCCGCCTTCAGCCCAGGGAGTGATCCTGGGGACCTGAGATTGAGTCCCACGTCTGGCTCCCTGCATGGAGCCTGCTTCTCCCTCTGCCTGTGTCTCTGCCTGTCTGTCTCTCTATGTCTCTCAAGAATAAATAAAATCTTAAAAAAAAAAAAAATCTGTCTCTTCTCTCTAAACTCTGAATCACCCAAGTTACCAATTTCTTTAAAGCTAGAAAACAGAACTTTCCAGGTCTCTTCAGAAAGCAGTGACAGGGTAGGCTGAAGCCTCAAGTGCTACTGAAATGGGTGTGTGAACTGGGCTGTGGGCTCGTGGACAAGGTCCATGTTGCCTGGTATCTGAATTCCTGGCCCCAGCACAGGGTCTCTCAGTAAATGTTGGCAAAACTGACATTAGACTCTGGTACCTGTGAAGAAGGCACATATTGTCAATAAAAACAAGTCTAAAGAACAGAGAAGTTTTTAAGTCAATTTGTTCTGGCACTGGTTTCTTTTTTTTTTTTTTCCTAATTTTTAAAATTTTTTTTAATATTTTATTTAAATTCAATTTGCCAACATATAGTATAATTCATCTCATCACTAGCACTAGTTTCTTATATGTCCTTAAACATTTAACTTCTGAGTTGCCTTTTCATGCCTGCAAAATGAGAAACCTTCCAAGTTACTTTATAGTGTTGTAGGGATTAGAAATACTGTGATACAGAAGCCACAATCTTGAATCTCTCAATAAAATAATTCCAAAAAATATAAATACTAAATTGCTTGGGTAAATTTTTAGGGAAATTGGTTTCTAAAATGGAACAAAATCTACATGGGCCCTTCACACTACCTGAAACAAATCAAGCCTTTTTAATATTATAAGCCCTTCTTCTATAATCATTCTGCTGCTTGCCATGATTTTTTTTTTCTACTTCTCTAGCTGCCCAACTGCAATGCATCCTGTAGATCAGAACCAAGCATCACCTCCTCTGTGAAGTCTCCTGGGTTTGCTGCTCACTCCTTTGTGCCCCCTCCCCACCTCATGTTACAGATTGCATCATATTGCACAGTGTTTACAGAAGCAATGGTCTGTTCCTGCCCCATATGACCCCAAGCATTCACTGGGGCAGGCGCAAGTCAGTCATCTTTGCCCAGATTCAAATCTCTTACTTGAAATAGAACACTCAAGTGTATGCTGAATAAGTAAACTGCTTTTAGGGACTAAATGAAACATTTCCCGAGAGATGTAAATTTTCACTTTTTAGTCTATATTTATGTCACATAAAACTGGGGACAGTACAACGTAGCCTTAGTCTTTAGTACTCCCTAAATCTGCATTTCAAAAGGATATAATGCAGCTGAAAGCAGCAGCAGGAACAGTAGTAGAGGCCAAAAGACAAATTAATACTTTAAAAAGTTTGTGCATAGGGCAGCCCAGGTGGCTCAGCAGTTTAGCACCGCCTTCAGCCCAGGGCCTGATCCTGAAGAACCAGATCAAGTCCCACGTCGGGGTCCCTGCATGGAGCCTGCTTCTCCCTCTGCCTGTGTCTCTGCCTCTCTCTCTCTCTCTCATGAATAAATAAATAAAATCTTTAAAAAAATAAAATAAAAAGTTTGCACATCAAATCTATTCGAGGAAAAGGGAGCTAGCTGGATGACTAAGGCCACAGTTTTAAGCATTTCACCAAAATCTCCTTAAAGAGATACAAAACTACAACTACTAAACTCACCACTGATCAGGCTGTGGGGTTTCAACCCCAACTTCACTTTCACTAGCAAGGTGACTTTGTGCCTGTTATTTAACTGCTCTGAGCCTCACAGTCTTACAGTAATTGAGTTGGCAGGGGAATGTAATTAAATAATGTATGTAAAAATACTACAGTCCCTGCTGCACAGAATACACTGCAAATGGCATATAACCTATTCATAATCTAATTGACCTAATCTGAATCTTCTCTGAGCTATAAGAGAACTTCATTTTTAAAAGCTTCATTTTTAAAAGCCTTTCACAGAGGTCAATGTGATGACATAAGAGAAAAGCTACTATAGAGCCAACGAGCCTGGCAACCAGCAGACACACACATAATGCCTTTCACAATAACTGCCACTACATGATAGGTGCCTAAGTGTCCATGACCAAGCAACTGCAGATGCTCCCAGACAGATGAAGCCCCCACCGAACATGTAATCAAAGGCAAGAAAGTTCATCTCAGTAACTTACCTATCATTTTTTAATAAAAGCTGATTCCTTTAAATAATGATTGAATGAAGCAAAAGAATATTAAATATCAGTAGAAATAGTGAGGTGCACAG
Organism: Nyctereutes procyonoides; assembly: GCF_905146905.1. Lineage (NCBI taxonomy): Eukaryota > Metazoa > Chordata > Mammalia > Carnivora > Canidae > Nyctereutes > Nyctereutes procyonoides. The sequence goes on along the minus strand of NW_026575020.1, from coordinate 41,741,229 downwards.
AAGAGTGTCTTTTTTTTTTTTTAAATAAGTTTTTGTTAAAAGATTTTTTATTTATTTATTCATGACAGACACAGAGAGAGAGAGAGAGAAGCAGAGACACAGGCAGAGGGAGAAGCAGGCTCCATGCAGGGAGCCCGATGAGGGACTCGATCCCCAGTCTCTAGGATCGCACCCCGGGCTGGAGGTGGCGCTAAATCACTGGGCCACCGGGGCTGCCCACAGAAGAGTGTCTTAATTTGAGACCTATAAACAGAATCAAACAGCAATGAACCTTTTCCTCTCCCCTCTCCCTCCTTCCCATCTCATCCTTAAGCATTCTCCATCTCCTTAAAAACAACACAGTTACTGACCCAGTTCGTCTCACTAAAAATGTTGGTAGAAATCCTTGAAACCTCCCTCTTTTTCATTCTCCATATTAAATCCATTAATTGTGCTTCTGCAGTACGTCTTCAGTGTGGTTGCTTCTTGCTGCCCATCTGCTTCCCTGCACCCACTAGAGATACCTGCACTGTCTCTGGTCTGAACTATAAGTTTACCAGAACCTTCTAACTTGTCTTTTCACAGCTACTTCTGTTCCTACAATCTATTCTTCACACTATAGATGATGATCTTTACAAAAAAAGTCTGATGTTGTCACTTCTCTCCTTAGAATCCTTCACGACTTCCCACTGCATTTAACATTCTAAAGCCAAAATCCAAACCTTGGCCTCCAGAACTGGGACTGAGCGTCTAGCTTTAGCTCAAATCACTCCCTGTCCCTGTTGTGTCTCTCCCTACAATCCCCCACCCAAAACACACAGTGCTCTCCATACTACAGACATCTGGCCTCCTTCTAATCCTTACCAGCCAAGTTCCCTGGCCCAGCAGCACAGGGTCTCTGCACATCCTGTTCCCTCTGTGTGCAACACTCTTCCACCCTAGTCTTCTCCAAGTTAACACCTTCTCATTCTACAAAGCTCAGGTCAACTGTCACTTCTTTGGGGGAGGCCTTCAGGCCCCAAAGCCTAGATCGTTTCTCTGTTACATCCTCTCATAGAACACACCCTTGTCCTTCCTTCATCACACTTTCTCAGTTGAAAATTGTGACTATCTCATCAGCATGTCTCACCTTTAGATCATATGCTGCACGACAGTAAAATACTAAAGTAGGCACATGACATTTGAATGAGCGAATATATTCATTACATGACACATTTCTGAGCTATGCCCCTACTGGGATCAACTCCTACAAATAAATTCCAAAACCACATCATCCACAGAACTTCCCCAGTAGCCTATTCTAACTCCTTCTTTAAAAAAAAAAAAAAAAAAAAGAAAGAAAGAAAGATGGGATGACTGGGTGGCTCAGTGGTTGAATATCTGCCTTCGGCTCAGGGTACGATCCCGGAATCCGGGATCGAGTACCGCATTGGGCTCCCTGTGAGGAGTCTGCTTTTCTCCCTCTGCCTATGTCTCTGCCTCTCTCTGTGTGTCTCATGAATAAGTAATAAAATCTTAAAAAAAAGAAGAAAGAAAGAAAGAAAAGAAAAGAAAAGAAAAGAAAAGAAAAGAAAAGAAAAGAAAAGAAAAAGAGAAAAGACACAATCTAAGTGAACTTTTCAGCAATGTTACATACAAAATAATGACAGAGTAAGATCCAATCCTTGTGAGTTTCACCCCTATCAACAATTACAAGCAGTTTACTTATTAAGTGAGAAGTTCCATACGTTCAACACGGCAGACGACATGACTTGAATGAGAAGCTGACATCTACTGCCGAGATGATATAAGTATTAAAACAGAAGGCAGAAGGAGGGCATCTCTTCCCATCTCCTTCAAGCCATATTGGTGAAATGCAAAGAACATAAACTCTGGAACTGCAAACACCTACATTCAAATCCCTGCTCTGGTGTTCTCAATGTGTCTCAGACTGAGCTAGCTGTCTCCTCCCATTAAACCTTGGTTCCCGTCCCTGGAAAATGGAAACAATTTCTACTTGAGGAAACACTGTGAAGATTAAAAAACAATGACATGAAATCATTTACGCAAAAGTGTCTGCTGTATAGCCAGCTCTGGATAAATAAGTTTCTCCTTTTTTTCTCGTTTTGTACTTCTGTAGACCTTTGCTGGATCCCAAACGCTAAGTTAAAGAAATGTTATTAGAACTAGGCTTCACCCTGACAAGGGAGTTCCTTGCCAGCAGTTTCCCTCTCTTCTACCCAGCCAGCCACTATGTCCCCCCTGACACCTCCTGCTTGCAGAGCTGCACTCCTAACCCTGTGTAGTATCTGTTAGCTTCCTCATTGCCAAAATACATCCCCGAAACCAAGGGCAATATTCCTCATCTGTCATCTCCCTCCAGGGAGCCTCTAGGCACTCAGCAGGTTCCAGGAGAAAACAATGACATTCGGTAGATTCTCCTCTTTTGACTTTCACACCCATCTCATACCCGTGCTAGGTTTTCTGGGCCTGTGTATCACCCTGGAAAATAAACGAGATGCTGTTCTTCAAAGTCTGGCCCGGAAGAGGCAGCTGTACCATACATACCTGGAGCTATGTAGCCAGGAGCAGCTGTAGCCCCAACGAAAGCTCCCCTCGTCAGAGTTCCTCTTCCTCTGCCCCGAACAGCCTGGACTGCTGCAGACACAGCTGTATTCACAACACCCTTTGCCTGTTAAAAATAACACATTTTCATTACTGAGAGAAATAAGAACTAACATCCCATCATCTCTCTAATGCACAACCTCTATGAGAAACCTAAGCCTGTAGATAAGTCAGTGAGTCGGTCTATGACCTTGAACCTTCAATTTATCATCTGTTAAGGAAAAATGACACCTACCTTACAGAGCTGTTCTGGAAAGTATGCTGGCACATAAAAGTATGCAAATAACTTCTTTTCACTTGAGGGTTACTCAGAAAGAGTTCATCTTTTACACATGAATTTCAGTAGTCATATTTTGTCCATTACATTTCAGGCCTGACTAAAGTACTTCTAGACATTTGATACCTAGGTTCGAAATCCACTGAATTCTCTGCCCACAGACAAAAACTACCACAAAACAAACCACCAAGAATTAGCTGTGAACCAGAGGGGAATTTAAAAAAAAAAAAAAAAAAAAAACTATGAAGGAAGACCAAAAATGAGAACTCTAGGAAGGTCATGTGACTTCTCTGAGTCTGTATCTTCTGCTGTATGCGTACGTATATACGTGCATGGACCAATCATTAAATAAATACCACTTCTAAGTCCCCTCTGGCTCTAAAAGGCCATGGGACTCTAGTAAGATCACAAATCTCTGTGTCTATTGGAGTCTCTCACTAATTGTGCAGTCAGGATAACAACAGCCACTTTGCTTTACTTCAGACAAGAGCAACTGAGAAAACGGCAAACTCTGAGAAGTCAGCGAAGTAAGGATAAACAAAATAGAGGGCTGCTAAAATATCCCTTTCTAAAACTGAAATTTTAAGAAAATCAAGAATATCTAATTTTAAATGAAACATTATACTTATCTTTTTAATATAAAGACACAACAAAAACTCAAACTGAAAACTATCAGAATTCCCTACTATATCCAAGGTGTAGGGCTTCAAAGTTCACTGTGGAATAAAGTCAGCAAGAGCTCAAACAGCTTAAACATTCAGAGCACACACACATTCATCTCACATTGAAAAGCCATCATCTTTTATTCCTCACGGGAGCGCCTCTACCACTAGCATAACAGGGGAGAGGACAGTTTCAAGGTCGAATGTATCATGCACAGGGAACAGCCATTTTTCTATTTGGCTGAAAAAAAAAATGTAACCCACACATCCAAAATAGACTGCCTCCTGGCTGTCAAACACATTGAACACATGATTTTTAGAGCTTCTAGTATGGAAAATTTCTAAAAATGGGTGAACCTCATGCAGACATTTTTTTTTTTTTTAACATGGTTCAGTCCAAGTAGTCAGGAAGTAACAATCTGGCAGCAACAGAGTGACTCCACAAAAATCAAGCTCATATCTACTAGAAGCAAACTTAACTACCTACTAAGTATCTGCACTCACTTTTTAAACACTAAAATTAACTGACCCAATACACGATGTAACTCGTGGTAAAAACACACCAAAAGAAACAAGGTAACAATTATCTTTCTACTAATTTAGCACATTTCCTGGAAGGTTTTAGGGAAATAAAACCACTTCTCATGTGTATCAATGCAATTTAAATGCTTTACTTGTATTTCATCTCAGTAAAAGTTAGTTCTCCTCGGTTATGTTTTGAATCTTTGAATTTAAGCAATGTTTATTATAATAAGTACAAGACAGGACAAACTTCTATGATGGGCTCTAATATGTAACAGAATGCCCACGGTCTTTGGAAGGAGACCTTAGCTGAAAGAGACCCTATCATTAGTTGGCTGTGGTAGTAGAGGCAGTGTCTGTAATTCTTTGGGCCTCGATCCCTCATCTATAAAATAAGATCAACACTACCCTCTGCCGGTGGACTCAGCCTATGTAAAAGAAACTAAAACTGTTTCATTCAGAATCCTGAATAATCTAAGCTTCTTTCTAGGAGTCTAAACATTTTCAATTGACTTGTCTCTATCACATAATCTATTCAGACATTATCACACCAGCACTCTCCACCAGGGAGAGTGCGTCTTATATTCAATAACGTATCTCTTCTGCCCTCACAATCATGCACATAGAATATGACTACAAGATATTTTTGAATGAATAAATGAATGGACAGAAGAATCTGTTACCCAATAGCATGTAATTAGGAAGCCGTCTTTTCTAAACACCTTGTTACAATCCTGGGCCTTCAGCAGGACTGATTCACCCACTGTCAGGAATGAACAGAAGTGATATAGGGTCAAGTTCTACTGTGCCACCCTCAAAGGAAAATACAAAATAAATAATGCAAAAGGACAAAACTGGAAAGGAAATAGAAGTACACCTGCAGACTGCTGAAAGTAAGCCCCTATATTCCTGGCAGCTTCCCTCAACAAATGCTAATATCTCATTAAAGTCCAGATCCCTCAACATTCCGCCTCACTGAGAGGGCCTAAAACCCCCAAACAATGCTAACAGCCTCTTTTTAATCTATCATCTGCCTACGACCAAGAACAGGGAATATTACAGTATTCACGATTTAACCCAAAGAAAAGGATGCCAAATGCAAGAAAAAGAAACAACTTCAGGAAAAGCTAAAGTGGCACCAAGACAGAAAAAGAAATTTAATTTTGGTAATATTTTTCAGAAGTATTGCAAAGGTTCAACACTTAACTCATACCTGAGGGATAATCTTCTTTTTCTTATTATTTGCTGCATTGGGTCCAGAAAATAGCTTCTCCAGGGCAGCTAAAGCTGCACTTGCCTTTGCCACTTTCTTATTTGGACCTGCACCTCTGAATTTCTGTCCATCTACTTCTACCTAAAATCAAGAACAACACTCTGCAATTATCCCATGTGATTCCTCTATGTAGTTTTAATTTAAATATATCACAACACAGAACACACCAAAAGTCAAATAGTGCCACACGAATTCACTCTAAAACTATTTTTACATGTAATCTCAGGATAGCCTCTATCTTTGAGGGGAAAAGTAAAGTTGGCTTGAATCTAGGTACACACCTCCATTACAAAGCGTTTGTCATGGCTTCCACCAGTCTCCGAGATGAGTTCATACTTAAGACCTCTTCTTTTTTCATTGAGCTCCATTACGGGATTTTTGCCACTTGCTGTGAGGATAGGGCCCTGAGTTCTTACCTAAAAGGAGGTTCAATCAAGTAAGATTTTAGAGTATTAAATTTCTTATTAATACAATTATACTACATTTCTGTTGAAAAGAGGCTCAAAAATTACACTTTAAAGCATTTAGGGGCCAGGATGTGTGATCACCTCTACATATGAATGGCAAAATATCTTTAAAGGTATGGAAACTCTACAAGCAATAAACATGGCAGTCAGTCATCTAGCCAGCTTGCCTCTAAAGTAGGGTTGTCTCAACAGTATTCAAGAGCAATGTGGCCCTGCCATTACATGGCACTCTAGGGTCTGCTCTGTGTATTCATCATATGAGAATAATACTTTCAATGACTAACAAAGTGGACAGAACAGCTGAGATTCACATAACACATGACTGTTCACTGTTTTTCATCTTTAGAGTTAGGAAGAAATAAATCTCAATTTGGGAGATGGGAAGAAAATGTTCCTACACAGCTCTCAATTCTCTCTTAAAGAGACTTAAGGGCACCTAAGGTAAAACCAGTAGGATACAGACTATGTATGGATTCTGAAATTTAAAAATAAGAATAAAAGCAGTCACTCCCTGCTCTAAGGAGCTAGAGTATAGTGGGAGGGACAGACATAATCACTGTAAGACAGTGTATGTTATGGAACCACAGAAGAAGTAATCATTTTCTAGAGCAATCAGGATAGTTTTCCTGGAAGTGACATGCAAACCTAACCTTAAAGAGGCAAGCACTAGACCATGATAAGGTGGGAACAAAGAAGAAGGGCATTCTAGACAGAAGAAACAGCCATGGTAAGACCCAAGAGAAGCAAAGAACATGTGTTCAGAAAATGATAAGAAGCACAGTTTGGCTATATAAGGGAGTGGAATATCTCCTTTATATATCTCATAATTCCTATATATCTCATAGGAAGATAGGCTCTGACTAGAAAAGCCCTTGATGGCGCCAATTCATAAAGGACTTTGCATGCCATGCAAATAAGCTTTGACTTTATCATGAACTATGGGGAGCCAGAGAGACTTTATTCTAGAAAGTTCATGATTAGATTTGTGTTGTAGAAAAATCATTCCAGGAGTAGAAGAACTGATTTGAGGAAAGATTAAGACTAGAGTAAGGAAAATAAGTAATTCATGCGGGAATGTAAAGGCTCAAATGTAAGAGACTGCAGCACCAAAAACAAAACAAATCACAAAATACGTACCTATAATTTCAAGAATGGAAAGACCCAAAGATTGAGCACTTTTTGAGGTTAAAGGTCATGTCTATAATTCTATCATAGTAATTGCTCAAGAAACGCTGAACAAGGAAAGGAATGCCCCAGGGATGCCTGGGTGGTTTGGTGGGTTTAAGTGTCTGCCTTCAGCTCAGGTCATGGTTCCAGGGTCCTGGGCTTGAGCCCCACACCAGTCTCCCTGCTCAGCAAGGAGCCTGCTTCTCCCTCTCCCTCTGCCCCTCCCCCTGTTCCTGCTCGCTGCTCTCTCCACCCCCTCCCCATCAATAATAAAATCCTGGAAGAAGAAAGAAGAAAGAAGAAGAAGAAATAATGAATGCCTCAAACAATCATTCCCAATGGACAGCACGATTCTCTTAGTAAAACTATTCCATACTGATTTGAGAAGTGGCTAATGCAAAAGAGAGAGAGAGAGAGAGAGAGAAGTGGCTAATGCTGTAGAAAGAAATGAAACACTGGACAACTTTTCAAGACAAGCTTAACGAACATGCCTGGGTATTCTTCAATAAAAAAGAAAAAAAAACCCTCACTTCTTGAAGAGGTTTTGTAATCTACATTTTTTAAATTTCAAAGCAAGTTTCCAGTTTCCATCTTTTACAAGTAATGAGTAATTTGTGAAACTAGGTCTATGGTAATCACTCTCTGCTTTCCAAATCTGAAATCACTTTTATGAGTCAAGAGATACAAATATTTGCATTTTAATATTTTAATTTCAAATGAAGAATAAGGGCTTTCTTTCTGCCAGCCCCCCTGCCATTACTACATTCTACAGAAACAAGGCACAGATGTGTGCCTACCAGAAGCTCTGTACACACATGTACACACAGCTATTAATGAGCCCACACTAATCACCTGTGAATGACTGGTCCTCTCAAAAGCCAGGTGCCAGGGCTCCTCCATAGTACCACATAAAAAGTCAGGCGAGGCTTTCACAGGCCTCAGCCTCCATCTGACCCTCCATATTGGCCCACCTGGCACTTCTCAACATGTATTTTCACAATTTCAGGTCATTATACCTCCTATTCTTCTGATCCAGAATGCTTTCTTCCCACCTCTTCTCCACATAGCAAAAATCTTACTCATTACTTAAAACCTCACTCACATTTTACTCCCTTTGATTTTATAGATGTCTAAGTTTCCTAATCACTTCCTCTTTTGAGTTTTACATTATTATATTCACTTTGCCATCGTGGTACTTATCACATTACATTATAATTAGTTATGAACATGTCTTTTGTGCTTCTAGCCTGAGAACATCTTGAGGCTCTGAACACAATTTCTGCAGCATCTGCCAGTAAGCAGCCACTACAAAAGGTTTATAGACTGAAAAAATTATAGTCCAGTCTTTGATAAATACTCATTTCTACAAATGAAAAATATTTTTTCCTTATGCAGAATGCAGTAAATAAGGGCTCCATGAACTCCCCAAAATACTGTATATACTCAGTACTAAGATTTCTGTCCCATTCTATTATCTGTGGCAATAAGCCCATATGTCAGGACTTATTCAGAATCTGAGGATCACAATAGATCAGGTTATGCCTTCCTCAAGGCTAGATAACTCCATGATGACCCACTGCCTCCCACAGCTCAGCACAAACTTCAAATAATCCTATATTCCTTGCTAGATCTTCTGGTTTTTCACTCTTCAGGTATTGTTGATATTGTTGATATATTTTAACTGTGAAATACTGGAACTTCCATGGCCAACAAAAGGAAAATGCTAGTTAAATTAGGAGACATTCATGTGTTGTGCATTACACAGTTATGTTAACAGATATTTTTACAGTTAAGTGAAAAAAACAAGATGTAAAACTGCATGAAAATATGACTACTCTCACAAAAATACTCCCAGAAAAAGCGGGTGGATGGAAATAAACCAAAATATTAATAATGGCAGCCTCTGGAATACACACATTTGTATATGCTTTTGATTTTCTTATTTACACTTTCCCACATCTCTCAAATTTTCTACAATCTACATATACTCCTTTTTTTCTAAGGAGAAAAAAAATATAAATATACCTCTAAGGTACTGGAGGTTTCGGTTGTAGAATTTCCAGTATTATTGCTTGAGTTTGAAGACACTGTTTCATTTTTGCCTTCATTATCTGATTTTTCATCGGAACTCATACATTCAATATCTGCATCAAAGCCTGTTGGGTATCCCATTGCTTGTAACACCTGTACAAATTAGTTTTATTCAAACATCAGAGACCACAGAGAATAGATGAAATAATGAGAACAAAACTCAAATCCACAACATTTGAATCCATGAAACACTTTGCAGGAAGAACAAGGTGATGCTAAATCTATGAATCTTTTGTTAAACTAAGTTTACCTACTAGAGTTTTACCACGGAGAATGGGACAAACATCCTCAGAATAATTAGGTTTAAATAAAGGATGACAGAAATGCAAACCTGAGGCTGCTTCTGGTTCATTTAATTTGGAGGCCAGAGGCAGAAAAACAACATAGCCACATTCAACCAAGGAGGTGAGGGGAAAAGTAAGATAGCATAATGAAAAAAGTACAATGGACTACAAAGCAAAAGACCTGGGGTCTAATCCTGTCTTTCTTCTCTGGTCCTCAATTTTCCAAACTGCAAAACAAGAAGACTAATTAGCTGACCTCTAAATTCTATGACTCCATCCATTAGGGGAAATTAGCACAGAAAGGGAATCAAGAAGTCTTCATATTAGAATTAATTTGCCTGTCAATTACATAATATCTGAAGCTTTCTACTATTGACTTCTTTGCTTCCAACTTAAACTATAATCAATACTTGAAAGAAAGGATTCAGGCTGAAGATTTATTTTCTATACCAAGTGAACCAGGAACAGTATCAGGTTTGTATTTCTGTCCCCACCCCTCAAGGACAAGTTATGGCTTTCTCCAATGTCCATTCTTCTTATATTACCATTCAATACCTAGCACTTATCTTTTTTAAAATAAAGTTTTCTTAACAGTGTGTGTCTATCTGCAGGTGTGCAATGCCCATGAGCACACACACATACAAGCATGGCTTTAATATCTCCTGCCAGGTTATACTGCTTTTGAGATGTTTACAAGAAAATATGCTTACATTTTTATAAGCCTCTTTCAAACAGGCTGATACTGCACTATCAGTTACTATTTTAAAGATTTATGTCAAAATATATGGAGATAGGTTCCTAAACCTATCTAAACATCTCTGTATTTCTTTCAGCTCTTGACTGTTTTATTTTTTTAAGATTTATTGTTTGTTTGTTTATGATAGACACACACACAGAGAGAGAGAGAGAGAGAGAGAGGCGGAGACACAGGAGGAGGGAGAAGCAGGATCCAGGATCGTGCCCTGGGCCAAAGGCAGGTGCTAAACCTCTTAGCCACCCAGGGATCCCCCTTGACTAATGTTTTAAGTTGCTGAAGTGTATGTCATATTTCTTTACAATCCCAACTATACCTAATAGGTCTCTCAAAAAACAGTTAACGACAGCCCCACAAATGAGACACCAGGCAGCCGAAACTTTCTTTCTACACAATGGCATCTTCTATAATGGGTTCTGCCAATATAAATAAAATAATACATCTGTTAAAAATGGACATAAATAGAACTCTGTACCAAGAGCATTTGAAATTAATTCACCCAATTCATATGGAGACTTTGGCATTCTGCTGAACATTTCAAATCATAAATTAATTCTTTGTAATCACTGGAAGAAAGCCAAGAACCTCTTTTCAATATCTTAACTTTTAGAAGTTCTCAGGTAGTACTATAAGACTAAGTATGTTAACATCATTTGGTTTATCCTCATGAATATTTTAAAACACTTTCTCCACTGTATAAGTCTTGTAAATATGCTCTCCCTGAACAATCTCACTCTGAGAGAACAGTCATCAGTCTGGAATGAATACTAGCTAATACAAACTGCAAGTCAAAAGTCAAGAGTCACAAATAAATTTGATTTGTTTATTCCAATAAAAATGAAAGACATGCAGCTTTTCCCAATTTCATACAGACAATTAAAATAATCTACTGTGAATTATTTAATAATTTAAATAATTTCTCTCTGTGCTTTTCTCACATATCATATTCATCTGTTACTATAGCAACATCTTTCACTACATTATTGTTTATTTAACTGATGGATAATCTCAAGGAACTTAGTGTATTTGCAATACAGCCCAACTTAAAAAAAAAAAAAAAGTAGTGAGTTCTCACACCTCTAAAAGCAAAGTTTGCTTGGAATCAATATTAAAGCCAAAAAAGTGATATACTAAAAAAAAAAAGTGAGTTTCAAGTGTCCGGCCAACAAATCAAATCTAATGAACACATCAATTGGGCTGAAAAATCACAATTACAATTACAACGACAAATTATAACCTAATGTTGTGCCAGGTTCACTTAGTATAGAGAATAAATCTTGGGACTGAATCCTTTCTTTCCATTTTTATTGAATATGGCTGATTATGTTCTTTGTGAGGGACCATCAGAAAAAAAGGGCTGAAAGAGGAAAGAAAAAATTGGCAACTGATCTCCATCATGTCAGGTACCCACTGCTGGCTCCCCTCCCCAGTCCCTTGGGGGAGGAACTGCTTTTTCATATTTTGTTTAGATTTGATTCTCTGGTATGATCTATTGTAACAAATACAGACCCCTACCAAGCTGAGTAAGGAATATAAGAATTTTTATCCAGTGGGACCTATTTTCAAAAACATATGTTAAATATAAAACACTCCCAAACCCGCTTATAAAACGGAACTTGAAAACTCTCGTATATAGATGGCAATATATACATGCTTAACATATAATAGGAAGCTCAATACATATTTAGTGAATTAATGCATTATTCAAATGTGCTCTCTTCTTGATCTAGAAATTCCATTTCTAGAATATATCCTTGTTTCTTTTTTTAATATAAGCTCTACAGGGGAATCCCTGGGTGGCAGTTTGGTGCCTGCCTTTGGCCCAGGGTGTGATCCTGGAGTCCTGGGATCAAGTTCCGCATCAGGCTCCCTGTGTGGAGCCTGCTTCTCCCTCTGCCTGTCTCTGCCCCTCCCTCTCTCTCTCTCTGTCTCATGAATAAATAAAATCTTAAAAATAAAAATAATATAAGCACTACAACTAACATGGAGCTTGAACTCATGATCTCTAGGATCCAAGAGTCACATGCTCTACCGACAGAGCCAGCCAACTGCCCAGAGAATATATCTTAAGGGATAATGAGACTAGTTCAAAAAGATGTAAAGCAATCAACTGGAAGCATCTAAATCTAAAAGGATTAGTTATGTTATTATAGATTGATACTAAAAAATATTAGGCCATCATTAAAAAGGAGAACTTTGTGATAACTATTTTAAAAACTCATATTCTTAGATGAACAAAAAAATACTTATTTAAATATATTTTTTGTATACCTATTATGTAGGTCCCACTATTCCTTATCTAAAACACATGGGGCCAGACTATTTTGAGAATTCATAGTTTTTCAGTTTAGAAAACTAATATAAAATATTTACTATATATTTTCCAAATCCCTAGGTGAGTTCAGGTGTACCCCATGTCTGTGCACAAAACACATAAAATATTCACACTAAATGGAATAATAAAGACTAAGAGTAGTTCTACATCAATTCAGGTCAGGTCTTCCCATCAAGTGAGTCTGCATCAAACTTTGGAAATACTTTTCATTTTCAGTGCTTTCTGGATTTTGGAATTGTAGGTTAAAAAACAAGGCTTGGAAAAATACATATCAAAATGTTAGTAGTAGTTGTGAGAACAAATAGTATTTAAATCCTGTCATATTACAAAATCTGCCACTGTTCTTACTCCCAAATTTTACTGAATTCCAAGTTGCTATGAGACCACTAGCTTACATTAAAGGCAATTATAACAAACAGCTCACAAACTGTCACTGCATCACCCATGATGTTAAAGGATGTCACTGTTATCCTTTTTTATGAAGACCCACTAAAGAAGAATACCCACTGATCTCTAAACCAAAACAACTATGACTCCTATAATCAACTGTCTGTTCTTATGTCACAAACAGCAAAGGGATATTTCACAAGCTTTTTGAGTTAGATGTAGAGAACTGAGATCTAAATTTATGACTCATTCTCAGAATACATTATAGCTAAGTTATTAAACTGTATTTTTAGCTTTATTCCTGGATTCATTTTTTTCCCTCATTCATTTTTCTGCTTCATTTTATTTATTTTTTATTTTTTAATTTTATTTATTTATTCATGAGAGACACACACACACAGAGGCACAGACACAGACAGGCAGAGGGAGAAGCAGGCTCCATTCCATGCAGGGAGACTGACGTGGGACTCGATCCCGGGTCTCCAGGACCACACCCAGGACTGAAGGTGGCGCTAAGCCACTGAGCCACCAGGGCTGCCCTCTGCTTCATTTTAAACTCATACTATTTCATCATACTTGAAGTACCCCTTTTTATAAACAAGACACAACATAAATATTGCTTTATATTTTTACACTTTAGTTACTGTTTTCCTACATCGTGCTTATAATTTATTCATGTGTATATTTGTCTGTCTCCAATCTTTTCCATGCTAGAATGCAGGCTCCAGGAGGCGAAGGATTTTGTTTTGTTCACTGCTGTATCCTTAGAATCTAGGATAATGTTAACATCTATATTAATAATACTTGCAAAATGGAATGATCCTGAAAAGAGACCAATTCTGTCTTATGCCATACTGCTACATAACTTCTTAAATGAAAATTGATCTTTAGTCTACATGATCTTTGACATTTTCACATTTGTCTACGAGAGGGCATGTCATGGAAAAATTCCAGGATTTAGGGACTGTCTACAAACCTACATGCATGATTGGTTGGTTCAATCCTGGATCTTATTCCCTACAAAAATATTCTGGAATACACAAAAGGCACCATATGCCCGAAGATAATAATTAAATTTATTTATGACTGGAAAAATCTGCAAACAGCAAAATATTCAATGATAGTAAAATGTTTAAACAAATAATAGTACAACCATATCATGTTAATCATACAGCCATTAAAAATTACTTGTGAAGATTTTAATAACATGAGAAAATACTGATAACATAGTAAATGAAAGAAATCATAAGATAAATTAAATACACACTGTGAGCTCAACCTAAACATATTGTAAGTATATTATATAAATATATATGAATATATATCATATTTATATATTACACGTAATATAAATACTAATATAAAATATCATTAATATAAATATTAATGATCTGCCCCATTTTTGTCTTTTTCTCTGCATTTTCCAAATTTTGTATAATCAACACCAATAATTTTAAAACTAAAAAAAAATTTTGTAACCCAGAGGTGACAAAAGTCTTTGCGCCATTGTCCTTAAAATCTTTAAAAATTCTATTAATTTATCTGAGAAAAATAAGCACCTTATTTATAACATAAAATAACAAAGCCCTGCTAAACAAAAGCAAAACTTTACCTTCACTGCTACATGAAGTTTTGCTGTTTTCTTGGATGGCCCTGAGGCTTCATATGTTGTACCGTCCACATCTACAGACATTGTGAAGACTGGGGCATGGACAGGGCCGGACTGAGACAAGAGCTTATACTGAAGCCCAGGCCTGATCTGATTTAGCCTCATTAGTGCATTCATAAGGTCTATTGCTTTACTATCCAGAACTGTTTAAAACAAAAACAAAACAAAAAATGAGATCAGAAATTAAATCATTTTGCTTTTAATCTATGCATCTGTAGATTCTGAAAGACCACTATTAATTCACCAGGTTTTAAAAAGCAAGAATTTGAAAACATATATATACAATTTCACTTCATCAGTGATTCTAAAATTACTTAAATTATACTAACATCACTATATAAGTGACATGAATAATAATAATAATATAACATCAATTTAGTTTGTCAATACTAATATATCTTAAGCAATGAAGCTTGAAAACAAAAGTTATCCAATCATCAATTTCTCATATAAGATATATTTTTAAAACTCCAATTCAAATCAATCAAATTCTTCACTTGGTAATTTTTATTTTCCTGTCTGAAACTACAAATCTTTTCTAGTTCATATCTCTAAGAATAAAGATTTTTATATACTTTTCCTTAAGTTTCGTTTCATCTTCTTATTGGGATCCTTATCATCCCCTAATCCATCTTCAAATGGCCTCTTCAGAGCTGAAGACCCAGCACCTAAAAAAATTATAAGAGATTCATTATCAGTAAAAACAATGAATCTACTTACTCAACCAAATGTATCTAGTATGTTCAGGAAGGAAAATCTTAGGAATCACAAAGACCACAGTACTCTCACTGATCAATTAAATTACTACATACATACACACACACACACACACACACACACACACACACACACACTATAATATCTCTTTAATTCAACCCCAGGTGAGGGGTTGAATTAAATATATGATAGATTAAGGAGTACACTTGTCACAAGCACCAGATAATGTATGGAATTGTTGAATCACACTGTATTTTACACCTAAAATGAATATCCCTATATATATATACACAATAGTATACTATCCCATTATATATTTATTTTCCTATTTATTCAGATGTATTAATAAACATTCACACAAATATCTTTGCATTTTTTACACCTATAAATATACATGAACATAAAAAAGTCTAGAAAGATATATATCAAAATTATAAAGGTAACTATCTCTAGTGGAAGAATTTATTTTTGTCTTTTCATATATGTCTATAATTTAACATTTATTATTTCTATAAATTTTTTAAGCCCACGCATTAAAATCTTATGCTTTTGGAACTCTATTTCTCACACTACAAACCATTCTTTTGTCTGCCTATTCAAACCCTACTCAAGATTTTATTTACAAAAAAAAAAAAAAGATTTTATTTACATAATCAAAAGTATGTAGTACTGGCATAAAAACAGACACACAGATCAATGGAACAGAACAGAAAACCCAGAAATAAACCTACAACTATATGGTCAATTAATCTTCAACAAAGCAGGAAAGAATATACAGTGAGCAAAAGGATAGTATCTTCAACAAATGGTGTTGGGAAAACTGGACAGCCACATGCAAAAGAAAGAAACTGGACCACTTTCTTATACCATACACAAAGATAAATTCAAGACAGATTAAAGACCTAAATATGAGACCTTAAACCATAAAAATCCTAAAAGAGAACACAGGAATAACCTCTTTGACATTGGCCATAGTAACTTTTTCCTAGATATGTCTCCTGAGGTAAGGGAAACAAAAACAAAGATAAACTACTGTGACTACATTAAAATAAAAAGCTTCTGCACAGCAAAGGAAACAGTCAACAAAACCAAAAGGCAACCTATGGAATGAAGGAAGATATTTGCAAATGACATATATGATAAAGGGTTAGGATCCAAAATATATAAAGAACCAACACAATTCAACACCCAAAAAACAAATAATCCAATTTAAAAATGGGCAGGGATGCCTGGCTGGCTCAGTTGGTGGAGTATGCAACTTAATCTCAGGGTTGTGAGTTCAAGCCCCACGTTGGGTGTAGAGATTAACTTAAAAAAAAAAAAAAGGACAGAAGACATTTCTCCAAAGAAGACATATAGATGGCCAACAGATATATGAAAAGATGCTCAACATGACTTATTATTAGAGAAATGCAAATCAAAACTACAACAGATATCACCACACACCTGTCAGAATGGCTAAAATCAAAAACACAAGAAACAAGTGTTGGCAAAGATGTGGGGAAAAAAGGAACCCTCTGCACCGCTGGTGGGAATGCAAACTGGTGCAGCAACTATAGAAGACAAGTGTAGAGGGTCCTCAGAAAGTTTTAAATATAGAACTACCCTATGATTCAGCAATCATGCTACTGGGCTACCCAAAGAATACAAAAACACTAATTCAAAGGTATCCACACACACTGATGTCTATAGAAGCATATTTCAAACAGCCAAGATATGGAAGTAGTCCAAGTATCCATCAATACATGAATGGATAAAGATGTGGTGTGTATGTGAATATACAGAGGTATATTTCATTCTTTTATATTATATATATGCATACACACACACATATATACATATACACACACATACATATATAATGGAATATCATTCAGTCATAAAAAAGAATTAAATCTTGTCATCTGCAAGACATGAGTGAAGCTAGAAAGTATAATGCTAAGCAAAATAAGTTAAAGAAAGACAAATACCATATGATTTCACTCATGTAGAGTTTAAGAAACAAAACAAATGAGCAAAGGGAAAAGAAGAGAGAGAGAGAGAGAGAGAGAGATCAAGAAACAGACTCTTAAAATTACAGAGAACAAACTGATGGTTACCAGAAGGGAGGGAGATGAGGTGAGGGGTTGAATTAAATATATGATGGGGATTAACGAGTGCACTTGTCACAAGCACCAGATAATGTATGGAATTGCTGAATCACTATATTTTACACCTAAAATGAATATAACACTGTAAATTAACTAATGGGAATTAAAATAAAAACTTAAAAAAGATTTACAGTTCATCTTCTCCCTAAAGTTTTCTTCACCTTTCCTCTCATCTCAACTTTCTAAAATAATTTCTATGGTATCAGATTCAAAGTGTCATATATAGTCTTATGCCACTGCCTATTCATATATAGAGATCTTGTATTTTCACTAAACTCAATGAACATCAAAGATACTTCCTCCTTGTATCTTATAAACTATCTAACATAAAACTTATACACAGTATAATGGATATGGAACAAAAACTGATTATCAATCAATTTCTTGAATAAAGCAACTAACTAATGACATTTTCAGGCATAAGGGAAGAACATGGCTATCCAAGTTAAAAATAATCAGGGAAAAGCTTATCAGTATGTGTAAGGACTTTAAAAAGAACTTTATGTCTTCAACTTAAAAGTTCGTTGTTGGGTTTTTCCAAAAGGAAAGTTATCTCAAGAGATTCATTCCATAGGATTTCCAGATACTTCTAGTGAAACACTGTAATATTACTGAGATTAACTATATATTTTCTGGTCAACAAGATTTACTGTGCCTTGCAATAAACATTGACTTCCGCATTTGCTTGAGTCAATACTTACCACTCAGGTCAATCAATCTTGATGTTCTTTTTCAACAAAAACAGTATTTGTTTATATCTGCTTAGTATTATATTTCACTTGCATTACTTATGTAACTGTGAGTGTGCCAGTTTCCCAGAATGGAGTTCTTACAAGATAAAAGTTAAAAGGAATCATGCCTATTTAATCGCTCTCCAACTCATTAAGTTACATTAAAAACTGTTTCCTGACTGCCTGGAAATCACAAGCTAGTTTATATATACAGATCTATTCTCTAAATCCTGCAGTTACATAAACAGAGTTCCAGGGATTAAGCTTCATTCTACTATTCCAGCTCCAGGGTTGTAAAATCTGGTGTTAATCATAATAGTAATATGAGAGAAAAAAAAATAGGCCTCCTTTACAAAAGGCAAGTCATTTTCAATCTCTACAATATCTAGAAATGAGAAATATCATTTGAGAGGCAACAGTTTTGAAAAATAATACATGGGTATTTACCATATGCTTACCTTAACTGTAAATGTCTTCACTTAAATATATTAATTAATTTAAACCTCACGAGCACCTATAAAGCCTGTACTTTTATCATAATTTCATTCTTACGTTCATTCAGCAATAAATATTAACTGGGCATTTTCTGTTCTTTTTCTTTTAAGAGAGACAGAGAGAGTGGGGAGGGAGAGGCAGAAGGATGCAGGGGAGAGAGAGAATCTTAAGCAGGCTCCACTCCCAGTGTGGAGCTGACGTGGAGCTAGATCTCAAGAAGCAGACATTCAACCAACTGAGCCCCCCAGGTATCCCTAAGTGAATATTTCCTATGTGCAGGACAATTTTAGGTGCTAGACATATAATGGGACAAAACAATGTCTCCAAGAGTTTACACATTGTGGTAGAAACTAATTACATGTTGTGTGATGGTCAGCAAAATGGAGAAAAATAAAAGGCTTGTGGAGGTGGAGGCGTTGCTATTTTTTTTTTATTTTTACTTTTTCAGATTTTATCTACTTATTCATGAGAGGCCCAGAGACAGAGGCAGAGAGATACAGGCAGAAGGAGAAGCAGGTTCCCTGCAAGAAGCCTGATGAGGGACTCCATCCCAGAACCCAGGGATCACACCTTGAGCTGAAGGCAGACTCTCAACCATTGAGCCACCCAGGTGTCCCAGGTTGCTATTTTATGTGTGGTATTCATCAGCCTGGTCAAGAGATATCACAGATAAGGTTACCCTTAGATGAAGGCCTGATGAAAATAACAGAATGAGCCATTCAGCAATATGGGGGAGAAGAGTCCCAGGCAGAGAAAACAGCAAGTATAAAGGTCTTAAGAAAAATCATAAAGCCCTGAGCAGTTGGAGTTGCCTAAACAAGAAGGGAATGATTACAGAAGATGAGTTGGGAGTGTAGTTGTCAACCCTTGCTATCACTTAGAGGAACTTTTACAAAATACTGAAGTTCCACTACCCAGTATGAGAAAGTAAGTAAATTCAAAAAGCCTTCCTGAGAAGAATTAGAAAAGCTAGATAAAATGTAGAAAAAACATCTATTCCTGGACATTAAAGAACTGTGGAGTCAAGATCTGAGACATAATGGAAACCCTGCACTAGAGGCACATTTCCCCTAGATACATCTTCCAAGTCCAGGAGAAGCCACTAAGAACTGAACACAGTAACTTTTAGCAGCACTCAGGGGTCAAAACCTGAGATGCACCAAGCAAAGAAGGCCTGCTGAATCCGCCACACTGTGAGTTGGACCTCTGCAATGTCATACACTAGAAGTAAATAAAGTAGAAACAGTCTGAATCTCCTATGGATTCAAGCTCAGCGTCAAACCACCTTAATCCTTGATTGCATTCAAAAGATCCAGGATCGCCAATTCCACAAGCCATTGCCCAGTAACATAAATCCCCCAAGATATCATTACTCTAGGGTTTTAAATTCTCTACAACTGTTCACTTAATGTCTCCAGCACTCATAATAACTAAGTAGGTGAGAAGACATGATATTGTGATCAAAAATCAAGAAGGAGCAGACAATGGAAGAGACCCAAAAGGGACCCAGATGACTGAGCTTTCAAAAACACACTTGATTAAAAAGAATGATTAGGGGACGCCTGGGTGGCTCAGTGGTTTAGCGCCTGCCTTCGGCCCAGGGCGTAATCCTGGAGTCCGGGTACTGAGTCCCACACTGGGCTCCTCACGGGGAGCCTGCTTCTCCCTTTGCCTATGTCCGCCTCTCTGTGTGTCTCTCTCATGAATAAATACATAAAATCTTAAAAAAAAAAAAAGAATGATTAGAATGCTCAAAGAGAGACAGACACAGACATCAGGAATTTATGCAAAAAATCTGAAACTATAGGGGTACCTGGGTGGCTCAGTCGGTTGAGCATCTGCCTTCAGCTCGGGTCGTGATCCCAAGGTTGTGGGATCAAGTCCCATGTGGGGCTCTCCCTGCTTAGCAAAGGAGTCTGCTTCTTCCTTTCCTCTCCACTCATGCTCTCTCTCTCTCTCTCTCTCTCTCTGTCTCTCTCTCTCTCAAATAAATAAATAAAATTCTTTATTAAAAAAAATCTGAAACTTTATAGAAATGAAAAATACAGTATAAATTTAAAACTGACAGACCTGCAAGCAGAGACAATCCACTATAGAAAGGAAATGACATACAAGTTAACCAAAAACCATAGTACAGGTATATAAGATTTAAACAACAAAATAAACAAATGTGACCTGACATATAAAGAACATTCTGACCACCAACTGTAGAATATACATACCTTTTTAGAGTATGAATCATTTACAAAAACCACGTACAGGGCCAAAAAATAAGTCTCAAGAAATATCGAACACAGAAATCATACAAAACATGTTCTTAGATCACAGAATAAGAACTCAAAAATAAAGAGATAAATCGGAAATCCTCATTTGTCTGGAAATGAAGCAATGACATCTAAATGGCTTATATGTCAAAGAGCTGATAACAAGGGAAAATAATAGTTTTAACTAAGTGAGAATGAAAATACTCATGTCAAAAGAACGTAGGGGCACCTGGGTTAGGCATCTGCCTTCCACTCAGGTCATGATCGAACTTTGTGTTGGCTCAGTAGGAAGTCTGCTTCTCCCTCTCCCTCTGTTCTCTCTTGTTCTCACTCTCTCTCAAGTAAATAAATAAATCTTAAAAAAAAAAAAAAAAAAAGATGTAACGTGAGGCACCCA
This sequence comes from Nyctereutes procyonoides, assembly GCF_905146905.1. NCBI lineage: Eukaryota > Metazoa > Chordata > Mammalia > Carnivora > Canidae > Nyctereutes > Nyctereutes procyonoides. The sequence continues at coordinate 41,720,004 of NW_026575020.1, read as the reverse complement.
GTGACTCAGTCGGTTAAGCATCTAACTCTTGATTTCAGCTCAGATCATGATCTCAGGGTCTTGAGACCAAGCCCCATCTCTAGCTCTGCACTCAATGGGGAATCTGCTCGAGATTCTCTCTGTCCCTCTCCTTCTGCCCCCACTCACCACACTTGCCCATGCTCTAAAATAAATAAATAAATCTTAAAAAAAAAAAAAAAAAGAAAAGAAAAACAAAGGAGTGTATGAGGCACTTTGAAGACTCAGTCCCTTGAGCATCTGCCTTCAGCTTGGGTCATGATCTCATGATCAAGCCCCTCATGGAGCTCCCTGCTCCACAAGGAGTCTGCTTGTCCCTCTCTCCCTCTGCCCCTCCCCTCCACTTGTGCTCTCTCACTCGAGTTCTCTCTCTCAAATAAATAAATTCTTAAAAAAAAAAAAAAAAAAGAGGGGATCCCTGGGTGGCTCAGCGGTTGAGCGTCTGCCTTTGGCCCATGGCATGATCCCGAAGACCTGGGATCGAGTCCCGCGTCAGGCTTCCTGCATGGAGCCTGCTTCTCCCTCTGCCTATGTCTCTTCCTTTCTGTGTCTCTCATGAATAAATGAATAAAATCTTCAAAAAAGCGGGGGGTGTAATGCACACAAATCTGGGATTAAAATGGAAAATTTACAATCTAAGTAGTATATATGATAAAATAAGAGACCAAAAGAGATAAATAATTTCAGCTATCTCAAAAAGTTAAAAACAAAAAATACCAGCAAATTAAACTCAAAGAAGGTTGTGAGGAAAAATAAAGGAGCACAGATCAGTGAAACAGAACGTCTATTTCACTATATTATCAGAATACAATCAACAAACTCATATTGATTTTTTTAAAAGATTTATTTATTCTAGAGAGAGTATGCAGGTGTGAGCAGAGGGAGGGGCAGAGGGAGAGAATTTCAAGCAGACTCTCCTGCTGAGTGCAGAGCCTGACTTAGCTCAATCTCACAACCTAGAGCTCATGACCTGAGCCAAAACCAAGAGTCAGATGCTCAACCCACTGAGCCACCCAGGTGCCCCCAAAGTTGACTTTTTTGAAAAGATTCATTAAACTGACAAACTTTTAATGGGAGAGATCAGGGAGAAAAAAAGAGGTATAAAATGTATACAAGAGGTGTCCACTAAAGGGACACCTGGATGACTCAGTTGGTTAAACATGTGCCTTTGGCTGAGGTCATGATCCTGGGGTCGTAGGAGCCAGCCCTAAGTTGGGCTCCCTGCCCAGTGGGGAGCCTGCTTCTCCCTCTCCATTCCATTCTTGCTCTCTCTCGCTATCTCTTTCTCAAATAAATAACAATAAAAAATCTTTAAGAGCACATCACTAAAAATACTGCAAACAACAGAAAAATAAGATCTTTAAACTACTTTATTTTTAAATTTGGACAAAATGGACAAAGTCCCAGAAAAACACAATTTACTAAAACTTTGATAAGAAGATAACAGCCCTTTCCCTATTAAGGAAATTAGATCTATAATTTAAAACCTTCCCACAAAGAAAACCACATGCCCAAAAGGCTTTGCTGATAAATTCTTCCAAACATTTAAGGAAGAAATAACATCAATCTTACACAAACTCTTCCAAGGAACAGAAAACGAAGGGACAGTTCCCAGCTCACTTGGTAAGGCCAACATAACCTTAGAGCCAAAACTTGACAAAACATTAGAATAAAGGAAAACTGCTAACCAAGACAAAAAACAAAAATTTGTGTTTCTGTTAACTGTTCACAAAAACCTACACAAGATTGTTTGTAGCAGCTTTATTTGTAATAGCCTGAAACTGAAAGCAAACAAAATGTCCTACAATAAGTGCACGGTTAAATTAACTCTGGCTCACTCATGCCATAGAATACTACCCAAAAGTCAAAAGGAAAGAACTGGGGATACACAAAAACCTGGGTAGATCAAAGGGAATTATGCTAGGAAGGGTGGGCGGGGGCGGGGGGGGGGTCGCTCTCAAAAGATCACATACTGTATAATTCCATTCATATAAAATCATTGATATGGAGAAAAATGCATGGTCTCCAGGGCTGGGGGCGGGGGGGATGCTTGAGGGGAGAGAAGTGGGTGTGGCTGCAAAGGGGCAACAGGAGAGAGACCTTGGTGGCAGTAAAATAGTTCTGTATCTTGATTTTGACACTAGTTACACAAATCTACACATGTAATAAAAATGGCATAAAATGTATCAATGTCAATTTCTTGGTTTTGAAAGCATACTACAGTTACATAAGATGTAACTTGAGAGAAACTGGGTGAAGGGTACATGCAATATCTCTGTACTATTTCTGTAACTTCCTGTAAATCTGTAATTATTTCCAGATAAAAAGAAGAAAGAAAGGAAGAAAGAACTGCAGCTTTATTGAGAACAGACAACAGGGGCAAGCAAGGGCAAAGGTAGGAAGACCAGAAAGAAAAGACAACTGCAATAATCCGGGTAAGAGATGATGACAGTGTAGGTCAGGATAATAAGAGTGAAGAAGTTAAGGAAATAGCTGAATTCTGCACATATTTTGAAAGTAAAAAACACAGGATTTATTGATGATCTGGATCAGAGTGAAAGAAAGACAGGATTCAAGGGTGAAGGTGTCTGACCTGAGATAGAGTTTTCAATGACTGGGACAAAGATAACTATGGAAAGAGCATATCAGAGGCAGGGTAAGAACAGGAAATTGGATATAAGACATCTTAAGTTTGAGGTGTCTCTTAGACATGCAGAGACACTGAGGAGGCAGTCAGAGGCTGGTAGCTAGGGGCTGGTAGTAATATACATATGTGTGTGTATATATATACACTTCATATATTCAATACATATATATTTTATAACAATATATACCAATTTCATGACAAGGGACTCCATGAAGGTGTAAATAAAGAGAAACAGTCTGAGGACTGCACCCTGGGACACTCAAATATTCAGAAATCAGGAAGATGGGGAAAAGCCAACAATGCTGAGGAGAGGCCTGTGTGGCTAGAAACACCAAGAGAAAGTAATGACCTAGAAGTCAAATGAGAAGTAGTATTTCATGTCAGAAAAAGTGTGTGACAATGACAAATGCTGTGGAGGATATAGGGCACCAGGAATTTCCATACACTGCTGGTCAAAGTGTAAACTGATATATATAACCATTTACTAAATCGTATGCCAGTCTGCAGTAGCTCCTGGATATATACCCAAGGAGGCACATATTAAAATGCTCACAGCAATATTGCTGGTGGATGCCAAAAAATGAAAAGACTCCAAATGCCCTGCAAAAGTAGGTGGACAAGTTGTAGTACATTCATAATGGATACTACATAGCTACCAAAATGAACAAATATTAGCTATACACAGCAACATGAATGTACCCCAATCTTTCTGAACAAAAAGAAGCCAATAACAAAAGATTAAATTGTTTGACTCTCTTTCTGTAAAATTCTGGGCAATAAACAGGAAATCATACACAGGTGGGAAAGCTATAAAGAAAATCAAGGAAATGTTTATCAAAAAGTCAGGAATGATTAGTAAGGTCATGGGGAGAGAGGTGATATGGAGAGATAAATAGATGCTTTCTGAGAAGCTAACAGTACTTTTTAAAAAAAAAAAAGTATCTTATTTATTTATTCATGAGAGACACAGAGAGAGAGGCAGAGACACAAGCAGAGGGAGAAGTAGATTCCATGCAGAGAGGCCGACATGGGACTCGATCCCGGGACCCTGGGGTCACTGCCTGGGCTGAAGGCAGACGCTCAACCGCTGAGCCACCCAGGCTGCCTGCTAACAGTACTTCTTAACCAGGGTGGTGATTGCATGTAATTTTTTAATCATTATTTTCTAAATGATACGTGTTATTCTTTTCTGTATACATACTATATCATAAAATAAATTTGGGAGAAAAAAATGTCCGTCTGCGTCAAATGTGGCTAAAAAGTTGGCTAAAATGAGGACTGAAAACTAACTGCTGAGTGAGTATAGTAACACGAAGGTCACAACAGAAACTTTGACAAAGTGGTGAGGAAAAAACCTGATTAGAGTAAGTTTTTTAAGGGACGCCTGGGTGGCTCAGCGATTGTCTGCCTTAGGCTCAGGGTATGATCCCAGGGTCCCACACTGGACTCTCTGTGGGGAGCCTGCTTCTCCCTCTGCCTGTGTCTCTGCTTCTCTCTCTCTCTCTGTCTCTCATGAATAAATAATTTAAAAAAAAAAAAGATTAAGTTTTTTAAAAAGTAAAGAAAAGGAGAAAGAATAAACCACTCTTTCCAAAAGTACTACTTTTAAGCAGAAAATGGGACTCTGTTGGAGGTAACTGCAGAATCGGAGTGGAATTTGGTTTCATCTTTCATTTTTTTTTTTAAAGAGTTTATTTATTTGAGAGAGAAAGTATGTGTGAGGGAGGGGGGGAAAGTAAGCAGAGGGGAGGCAGAGAGAGAGGAAGTGGGCTCCCTGCTCAGCAGGGGCTTGATCCCAGCGCCTAAGATCATGACCTCAACCCAAGGCAGACACTTAACCAGAATGAGCCAAGGCCCTGGTTTCTTCTTTCAAATGGGAGACACTACAGCGGGTTTTTATGCTGTTGAAAATAATCCAGTAGAAAGCGAGGAGTTGATGCTGGTTAGAAAAGAAAGAATTGCTGGAATAATGTCTACTTGTAGGCAAGGAGGATGGGATAAAGTAAACAAACAGAAAGACTGGTCTTATGAGCCTGGATAGTCTATCCACAGTCAAGGAAATACATAGGTCCTTCGAGCAAACAAAATCATCAGATAGAGAGTAAGTGTTGGAAGACGAAGTATGAAATGAGAAGAGGTGCAAAACAGTTATCTAGGAAAACTAGAGAACTCTAGAACTTACAGAAGAAGGATTGCCAGACAAAACAGATGGTCTACTTAATGATATTTATACCTGAAATCTAAAGGGAAAAGTCAAGATGACTGTATTTTTCCTCCAACAATGTTCAACAGCCTGGCCTAGGCACAGAGTTGGATTTCCCCAGAGTTAGATTTGTGCCAGGAAGATAGGATCAAGGAAGTGAAGGCATGTACTAGGAAGTGATCATAATGACAGACTGTGGAATATAAGCAGAGGAGGGACAGAAGAGAAAACATGAAGGACTATGAAAAGGTATCAGAATAAGTGGTGAGGCACTCTCTCAAGAGAACTGGAGTAGGGGGTACTAGAGAGAATGATGACAAGAGGCAGTTAGAAGTGGGATTCTTGAAAATAAGATGATGGAAAGAATATAGTTACTGAAGACAGGTCTAGAGTATGTCCACAGAATGGGTAACTGAGGTAGGAAATAAGGGGAAGGGGAAGTCAGGAAATTAAGAAGTCAAAATTCTGGGGAAAATTGTCTGAGTGAAATCGCCAAGAATTGCAAGAATAAAGTTTAAATGCCAATGTTAAGAAGCTACGTGCTAAAAACATGAAGATATGAGAAAGAAGGCCATACGGGTCTAGAGGCAATGGCCATGGTCCCCTCCTCCTATTGCTAAGGCACAGATGGGTAAGTGACTTGTCCAGCTCATGTAGTCATTAACTGATAGTGCTCGAATGGAAACACTGACAGTGGTTCTATTTTATTTTTTTTAAAGATTTTATTTATTCATTTATGATAGACATAGAGAGAGAGAGGCAGAGACGCAGGCAGAGGGAGAAGCAGGCTCCATGCCAGGAGCCCGATGCGGGACTCAATCCTGGGACTCCAGGATCGTGCCCTGGGCCAAAGGCAGGCGCCAAACCACTGAGCCACCCAGGGATCCCGTGTGGTTCTATTTTAAGCTATAAATTGACAGAACAATAGTTTCCAAACTTTTGAGAAAGATGTTTAAAGTTAAAAAAAAAAAACAAAAAACCCTAAACCACGTAACAGTAGATATAGTTTTACTATATATTTACTAGTATTTACTATACTATCTAGTGAAAGAAAATACCAAACCAAAGGAGCTTCTATGAATTTAGTTATTCAAGCAAAATTTTCCATACTAATCACAAGAATATAAGTATTTGAAAATTTTATTCAATCCACAGACAGTGCCCTAATGTCACTTGACTATGTGAATCCCCTTCAAAAAATCTTTGCCCTCTCCCCGCAAAACCTCTGCTGCTGGGCAGCCCCAATGGCCCAGTGATTTGGCACTGGCTTCAGCCTGGGATATGATCCTGGAGACCCAGGATTGAGTCCCACCGTCAGGCTCCCTGCATGGAGCGTGCTTCTCCTTCTCCCTCTGCCTGTGTCTCTGCCTCTCTCTCTCTCTCTCTCTCTCTCTCTCTCTCTCTCTGTCATGAATAAATAAAATCTTAAAAAAAAAAAAACTCTGCTGCTTTGTGAGCACCGTCTGGAAGAAGGTGGCTTTCATTTCACAAATATTTACTGAGCTTCGGTTTTTAAGTTATAGTAGAATCTGGAGAATTCCTGATCCCTGAGAAGTTTACAGCATTAGGCAGTGTTTCTCAAATTTTTAATCTCAGAACCACTTTAGCCTCTTAAAAGAATTACTGAACACTCAAAGAGCTTTGTTTTTTTGGGTAATATTTACCAATATTTAACATACTAGAAATTAAAACAATTTTAATATAAAATTACACAAAAATCATTGTGTAATATTGTGTAATCAGGCAGCAGACCGAACATAAACCCCACAATGCAGCTAGGATAGTGCTGCAGCTACAATTGTGTGGTATTTTTTTTTTATTGTCTTGTCCTAAATTTGTACATCCTGTATAAAATATGAATGCTCCCCAAATAAACTATGAATGTTTCCTGTTAAATAGTTAAGAAGTCAACCTGTTGAAGATACCAAATAATGGTGTAACTGGACAACCGTAAAATTAGCATAGAGAACAATCCTTTGTTATATTTTAGTGATCCACCAAGAATGAGAGGACATTATATAGTCAGATAATAATATTCTTGTCTACTTTACTCTTTCTGTATGGTTACGAATTTTTTTTAACTTCAATAAAAACATGCATCTTAAATGGGAAAAAAGCCAGAATGATGCTATCACATGTCACATGCAGCCTCAGGAGAACTGTACACTCATGAGACAAAGAATGGAAAACACACACACACACACACACACACACACACACACACACAAAAACCCTTAGTATTATTATGAAACAGTTTTGGTTTTGTGGATTCCCTGAAAAGTATTTTAACCCAATGGAATTCTATTGTTTAAATAAATAGATTGCGCCATCACACTACTTTTGTCATATAAAAATTATTAGAATAATATCCATTGTGGGAGATGGCCTGCGTCCCAGGTGAAGAATAACTAGTGTTACTTTCTTGCATAACAGGAGATGGGCGGGGGGGAGGGGGGGTGTCAAGGGCTGGGAGAAGACCTGTATTGTGCACAATGAGTTAAGTGATTCATGTCTAAGTAATCCAGGCACTGAGTTGAGCATTTTAATCTGACATCAGCCAATAAAGTAGGGGTAATATCCATACAGAGAGAAATGAACCCCTAAAGCTAGTAGTAAGTAGTGGAGCTCTGACTAGAACCAACCAAGGTCATACTGACCCCAGAGCCTGTGCTCTGTCTATTGAAACTGTGAGTTCAGACAGACTAGGTCAAATGGAATAGTCCTAAATTTTCCAGTATACTTTTCTCCTCCTCTGGATCTTTCCCTTTTTAGTTATATAACACCTCCAAGCAGGACAAAGACTAACTTGGTCAGTGACTGTGATAACATCTCCTCTCAGCTTATGGCTCATCTTTTTCACTTCAACTAGAGGTTCTCAAAGGGTCCCTAAATCTGTGCAGTACAATGGATAGACTGGAATCTGACCAACTTAACTAAGTGAGCTTGTCACTACTAAGAATAAATGATATTAAGCTGATGTTACTGATGGGACATAAGAAAGTCAGGAAGAAAAGCAACACATGACTTGGATTAACAATAAAGTTCCCTCTGCTCTAACAAGAGACGCAGTGCAAGACCATTTCCACCATTGCCCAGATCCACCCCCAATAAAACACTCACCTTCTTTATCAGTAACTGACCAGGAATATTTCTGAAAAGGCTTACTAGATGGAAGGGGGTCCATCTCCAGCACTTTATAAATCTGGCCAAAGGCTGAGAGTCTGAGTGCATGCTAAAGAACAAAAGATTATATTTATTCATAAATTTCAATGGCCATTAATAAAGCCTTCAGTACATGTAACTAAAAAGACACTCATTAAATGCTATCCTTATGATGGCAAAAGTCCCTAATAACATGCAAGAAAAAAGTGTTTACATAGAATGATTCAGAAAATAAAGTTATGATCTCCCTCTAATAGATCACTGTTGACATGCCCCATCTTCTACCTGTGCGCTGTGGGTAATATCTTCCTTTTGCTGGATGGTCATATAGCTCAGAGCATCTGTTGGGTCTCTCTCACAAGGATCATGTAAACCAGGACCCCCTTTGGTAAAGGCAAAAGAAAAACACAAGCCACTTAGAACTGAGTTTAAAATTCCATGAACTAACACAAAAGAGAGAAAAGAATGTAGAGAATAAGAAATAAAAAAGCTGAAGAACTAGGTTAAAAGTATGCTCAATTAAATGGAATAAAAAGGACACTCTCATTTTCAATATGTTAACACTTAAATGTCCTTATTATACTGGAAGTCACTTACATATTTAAGGACAAAATTGGGTCTTACTCTAAGAATTTAGAAACAATATGATGAACCATCCCAGATCTTTAAAGGGATTACATATGTAAAATAAGACTAAATTTAATTTTTCCAAATTAAACACCAGACTCAAACAGAATGAACTTCAAACATTTTAACCAAACACCTACATTTTCAAATTCAGGGCTCTTGGTAAAGCAAATTCATAGCAGACACAGTATCTTATTAGTACCTTTTATGTTAGTACATATAAAACATAAATTACAGTTATTGAAAGAGAGTTTTATAGCACTTTCCCAACATTCAAACACTCTAGTTGCTAACATTCCAAGCAAAACACCTACGCATCATTTTCCTGTGCAGAGGATAAATTTAGCACATATTTAGAAAAGTAAACTAAAATGAAATGTTTCTGATTCTTCTGCCTCCAGAGTTTGAAACCCTTACCAGGAAGTAGTATTCCAGATGCCAAACACTCCATTACTCGTCTCAAGGCCTCCCCAGCGCCCAAAGGTCTATTACAAGTACCTATAGACTTTTCACATATAAGCTCTAGTGGCTAGAAGATATTAAATTACAAATTAGTACATGCACCAAGTGTTAAAAAAGGATTCCAGTTAAATGTGAGCTGACATTTCTATCTACAATGGAGGCCGAAAAGGTGAAAGTCAATTTAATATTTTGGGCCCAATTAACTTTTCCTGCATGATTATCAACTTTTACCCCAGAGTTTTAAATCAATCATTTTTGAGGTAACATATTCAGAAGACATTTTGTTACAAAAACTTTATTTTCAGTTACCCTGAAAGAATCACTTCACCAAGTTGATTTAACAAAGATTTAACAAGCTTTCATATAAGTTAGTAATAGCTAAGAACTAATCAATGTTCAGACCCAGCCCATCTGTCTCCTACTTAACCTAGAAAGCACTCAAACCACCTACAACTTCATTTTGGACAGTCTGCCCCAAGTACTACAATTAGAATAAATAAAGGACCAAGTCTCCATAGTTAAGAAAATAAAAACTCATATACTATATATAAAAGTAATACATGTTAGATTAATCTAAAATGAGCTTTTATTAAAGCTTTATTTTATTACGTTCTTCACTGTGGTAGATTGGGCCAAGCATAATAATTTCCAAATGAAATAAATTTTGCAATACATATTATAAACAATATCCATAATTGTGGTTAAATGTACTGTTTGCCTTACTTTACTTACTAAACAAACTTATTTAAGTGTGTACACCCAAAGATAAGGAAAAAGAAGACAGGGGAGCCATATACAGGCATATCAGGTAATTTTTATTTTAAATGGAAGTAGCACTGAAAGAGAAATGTGCCAGTCAGGGAGGCTTTCACCAGCAGTAGATGAACTACCAGTACAAAGTGCAAGAAGATAGTCACTTCTAACAGGTATAGAACCTTTTTGTCAGAAAAATATCTCCGGCTCTGTAATATGAATATAATGAGGTAGAAGAGACAGGTTACATGTGTAAAAAAAAAAGCATATAAAAAGATGTACAATTTTTTTTCTAGAGAATAGATAATGCACACCTAACTCAGAATGTAGCCATTTTACAGTAACATGTAATTTCTACAAGATTTCCTCTGACTACAGCTACAGAATTTACTTTTAACCATAAGTACTTACCCATCCTTTTAATGGTGCCCATGTAGGAACTCTGTTGCACAAATCACGTAGAATGCGGAGGACAATTACACATGATTTTAATCCGTTTGCCCTTGCCTAAAACAAACAAAATGATTCCAATATCCCTGTTGAAATCCAGTCTTCATTTTAAGCACATGGATCATGGATAGATTCTTTAAAGTGAATACTAATTAGCCACTCATTCATCAGTTGTCAAGCAAACTAAAAAATTAAGTTATTAAAAGCAGTAAAACTATAGTTTAGAAAGGCAGATTTTTTTTAAAGTAAAGGAAGCATATTATTAAACTAGCTTATAGCCTCATGGCAATCCCATTCTGGGCAACCATTTATCTTTCAGCTTTGCTCATCCCTGTCTTTATTTTATAAGCCATCATTTAAAATTCGGAGTACTATGCCAAAGGAGATTATATGATAATTAAATATCATTAACTATGTAGAGCTATACTCTACATCTTACCTAAATTAACTCATTTACTCCTACAATAACCCTATGAGGTAGAAAGCACCCCCATTTTATACATTATGTGCACAGAAACCATTAAATGGCAGGTATTCCAAATGAAACCTGCACAAGGCTACAATAACAATAAAATAATAACAAAGAGCCAACCTGAAACCATTTGGCATGTCGAAGAGACGCCAAGGCATTCAGGCATTTCTGCCTGTCCAATAAGTCCGGAGGATCTTTCATCGCAACCTTTTCTAATGGGAAAATAGGATAAAGAAAGACAGATACAATTTGACCAAGGGGTTCCTGTCAAATCAACCAAACAATAAAAATAAAAAGAAGAGCAGCATCTGAGTGAACTAATAAGACTCCCAGAAGATTTCACAATTGGCTTTGTTTTGTTGCTTTCTTCTTAAATTACGTGCATGATTACTTAGGCACAAAATAGGTACACAGCACTTTTGCCTTTGTCGGGACAGGGGCACAGACGGCACAAATCTGGGACCAGGAGCAACAATGACTTTCCTTTACAGAGGAACTATTGATCAGCTCCTGAGGGAAACTGGGGCTCTCTTATACAATCAAGTTGAAATTTACTAAGAATACACTAAGTATCATAATTTTTTTTAAACTAGATAAATCCATTCAACAAGATAACCCTTAATAGAAACTTTGTTCCACTGATGAGAACTCTCCAAGTGTTACCTTGATTTCTCTCATTATTGCTTTTCTAGAACAAAATTATTAAAACTACAAAAATGAAGTACATTGGAACATTTTAAGTTTTATCTACCTTTTCTTTTTTAAAAAAAAAGGCAGCAAAGAATACTATCTAATTAGAGTTATCTAACTTGCCTTAACATTTTAAAGTTGGATTAGATGGCCCAGAGCAACAAAGGTAAGAATTCAAACATGTGATCAATGATAAATATCCGTATCTGATAAATATCCATATCATATCCATATCTGATGTCACAGGATACTAAATTCAAGTTTGGATTCCCAAATGTTTATCTCCTCTCAACTACTAGAAAGGAGGCTTTTGAGCAATATTTAGTACAATATTTGTAATGCATACAACATACAAATGTTTCCTAAGGAATCATTCTTCATCTAACCCAATTAAGTCAGATTCACCACTCTCTTTTAAACACTCTTAGATGTAGGAGAGTCCATCCAACACTTCTTCCTAGTATAATCCTAACAGTCTCAGAAGGTATTATGTTTGTGTGGGCCAAGTGATACATTGTAAATATTTTAAAATGGGAAACAAGACCCATTTTACTGACACTTTTTGGATTCATCAGTTATCATAAGATTCTATTAAGGCAACTGTACTGTATATTCTAATTGACAGAATGCCATTTAACTAAACCAAAGGCATAGGCCCAATAGAAAACAAATCTATGAAAGAACAAACTGTGGCCCTCTCTAGACTGCAACGCTCTAAAGGCTGAAGTGCTACACACTTATTTTCTGACCAGCTGAGCTCTACAGCAGATACTTGCATTGTTTCACATTAACCTCTGCCAACAAATTCACAACCCAGGATCTCGTACCATTGTCCCTTTTTACTCATAAAATGGGAAGCCTCAAAAAAAAAAAAACCCTATTAATGTAATTTATAAACATAGATATACTATGAATATACAGCCATATCCTATGAGTATTTACTTCACAAATGATCTAGTTCTTGGATTTGCTTAATTCTGTCTCTAACAACATAAAACATACCATTAACTCATTTTAATGTTTTCATATCAAAATGCCAAACTATGGTCAATACAAACATCTGTGTAAAGCTCAGGCACCATATAAAACAAACTACTATAAATGAATGATCAGAATCTCTTAAAAGTTAGACATGACAAAGGTTGACTGACTGCTAAGTAATGTAATCTCAAGAAAAAGTACCGAACATACTTATTTTTCAAGACTTTAATTTTCAAGTTAAAAATAAGGCAAGCTAAGTTTTATTCAATCATCTTAGTAGGAGTGTTGGGAAAGGGGACAATGGAAGACAGGGCTGAGTCAGAGGAAGTTTGCATAGGAAAAGACAAGGCAAACCAAAGCTCTTTTTGACCTTTCTGGTACTTTCATCCAGTGGTCACAGCTTGTAAATAACATCTTATGCTCATTACAACACAGATATTTTTAAAGGGGGATAACAAAAAAAAATATTTACATAAATTCTTTCATCCTCAAGGTCAGATTATAATCAAAAACTCTTATTTAAAAAAGTAATAGACATCATCTTGCTACAGACAGTCAACATTTGGAGGCAGCAGGTTCTGCTAAAAAGAGATGAAAGGCAGGCACAGGCAGTGAACAGAAGGCTTGCACCGGACTCCCTTTACATCGCCACCAGAATGGCCATGTTTCTTCATGCTCTCATAGTCAAAAAGTCCAAAGACCCAGAATGTTTCAATATTCATGAGGTGGGAAACAGCAGAGGAAATGTAATAATTCATCTCATTTTATCCTCTTCAAAGTTTCCTATTTTAAAACAGTATAAATTCATATGGCACTACAGTGCTACTAAGCCCTGCTTGCCTATTTGCTTTATATAAAAATAATAGTTTTATATTTTTTCATTCATTAAGAAAAATAACTTTTGTGGCAAGCACAGAATTGCTGGTTGGAAAAACAATGCCACTTCTTGTAGCAAAACCTCAAGCTTAGCATTTCTGTGTGAACTTTAACATAGGTGTTTCAATTTTGTGGAGAAGCAAAACTTTCTGGTAAAAAGACATTTGGAGTCTTTAAATTAGAAACAATGGAACTGTGAGCCATTTCATTTTCCTACAGTGACCAATAAAACAGATGAGAAACAGCAGAGGGAATGGGCTTGGGGAATGACAAAAATGCCAAAAGCAAAGAAAAACAGCTTTTAAAAATTTATTGCCCAGTAACCTGGCATCAGGGCATGAAGGCACATAAAGCAACAATGGAAGCACTGGAAGACAAGTCTACTATACCTAACTTTGCTTATTTGGTTAGAGGTTAGATCACTGACCAGAAACGCAACATACTGCAGGAAATGTTGGTAAGTTTCTCTCAATGCTTTTACATGCATGCTAGCTCTCTGGCTGTTAACAAAACACTAGGCTGGTATAGGGTAGGTAAAAGCCAGAACATTACTGTGTTAAATGAAAGTTATTTGTGAGGAACCTGGACTCTTCAAAGGTAAAATAATTGAGCTGGGTTATCATAAAGGCCTCTTCAACAATCTGGATGTCACTGAGCTACTGAATTCATGCTGACAGAATTTTCTAGTTAGCCTGAAGATATCGTGGCAAACCCTTCTCAATTCCTTCAAGATTTCTGAACAGCAGATACTAGGCACCAAGCCATTGTCCACGCAAAACAGCATGCCACAATACTGTGGACAGGTAAATGTAGCAATAAGGTAGAACAGAGACATAACTAGTTATGACTTTTCTTCAATGCTTCAGTAGGCAACCAGCCAGCCACTGAAAAGATAATGGTTAAAGATTTGTACTGAACAGTGTGGGTCTAGCAGCTGGGGAAGGCAGGAAAATAAAGCCTACTGTCTTGTTATAATCCCAGTTGTGATTTCTGGACTGTGAGAACCTAATGCCTTCCACTTAGCAGGACTCATTGCTAGTGAACTGCCAAGATGCATGAGAAGTTCATGCTGGTACCAACATGTGAAAAGGGACTTTTGGGCAGCTTCTCTGTGATCCCCTAAAAACCTACCCTGATACTGAGGACAGAGGTTCATCTTACTCTAAGCCACAGAGTCGCTAAAGATTCTCTATCTCCCTGGTTTCAAATTGCATTGTAAATATAATAAATAGGTAACTTACCACCCTCCCAGTAAATAAGCTTCTTAAAATCATAAGCACCAAAAGAAGCTGAGACCATGTGAGGCTGAGAATAACTAAATCAGCTCAGAGGCTCCTACATTCACCATAGAGAGTAATGGGAGAAGAAAGCACACTGGACTTCGTGTCGGAGGAGTTGGGTAAAACCAGACTTTCCTTATTTATCAAACAGGGCAATTATCTACCTCCTAGGGCTGTTGTGAAGGTTATATCATATATGAGAAAATGCTTCTAACACAGTAAGTTATAAAATACTCTCACACAGCTAAATCTTCAATATACGTTGCTTGAATATCAAGATGCCCACTGTTAATGCTTCTTACATACCAGACAATATGCTGGCTACAAAAATTAATTTTTAACAGATTTTTTTTTTTTGTCTACAATGTATTTAGGTACCATTCCAGGCACTAGGGATAAAGGACATGGGTAGAGGAAAACATACCTACCTTTGATGAATCATAAGCTGTATCACAAATCAGCTCATTATTACCATAGCAGCAAATACAGTATTTGGGTTTCAATACTACACTTCAGTGGATGTTTAAGAGTTTACCTGTGCTTAGGTTCAGTTCCTCAGACCTATCAAGTACACATTATTCTCACTGAGACCTGAAGGCCGTCTGAGTATGTGAGTTTGCACTGGGAGTCTTTTTAGTAAGCTGAGTAAGTACAACTACCACTATATTGAGCAAATACTTTGTGCTAGGTATCGTACAATTCACATTATATAAATTCTCTCATTTGACCTCAAACAACTTTTTTTTTTAAGATTTTATTTATTTATTCATGAGAGACACACAGAGAGAGGCAGGGACACAGGCAGAGAGAGAAGCAGGCTCCTCACAGGGAGCCCAACACGGGACTTGAACCCTGGACAGGGATCACGCCCTGAGCCAAAGGCAGATGCTCAACAGCTGAGCCACCCAGGCATCCCAACCTCAAACAACTTTCTACAGTGTTTCCTATCCACAGTTTAAAATGAAGAACCCTGTCCAAGATCAAAAATCAAGAGTATCTACTGGAGTTAAGAATTGAACACCGGACTGCCAGGCCCCTGATGCTCCTTCTCCTGTGCCAAAGCAGGAAGCATATAGTGATGGTGAATGGTTATTCTAGTGAGCCTTCAAGTAAAGAGTCAGAGTACAGCAAGGAGACTGACAGCATAGAAGGGATCTTACCTATGAAACTGTTAATGGTACCAAAGAGACTGACTAGATACTCTGGCCACTGAAAATGTAAACAGCAATCTGAATGAATAGTTAGACCCACTTCTGCAGAGACAACCCTGAGGAGCTAAGTGTGATGTTCTCATCTGCCCCAGTCCTCCAGATCTCCCTGCTTGCAACCACACTTTTGTCCCTTTTTTAGATTTTACCCAAATATGCAGCAAGCAAAGAAAGGAAAGAGAAAGATGTGAGTATGTATGTACTGTGAATAGCTGGTGGGGAGGAGAGCTATTGAAATCTATAGGAAAATGTCTCCTCAAACAGAGTTACAATGCATATTTTTTTGAGTATTGAGAAAGAAAAGGACTGGAGATTTTGAAAAGGAGGGTATCTCTCAGTCTTAGAAATTCCTAGAACCCAAATGAAATCATGTCCTTCCCCCCATGCAGCTGAAAAGAACTGCATCAAGGTGGGAAGAGTTGTTCGGTGAGAGGAACTAAGTCCTCCAGAATCGTACAGCCCAGGTCTCAAATGCTAAGTCATGCTGGATCGTCAAAGTTGCTCAGGAATTCGCAAAACTGCAGTGCAGATCAAGAAGCATTTTTATTTATTTATTTATTTATTTTTAATTTTTATTTATTTATGATAGTCACAGAGAGAGGGAGAGAGGCAGAGACACAGGCAGAGGGAGAAGCAGGCTCCATGCACCGGGAGCCCGACGTGGGATTCGATCCCGGGTCTCCAGGATCGCGCCCTGGGCCAAAGGCAGGCGCCAAACCGCTGCGCCACCCAGGGATCCCAAGAAGCATTTTTAAAAAGCCCAAGTTAGATAAAATGCACAAATTATAAGAGATAACAGTGAGTCAACAAGCCTGAGATGTTAAGGAGGACATGTGCAAAGCAAATCTTTCTGCCATTCAAAAGAAAAGGAAGTAATGTGTGTTTTTACACATTAGATCCAGGCAAATTCTTTCACCTTATCTGATCCCACACAATAACGTTAACATCAGCTGATGAGATTCAGCTCATAAAAAGGTCTTGGGATCCTTTAATTACCCAAATATCTAGAACAGAAACTATGACTCTCTTACTTTACTGCAAATTCAATTCTACCACAACTAGTCTTTTAGTAAGGGTGCAGTCCACTAAGAATTTGTTTCCAGCTTCTGTGAACAGACATTAAAGTTATAGATGCAACAGACTAAGTTTAAGGGTCTCACAGAAAACTATGCCATAATACATAAGTGTACAAAAACCATGGGAAAAAAGAAGCCTGAGGTTCTCTTAATATTTTCAAAGAAATGACAGAAGAGATGCCTACAGCTACAAGCAGATGTGGAATTAATTTAGTCTTCGGTGACTTCAGTCTTTTTCTTATCTCTCTATACTCAAATAATTGTTAATAATACCTATAATTACAATTATTCTTAGAAATGGTTGGCTTTAAGAGGGTCAAGTAGAACACAGTTTACCAGAATTAACAGAATTATCTTGACACTTCAGAAATCACTTTATAGTTCTAGAGTTAATGGTGAACTGTAAAGCTGTTAAATTAAGCTACTCAGGATTGGTTTTTCAGAAGTATAAGGGATACTATATATAGAAAAAAAGTAATGGCATAAACCCAATTACAGATTGGATACACTTTAATTATATTTTTTTATTTATTTTTAAAGATTTTTTAAAACTTATTTATTCATAGAGATACACAGAGAGAGACAGAGACAGAGAGACAGAGAGGGGGGCGGGGGCAGAGACACAGAGGGAGAAGCAGGCTCCATGCAGGGAGCCTGACGTGGGACTCAATCCCAGGTCTCCAGGATGACACCCTGGGCTGAAGGCGGCGCTAAACTGCTGAGCCACCCAGGCTGCCCAATACACTTTAATTTTAAAATTTGACTCATAATGTGTCTACTTTATACCTGTTGGGTATGGTATAGCTGATTTTAGTTACCCCAAGAAACTTTTTTTAAAAGGAGTATATCACTTTTGCTTTAAGAAATCCTATGAGACTTGTCTGCCAAAACTCTAAATTTCTAAATTCTAAGATTACTATGTGTCTTTTACTGCACCTTTATCATCAACTTGACATAAATTAAGAAACTGACCAATATTTCTTACTGCTCTGGTATTTCAGGTAGCAGAAAAAGCAATGGGACTTGCTAAATGTCTAGTGATAAAAAACGGGGAGTCCCCACTGGCCCAGATAAGCCACACTGCCTCTGAATTGTCATAACAGAGAAGGGCCAGTTGGTCAAAGGTCTAACACAGGACAAATACCACATGGCAAGTGTTTCAAGGGATAGGACTGAGAGGCAGAAACAAGCTAACTGGACAGGATAAAAACGTCAGATAAAGAAGTCCAGCTCCATCATTCCTTCTCAAAGCTGAATACAGATTTCTTACTCTACTTTTATGAGGATGACACTGCCATACATGGCTTTTTAACTTCAGAAGAAAGTTAGTTTAAAGCATAATTCCCACATATATCATATACAAAATGTTAACAGGATCACAAACCTCCTAGAAAGAGATTTACTAATGATTAATTTTTAGAAAACAATCCCCCAATTTATATTTCTTACATTATAAAACATATTTACACATGGACATAAATCTTACAAGGTTATAATACTTACTAAATTCAAGAGCAATATGCAAATGAGTAATCTGAGGTAGTGAGTAAATTTGAAAACAATATTGTTCTGGAACACATTTAATCCTCAAGTCAGACCTAATAGCCAAACTACATAGAATAGGTTGGCTGATACCAGTAACAATGTAATAGCAGACAAAGTAAAACAGAATACCACAATAGTATAAAAATTAGAGTTGAGACCAACATAATAATCAATAGGTTTCTGAATTAATATATATTTCAAATGTATACACTTTTGCAAAATATAGCAATTACACAGAAATACAACTTTTTAAAAAACTATGAGTGGCATCAAACAAAAGTTATTTCTTAAATTCGTTAAGCACACTTAACATAGCATTCAAGAGAAGTCTTATGTAAGCAAACAAAACAAAACAAATATATATACATGTATACCTCCATCCTTCTTCTCCAATTCGTCCCTAATTAGAGGGGAAGTAAGTATCACCTTCAAAGTTAGCGTGGGCTCTTTTGTATTCCGAATTATAATAGAAGCTTCATCTACACATTGTTCCACTTGATATTTCTCTTCTGTGAGTTTCTGAAAGTCATCAAGATTTCAAAAAGACCCAATTAACTAGATACAAATCTCAAAAAAATGAATGACTGCCCCTTAGTTTTCAATATTAGTAATACTGGGCTAAAAGAGTAAAGTCTTTAACTAGTTCTTTAGTTTAAGAATAACATTTCTCTATCCTCCCAACTTACCAGCAAATCTTCTTTCTCCACATTTCAAAAAGCAACTATGTCAACCATTTATACAATTACTAGACAATCTTTAAAACCTTTCTTTCTAATATTTGAAAAATACCAACAGCGTCATTATGTGATAATGGGTAAAGTGTTGCTCTTAAAATTCTCAGAACTACTGTAAAATAATAAATTGCTGAGAATGCTCTCTAAATCAAATCCCTTTTTGAAAGGAGGACCATCTCAAAAGGAATTCCTACTTATTAAGGACTTACAAAAACATAAGATTAATCGTTTTTATATAAGATTATGTAGCTGTTAAAGAGAATCAAGTAAGGATTCTTGATTGAGAAGAAGAATGAAAAAGGATCTCTGTTTAAAAAACAAACAAACAGCATAGACAAGTAACCTCCTTTCCCAAAAGACAAGCAAGTCTTAGAGATCACTCCAGAAAACCTATTGTTAAGGAACAAGTCACCTGAGAACCACAGGGAAACATACAGTACTTCTTTTAGCATATAATTACACACATATATTAAGGGCCTTCCACAAAACAATCACCAATTAGAATCACATATTAAGTTATATTTAATATATTATTATACATTATACATATAGTTTAATAAGTTACACAGGGTCTTTCTTGGTAGTGAAATTTCTATTACCTCACACAAATAGCTGGCTGGAAACACTACCAGGTCTTTGCTTATCAGTGTGCATTAAAAGATCTCAAAGCCATTTTCATAAAAATAGCATTTTATCATAAACAGTTATATCGAAAAATAAAGCTAATAGAAAATTCATTATCCTAATTTTCAATAAAAAAAAAAACTAAGGAAGGGAAAGGCCACACAGTCACTGGAAAAACCAGAACTAGAATATAGAGAAAAAACAGAAACCTGTTTACATTAACACTAATAACATTAAAGACATCCAACAGAGAATTTGTCAAACTAAATTTTCAACTATCCATGCAGATCACATGGTATAAGTTTTGGGCTAACTAAACATGATTTCTGGTTTTTGTTCACCCTTTTCCCTTGCTCAAAGAAGTTCTAAAAACTAGAAAAAAGAATGTAGAGAAAAGGTATGGTACAACCACAATTAATTAAGGTACTTTAGATTACTGAAAGTTTTGCTAGGGAAAGTGCTAAGGAAAAAGATTTTTAATTTACAAGAAAATAAGATCATACATCAGAAATTGGTTTTCCATACAAACACCAAGAAAATAACAGGGAGACAGGGAATAAAGGTAGAAATCATGCTTAAAAATAATTCCATGAAATATTAAGAGCAACAGTAAGTGTATGTATGTGGGCATATATGTGTACATGTATACAACTGAATATGAGATGGGAATACAATTATGTACCCATTTCACTTGGATGCCTTTACCCAAATACCTATAGTAATGAAACTGTCACAATAAAGCAGCTGGTTTCAGGGTTCGATAACTCTATTGGCTATGATAAAGTGAAATACACTTTTCTCCTAATGTCTACCACTGTTCTTAAGAGTTCAAGCCTGTTTACGTTCTCTAAGAAGCCCTTCAAAAACTAAAAGATATGTGTCTTTTTTTGTCTTCTCTTGCCTAAACAGCCCCAGTCTCTTCAAATTTAAAATGGTTTACATGGATTGTACTTTCTTCTACTTGCTAGCTCAATAAGAACATTTTAAAACTGTGGTGCCCAGAAATAAAGGTCCTCGCCAAAGAGACAAAAAATACAGAGTTTACACAGTTGTGATCTGCACAGAGAAAGCTCTAATAATGCAGATTGAAATCTGGCCCAATCTCCCATATCAATACTAGAGAAATGTGACAATTTTCAGAGTAAGAATTTTGGATTATTATATCCCTGGTTCTCAACCCCTTTTCCACCCTGACACACAGCTGAGGAATAGGACCATTCTCATAAGAAACAGAACTCACTATATGGAGCCGAAATGGGGGTGAGATGTTTGAAAAGCCTCCATGGATTATTACTTTATCCTAAATTTAAGAGTAACAGTGTTCACTGTAATAAAAGCAGGAATACAGATTACATTTTAAAACAACATAAAAAAATGGAAATGAGGAATTTTATTAATATTCTAATAACAAAAAATATACTTAGCCAGAAATCCCCGTTATTCAGTACACTATTTCTTAAAAGTTCTAATGGGGAGCCTCGGTGGCTCAGTTGGTGAACCATCCGACTCTTGATTTCGGCTTTGGTCATGGTATCAGGGTTGTGGCATCAAGCCCCATATCGTGCCCCACGACGGGCTCCATACTGGGCACAGAGACTGCTTAAGATTCTCTCCCTCCCTCTGCCCCCCAACTCCCAACACTTCTCTTAAAAAAAAAAAAAAAGCTCTATTATTGTACTCCATGTTGCTCACCCTTCTCCCTCCCCAAATCATAACAAAAGAACTTAAAATAATTTTTTAGAAGAAATCAATTTAACCCTATGAAAGATCAAAAACATTTCTTTATAAGAATTGAAAATGGAAAAACCAATGAATGTTCAGTCACTTAGAAAACCGTAACTTAAGTCTAAGGCAAAATGAAAAAATAGTGCTCCAAAAATTAATACAGGGAAACGTATCAACAAGTAACACAAATTTGATTGTCAAGAATGGTAGATAAAAAAAATCAGGAAGATGGTTCTGAAGATCAACTGGTAAATATGAAAGAAAAGTATCCAGTAACAAAGCTAATAAAAACAAATTTAGAATTCATATTACTTGGGGGCGGGGGGAGCAGAGAACCTTTTTAGAAGAAATACAAATAAAAGAAACCAACTAAACAAAAGAGAGCATTCAATTCAAAGGACTTTGTGGGACCTTTAAGGGCTGATATCTATTTATGTGATATGAATATAAGGACTAACAGATATAAAGTCATCAAAAAGCTACAATCTGATTACACCACAGACAACACATCTGAAACTGAAAAATGATCACAGCTTCCCAATTAGTGATGCAGCTTGCCCTTGGAGCAGACTGGCAGAGCAGGTGCTATGGTGGCCACAGCTCCAGACCAATCCACCATCTTCAGCCCTGAGGAGCCTTCCGCCTTCGCAGCATTCTCCAAAATGCATGCCAACATCAAAATTTTCTAAAAGCATCCAATTGGAAAAGGTTTGGAACAAGGAATTAATAGAGACTTTCCATTAACAGCATGAAAGAGTGACTGCTGAATTAAGGAAGCTTTCATTTTTAAGTTATAACATATGAAAGTCTCTAGTTGCCTAGGGTCCTTTTGATCTTTTCTGCATTATATCAACCCTTCCTAGAGAATTATAAAACTGAGAGACCTAGTCTGAAAAACATGAAGCCTCTCAGCAAAAATATACCTGAAGACTGTACCTTAAGAGCATCTTAATCTAGTAAATATATGCTGAACACTAATCATCAGAAGTTTGCTTTAAATGTGACGGATGAGTCACTGACCCCGAGCAGCAGTATTCCCTTTGTCTGCACCTACCCTTTACTGTTACCAATTTCTTATTATTAATTTCATCAAGGTCACTACCTATCTTCACCTTTTTACAAATTCTCCTAGAGGTGCAATTAAACTGTACTCACCTGAATCTGAATAGGAAGATTATCTTTGACTGTATTTAACAGGGTCTCTGTGGGTTTGTCTTTGCACATTAAAACCAGCTCCAAGTCCATATCATCTTTAATCAGCAAGCCTTTTGCAACCAGGCCAATCCTCATTACACCACACAATGTCCGACCACCTTGATCCCTAAAAATAAAAGTCTAAATGATTACTTTTACAACCTATTTCCCAACTATAGCTTAATCATTGCTTGGCTTCCTGTATAGCCACATGAACTGATAAGGAGTATATAAATCCAGACATCAAAAACTGAGTCTCAGATTTAAGACTAATAAAAGTATCTATCTTCCCCACAGAATCAATAGGGAGCATATTTCACACTGGAGATCTTTTAATTCTTTATTACATCTAGAGTGCTTATTAGGAAAGCCTATACATACTATATCCTCTTAAACATTTTTTGAAATATTTTTAAACTTCTCCCTTTTATCTGATTATTAGTAACTAAGGAATTCGTGAGAAACCTGAATACCAAAGTATACGGAAAGAGAGCATCAAGGGTAGAAATCTAAAAGACCTGAACTCTACTCACTGGTGTCTGTTGGCTCAGTACGCGTAACTACAAAACAGCTATCAGCTTCATGAGCCTTAGCTCATCCCTTCTAACTGTATCATTCCAGGAATCCACAAAAGTTTACGGGGAAAGCAGAACAATGTGATAAAACTAAAGAGCAGAGGAAAGAAGGAAAAGACCAAAGATAATCTGCCAGCATATGCATTCCAAATACAGTTGTGGCTAAAAAAACAAACATTCAAAGAACATCAAGTCATGAATGGTGCATAAAAATATTAACATCTACTCTTGATTAACACTACAAATTTCTTATCGGTTCATTTCCCTCATCACAAGTGAAAATGTAACTGATCTTAGCCGTCACTCCACAACTAAGCAAGTGTCTGAATACAGAAAGTATACTAAAGGAGATCCAATATCTCCACCTCCAGAGGCTCACACTGCAGGAAAGTACAAAAAGCAACCTGCTTAAAAAGGGAAGAGAAAGTAACAGCTGAGAACTGCAGACCACAAACTCTCATTTAAACCTCACAAAGCTTGCATTTAAAAGTCAAGGAATGTGAATCTCAGAAAAGCTAATTAATCGTTCAAGTTCACAGAGTAAAACACAAAGCCTAGATTCAAACTGAAGTTGCTATGATCACAGTGCTCTGGTTCTTTACATTATTATGGTGGCTTCCCAAATTCAGGAAAAGGGAGAGGTCAAAATTAGAGAGGTCAAGCAAGGCAACATCAGAGTCTGACTTCAGCAGTCTTGATACGGTTAAAAAAAAAAAAAAAAGGTCATTCTAGCTGGGGCAAAGAATCAGCAGGGTGGAGAATGAACTAGATAGACAAAGGATTAGGGAGAGAAATATTGTGGCAGTAGAAACAAGACAGGAAGTTATAAATAATCCAGCCACTGGTTAAGTGTTGGCACACCTTAGAGATTCAATAACATTAAATCAATGAAAAACTAGAAGGGTGGTACAAGTATAGACAGAAAGAAAAAAGGGTTTTGAAGCAAGTGACCCAAACAGAAAATTATTTGATATTAAGAAGAGAGCCCATCGCCTTGGATTCCTCCTTCTATATCCCTGTCCTCTCATTTCATTCTCCCAAATCCACTAATAGTTGATAAATTCTCCCTCCACGATCAACCTCAAACAAATGCCTTCAAACTAGTTTCTGTTCAGGCTCTTATTATTACCTCTCACCTAGACTACCTCAACAACCATTTCTCCACTGGCTTTAATGACTAACTTCTGTCATCTCCAATCCATACTGTACACCACCACTACCAGAATAATCTTCCAAAAGCACTGCATGGACAGCATTTTGCCTATTACTTTCCTGCTATCCCACTGAATACTCAGGCACTCAGCATACTGGGAGGCAACTGAGAAGACAACATGGCTTCGTAGTTCAAATTCTGGCTCTGCCACTCACTACTGTGACACTAGGTAAACTACGAATTACCGGGCTCTTTTGAGCTTACTTTCTCATTTGTAAAAAAGAAAAATTACCTTTCTTACAGAATGGTTCTAAGAATATTATGTAATTTAATGTAAGTAATGAACTTAGCCCAGATCCTAGCATACATTTAATAGCTCACAAATCCCTAAACAATAACTATTAATCCCTAAATGGTCCCTATGCTTTCTCACACCTAAAACTTTGATGAAATTTATTTTCTTTCACTTTCAACTGTCTGCCAAAAGCCTACCCATCCTCTGAGCCTACTGCACATGCTACTTCCTTCATAAAGTTTTTTCTGATCCCCAGAACCGGCATATAACCTCTCCCTGCTCTATACTTTCACATTTATTCACAGAAAAGAGGCAAAGATGCTAAGAAAATTGGGTCTGGAGTCCAAAAGATGAATATGAATCCTGGTCCACCACACATACTAACTCAATGACCTCAAGCAAGTTAAAGTTTGTTAATGTTTCTGAGTCACTCTTTTCATATGCCAATTTGAAGCAGTAGAAATTTCACAGGTAAAGTGGGGGCAGAGGAGGGGAATAATAATCAAAGACTAAAAGGCTTGTTGTAGGATAATGTGAAAAATACTCTGCTACAGTAACTTGCATTCAATAAATGGTAGCTATCATTAACTAGCCATTATTACTTGTTTATTAAATTCTATGTCATAATTAGGATATACTTATGAGATGACAGCATGACTGAGCAGAGAAAAGAACTCCTACTTCAGTCCTGAATTTGAATAATGAATTTGTATATGGGAAGTATTATAAAGCTCACATAAACACCCAAAACATAGGGAATTACTTAAAATTAAGAACAGAGCCCTAATATTCCTAATATTACAAATAGTGGGAACTTTTTTTTGACTTTTGAGTCAGTCTGTAAAAAGGTAAAATAACACACAGGTAAAAGCTGCCTAACAGTGCCTGGCTATTAACAGAAAGTGCCTAATAAACAGAAGCTAGGGGCAGCCCCAGTGGCTCAGTGGTTTAGCGCTGCCTACAGCCCAGGGCCTGATCCTGGAGACCTAGGAACGAATCCCATGTCGGGCTCCCTGCATGGAGGCTGCTTTTCCCTCTGCCTGTGTCTCTGCCTCTCTCTCTCCTCTCTGTGTATTCTCATGAATAAATAAATAAAATCTTTAAAATAAATAAATAAATAAACAAACAAACAAATAAACAAACAGACAGAAGCTAGCCCTCACCCAGCCTGGTGCTCTCTGTAGAACTGAGCATATATCAGGAGCTCGATCCATGTCTTTTACTGGGAAACAGCTCTGTTCTTAGAAGATGTGCCTGCCTCTGTTTTATACAAAATAAGGACCTAAACATTCTGCACTCCTTGAGTTCCAACACATGTGAAGAATCAAGACAAGCGCTCAATCTGGGACTGTTCACAAAGACAGTCTAGAGAACCCGTACACACAGAGCTACATTCACAAGTCCAAATGAAAGTGTGAGCACGTTAAGGTTTAAAAACCTTTGAAACACAGTGACTTGATCCAGTTAAGCAAATGTCTGCTGAAGACTTTTCAAAAGTCTGTGCAGCCTTAAAAACAAACAACAGAAGTATTAAAAAGGCCTGAATTCCAGAAATAAATGAAACTCCCCTTAAAAGAGGTAAATTTTATGTTACACATATTTTTATCAAAAATTTTTAGAAAGTTTTTGAAAGGGCATAAACACATTCCAAAGTACAATGTAAATATGGAGTGCAGGACTATTTAACTTGCACAGGGTTTGGGATATACAGCGCTAGGCTACTGAATACTACTACCAATTAACATAAACCTCAAAATTTGGCAGTATCTATTTTAAAGCCATCATACGCAAGAAAAACTGAATTACTGCCAAGAACCTTCAAGCTGACAAGGTAATATACACAGTGTAGATATTACCTATAAACAGTTAACAAAATCAAAGAATTAGGTTCTTCAGCTGAAAACTGATACCAGTTATCTTGCATCTGAAGATGAAAAGGTTACACTATCTTTCATGAAGAAAATCAATGTATCAATACTTTCCCATTATTATCTATTTATCACATTTAAAATCAAAAGTTGAAGAAAAAAATCCTATAACCTCTATCTATAATTTATAAGTTGCAGCCAAAGAAATGCTCTTAATCCTATAAATACAGTAAAATCAAATGAGCTGCTTTTTCAAAGTAAGTCAGACTTATCCCAATTTTAGTAACATTGCTCAAAACAGTAAGCTTAGTATGACATACAGTTTCATGATCTGACTCCAGTTTTCATGTAGCTTCATCTCACTCATCTCTTATTATTGTTACATCACTGAGAATACTCTGCTATAATTGCTGAAGGGTCTGACTCCTGTTAATCTTTCATTCATTCCACAAATATCCAAAGAGCATTTACTAAATGCCAGACACTGTGCTGAATCCTGGGAATCAACAAGGTGGATGTGGTCAAAATACATTTAGAACACATTTTCCTATATTCTTTCTTCTCCACCAGGATTTTTTAAATGCCTTTAAAAAAAATAACATTTTATTATTTCCCCAGAGACCTACTATTTATTTCTGAATTTAGGAGGTGAACCAACACATGAAAAAGGTGACATTTCATAATCTTCAAAAAATTACAATTCTAAAGGGCTTGGTGCATTCTTAAAAGGCATCCTGAACAAATCCATCTTCTTTTCCTGGTCTAATCATTACTTCTTTCTTGCTTTCCTTTCAAATGTAACTTGGAAAAATTCCACAAACATTTACTTCCTTGTTTATACTCATATAAATGAGAAAACCTAAAGAATATCATATACCAAATAAAACCTAGTGGGATAGGACTCTGAGCTTTTTCTGAGCACTGCAGTAAAGCATCACAAAGGTCAGGCCACACTCACTTGGAATAGGCATCTACAGCCTCATCCTTCTTCACTTCTATCTCACCCTCTGTTTTTGTGCCTTTATTTGTTTCATCCAGCCAATCTGAGACATGTTTAAGGGCACATTCAACAGTAGACACCATATTCTGAACAGCTTCAAGTTCCTCTGGAGATGGATAGATTGTTGAATGTTTCACCATAACGTGGCGATCATCATTGGCAAAAGATCTAATAGATCTCTGTCAGAAGAAAGAAAACAATAAAAGTAATGCTACCTGAAAAGTATGATATATAAATATATTTAAGTCAATTCATAGCATTAATTGTCAAGCCATCATGAAACGGTTAATGTTGAGAAAATTTAAAAAATGTAAAAAATTGTATAGGAATGAAAGTAAAACCTCATTCTACTGAACTCCAAACCAGAAAATTAGAGATCTTTCATTCATGTTTTGGTAAGATTCATCCAAGTCACCCTCAGCATCATGTTCATGCTACCTTTTAGCTGAATCGAGTTAGAGACTTCAAAGATGATCATCTGTATTACATATCGTCTGTGAGAAAAACATACCTAGCTTTAACAAAGTCTCTAGGAATGCATGATGGTGACTCATGATACCCAATCACTCCTTTCCAAACTGCTGAAGACTTGCACCTTGAAAAACTGAGATGTCATAATACAGTAATAATGTAAAATACAAAGGTATGTGTTAACACTATAGAAATTCTAAACTGTGGATCAAGACGCCTGAGTGGTTCAGCAGTTGAGCATCTGCCTTCGGCTCAGGGCGTGATCCGGGGGTCCTAGGATTGAGTCCCACATCAGCTCCTTGAAGGGAGCCTGCTTCTCCCTCCACTATGTCTCTACCGCTCTCTATATCTCTCATGAATAAATAAATAAAATCTTAAAAAAAAAAAACTATGGATCATATTAGAATTCTATTTACTATTTGGTATTCAAAACTTTAATGCAAGGCCTTAATTTTTAAAATAGATTAGCAGGAGGCATTTCAAACTCCAAAATGGGGAAAATACATACTACAAAAGAATAAACTTCCCAAAGTAATTTACAAATGTATTACATTGTCAATCAAAATCCCCTCAAGATAGTTTTACTTAATACTCAACAAAAATCATTTTAAACCTCATTTGGAGGAAAAAAAACAAATCAATGAAAGTACCAAGAAATATTCTACAAAGATGGATGAATGGTACCATTAAACCAAAACAAAATATCAAAAATTTAAAAAGCAATAATTAAAATGACACGCTGGCCCAGAAATCAGTGGAGCAGATTAAAGTCTAGAAATAGAATGAATTTCATGAAAATTTAATAGAGTAGACCCTTCACTCTCATGAGTCACACTTCCAAAAACTTTTGAATATTTCCAAATTTACAAATACCATGAAGACACTTATACCAGTACACTGCAAAATGAACAGGGATAACTTGGTGAGTTTCCATGAGGCCCAAAGTATTCCCTTTAAAAGCTGGCTATAGGGATCCCTGGGTGGCGCAGCGGTTTGGCGCCTGCCTTTGGCCCAGGGCACGATCCTGGAGACCCGGGATCAAGTCCCACATCAGGCTCCCAGTGCATGGAGCCTGCTTCTCCCTCTGCCTGTGTCTCTGCCTCTCTCTATCTCTCTGTGACTTAAAATAGTCTCAATTGCTTATCAGTCCTGTCTCTTTTGTTGTTTTTGTTTGAATATTGGTGTTTAAAAATCATACTAATTTGGTACTGTACTACTGTCCCCTATAAAATGAAACAAACCATAACTAAAAAGGTAAGTGGTTTTTTGAAACCATCAATTATTATGGAATAAAAGGACTAAAAAGTCAATCACAAAGCTTTCCTTTTTTCTAGATAAAAGCCATTTCTTTCTAGATTTCTTCCTTGCTCACAGTCCACAACCAGTTTTCTAACTGGAGTCTTTTGCCACAAAGAAACAAACTCTTTAAATCACTTCTTGAGATTTACTCACATATCTCAAAATAAGCAACAAGAAAACAAAATTTGAGAAAACAAATTGGAGATGCCAGGCTGTTCTAGAGATTAATTATCAAATTATTTGACTTGGGACGCCTGGGTGGGCTCAGTGGTTGAGCGTCTGCCTTTGGCTCAGGGCATGATCCCGGATACCGGGATCAAGTCCCACATCAGACTCTATGGAGAGCCTGCTTCTCCCTCTGCCTGTGTCTCTGACTCTCTCTGCGTTTCTCATGAATAAATAAATAAATCTTTTTTAAAAAATTTTTTGACTTGCAGAAGAAGAAATTAACTAATTTTTTAGTTCTAGATGGTGAAGGAAACATGCTAATTTTGGATATTCTCTGTCATTTAGTTTTATGGTGAATTACTAAGTTACTTAGCTAAATTACTCGGTCCTGCACACTGGCTTCATCTTAACAAAATTATATACTGCTATATACCACAAACCTTTGGTGTTTCTCTCACAAATATGGATTGCCAATGTTAAATCCAAAAATGTTAAATCCAAGACCCTACTGTTTGTGACACGACAAGCATCATGAAACAATGGTGAAAGGAAGAATAAGCAGTATTATCAAAAAAAGAAGAAAAACTTGGGGAGTCAAAATGGATTTGTTTCAAGATATAAAAAACTAAATAGGAAAGAACTATGTAGAAACAGATAGTTATCATTCAAATATAAGATCTAAGCCATAAAGCAATAGTGGAAATTGGAAAACACCCACCAACTGAATTATGTAAACACAAAATTATGTAAACACCAGAAAGTCTAAACTAAATTTAAAATAAATAAACTAGGAAAGGAATTTTTATCGACTATGACAGATTAAAAAGCATTTAAATTTTAAGAAAATCAAGACTATTTATAATAAATATAAGCTGAAGAGGCACCTAATTCATATTTAAGGAAAACACAAGACACGGTATACTTTCTTACACCTCACCTAAAACTAAATGACAGAGAAAATCCCAAGTTAATTAACATTTTTTCCCACCATCCAGAACTAAAATATTTGGAGAATTTCTTCTCTAAAGAGCAAGTCAACTAAGTTATAATCCATAGAACAAATTTTTTTTAAAAAATCAACTAACACTTAAAGAAATATCATCAGACTTACTAAACAACATATTTCAAACATACTGATGATTAATATTTTTGTGCTTTTTCTCCCACTTATAACATCTTTTTTTAAGCCTTTTCTCACTTATACTTAGGGAAAAAATTCACACAACATCCTCCAGAGCCAAAATACTAGAAGAAAAAAAAATCAACATATTTTTACCAACGCAAACACTAGGCACCATAGATTATGATCTCATCTAATATCTCATCCAATTTGAGTATGAACTTTCCACAAAAAAAAAAGCAAGATTTCCCTGAGGTTAGGTTCAGTGCTCCCAATACACTCAACATTTGACCCTATTATTTTGAAAACATGGAAAAAAGGTAACTTTTTGAGTTTAATACTCAAATATTTCATAAATTCTTACACCATTCATATCACTCATTAAAGGATTGGTTCAAGATTTCTCATTTCCATTGGAAAAAATTGAACTTCAGGTAGAAGACTAGAGAAAAATTACATAATTTCAAGGTCACCTAAGCCATCCTTATTATCAGTTTGCTAATGTCAGTATTACCAGAAAATTTACTTATGAGCCTTTCCTCCTTTGTATTTAATAATATATGGCCTCAAGGCTCATGGGGCTCCCTCTTGTGGTTTAAAGGGCTCATAATAAATCTGAACTCCTTGGCTTTGCTTAAATAGTAGAGTGCCATCTTTATCTGATGCACTAGAGCCAAAAATTAACACCATTGTTTTTCACTTGCCCTCACTATTAACATTTCCAATTTTAACTACTGCAATTTTACAATGAAATTATGGAAATATAGATAATACCTACCATGGTTTTCTATAGTGTTTTAGCTTCTTTTTCCAATCCCTTCCCCACTTTCTTGTCGTCTTCACTAGACACTGTTTTGTGTGACAGTACCTCCTCATAAGCCTGAGTCCTCTGACAACTCAGAGTCAATATGGCAAAGATGTTTGAAGACTTATTCTCTGGAATACACCTGCAAAAGAAAAAGAAAAACAACTTTTCAGAAATGCTTATTTACAGTTAGTTTTATATCTGAAATTTGGAGCCCATACATGTTATTGACCAAAAGGAAATAATCGTTATAAAGTGACCTCATTTCAAACAAAAAGCTAGCATATCTTTTGAGGGCCTGGGGCCAAAGGACTAAGTAAATGGCCAAATAAGTAAGCCTCCTGGGTAAGCCACAATGTGGCAGCTGGCTGACTTGTACTCAATGAGATAAAGAGACACAGATTCAGTAAAGTAGTACTACCTGAAAAAGTAATACTACTACTGATGGCAACACACTGCAATTAACGATGTAGCTTTTCAATTAGAAACTAGCATTAGCCAGACCTATCCAAAAAGTAGTTAATATACCAGAAAATACACCACCATCATTGTTTGAAACCATGAAGCTTTTCCATTTGATACCACCGGTACACACTGGCACAATGTTCCTTCTTTAATCATTTTTAGGCCTAAAATTCAGAATGCTTTTCTGCTCTGTTCCCCTAACTCTTGATTAGACTCTGCCTCCTGACTTCAACCTATATGTGCTGTTCTGACAAACTCCTGAATATTCACTAGAACCTGACTGCATTACCCGTGGATGACTCTCACAAAATCCCACTGTGTATTTCTGCCAAGAGGCCGAATCACTATTCTATTACCCCTTTGCTCCATCTTTATGAGATTTTATTCCATATAGAGTAAAAGTAAACTCTTCTAAGCACTGATGAAATCCTTACAAGATTATAAGCCAAGATGTTAAAGAAAAACAAAAAAAACAAAACAAAAAACTAGAGAGCAACCATCAAACATGCTTAGCTACATGGATATCACCACAGAATATATAAACTCACCAAAAATAGCTTCCTCTTCATCTCAATTATCTTTCCTTTAAATTTCATTTAAACAAGGAAACCCCCCCCCCCCCGCTTTTGTCTGTAACAGTTTCCTAATACTATCAGCTGCTCTCTTAAAGAAAAAAATCCTTGGGGTGCTTGGTGGCATAGCTGGTTAAGCATCTGACTCTTGGTTTCCATCAAGGTCGTGATCTCAGGGTCCTGAGAGCAAGCCCCATATCACGCTCTATGCTCAGCACAGAGTCTACATAAAACTCTCTCTCCCTCTACCTCTGTCCCTCCTCCCTCCTGGCTCACCTGCTCACGTGCTCGCTCTCTCTCTCTCTCTCTCTCTCTTTTTCTTCTCTCTCTCTCTCTCTAATAAACAAATCTAAAACAAAAAAAAAATTTATCAGTTTTGAGGTTTTGAAACCAGTAAAGTTACATTTAACACTTCCCAATTACTACACATGAAAAAACAAACACACAAATGATACTGTGACCCACACGCAAAACTATTCATATCTATCCTGTAACCAACTTCCCTGACTCTACAAAATCCACCTGAAATAAGCTACTGAAACTTCACTTAAAAAAAGTCATGTAGGGATCCCTGGGTGGCGCAGCGGTTTGGCGCCTGCCTTTGGCCCAGGGCGCGATCCTGGAGACCCTGGATCGAATCCCACGTCGGGCTCCCGGTGCATGGAGCCTGCTTCTCCCTCTGCCTGTGTCTCTGCCTCTCTCTCTCTCACTGTGTGCCTATCATAAATAAAAAAAAAAAGTCATGTAACTGAACTAATCAACTGGACTTAATTTATCATACCTATCACACAAAGGTAGGGAGGGAACATACACATGCTGCCAATTCAAAGGGTCTTTTCATACAACAAAGTTAAGAAACAATCTAAAACAAGATCTGATGGCAAGATACATCTCAGAGATCCTGTGTAAAGACTACATAAAGAAGTCTTCGGCATTTCCCATTCCCAACCCTACTTCACCAATCTAGCAGATTCAACCATTCAGCATTTAAGCTATGAATCCAGCAGCCAAAAAAGATTGCTATGTGTTCAACTGAGAACTGACAGCAAAGTTCAAATCCTTTATTCTGTAAAAAGATAAAGTCAAAAATTCTACCATATTAAGAAAGTAGACTGAAAGCAGGGAAGAATGCTAAGAAAAAGCTAATGTAGTGGAGAAATTATGGATCACCAATAACAAGCAAGATACAGCATTCTTCAATCATTTAGCACAGAGAGTAACCACCTTACACATTCATCAAACAGCTCTGGGAACTTTTTAGGGTATTACAGTATAGTGCAATAATCCGCGACAAAAGCAGTATATATCTCAAAATTATATTGTTGGTGCTATAAAAGCAACTCAGAAATCGTCTGGCCCAACTCCACCCAGTTTACCTACCTGCTACAAATGAACTACTAAAGAGATATTAGGGATCCCTGGGTGGCGCAGCGGTTTAGCGCCTGCCTTTGGCCCAGGGCGCGATCCTGGAGACCCGGGATCGAATCCCACGTCAGGCTCCCGGTGCATGGAGCCTGCTTCTCCCTCTGCCTGTGTCTCTGCCTCTCTCTCTCTATCTGTGTGATTGTCATAAATAAATAAAAATAAATAAATAAAAAATATTAAAAAAAAAAGAAAAAAAAAAATAAAGAGATATTAAAGTCATACAACTAATCAGGGACACAGGCCTCCTGATCCAGAACCTAAATCACAGCCCAATGCTTTTTCCTTTCTGTATCAACCTGACTGAGGAAAAAAGAAAAATTTAAATTATATTTGGTAGACTATAAGGTAATAGGGAGAAACTACAACACATTTTTAAAGAGTTTCTCTTTAAAAAAAACTGTTAACAGTGGACAAAATTCTGGCCTTGAAATAAAAAAAATTTCAACTTTGCCATTAATAGCTATGTGACTTTAGAAAGTTATGACTCAGAAAATCAGTTTCTTTGGGTTTCAGTTTCTTTTATCTATGAAATGAGGAAATATTCCACTACTAATTAATAGGTAACATTTATGTAACTCATATTCTATAGCAGGCACTATTCTAAGAGCTTTTCATACATTGACTTATTTAATCCTCACAACAATTTCAACTACTATCTCCATTCACACATAAGGAAACTAGAGCATAAAAAGGTAATATAACCTAATTAAAAACACAAGGCAAAAGTACAGTACAGTAAAGCCAAGATTCAAACCTAGACAACCTTTTTCAATGATATTTTTGCTCTCAAGGCACTTACACTTACATTAAGGGATAAACTTTAGCAATTTCAAAAAATATGTCTATGTGAATTACAAAGGCTGTACAGTACACAGGCTTTAGAGCCAAACAGGCCTAGATTCAAGAATTAGCCTTGCCACTTCACAAAGCTCTCAGTCAGAGCTTTTTTACCTGTGCAATGGGGTAAATAGAAGCTACTTCAAACTAAATGAAAAATACCTAAAAGTATCTGCCAAATAGCACACACTCAATAAATGGCTTCAGTAGGGGAATAAAATCCTCAAATATCAAACAAAATGTGTTATTTATATATCAGATATGTGTAACTTTAAAACCAGAGTCTAGAAAAATATTAGGTGTGCTCTACTTTTTAATAAATGAGAGTAGCTTTATGCAGCAGGTAGAATGTATATGTATAGGCATGTGTGTGAACATGCATCACTTTTTTTAAATCAAATACTGCTTTTTCAATTAATGGTTTCTTTTAAGAGTTTTTTGTTTATAGAAAAACTGAGTGGAAAGTAGAGAAAATCCCATATACCTCTTCTCCCTGCCATACACAGTTTCTCCTACTATTCACATCTTACATTAGTGTGGTACCATTGTTACAACTGATGAACAACCAATGTTTATATGATAATATTTTTTTAAAGATTTTATTTATTTTTTTTAATTTATTTTTTTATGTATTTATTTATGAGAGAGAGAACATGAGTGGGCACGGGGGGAAGGAGAGGGAGAGGCAGACTCCTGCTGAGGAGGGAGCCCAACATGAGGCTTCATCCCAGGACCCTGGGATCATGACCTAAACCAAAAACAGACACTTAACTGACTGAGCCACACAGGAGCCCCATTTATACAGTATTCTTAACTAAAGTCCGCAGTTTACATTAGGGTTCTCTCTGTGTTGTACATTCTATAACTTGTGACAAATGTATAATGACATGCATCCACCATTACAGAATCATGCAGGACAGTTTTACTGCCCTAAAAATCCCAAGCTCCACCTAGTCAACCCTCCCTCTTCCAAATGGCATATAGTTAAAATTATATGGTATATAGTCTTTTCAGA
This sequence comes from Nyctereutes procyonoides, assembly GCF_905146905.1. NCBI lineage: Eukaryota > Metazoa > Chordata > Mammalia > Carnivora > Canidae > Nyctereutes > Nyctereutes procyonoides. The sequence goes on along the minus strand of NW_026575020.1, from coordinate 41,684,209 downwards.
TCGGCCTTTTTCATTTAGCAATATGCATTTATGATTCCTCCATTGACAATTCTTTTTATTGCTGAACGGTATTCTGGATGCACCACAGTTCATTTACTTACTTTAAGACATCTTGGTTGCTTCCAAGTTTTAGTAATTTGTGTGCTTATAAACATTTGTGTGCAGGTTTTTGTGTGGATATAGGTTTTCAACCCGTTTGGGTATATACCAAGGAGCATGATAATGGGACCATGGTAAGACAATTTTTAATTTACCCTTATAAGAAACTTCCAGGGGTGCCTGGGTGGCTCAGTCAGTTGAGCATCTGCCTTCAGCTCAGGCCATGGTCTAGGCATCCTGGGATCAGGCACTGCACCAGACTCCCTGCTCAGCAGAGTCTGCTTCTCCTCTCCCTCCTCCCATTCATCCCCACTTGCGCACTTGCTCTCTCAAATGAATAAAATCCTTTAAAAAAGAAAAGAAACTTCTAGACTCTCCATGCAGCATGGCTGTACCATTTCACACTGCCATCAGCAATAAATGAGAGCCCCTGTTGTTCCACATCCTCATCAGTATTTAGCAGTGTCAAAGTTTTGGACTTGAGCCATTCTAATAGATGTATAGTGGTATCTCATTGTTGCCTAATTTGGAATTCCCTGATGACATATAATGTTGAGTATCTTTTCATATGCTTATTTGCCATCTATACATCCACTTTGGTGATTTTTGAGCACCTATAATATGCCAGCCACTATTCTAGGCACTAGGATGCATCAGTGAAGATGAAAGACAAAAATCTCCATCTTTGTCATTTAAAAGCAGAGAGGGAAAAATAACGAAGCCATAAATGCAAAAATAAGTAAATTAGATAGTGTGTTAGAAGGTGTGAAGTGGTAGGGAAAAGAAAGAAGAGGGGCCATGAAAGTACACTAAGGCAGCATTCAGAGAGGAAGACAACTTTACAGAGATGGTCAGCCTTTACTGAGAAGGTGACACCCAAGCAAAGAACTTGAATGGCTAGAGAAGGATGAGTAAAGGGAGAAAAGGGCAGCGAGGACAGAGGGGTGACAGTGAGGGACCAGATCACTAAGGACAGAGGTTGGTAAATTTTTTCTTTAAAGGACTAAATATTAAATAGCTTAGGCTTTTTGAGCCATGAGGTCTTTACTATTTAACTCTGCCTTTATAGTACAAATGTAGCCATAGACAAGATGTGAACAACAAATGTAGCCATAGACAAGATGTGAACAAATGGCTGTGTTCCAAAAAATCTACTTACGGGCATAGAACTCTTGATTTCATATAATGTTCACATCACAAAATCCCCCTTTTTTTAAACCATTTTAAAATGTAAAAACCATTCTTAGCCTGCAGGTCATATAAAAAAAGGCAGTGGGCCAAATTTAGTCCACGAACCATAGTCTGTCAGCTTCTAATACAGGGGGTCCTTCTAGTCATTTTAAGGACTGTGGCTTTCACTAAAAGTAAGATGGGGAACCCTTACAGGGTTCTGAGCAGAGTAATAATACCAGATTCATGTTTTTAAAATGTCACTATGACTGCCATGTTGAAATACTTAATAGAGAAGGCAAAAATGAAGAAAGGAGACCACGGGGAGGTTTAGTATATATATCCTGAAAGGAAAGATGACAGGACTTCCTAACAAAATGGACATGTGAGTGTGAGTAAATTGGAAACATTGGGATTAACTTCAAGGTTTTTGGCCTGAGCAGATGAGTTAGGAAAGGTGAAAGGAGAGCTGGTTTGGGGATTAAGATTAGGAATTCAGCTTTGTACATGCTGAATTCCAGATACTGGAATTAGATATATTAAGTGGGCAACTGGATATGAAACTATAGTTACTTTAGAAGAGAGGTCCAGATTAGGATATACACTTGGTACTTTTCAGTATAAAGGTAGCATATAAAGCCACAAGATCACCGAGGGAGTAGGTATACCACTGAATGGGATAAAGCAGACTACAGTCAGAGAAGTGGTGGCCTAAGAAGTAGGAGGAAAATAAGACTATGTTGTTCTGAAGGCCAAGTATAGAAAACTTATAAATAAGGCAAGCACCTTGAATTAAAAACAAGGGAAAAAAAATCAAAAACAAAAAACAAGAAAAGGTATATTCTCATATACCATGAGAATGGAAATCCTGAGTTTTGCTCCTTGCTTTACTACAAAGGATATTTCTACTTTTTTTTTAATGATTTTATTTATTTATTCATAGAGACACACACACAGAGAGAGAGAGAGAGAGAGAGAGAGAGAGAGAGAGAGAGAGAGGCAGGCAGGCAGAGGGAGAAGCAAGCTCCATGCAGGGAGCCTGATGTGGGACTCGATCCAGGGTCCTCAGGATCAAACCCTGGGCTGCAGGCGGCGCTAAACCGCTGCGCCACCGGGGCTGCCCACAAAGGATATTTCTAAATCAAAGATACCTATATTACAAAATCTATACACTACAGTGTCTAGTTTTGCCATGTTTTACCATTTACCGGAACCTACCTCTCCTACATTATTTTCTCCCTACCCCAGCCCTTCTTTGGAGGAAACTAAACCCTGAGAACATCAAGTTCCCCCTTTAAAACCTTCCATGATTAATTATTACCTAAGCAACCAGCATTCCATTCATCCACTCTGTGTGGCACCAAGGTCCTCCTTTACACAACATTACTGTAATTCTTTCCCTGTCTTCTCTCACCACTGCGGTACCAGCCAAAATGAGAATAAAGACTCTTCCCCAGAACATCCTGCAATGTGCTACTGCCTAACTTTATATTCAACCTTTCCCTTACCTGGACTGCAACCTCTACTCAATGATGATCTGTCATTATTCTACTCAACTGTCCATCTCAAATCTACCTCTCCATGAAGCTTTACCTCGTACTTGAGATCAATATCATTTCTTCCTTGAGCCATCCAGCATTTTTTCAACCTCCTAATACCTGGCTTCAGTTATTTTTATCGTAAGTTTCTTAATGAAATAACTTATCTCCACAGCACCTCCTACAATGACCTACGCTCAGGAGAGGCTCAATAAAAATCTGAATTCAACCCTAGATTTAGCTTTCCTTAGAGAGCACCTAACTACAGAATCTATCTGAAAGGTCACCATCTCTTCCCATATATTTCCATGGCAGTCATCATTACAGTAATTTACAAGAATTTCTGACTCTTCCTCCATAAACACAAACTCTATTAAATAATTTCATTAGTTATTTGACTAATTTCACCCATCTTGGATTAATCCCTCAAATCCTCTCCCTTTCCTTCAGGACTTTACTACTTAGCTCACCGAAACACATTCAATTCCTACTCCTGGCATATTTCTTAGCAATTTCAGTAACCACAGAGATGATGCTTCTAAGATTCTGGGCTCTCCATTCCTTATATTCCTTCCTCCAATATTCTCATCTTCCTTCCTACTTTAGACAATACCCACTCCCTACCAAGGCTCCTAATCCCCTAATCCTACCACCTTTCACAATCCTTCTCCCTTTCCACACCCTCACTTCTATCTTTATTTGACTGAAAGTACAAAATCCATCATTTGTCACTGATTCACACAACAACTCTTTTTGTTATTTATCCCCTCCTGACAAAACTCCAACTCTGCTTAAATCCAACCCTCCTGGCTATGCCTCACCAATAACCCTGGGCAGCTGGATGTGACTTGGGGGGAGGTGGGGGATAAGCACACAATTGTGCTTATTGGTCTTTTTTCTAAATTCATGATCTATCCCTCAAAAGGCCCAATAATCAATAGTTCTCAAACAGTACTGCAACCCTGAGGGATTTGAAAATGTGAGGCAGAGTTGGCAGAGTTTCTTGGTTGTCATAATGACTAGGTAAGTAATCCTAGCATTTGGTATCCCAGGACGCCAAACATCCTTCAACGTCCACATAGCCCCACTGGAAGAAAAAAAAAAAAAAATTCAGAAGCACCTGGGTGGCTCAGTTGGTTAAGCAATCTCACTTCAGGGCAGCCCGGCTGGCTCAGCAGTTTAGCACCACCTTCAGCCCAGGGCGTGATCCTGGAGACCCAAGACTGAGTCTCACGTCATGCTCCCTGCATGGAGCCTGCTTCTCCCTCTGCCTGTGTCTCTGCTCGCTCTCTCTCTCTCTCTCGAATAAATAAATGAAAATACACTTAAAAAAAATAAAACAATCTGACTTCAGCTCAGGTCATAATCTCACAGTCTTTGGATCAGCCCCAGTTGGGCTCCCTGCTCAGGGAGGGGTCTGCTCGTCCCTTTCCCTCTGCCCCCTGTGCACTCACATGTGTGCTCTCTCTCAAATAAATGAAGTCTTACCAAAAAAAAAAAAAAAGAAGAAGAAGAAGAAGAAGAAAGAAAGTTCACTTTCTTAACGATTATTTCACATCTTTTTTCAAACACCTATACCTCCCTCCCATATCCTCACAATTGATTGCTCATCCTGCTTTCTATTTCATTCAAAATAACACTGCTGCATCTTTTCCCATATATTCTTCCTCCTTATTACTATGAATGAATTGTTCCTATTCCAATTTAGTGGACAGTTCTCAATGAATTGTTCCTATTCCTATTTAGTGGAGAGCCCCCAACTCAAACCCTACTAAATCCCATCTCCCTTTGCCTACTCAAGTATATGGCTCCAGTAATCATGCCCTTGGTTCTCTCTTGCATAACTTCCTTGACCTCTAGTTCCCTCTTTTAGAGCATAATTCTTTGAGTTTATACTTTTGGTTTCCATTTTCTCTCCTCTCATTTCTGTAATTCACCCCAATGCTCTACTAGAACAGCTCTTGCCAAGATCCCTAAGATTCCAATGGTGTTTAAATACTGTGAACAATTCTCAGTCCTCACCTTAGCTGATGTCTCTCAGCAACAAGTAACACAGCTAACTCCCTACTTAAAACATTTTACTTCCCTTGGCTTCCATCCAGTACTATAACTGTACTCCTAGTTCTCCTCCTCCTTCATAAATTACTCCACTCGCTCCATTCTTTTTATCTCCAGAGCCTCTAAATGCTTGGAATGCCTCAGAACTCAGCCCTCAAACTGAATCCCTTCACCACTGTACATGTACTCACTTGGCAATCTCACTCAGGCTTGAGACTTTAAACACCTCAAGGACCACCAAATTTATTTCACCGTGAGTTCCAGATTCACAGTCAAATATACAATCAATATATCTACCTGGATGTCTAATAAACATCTTAAATGTGCCCTAGACCAATTCCTGATCTGTCCCCCAAAAAAACAAAAACAAACTTTGTTCCTTCCAGTGTTCCCTCACTCATAAAAAGGCAACTATACCCCTGTCCTCCAATAGCTTATGCCAAAAAGTCATCTGTGACAGTTATCTTCCCATCACACCCCACATCGAATCCATCACCAAATCTTTCACCTTTACCCTGTTCTCTTTACCTAGAACAACAGCATCCAGAGCATTCCCTTTAAAATTTAAATTACATGTCATTCTTTTTGAGTTTTTATTTAAATTCTAGTTAACATAGTGCAATATTAGTTTCAAGAGTAGAATTTAGTGATTCATCATTTACATATAACACTCAGTGCTCATCACAAGTACCCTCCTTTATGTCCATCCCCCATTTAGTCCATCCCTCACCTACCTCCCCTCCAGCAACCCTGTTTTTTCTCTATAGTTAGGAATCTCTTATGGTTTGCCTCCCACTCTTTTTTTTTCCCTTCCCCTATGTTCATCTGTTTTGTTTCTTAGATTCCACAAAGGAATGAAATCATGTGGTATCTTTCTCTGACTTATTTTGCTTAGCATAATACACTCTAGCTCCATCCACATCATTGCAAATGGCAAGATTTCATTCTTTTTGATGGCTGAGTAATATTCCAATGTTTGTACATGTATACACATATTTTTTTCTTGGGGGGGATTTTATTTATTTGAGAGAGAGAGAGAGAGAGAGAGAGAGAGAGAGAGAACGCACAAGCTAAGGGAGGGGCAGAGGGAGAGGAAGCAGCAGACTTCTCTTTGTGCCAGGAGCTAGATGTGCAGCTCGATCCCAGGACCCTCAATCATGAACTGAACTGAAGGTAGATGCATAACCAATTGGGCCACTCAGGCGCCCCTATACTACATCTTCTTTGACCATTCATCAGTTGATGGACATTTGAGATCTTTCCATAATTTGGATGCTGATAGGTCATGTCATTCTTTGCTCAAAATCTTCCATTGGCTTTCGGTCTGAGTAAACACTTCATATATAATGGCCTATAAATCAATAAATAATCTGATTCCTCTTAACTTCTTGGCCTCATTCCCCACTGCTTTCCTCTTCACTGATTATGTCCCGTCCACACTAGTACCCTTGCTATTTCTCAAACAATTCACAGCTTCCCCTCCTCAGAGCCTTTACATTTGCTATTTATTACCACAGATATGCATATACATCCTTCTCTTATGTTTTAGGTGTTTTCTCAAATGTCCTTATCATGAGCCTATCCTTGATCATCCTATAGAAAATAGCAACCCCTCTTCCAGCCCCTCTTTGAGCTGTTTATATCTCTCCATAGGATTTACCACTGACATGATATCTTTGCCTATTCTTTGTTTTGCAACACCTAGAACAATGCTTGGCACAAAGGAGAAATTCAAATGAATTTTTCAAAATATTTTCTCATACAGCATTACATTCAATGTTCACAATACTGAAAAGTAGTAAAAAAATGTAATAAATGGTATATCTTATAATCTTTTAAAATATGAAAGCACAAATATACAAAAATGCTAAATGACTTGTCTATGACCACACATCAGCAGAGCTATCCCTAGAACTGGAGTTGGGTCTCTGGCATCTTTTCCAACTCACATCACTGTTCCCATGAGTAAATCAAGGAGTAAGTGTGTATGTAATTTGGCACAGCTCAACCTGAAATCTAGTCCTTTATATCACAATCAAACATAAAGTAGCACCTGAACATGCCTCAATAGCTGTTTATTTTCTTTTCACTAAAAGGCTGTGATAGAGGACATCAGACTACCTTTGAAATCTGCAGATCTTGTGACAAGTCTAATCAAAAGGAAAGAGGAGTAATGAATGTTCCAAGAAATAGTTAAGTATTCAAGTATTCTCTGTCCTCCTGTGCTAACTGCAGCACACTTAACACTGAAGAGTAAACCAGTACCTTGGTATAAACAAGCTTCAAAGGGTGTCTTGGTTCTCAAAAGACTTTTTGTTGCCATTCTACAGAACAGAGCATAGCAAAGAAACTGTATCTGGAGAGGATGGACATGATTATTTTTCGTAATTAGTGAAGTTTGCAAAACAACCTCAGAACCTGCAATCTAGTTATAAACAAGCAGGAATGTTAAAAATCACCAATTTTAAAACAAGTAGAAGTTACTTTTCACCTTGGCAAAATAAACAATTGGTTTTGACTCAAAAAATACATAAATTCACTAAGTATTGTCAATACAGAAAAATTTTCCATATATAACAGTACTAAAAATTAAGAGACAGATTAGATCCTTCAGTAATATAATAATTTAATTTCCAGACTCTTGCCAACACTCATTCTCCTCTTTCTGGCATCCTCTGCCACAGTTGGAAACTGTGTATCTAGGTCAGAAAAGACAAGTTGCTTTTCAGAACAGCTCAATATCTTTGGCACAAGTGTTGATATAACTCAATCCTTTCATAAACTCCTTTTAAAATACATTATGATGTAAATCACAAGATTAGTACTGTACAGACAGTACATGCAGGCTAATATTTAAGAAAAGGCACTGGAAAAAACATATGCTAGATTTACAAAACTGATATAGGTCATGAGTTTGAGCTCCACCTTGGGGATACAGATTACTAAAAAAGGAGTAAGTAAAGTTAAAAAAGAAAAAAACCTGATAGAGGTAATGGACTAAAGAAAAATATAAGGTAGCCAATACAATGTAATTAGTATAAGAGCAATGGGTTTAGGGTCAGAAGATCTGCCGTCCTATGCTCTGCTACTAATGAAATGGTCAATTTCAAACAAATCTCAACCTGAGTCTGATTTTTTTTATTTATAAAGTAAAAAGGTTAGACTACACGTAGATTAGTTTTCAGGTACAGTCTGTTTAAACATGATTTAAACCAGAAATCTAAAACCAGAAATCTAAAAATACATTTTATATGAGACATATTAAATTTAATCCTTAAAAAGTATAGGTTTTTAAATGTAATCATATTTTAAATATTGTATATAAAACTAAAAACTAAATAGTTGGGGAAATTTGAATATGGAATAATTTGGTAACATTATGGAATTACCTTTAAAGGGTGATAATCGTATTGTATGGGTTTCTCTTCGTGGGGTGTTCATATCTAATTTGAGAGATACATACTATTTACAGATGAAATTACATGAAAATTTGGAATTTTTCTTTAGAATACTGTAGTTGAGGGCAGTCCCAGTGGCTCAGCGGTTTAGCGCCACCTTCAGGCCAGGGCGTGCTCCTGGAGATCCGGGATCAAGTCCCACACCTCAGGCTCCTTGCGTGGAGCCTGCTTCTCCCTCTGCCTGTTTCTCTGCCCACCCTCCCCACCCCACCCCCGTGTATGTGTCTGTGTGTGTATGTGTGTATGTGTGTGCCTCATGAATAAATAAATAAATAAAATGTTTAAAAAAATACTGTAGTTGAGAGGTTGCAGGATAATGAAATAAGACTGGACTTATGTTGCTAATTATTACAAACTGATGCCCATGGTTCATGGGCACTCTCTCTACTTGTATATGTTCAAGTATCTCCATAAGAGGAGTTTTTTTGTTGTTTTTTTAAGATTTTTTAAATTTTTTATTCATGAGAGACACAGAGAGAGAGGCAGAGACACAGACAGAGGGAGAAGCAGGTTCCTCACAGGAAGCTCAATGTAGGACTTGATTCCGGGACCTGGGGATCACAACCAGAGACAAAGGCACACACGCTTAACCACTGAGCCACCCAGGTACTCCCATAAGAAGGTTTTTAAATAGGAGCAAATTTACCAAGAATCTGAACAGCCAATTTTCAATTTAGCTGTAGTAAAATGAGACTTTCATGTCATATTTTCTTCCAGCACAACATGTCTGTTTTAGAGAATCCATTATATTAAATCTGCACAAAACCAAAACTATAAAACCATCTTGGGAAGCAATTTAGTAATAACTGAAAGTCAAAGGTGCAGATACCCTACAGCAACAATACTATTTCTGGTTACGTTATAGAGAGAAATTCCAACACAAACACAGTAAGACAGGTTACAATCAGTGTTCACTGCAGCAGTTTTTACTCATAAAACCCTGGAAACCTAAATGTCCATCAACAAGAGAATTGATGATATAAACTGTGTAGTTAATGAATTACAGTGACATTTCATCATTTCTAAATCCACAACAATATTGGGTGGAAAAGCTAGTTTCAGAATAATATATACAAAGTGATTCCTTTTATAAAGCTAGAAAATGCATAAAATGTTATATACAATTTATGGATAAATTATTTTTAGTGTAAAAACCATTCAAGGTAAAGACAAAAAAATTCAGGAGTGGTTATCACTGGGAAAAGAAGAATAGAACAGCATCAAGGAGGGATACACAATAAAGCAAATTTGGCAAAATCCTAGTTTGTCAAAACGTTGTGTGTGGTAAGTATACATTATTTATTATATTCTATTTTGTCCGTATGCCCGAAAAATTTTAGAATTTCAAAATATTTTAAAAATTATGCCCTCATGTATAAAATATTCAGAAACAAAAAGGAACCTTGGTCCTCTTGAGTAGGAAGTTATTTTAGCTCTTACCATTTGAAAATTACCAAATCTTTCAATTTAAAATACTGATGTTGGATAGAAGATACAAGAAAGTTCCCCCATCAAAGAAGACTAAAAAGTTGTGTCTGTGTGTGTGCGCACGTGTATTTAAGTGGAATGAGACATATTCCTGCATAGATATATCCAGGGGAATAACCAAACACTTTTAAAGTATTAGAGAGTATAGGCTAAAGCCACTGTCACTGTTTGAAAGTACCAAAACCATACAAGAGGAATAATGTTTCAGAAACATTCTAATTCTAAATAAAGATCAAGTAGTACTTTTGTTAGGGCAACTATGGAAAGTCTAAGATGTTTCCCAAGTCTCTATAACCCTAGCAGAACTCAATTACCAAGTTCTGTCTCCCCTAAAGATTTATCAGGATTTAAAAAAAAAAAAAGATTTATCAGGATTTGATTATAGGCTTTGTTATGCAAAGGTTCAGAGTAGGGTTTTACTCTTGAGCAAAAGTCAGAAAATCTTTTCTCACAGGGACAATGTAGTGAATACTGTAGGCTTCCCAGGCCTACAGTCTCAGTGGCAATACTGAACTTTGTCACTGTAGGATGAAAATAAACGGGTGTGGTTGTGTTTTAGTAAAACTTTATTGACATAGTTTGCCAATCCTTGCTTTACCTCAGTTCTTTCTAGTATTTCACTCACATGCCCAAGGCGTCAAGCAGGTCTCTCTCTTTCAATTCTGCCTGGCCCAGAGCGCCAATATCTCACAATTGTACACCCTCTAGAATCTCTGTTCCATTCCCAACTCTGGGGCAGCCACTCTGATAAACCTTCTGGCCTTCTCCCCCAGGAACAGTCCAACTCTTCGCCAAGAATTCATAAGGAACATCCACAGAAACATTTAGGAACCCCTCCAACAGAGCTTCCTCTTTTCCAGTGTTCCTCCCTAAAGATTCTAGCCATTCTACCTGCCCCAAATACTGACTCAACAGTTAGTCCACCATGCTCTGCCTGGATTCCAGCTCAAGAAATTGTTCTCAGGCAGAGAGCAGGGGCAATCATGGGACCCATTTCATGAATTTCAAGATCACAGATAGGCCTATTGTCTAAAGCCTCAAATAGCTGCCTCAGATATTTTGTCCAGTTTCATATATTTTTCTTAATGGCACAAAGGCTAGTCCAGAACCAGAAGTTGTAGTCAATAAACATTCTAGTTTCTACTGTATATGAAGACCTCTCCTGAGGCATAGCTAAATCTGAAGCAATGGCATAATCCAAAGGACATCAGGGTGAGAATAGCCATTTATTTATTCATTCATCCATCTATCCATCCAACAAATACTACCAGGAGCACGCTGACTTTATGTCTTTTTTTTTTAAGATTTTATTTATTTATTCATGAGAGACACAGAGAGAGAGAGAGAGAGAGAGAGAGAGAGAGAGAGAGAGGGAGAGAGAGAGGCAGAGACACATGCAGACACAGAAGCAGGCTCCATGCAGGGAGCCTGTCGTGGGACTCGATCCCGGGTCTCCAGGATCACACTCCGAGCTGCAGGGGCGCTAAACTGCTGTGCCACCGGGGCTTGCCCTGACTTTATGTCTTTAAATCTCAGTATTAGCACAGCCTACATAGGACTACAACTTGCCCTGCCAATCACCCAGGTTTTAGGTAAGGATTAAAGGTGAGGAAATATAAACAGGCACTTGATAAAGCCCTACACAAATACACGTTATTTTTGTGATGACTAACAATAGATACTTATTGTTATTATATACTTATTAATAAAGCACAAGAAGTTCTCTGGGTACACTTTCCCAACAACAGAAACATGTAAAAGGATGGCTTTGAAAGAGCAGGGTATATGTGTATGCACATGCATGCGTACACATGCTCCAGAGGGGAGGAGATTTTAGAATTCAAATCTGCCCGAGAACAAAGTACAAAATATACGGAAGTGACAGGAAATATGAGTACCTGCCGTACAAATGCTTGTGGCAAGCCGAATCAACAGGAAAATAACATTTAAGTGAAGTCCTTTTTAGAAATTTAAAACCAGGGGATCCCTGGGTGGCTCAGCGGCTTAGTGCCTGCCTTTGGCCCAGGGTGTGATCCTGCAGTCCCGGGAACGAGTCCTGCGTCAGGCTCCCTGCATGGAGCCTGCTTCTCCCTCTGCCTGTGTCTCTGCCTCTCTGTGTGTGTGTGTGTGTGTGTGTGTGTGTGTCTCTATGAATAAATAAATAAAATCTTAAAAAAAAATTTAAAAACAAAGTATAGAAAAATAATTTCTGAAAATGTTTTATTGCAGTTGCTTAAGCTTTATTCTATTTTAAAATACAAAAACAAAAATAATATAAATAATAATAACAAAAATAATATATTCATGTAACATCCTTTTAGTGTTTGTCTAAATGGATTAGGAAAATCATAATCATTTTTTTACCAATAGTCGTCATAAAAAAAAATTTCTGAAGCATATAGTGAGGTCCAGGAAAGGGTAAGTCATTCAAGGAACATATAGGCTGATAAGAGGTTAGGGAAAAACCATGATAGCAGACCAGGTCACTGAATTTAAAGCACAAACATGAATCCAGCTTTTAACAAGGGTTTATTTTCTTTGGGGTGCTGGGGATGAGCAATAAGTATCATTTACATTTTAAGCTACATTCTGCCTTCTCTGTTGTTCTACCACTGCACTCTCAGGCCTTTAAATAAATGTCATGTGTAATGTTAACAGATTTTAGCATATAAAATAAGAAAATTCTTTAAAGACACAGAAATGTTGACTATAAAATAAATTATATTCATGTATATTAAAATCAAGAACTTTTGGTCCTCAAAAACACCCTAAAGAAAGTCAAAAGTCACAAACTGAAAAGACTTTTGGAATATATATATCCAACAAAGGTATCAAAGCTACATTAAGATGACTTAAAATCCAGAAGAAAAGCACAAATAATCCAGGTTAAAAAAAAAACCCACCAGAGGTCACAAACAAGCATTTCAGAGTAAAACACACAGACAGACACACACACACACACACACACACACACACCCAATAAAGTATAAATGAGTATACCATTTATACCCATTCAAGCTGCAAAAATTAAGTCTGACAATTCCAAGTGTTAGAAAGGATATGTGCATAGGGTCTTTAGAGATTAATAGTGGGAAAAAATGTCTAGCATAATTTCCACAAATTGAACAATCCCATACTCTATTACTCAGGGATCTTACTCTGAGGTAAGAGAAACTTACCAGTACAAGACATGTATTAAAATGATCATAGCAAAAAAATAAATAAATAAATAAAAATAAAATAAAATGATCATAGCAAAGTTGTTCACATTAGCAAAAATCTATAAAACATGGAAAATGCCCATTTGCAGGAGAATGAATAAACCATGTTACATTGATATAACGGATTATTACTCAGCAAAGTGAAGGGATTACAGTTACATGCAACATCATGGGTAAATCTTGGCAATACAATACTAAATAAAACTACAAAGTCCCAAATGATTACATATATAACGTCTTCTTTGTAAAATTAAAGCCAAAATAAAAAGATATACTTTCTAAGAATCCTAAAGATATGATGAAGCTATACAAAACCAGAAAAGTAGAGAATGAAGAACACAGAAGTTCTAAAGGGAGGCAAGAGGCATGAGGGTGGAAGAACCTAAATAGTCAGATATAGATTATTAAGGATGTATCCTTTTATTCTGGTTGGTTCACAGGGGTTTCTTCATTCCTTAAAAAGAAAATAAGAAGCACCTGGATGGCTCAGTCAGTCAAGTGTCCAACTCTTGATTTTTGTTCCTGTCGTGATCTCAGGATCCTGGAATGAAGCCCCAAATCAGGCTCTATGCTCAGTGGGGAGTCAGATTCTTTCCCTCTGCCCTTGCCCCTACCCTTCACACATGCCCACACGAGCAGCCCCCCCAAATGAATAAATCTTTAAACATAAATAAAACAAAAACAAGGCTATATATGAGCATACCCTAAATGAGGACTATAGCTAACCCATTATCCAATTCCATCTACATTATATCCAACTTTTTAAAAAGCTTCCAAGCCTCTGTTAACTAAAGCCTATGTTGACTAGGCTGACTTTTGGTCTTCTTGACTGGAGTATAACTTTATTAAAGTCAAATCAACTGTAAACAGCTGTTATACCATTTTTCCTAATGTAGATAACTCTAAAAATATGAATTGCTGACATGGTATCCTAAGTTATTATGTCTAAGTCACATACTATGATTGGACTCCTGGCATACTCAATACAACACTATTCATGAAACTGCAATTTAATAAGTACTCATAGTTTGCTACATACTGGAAAGGGAACAAAAACTTCCATGTCCATAGAAAATATCCCTGTATTTTATAAGATAACTTGTTTCTTGCTTAACTCTTAAAATATAGATGCCAACTCAAAAGTCTTGTAACTCATAAATGACACTTCCAAGTCAACCTCGGTATTTTTTCACAACCTCTGTTCAGAAAAAGAACAAGTAAAATGCAAAAATTCTTCCTTAATGTAGATTTTTCTCAGCTATTAGAAAACTTAAAATCAGGGTTTTTGTAACAACTAACTCAACTACTTAGTAAGCGTACATATTTAACATTCAAGAAAAAATAAGACTATAAAAACAATTTGTACTCAATCTGCACAGTTTGTAATTTCCAATTAATATGGTGTTTCTAGAACCATATATTCACTTACCTCAGAGAGGTTCAGGAGGAAAACAGTATATAACCAATAAACACATATTAAAAATGACCTTCCTATGTAAAAGAAGTCCCCTTGTCTGAATTTACCATGGGAAATAAACTTCAAACTTCTAAAATAAGGTATTTATTAGCAGGAAAGCTTTAAATTGTTTAATTATCTGGGTAATACTAAACCAAAAAAGAGAGAGAGAAAGACAAAGGGGAAAGACCAAGCAACACAAGTAATGACGTGAAAAATAAATTGTTATTTTGTGAAGTGTTATTATTCACTTGTCAAACACTCCCAGATTTCCTAGGTTTTCCCAAGATAGAGTCTTCACATCACTATCAGTGATCTTACCTTCAAACAAGTGGGATAAAAACATTAGAGGCAATATTGAAATAGGAATTATTTCCTACCTGCATTATCATCAGGCAGATAAGACACCAATTTGTGAATAAACTCGTCTTAATACACATCACCCTACAATATACAAAGCAATTCTTACAAAGCATTACACAAAGTAAATTCAGCATCACAGACAATTCTGTGTGATTCAAAGTCTCATCTGACAGATGGAAAAACAGGATCATAAATTAAAGAACTCTTACAAGATCACTCAACTACCAAATGGCAGCAATTTAAAATGCAAACTCAGGTCTACTGACAGACTTTTTACTCACAAAAAATAAAGGAAAAAAATGTAATGTAAATCAGGACACCAGGAGCTATATAAAGTTTAAACAGCCACTAACAGCCACAAAGACCTTTCCCCTGGCTCTGTGGATTCTTGCTTCCCGAAAAATAAAGACTTCCCACCCTATGTGCTTCACAAGGCTACTGTGAGGATCATGGAGTAACAGCTGGCCAAGTATTCCAGAAAGTACAGTGTTATATAAAAAGGGAAGATGACCTTTCCAACCTAAACAATGACAGTGAGTCCTCAACTCAAGGAACAGCAACACAATACCATGAGCTTGTGACTGGTGTGTGTATGTGTGTGTGTGTGTGTGTGTGTGTTTTCTTTCCTTTTCTTCAGTCTGCAACAAATTCTGCAGTCAAGAAGAATCTGGACTAAATCTCAATTATTCAGTGTATGATTCATAAATGGAAAAACACAACCAGTAGGTTATTTATCAAAACTTGATAGTTCATCAAGACAGGAAAACAGAATAAATTCTCTCTGGCCTAAAAAGGCCTCCCCAATCTCTATCAGTAATAATGATGATGCCATAGTAATAATAGCACTGTTTGCTGTATGCCAAGAACTTGGATAAGCATTTTACCTGCATTACTCCATTTAATCCTCAAAAACCCTCTGTGGGAGATGTGATTATACCAAGTTTACAGAGGAAACAATAGTCTAGAAGAGTGAGTAACTTACCTGAGATCAAGCAGCTAGTCAATGGCAAAGTCAGGATTCAAACCAGATAACCTATCTACAGAACTAGAAGCTCCTCATGACTCATTCTGCTATAAAGCATCTGCCAAAAATGCCCACTCATCTCTCAAAGGCTACCTCTCTAGGAAGCCTTCCTTCACCCCAACCCTAGTCTAAATCCAATTCAGTTCTCTCTTCAAAGCATCATTTCATTTCTTCTGTGGTATAACCTATCTTAAACAGTTATCAAAGAACATAAAATTAACAATATTATGAATTTTTACATACATATATGCATACACACAAACACACATATATACACATATTCGTGTGGAGAAGAACACCTGAGTCTTGGGTTCCTCATCCCTGAAGAACCATCTACATCAACAAGACCCATTTTGAAACTAAACAAGAATGTCTTTAGTCATTCTTTTTTTTTTTTTTGTCTTTAGACATTCTTAACAGAGACATTATCCGCCCAGTATCATAGGGTGCGTGAGAGAACCAAGACATGAATTCATGTTTATTTATATATTAATCTTATTTATGCTTATTTATGATTTATGTACTAAATCAGCTGCTTGATTGCAAAGCCCAGTGTTCCTAATACTATGTACACATTTAGCCTCTCAGATCTTTTTTTTTTTTAAGATTTTATTTATTTATTTATGAGAGGCACAGAGAAAGGCAGAGATACAGGCAGAGGGAGAAGTCCCCCTGATGCGGGACTCGATTCCAAGACCCCATGATCATGACCTGAGCCAAAGGCAGACACTCAACCACTAAGCCACCCAAGTGCCCCTCAGATCTTAATTATTATTTTTTTTATTCTTAAGGACGGACCTGGGGTAGGGACCAGAACCATGCCAATCCCATTTGCTATTGAGTCAACAAATACTCATTGGAACAAAATTATAGAAACTAAATAAACACATTGTTGCTAATGTTTAAAACTCCAGCTTCCAGAGAAGCCTGGGTGGCTCAGCGGTTGAGTACCTGCCTTCAGCTCAGGGTGTGATCCCGCAGTCTGGGGATCAAGTCCTACATTGGGCTCCCTGCATGGAGCCTGCTTCTCCCTCTGCCTATAGGTCTCTGCCTCTCTCTCTCTCTCTCAAATAAATAAATAAATAAATAAATAAATAAATAAATAAATAAATAAAATCTTTTAAAAAAACCAACAATAACAACTCCAGCTTCCAAGTGAGATTCTAGACTCTAGTTTTTCCAGAGGACAAAGTTAGGCCTACTCCCTCTCTATCCCCAGTAACAATGAGAAAAAGAAAAGACTTCTAAAATCTGACTTCCCACCTCCACTGGAAAGTACACTCAAGCATGCTTATTCAGTAACCTATTCTCAGAAATAAGATGCTCAACACTTGGAATAAAAATTTCAAAATACTACCATTAAAAAAAAAGCATCATGCATTTAGTTCCTCTAGACTTAGAATACGTTCATTGAAAGGCAATTTCTCTAGCAAAATCATTCCAAAAAGTTAAGTAAGTTAAGTTAAACCTCACTTAAAATTACAATTAGCTGCTTGTCGGGTATTGTCAGTAAAGGCATCTGTTTTTGTTTTTTTTTTAAGATTTTTTATTTATTCATTTATGATAGACACACACAGAGAGAAAGAGAGAGAGAGAGAGAGAGAGAGAGAGGCAGAGGGAGAAGCAGGCTCCATGCCAGGAGCCCGACGTGGGACTCGATCCCGGGACTCCAAGATCACGTCCTGGGCCAAAGGCAGGCGCCAAACCGCTGAGCCACCCAGGGATCCCCAAGGCATCTGGTTTTATGCTGAACTATTTAACCTTAAAAGAAACACATAAGTGGTGTCCATTCTTAAATAATTTCCCATTCTCCTTTGTGACAATATTTGAAGATACTGGCATTTTAATATTATAAATCCACACTGCTTCTCTGACATGTTTGCTTTTCTACTTCTTAAAAGATTAATGAGCCCTCACTTAAATGCATTCCTAGTCCATTGGTCCTGATGCTTCAATGACTTTATACAATTTCCCTTGGAAAAAAATGTTAACAAAGAAGTGTTTTTTTTATTCTTCATACCTATGGCGGAAGCTTATTAGTTAGTATCCTCAGGTTACCTGCCATTTTCTGAAGAGACAATGTTAAAGAGAATCCAGAGATAATATTTCTAAGTTCAGCTACCAACACAATTCCTACACCTTTCCTATGGCATATTTATAGTTTCCTCCTATGATACACTGTTTCATCACAGATTTAACTAACACTACCTCCTTCTCTCTCTTCTGACTACAGATACCTTTTTTTTTTTTTTTTGAGAGTGAGAGAGAGCGATCATGGGCGGGTGGAGGGGGCAAGGAGTAGAAGGAGAGGGAGAGAGAAATTTTAGCAGAGTCTGCACAGAGTGTGAGTTCAACACAGGGCTCATCTCACAATCCTGAGATCAGGATTGGAGCTAAAACCAAGAGTCAGAGGCTTAACTGCGCCACCTAGGCGCCCCCCTGATTACAGATTTTTAACATGGAATATTTTCTTCACTATTATTTTTATTGATAAAATGAATTAACTGTGGAAATTAGGAATGATATGTAATATGTAATCACAAAAATGATGGAATGGGGAAATGGCCTAAGTGAATCACATAGCTTATCCATACATTAATACAACTTCAAAGGTTTTACATTCCCTATACCTAGGTACAGAGGTATGAAAAGATAATTTGGTTAGTAATATTTACCCAAACACATTCTATTGCTAACCAAAATCCTGATTAATCATGTACCAGACATTGGTTACTAATATGCATCATCTCATTTAGTAATGACAATAATAAAATTATGCCAAATACTTAAATCATGCTTACTCTGTTCCAACCATTGTTCTAAGTACACTGCCTATAATAACTTATTTAATCCTCAGAACAACTATGACATAAGTACTCTAATGATTTCAAATTCACAAGTGGTGAAACTGAGGCTTTGAAAAGTTAAACTTACAGTATTACTGAGGAAATGATACAGCCATAATTCAAATTTAGGTTGAAATATGGAGTTAGGACAAACTCACCCTCCAAGTAATTCTTTTGATTTCATTTTATCACCCCATCTCAAACAACTCATCAAGACTCCCTGCCACCAAGGGACACGTGAGTGGCTGAGTGGTTGAGCATCTGCCTACGGCTCAGGACGTGATCCCAGAGTCCCAGGATCGAGTCCCACATTGAGCTCCCCGCACGGAGCCTGCCTCTCCCTCTGCCTATGTCTCTGCCTCTCCCTCTGCCTATGTCTCTGCCTCTCTCTGTGTCTCTCATCAATAAATAAAATCTTAAAAAAAAAAAAGAAAAGAAAAGAAAAAAAAGAGACTGCCTGCCCCCTAAAAGACAGAGGATGGGAATTTATGTCCCTCCATGAGACATCACATCACATACAATTTTACCCCCAACATTTACAATCTTCAGCTAGAACCAAATCAACTGTGATGAAATCCCCTAAATCCATCATTTAGCCCTCTGTGCCTTTCCTCACATCATTTGCCTCTGCCTAAAACAGTCTTTACAATCTCTACCCTCAATTAATCTGCCTGGGGTTCAGACAACATTCCACCTCCTTCCTAGGACACTTCCCGCCAATTATGAAATTCCCTTTGCATAAACTCTTTCAGTAATTACTGCAAGCTATCACCATTTTAGCTTTTAGCCATTTACTGCCTCAATACAACTTGAATGTTTTTGGCATTCTTTTCTCTAAACTATAAGACTAAGGGTCATAATTATGGTGGCTCAGTGGCTGAGTGCCTGCCTTCGGCCCAGGTCATGATCCTGGGGTCCTGGGATCAAGTCTCGCACCGGGCTTCCTACAGGGAGCCTGCTTCTCCCTCTGCCTGTGTCTCTGTCTCTCTCTCTCTCTCATGAATAAATAAATAAAAATCTTTTAAAAAAAAAAAAGATGAAGGGATCCCCAGGTGGCGCAGCGGTTTAGCGCCTGCCTTTGGCCCAGGGCGCGATCCTGGAGACCCGGGATCGAATCCCACGTCGGGCTCCCGGTGCCTGGAGCCTGCTTCTCCCTCTGCCTGTGTCTCTGCCTCTCTCTCTCTCTCTCTCTCTGTGTGTGTGACTATCATAAATAAATAAAAAATTTAAAAAAAATTTTTTAAAAAAAAGATGAATATATACTTTTCTTTAGTGAGAGGCAGTAAGGCAAAGTGGGGAAAGTACAGATGTTGATATCCAACAAACCTGGATTTTAATCTACCATTTGCTAAATGTCTGACTGGCAAGTTGTCCTGAATTTCTATTCACATCTGCACAAACAAAAAGAAAACTTACATCCCTCAAGGTTGTTAAAAATGTAAGTGAGAGAAAAAAGACAAATTACTTCAAAGGAGAGGCAGACTGACAGCTCTCAATATTTACAATGGAACAATGGTTATCTTCAACGTGCTTAAAGAATAACTTGCAATACAGAATTCTATATCCAGGGAATATCCTTCAGGAATAAATGCACTTTCAGGGGTAGGAGGGGGAAGAAAGAGAGAGGCTTTGCCAGCAGCAGACCTGTACTAAAAGAAATTATAAAGGCTGTTGTTCCAGCAGAAAGAAAATTATCATAGATAAAAGATCAGAGTTCAGGGGCAAGCGGCTGCCTTTGGCTGAGGTCATGACCCCTGGAACCTTGGATGGAGCCCCATACAGGGCTCTCTGCTCAGCAGGATGTCTGCTTCTCCCTCTCCCTCTGCCCCTCCCCTCCATTTGTGCTCTCTCTCTCTCTCAAAAAAAATAAAATCTAGGGATCCCTGGGTGGCGCAGCGGTTTGGCGCCTGCCTTTGGCCCAGGGCGCGATCCTGGAGACCCGGGATCGAATCCCACGCCGGGCTCCCGGTGCATGGAGCCTGCTTCTCCCTCTGCCTATGTCTCTGCCTCTCTCTCTCTCTCTCTCTCTCTCTCTCTCTCTCTGTGACTATCATAAATAAAAATTTTAAAAAAATAAGATAAAATAAAATAAAATCTAAAAAAAAAAAAGGTCAGAGTTCAAACAGGAGAAAAGCAAAGAAAATAATAGTTAACCCCTGAACAACACAAAGGGTTAGGGGTGCTGACCCCTCCATACAGTAGAAAATCTGCATATAACTTTTGACTCCAAAACTTTTAACTACTAATAGCCTACCGTTGCCCTGAAACCTCCACCAATAACATAAACAGCACATATTTTGTATGTTACAGGTATTATATACTGTACTTACAATAATGTAGACTAGAGAAAATATTAAGAAAATCATAAGGAAGAGAAAATACATTTACGTACTATACTATATAGACAAAAATCCACATACAAGATCAAACCTGTGTTGTTCAAGGGTCAACTGCACAGAGATAAAGGCAAATTAATATTAACAGTTCAAGTGTTACAAAAAAACAATACTGACTTATGGGGTTTAAATATATAAAGTACACAACTATAACAATGTAGAAGTTGAGATGAGGATAAAAGAAGTCAAAGTGTTCTAAGAGGAATACACTGTCAAGATAGAAAGTAATGATATCAAGTAAAAACACTCTAATGAGTCAAAAGATGCATGATGAATTTTCTTTAAAAAGAAAGATATATATATATCTCAAAAGGACTAAGAAAGACTTTATAGCTTCCAAAGTAATCTAAGGGAAAAAGTTTATTTAAAAAATACCCCAGTCTCCTTACCTTTATTTTTTGCGTCAGTATCTTTTTTAGGAGTCCAGGGCAACTGTCTTATGGAATGCCCCACATTATTATTTCTCTGATTAATTCCTCATTTCTGGCAATAATACAACCAGAGGTAATGTTGCATAGCTCTTACTGCATCAAGTCAGGGAGTACTTGATATCAGCTTGGTGATCCTAATTTTAATCACTTAAGGTGATTAAATGTTAAAGGTTAAGGTGGTAAATGCCAGATCTCCATGTTATAAAATTATTTTCCCTTTTTTTTTTTAAAAAGATTTTATTTATTTATTCATGAGAGACAGAGAGAGAGGCAGAAGCAAGCTCCATGCAGGGAACCTGACGTGGGACTCGATCCCAGGTCTCCAGGATGACACCCTGGGCTGAAGGCGCTAAACCGCTGAGTCACCTGGACTGCCTGCATTTTCCCTTTTGAAAGAAGTAATTTGTGATGTGATACTTTAATATTGAATGAATATCCTTTTTCCTAACAACTTAGCAGTTTTAGCATCCTGAACCAAATTATTATACTGGGGTATACAAAAAGGTGATTTTCTAATTATATCATTCCTTTTACATTTATATTCTGGTGATCTTATGCAAAGAACTCAAACTTTCTCTCCACATCCCTTACCTTTTCCCCTCCCACACTAATTATGAATCAAAAGAATATTCTCAAAACCCAGTGTCAATTGCCATCATGCATAATCAAGTTGTCTCAATTTGGCCAATGGTATACTTTATGTGAGTTCCTGTGTCCCTTGGACATGAACTCCTAGTCTTTGAGAGCTCCCTTGCGTTTTTTGTTTTTGTTTTTGTTTTTTTTTTTACGATTTATTTATTTAAGAGAGCGGGAAAGCTAAAGTGGGGGGAGGAGCAGAGAAAGAGAATCTTCAAGCAGACTCCTAGGAGAGTCTGATGCTGGACTTGATCTCATGGCCCAGGAGATCACGATTTGAGCCGAAACCAGGAGTCGAATGCTTAACCAACTAAACCACCCAGGCACCCCAGGTTCCTTTGTTTTTGACACAAGATGTCCCAGGCTCATCTAGCACTTTTCTTGTCCCACACCTGGAACCAGTTCCAATGAACATTTCTCCAAGATTCTTTTTAGTGGGAAATGGTACTGAAAATTAAATTATCTGGGCACTAGGTATGCTCTTCTCTGTTGAATGTCATTGCTGCTAGACCCTTTCAGTAGATAGAGCAAGTAAATATAATTTATTTTTTAAACATAAGTTCATATTGATATTTCCAACTCATATTTAACATTACAAGGTGGTTTTATTTTCTTCCGCTAACAATCTGACTCTGAAAAAACATTATATTGAGGCACCTGGGTGGCTCAGTGGTTGGGCATCTCCCTTTGGCTTAGGTCATGATCCCAGGGTCCTAGGATCGAGTCCTGCATCAGGCTCCCTTTGGGGAGCCTGCTTCTCCCTCTGCCTATGGCTCTGCCTCTCATTCATAAATAAATAAAATTTAAAAATAAAAAACATTTATGTGCTTTGTAATTAACAAAAATTACGAAACAAAGTTTGACATCTATTTGTGGTACAAGCCCTCAGAGGCAAGAAGCTTCATGACGCTTTACAAATATTTTATTTTTTATTTCTGACAGAAACAAAACAAAGGTGCTAGAGTAGAACATCAACAAAGCAGAAGAGAAGGTAGGCAAGCCACTCTGGAAATACTATAGTTGACTATTTAAAATTCCACATGGATTGGCACTGGGAGAAGCTGAACTTCCTTTCTTTCATAAGTTATACTCGGCAACATACATTTTAAAGTTCTGAATCTTGGACTGCCACAGAATAAAATGTCAAAAAAAAAAAGAAAAATAATCTACTCACATTTTTATACTAGTTCTAATCTTGACAAGACTGACATTGAACTCCATTTATGAAGAAACTAAGAAGAGATAAAGCAGACCAAATAGACACTGGCCCATGCCTTGTCTAATCTGTGTCCAATCATGGGCCCAAATATTTTTTTGCCCAAGACCTGGGCACAACTTTAAACAAAAATGCAATTCTTCATTCATAGAACAAAATAGCATTCATCAACTCTCTCCCATTTCCGAAGCTAAAAAGGACATCTATTACCTACAGAATCCAACCATATTCCATCTGACTTAATTCAACCCTCTCACCGTTTCTAAGATACCAACCACTTCTAATTCAGTCAGATAACAAAGTTCTGTCTCCAAAAAGAATGCCAAGATTATCCCAGCCTAGACAGTCTTTATTTTTTTCATGCAACTTTCACTGAGCATTTATTTACTATATATACATCCTATATTCTGTACTTAATAATAGGAGGACAGAGATTTTTTTTAATGAAATCTCATATCAAAGAGTTAATAATATAACAGACACATGGAACAGATTAGGTAGAATCAAGCAAATTTTATTCTGGGGTACAAAGTCTTAATGAAAGAACAAAGATGTCATAAAAGATGAAACCAACCAGAATTCTCATGTATTACTGACAGAAGTATAAAGTGGAAAATTACTTTAGAAAACTTTTTTGGGGGACGCCTGGGTGGCTCAGCGGTTAAGCGTCTGCCTTTGGTTCAGGATGTGATCCTGGAATCCCAGGATCGAGTCCCACATTGGGCTCCCTTCAGGGAGCCTGCTTCTCCCTCTGCCTGTGTTTCTGCCTCTCTCTCTCTCTGTCTCTCTCTTTGTGTCTCTCATGAATAAATAAATAAAATCTTTAAAAAAAAAAAAAAGAAATAAAAGAAAAATTTTTTGGCATTCTCTCCTAAAGCTAAACATACACAGAATCCATGACCCACTAATTCCCCTCCATGTTACATACCCTCCAATATGTGATATATAAGTAAACCAGAAGACATGCAAGCATATACATAACAGCACTTACTTGTATTAGTCAAAACTGGAAATAACCCATACTTCCATCAAGTTACATTCATACAACAGAGAATGAAATCAACTCTTGTCACACACAAAAACATGGATGAAGCTCACAAAAGAGCTTTTAGTGTTGAAAGAAATCATACACATCAAACATAAAACAGCTTTGCAAACATAACATACATGGACTATATATTATATTGGTAAGAGGCAAAACTAGTCAATGTCAAAATAGCTGTTACCTAGTAGAAGAGAAAGTGAGGAGATCCTAGGAGGGGATATGAGAAAGGCATCTCTGATATTAGTAATATTCTATTTCTTCTTCCAGGTTCTGGTTAAAAGGATGAACTCACTTCACTTCATGAAAATCTACCAAACTGTATAAACTTAGGATTTATGTACTTGTTTCATTGTACTTCAGTGAAATTTATTTTAAAAAGATAGATGAAAAAGTAGATAGGTAAGTAAATAAAGCACTTAGATCCCACTAAGTAAAAAGCACCTAGTAAGTTCTAGACACTGCATGGAAATTATTTTATCTAATTACAATCCCCTCTAGAGGTAGATACTTGCAGTACATATAGGTCATTTACTTTTGGTAGCCCTACATCTGAACCCCCTTTTCTACAGGGGGGAGGTTCCTTCCGTGTCAGGCTCTCCTTCCAGGGAGAAGGGAGCCTGACACGGGACTCGATCACAGGACCCCAGGATCATGCCCTGGGCCGAAGGCAGGCGCTAAACCACTGGGCCACCCAGAGATCCCTTATGGGATCCACCTTATGAAGCAGAGCCCAACTCCAGGAAGTGATTTAAAAATAATGACTCAAAGAGCGAGGTCTTCAGAGAATCGATTCTGGCACTGAAGCTTTACCAGGTTTCCAGACAGCAGTTCTACTTACAGTGGCTGAGGCACCTGATGGTTTTGGCAGTTCAAATTCTAGTGCCAGTTAAGCATGTCTGACTCTTGATTTTGGCTCAGGTCACAGTCAGGGTCATGAGATCAAGCCCCACATCAGGCTCTGTGCTGGGCATGGAGCCTGCTTTAAGATTCTTTCTCTCCCCCTGCTCGCTCTCAGTGCATGCCCCCTCTCAAAAAAACTTCTTGAGTCTTTATTTTTTTATTTTTTTTTATTTTTTATTTATTTATGATAGTCAGAGAGAGAGAGAGAGAGAGGCAGAGACACAGGCAGAGGGAGAAGCAGGCTCCAGGCACCGGGAGCCCGACATGGGATTTGATCCTGATCTCCAGGATCGCGCCCTGGGCCAAAGGCAGGCGCCAAACCGCTGAGCTACCCAGGGATCCCCTTCTTGAGTCTTTAAAAAAAAAATGACTTTTTAAAAAAGACTCAAGAGTGGCCACAAATCTTGCTTAGGATCATATATACAATAAGAAGCAAATTCAAACTCTGTCTTATTTCATATGCCCATGCCTTGAAGGATTGGTGATTTTGTGAAAGGCACAGAGAAGAGTAGGAAAGAAAATAGATTCCAAGCTGGTCTTTTCTCCCCAAAACTTTTGCTTATCAAAATAGTACAAGATCTGCCTCGGATCCTACCTCCTCCATAGAGCCATCCATTTATTTGCTCATTCCACAAATATTTGCTGAATGGCTAATAAGCACCATCACTGTACTAAACACTTAGGATACACCAGTAAACAAAACAAAATCCCTGCCCTCGTGGAGTTTCAGCATTGCAGAGGGTTTGGGAGGGAGAGCAATACATCATAGACATCATAAATAAGTCAATAATGCAGCCAATCAATGATAAAGTCAAGTGTTATGTAAAAATAAGAGAGCACAGTAAGAGGAACCAAATGTAGAAAGAGCAAGTTGCAGAATTAAAAATCAGAGTAAGCTTAATTCGCAAGTTTAGAGTAGATTTTAAAGATGTGAAAACAAATTCAAGCAGAAGCAACAGCAAACGCAAAGGTCCTGAGTCTAAAGCACGCCTGACTTGTTTGGAAAATAGCAAGGTGGGGCACCTGAGTGGCTCAGTCAGTTAGGTGTCTGACTTTTCACTGGGGCTTAGGTGGTGATCTCATGAGTCATGGGATTGAGCCCAGAGTGGGACTCTGCACTCAGTGGGGAGTCTGCTTGAAGATTTCTCCCTCTGCCTGTCCCCCAATTCACACACACACACACACACGCATGTCCACACTCTCTCAAATAAATAAATAAATAAATCTTAAAAAAAAAAAAAAAAAAGGTAAGGAATCCAATAGAGTAAACCAGGCAGCATAGCATAGCAGTAGAAGAGGTCAGAAAAGTAACATAGTCATATGAAGCAGGGCCTTATTTGGCTATTATTGAATGAAATGGAAAGCCAATGCAGGGTTTGAGCAGAAAATGAGTAGGATATGACATATCCCTCAAGGGTTATTCCAGTTATTGTACTTAGCTATATTGCTAGAGGCAAAGGTACCTTACTTAGCAGAGGATCTGACTAGGAATTCTTTGCAAAGATACAGGTGAAAGATGATGACAGACCAAGATGATGGCAATCACCAAGTAGAGGTGGTGAAAAGTAATACGACTGTATACTTTGAAGGTTAAAACCACCAAGACTTCCTAGAAGACTGAATATGAAATGTGAGAAAGAAGTGAAAGCTAACGCCAGGTTTTTGGCCTGAACAACTGGGGGATAGAATTTTCTTCACTAGAGATGGGGAGGCTTATGTGTGGAGCACATTACAAAAAGAAGAAAAGGGGTTTGGTTTTAGACATTTTCCACTGAAGATGTCTATTAGATATCCTAGTGAGGCTGTCAAGTAGGCAGTTGGATATATGCCTCTGAAGCACAAAAAAAAAAAAAAAAAAAAAAGAGATCTCAGAGATATCAACTTGGGAGCCGGCATATGAATAGTATTAAAAAGATCTCCGATGAGGACTCCAATTTTAAAGAGGAGAAAGGAAGAACCAAAAAAGGAAACTGACAAGAAGATCAATAAAAGGGGGGGGGGGTTCCTGGAAGCCAAAAGTAAAAAAATAAGTAATCAAATATGTCAAATGCTGTTTATAGGTCAAACACAACGAGAACTGAGAATTGACTTTGGATTTAGGTTCTTTGATATTACTAATGACCTGTCAAGGGCAGTTTTAACTGAGAAGCCGGAAAAAAAGCCTAAAGTTAGCTTATGAAAGAATGAGATGGGAGAAACTGGAATTCACATACACTGCTGATGGTAATATAAAATGCAGTGCTTTCAGAACAGTTTAACAGTTCCTCAAAGTATTAAACATAAGGTTACCAATATGACCAAGCAATTCAACTCTGAGGTATGCACCCAAGAGGACTGAAAACACACTTTCACACAAGAATCTGAATATTAAATTCATAGTACTGTATTTCACAACAGCCAGTAAGTGGAAACAAACCCAAATGTGTATCAACTTACGGATAAACAAAATGTAGTACACATTCATACAATGGAGTATGATTCAGCCATGAAAAGGAATGAAGAAGCACAATGTCACAACACAGATGAGCCTTGAAAACATTACTAAGAAGCCAGGCACAAATGGTCACATAGTGTTTGATTCCATTTATATTAAATATCCAGAATAGATAGGTCCATAGAGAAAGGAGTACATTAATAGTTGCCAAACACTGGAGGCAAAGAAGAAACAGAGAGAGACTACTAAGAATGATGATGAAGGGGATCCCTGGGTGGCGCAGCGGTTTGGCGCCTGCCTTTGGCTCAGGGCGCGATCCTGGAGACCCGGGATCGAATCCCATGTCGGGTTCCCCGTGCATGGAGCCTGCTTCTCCCTCTGCCTGTGTCTCTGCCTCTCTCTCTCTCTCTCTCTGTCACTATCATAAATAAATAAAAATTAAAAAAAAAAAGAATGATGATGAAAATGTTCTGGAATTAAACAATGGTGATGGACATCCAACTTTGTGAATATACTAAGAACCACTAAATTATAAACTCAAAATGATGAATTTTATGGTGTGTGAATTCTATCTCAATAAGAAAAAAAAAAACACAAGAGAGAATAGGAAGAAATTCAAAACAGTTGAAGAGAGACAACTCTTTCTAGAAGTTTTGCTACAAAGGAGAGCAAATAAATGAGACAATACCTGGCACTGAAAGTGGGATTAGGAGAAAATATTTTTAAAGTGGGAAAAACAGCATGTTTATATATTACAAATGATCTAATAGAAATTAAAATAGTGATACGGGAACACTGGAGGTGGGGGAATTCTTGGAGCAGTATCTTTAAGTAATTGAGAGGGGATACTATCTAGTAGACAAGCAAAGGGACTATCTGATAGATAGTTCATCTACAGTAATAGCAATGAGAGCAGAATGCATAAATACAGCGTGTTTCAGTTTTCTTTTCTTTTCTTTTTTTAATTTTTTTTTTATTTATGATAGTCACACACACAGAGAGAGAGGCAGAGACATAGGCAGAGGGAGAAGCAGGCTCCATGCACCGGGAGCCTGACGTGGGATTCGATCCTGGGTCTCCAGGATCGCGCCCTGGGCCAAAGGCAGGCGCTAAACCGCTGCGCCACCCAGGGATCCCGTGTTTCAGTTTTCTTAGTGACGGAGAAAGCAAGGTCATCCTTGCTTCAATGGGAGAGATTAAAGAGAAAGTGGATGGTGTAAAAGAGCCATCTAGGAGAGTGACAAAATGAATGAACTAAGGAGATACGACTGCCTGGCAGCATTAAGGACCCACTCAAGAACCAAGGTCATGATTTTAAAAATAAGATTGGTTGGCACATGGGTGGGAGTGTGGGAGTACGTATGTATGCAGTGCCTGTTTTCCATTACGTTCAGATGCACAGGTGCACATACTGAATAGAAGAGTCATTTTAACCAGGGTTTTAAGTTTTGCAGAGTGATAAAACAAGACAAGCATGAGACTTGAGGATATATGAAGAGAAGTTTGCAGGACTACCGAATTTAAGCTGGCTGAGAAAAGGAGTGTAAACATCAAGAAGATAAAAGACAAGGAAAAAATGGTAGAATCAATGGATCTGAGGTCCCTGATCTGACTGATGTCCATGGAAAACAAGATCACTAGAGAAGAGATCAAGGAACCTGAGGCCAGAGTGTTAGAAGAATCATCTATATGTAAGTTATCCCATCCCTAAATGCTCAAGCCCAATAAATCATTCCAGTTTCTGGATTCTTACAGTTACCAAATAATTTTGTATTCAACTGTCATTTACATGCCTTCCTCTTCAACTCAAACAGTAGCATGCCTAGTGCAAGTCCCATGCATTTTTATCTATTCATTTTATCTGTTTTAGTACGTTACATAAATTTCCTAATATATTTCTGGGCATATTCCAGGTGCTGTTAATACATACTGATGGATACAGGACCCTGCTGAATTATAAAGCCATGCAGTGAGGGAAAGAAAGATCAGTGAGCAACTGTCCTTTCCATATCACAAATATCAGAGACAATCTCTCACCATTTACAGCTGTCTGCCTTTCAGACTACATTACATACACAATTCATTTACCAATCATTGTCCTTCGTATTTACTATTCAAAGAAACTGCAGCTGATGCAATTTTCTATGTTTGGCTGAAAAGACTATATACTATTAGTAATTGAAATTAGAGAAGACACAGCCATTTCGTCAAAGGAAAGCTTCTGTTTTAAAACTTTTAACTAAAATAGCTGTATCTTCCACATATTTTTAAGAACGCATGTGCAAAGGGGCACTTGGGTGGCTCAGTGGTTGAGCATCTGCCTTTGTCTCAGGGTATGATCCCGGGATCCTGGATCCGGCTCCCCACAGGAAGCCTGTTTCTCTGTCTGCCTATGTCTCTGCCTCTCTCTGTGTATCTCTCATGAATAAAAAAAAAATCTTAAAATAAAATTAAAAAAAAAACCACATGTACATCACTGTTTTAACAAAAAGCATACTTTTTAAATCTCTGGTATTAATGGGGGGAAAGCACAAGGCATATGAATTATGTCCCCAAAAAAGAATAAACCTATACTGAATTCTAAATCAATTACAAAATCCTCTTTGCACAACACTCCCTCTGTCACAGAATGTAGGGAATAAGTGATCTTCCCGTAATCCAGTGTTTCTCATCTCTGTACATTAGAAGCACAGGAAGCCAGATGCTGTGCCCTCATACCCCCAGAAACCGATTTAATTTGCCTGGGGTGGGACCTAGGTTATCAGTACTTCTTTAAACTCTCCAGATTTTAATATACAGACAGGCTTGAGAACTACAGACCTAATCTAATCTACTCTTTTCATCTGTATCAGCAGTCCATATTTTTGTACTTCACATTCCATATCCACTTGCCTTCTAAACACTTCCCCTGGGATGGTCACATGGACATCCCAAATGCAAACTGAAATCTTAAAGTCAGCATCTTTTTTCCCCGAATGTATTTTCTCCCGTTTTGTTGTTGTTACTGTTCTTCAACATTTTAGATTGTGAAATATCACTTAAATACAGAAAAAGGCATAAAACATGTAAGTACAATTTAAAGTGCCCTTGCAATTATCATACCAACAATTATACCACCAACAGCACTTCAGTCTCCTATCTATCTTAGATGGCATTCCAATTCATCTAGTCACCCAGGTCAAAAGATGAGGGGGCACCGTCTTAAGAATTATCCTTCTCGGGGATCCCTGGGTGGCTCAGCGGTTTAGCGCCTGCCTTTGGCCCAGGGCGCGATCCTGGGGTCCCGGGATCGAGTCCCACGTCGGGCTCCCGGCATGGAGCCTGCTTCTCCCTCTGCCTGTGTCTCTGCCTCTCTCTCTCTCTATGTCTATCATAAATAAATAAATAAATAAATCTTTAAAAAAAAAAGAATTATCCTTCTCCCCCTACATCTAATAAATCCCAAGTACTGAAGATTTTACTGCCTAAAAAACTCCCTTAAAAAAAAAAAAAGATTTGATTTATTGAGAGAGAGAGAGAGAGAGAGAGAGAGAGAGAGAGAGAGAGAGAGAGAGAGAAAATGTGTGAGTGGGCAAGAGGGGAGCACAGAGAGAGAGAGCAAATCTTAAGCAGACTCCCCATTGAGCACAGCCAGCTGCTGGGCTCAATCTCACAACCCTGAAATCATGATCTGAACCAAAATCAAGAGTTGGACACCTAGCTGACTGAGCCACCCCAGATGCCCCAATATTTCCCCTCTTCTTTTTCACTTCCACTTTCTTTTTTTTTTTTTTTTTTTTTTTTTTAGATTTTATGTATTCAACAGAACAGAGAGAGTGGGGCTGAGGGGATACAGGCAGAGGGAGAAGGAGGCTCCATGCAGGGAGCCTGACGTGGGATTCGATCCTGGGTCTCCAGGATCATGCCCTGGGCTGAAGGCGGTGCTAAACCGCTGAGCCACCTGGGCTGCCCTCACTGCCACTTTCTAAGCCCAGGTTCTCAAGAGGATGAATCTGGCTCATTTTTCCAATGAAATGATCTCATAAGGAAACAAATCTGATTGTCACCTACTCTTTCTGGCTTCCCTTATCTTAGCAAGGTAAGATTTCTCCATGAACTGGGCCTGATCTCTCTCTTTAGCCACTAACAAACCTGCTTATACCACGTGAGTGGTATAATTTTGGTAATTATAATTACCAAAACACACTATGCCATTTGTTATCTTTCTACTGCTGCTCTTCGGTAGGGCATATCATTCCTTCCCACCACTATACTTGATTATCTTTCAAAACCCAACTCAGCCACAATTTCTCCAGAAAGCTGTCCCTGACCCCGACACCATCTCTAAATAGTGGTTCATTCGCCCATTGTGCTGTTTCTGACCCTGTTCTTGTCTATAGATTTATCACATTTGTAGTTAGAAGCATTTTTCAGTGTGAGTGTCCTCACTTACAATAGCTCCCTACTTGCGCTGGGAAGGGTTCTCCTCTTTCCCCTACACTTCACCATCCACAAAGGGAGGATTCCAATAAGAGATGGACACTTCAAAATCCTGCCCTCAGGGGATCCCTGGGTGGCGCAGCGGTTTGGCGCCTGCCTTTGGCCCAGGGCGCGATCCTGGAGACCCCGGATCGAATCCCACGTCGGGCTCCCAGTGTATGGAGCCTGCTTCTCCCTCTGCCTGTGTCTCTGCCTCTCTCTCTCTCACTGTGTGCCTATCATAAATAAATAAAACAAAAAAATTAAAAAAAAAAAAAAACAAAAAAAAAAAAACAAAATCCTGCCCTCAGCCAAAGCCAAAGCAGGACTGAGCCAATCAGATCCTACCTTCCAGGAATTTGGAATTGAAATTAAAATAGAAAATTGGGGGCAGCCCCAGTGGCGCAGCAGTTTAGCACCGCCTGCAGCCTGGGGCGTGATCCTGGAGACCCAGGATGGAGTCCCACATCTGGCTCCCTGCATGGAGCCCGCTTCTCCCTCTGCCTGTGTCTCTGCCCCTCTCTCTCTCTCTCTCTCTCTCTCTCTCTCTCTCTCTCTCTCTCTGTGTCTCATGAATAAATAAATAAAATCTTTAAAAAAAATAGAAAATTGGTGTCCCTGTGTGGCTGAGAACTGTTAGTTTTCAAAGAAATGCTGTGGGGGCAACCATATTCTACCATGTGTACTAAAAAGAGGAGAAAGCAGATCCTCAAATAGAAAAGAATGAAAGGATGGGCAAAACGATATAGAAGTAAAGTTTAGAAGACAGTCATGTGGGTCAGCCAGGCCTTATTTTCAGTCCCTCCAAAAGCTCCTCTGAATTCTTGCTCTTGGCTTCTGAAAGCAAGACCTGTATCTTTAAATTCAGTACACTACTGAGTTTACTTTTTATACAGCTTTCCCCTAGTTATCCTATTAGCACCATGAAAGCAAAAGCTGTGTCCCCTTCATCGATTTCCCAGACTAGCAGGGACCCTAAAAAATGTTAGGTGCTCAATAATGAACAACAATCACAGTACACTTAAGAGTTATATACTTTTACATATGTAAATTTTTAACATCAAAAAAAGTGAAGGTGGTGCTAAACTACTGAATGCTTGCTAATTATATGTATCTCCAAGGGTTTAGTGGTAAACTGTAAGGATGCCTGCAACTCATTTTAAAATTCAACAAAAATAAGACAGGACTTGGGGCACCAGGCTGGCTGGATGGGTAGAGCATGCAACTCTTGATCTTGGGGTTGTAGATGCAAGTCCTATGTTGGATGTAGAGGCTATTTAAAAATAAAATCTCAAGGGGCACCTGGGTGGCTCAATTGGTTAATTGGACTCTTGGTTGTGGCTCAGGTCATGCATGATCTCCTTGGTCATGGGATCAAGCCCCCAGTTTGACACTCAGCAGGGAGTCTGCTTGAAGATGCTCTCTGCCCCTCCCCACACTTGCATGCACTCACCCATGTTCTCCTTCCCTCCCTCTCTCAAATAAATAAATATATATATTTTTTATTTTTTTAATATTTTATTTATTTATTTGAGACAGAGAGGGAGAGAAAGCCTAAGCAGGGTGGGGGCATTGGTAGAGGAAAAGGGAGAAGCAGACTACCTGCTGAGCACAGAGCCCAACACCACAGGGCTTGATCCCAGAACCCTGAGATCATGACCCGAGCCAAAGCCAAACACTTGACTGATTGAGCTGTCCAGGAACCCCAATCAATAAATCTTAAAAAATAAAAATTAAAAATTAAACCTTAAAAAAATAAGATGGACTAATAGATGGGTAATGAAATAAACAGATATGTGATTAAGCTAATAAAAGAAAATGTTAATTGTTGAGGTTGAGCTAAGTGTAGAATATATAGGTGTTCACTGTACAATTCTTTCAACTTTTTTGCATGTTTAAACTTTTTAAAGAAAATGCTCATAGAAAAATGTGCACTACCTTATGTGGCAAAGCTCATGTTAACTGATTTTATTGCCTTTTGCCTAAAAATGGAAATTTAAAGGACTTTACTAGGTACAAGAGGTACCTAGGTGATTTCCTTTCAAACTGGTCAAAAAGACTAACAATACAAGATCTTTACTTCTCAAAGAGAAAACTAAGACCCAAAGAGGTGAGGCACCTTGCCCACAGTCACCAAACAACTTTTTAGAAAGGCTCAGACTCAATCAAACCCTGGACTCTAAGTCCAGTGCTTGTTCCCAGCCTCCTTCGGTAGTTTTAGACCCATTCCTTTCTTACAAGAGTAACATCACATGAAATCCTTCCTCTCAGCTTAAATATTTTATATTTGTCCAACTGGTTTAATCTTTTTTGGACTAGGCATTTAGGTTACAAATATAGGTGAAGATTATAACCAGGATTCAAATAACATACCTTATAATTGTACCTGAACTGCATTAAAACGTCCTGAAAGTCCTGTCCCGTTTTAGGCAAATAAAGAGGCCCCAAAAGAATTCTAGCAGTACATGTGCCTACATTCCTTGTCTGTGGTAGAGGGCCAAAAGTTTACATGTACTTTTCCAAAAAGTGCATAACTCAAAGCTATAAAACCTGGAGGATAAACTTTTTTTAAAAATTCAGTCTATTTTTTAGACTTTTTATTCAGAGTATATATGTTAAAATAAAGGATTATAGAAGATCTCTGTGTGTTTTTATTACAAAAGCATTCAAAGAATGCTAGGCTTATTATATGAGGACTTCAATTAGGCTTCAGTGAATTTATGATGCAACCACTTTATTTCTACTGATATCCTGTCACACAACTAAAAATCTAAGGAAAGAATGGATCATTTAAGGTAAACCTCAGCAAGATACACTATCATCCCAGTAGGTATAGGTCACCAAGCAAATGCAAACAGAATGGTATTTGTCTGATCTTTGTCCCCATTATGGCAAAATTAAAGCTGTAAGGAATGTCAAAATGGTAGTTTGTGATACAGGAAATAAATTTAGATTATGCTACTTTCATCTATTAAAATTCATCTGGGGGATTCCTGAGTGGCTCAGCGGTTTGGCACTTGCCTTTGGCTCAGGGCATGGTCCTGGAATCCCGGGATGGAGTCCCACGTCCAGCTCCCTGCATGGAGCCTGCTTCTCCCTCTGCCTGTGTCTCTGCCTCTCTCTCTCTGGGTCTTTCATGAATAAATAAATAAAATCTTTTAAAAAATAAAATGGGGGATCCCTGGGTGGCGCAGCAGTTTGGCGCCTGCCTTTGGCCCAGGACGCGATCCTGGAGACCCGGGATCGAATCCCACGTCAGGCTTCCGGTGCATGGAGCCTGCTTCTCCCTCTGCCTGTGTCTCTGCCCCCCCCCCTCTCTCTGTGTGACTATCATAAATTAAAAAATAAAATGAAATAAATAAAATTCATCTGTACAAAAGTCACCTCCTCTGAGATAATTTAGGAATAAAGAGCTTAACAAGACGCAGTTCCAAGAAAAATAAGTCAACTAGAATGAGCTTGCTGCCTTTGTTATATTAAAATGGGAATGTGGGCAGCCCCGGTGGCACAGCCGTTTGGCGCCGCCTGCAGCCTGGGGTGTGATCCCGGGGACCCAGGATCGAGTCCCATGTCAGGCTCCCTGCGTGGAGCCTGCTTCTCCCTCTGCCTGTGTCTCTGCCTCTTTCTCTCTGTGTCTATGAATAAATAAAATCTTAAAAAAAAATAAAATAAAAATATTAAAAAATAAAATGGGAATGTATAGATGTCTCTTACTATTACTGAGTAATAACTCATACGTACAAATACATTAACATTCTGCCATAGTCCACGGCTTCCAATCCCTAAATCAAATTATCACAAACCCTGCCAGTGAAATGTACTTCACCAAGACTACTTCAACACTGATGAAATACTCAAAATACTAAAGAATGGCACCTAACCTCCCAGGATCAGCAAGGAGAAAGGACATCACATTTCCAAATCCCTCTACAACTAGACAACACAATGAGACTAAGCCCTTAGCAATAAAAGTGCGATGAAATTGTATTTGCACCTTTCACCTCACTTGAAGACAAAAATCTCTTGCCCTATACTTCTAAGAACCACCTTGGAAGCCATGCACTAAGATGGTAGAATCCCCACCAGCCCTAATGCCTGAGGTCCCTAAATGCTATACCATGTGCAGATGTGGACACCTGCTCTGGACAATTATGCACTGTATTTTGAGGGTTTAGGCAACGTATTTCAGGGCTCTAAATCAGCAACCAGGGTTACTTAATTAATACAATGACTAACCTCTCACACAAGGTGATGGGTGCAACTATAAAATCCCTAACAGGAACTTATTAACAAGCTTACAATACCCTCAAACAAAGTAACACATAAAAGATAAAATTAAATTCCCAATATGACAGTTTCCCAGAAAGACATTATCTGAGAAGACTATAAAGCATAGTGGATAAGAAAATAGGCCCTTGGGGCAGCCCAGGTGGCTCAGCAGTTTAGTGTAGCCTTTGGCCCAAGGGCGTGATTCTGGAGACCTGGGGTCGGGTCTCTCTTTCTGTGTCTCTCATGAATAAATAAATAAAACCTTAAAAAAAAAAAAAAAGAAAAGAAAAGAAAATAGGCCCTGAAATCAGTCTGCCTGGGTTCAAATCTCTGCTCTACCACTCCTAAATGTATAACCTTGGGATAGAAAATAAACCTCTCTCACACGTACAGTGCGAATAAAAAGCAATACTCACCTCATTGTGATATTTAAATGAAAAATATTTTTTTTAAGATTTATTTATTTATTCATATAGACCCACACACACACACACAGAGAGAGAGAGAGAGAGAGAGAGAGAGACAGGCAGAGGGAGAAGCAGGCTCCATGCAAGAAGCCTGACGCGGGAACTCGATCCTGGGTCTCCAGGATCACGCGCCGGGCTGAAGGCAGCACTAAACCACTGAGCCACCCGGGCTGCCCAAGAAAAATATTCTATAAGCAATTTTAAATCTGCTTGGCAGAGTGCATGGCATAAGTGCACTAAGTAAAGGTCAGCTTTTATTATTAAAATTATAAAATTCATCAAGCTACTGCACAATTTCATTGAGCTGATCATGTATCAATAAGAAAAGCTATCAGAAAGCTATCAAAAATTATCTGTAGCCAGTTGGTGGCTACATTCAAAAACAAAAAGCATTCAAATAGATATGCAATTAAACCTATATTCCCTTAAAGGCAAATTAAGAGCATCTAACTTCCAGTAACAAGAAAGACAGCTGCATAAAAGAAGCATGACCTAGGGTCTGGCTATTTACAAACCATTACAGTGACGGAGAGAGAACAGTGCATTGTATTAAGTCAACCCAATTTCAGCACAGGCTGTACAGGGACTCTGATGGCACTGTTTTCCAAAACAAAGAGAGTCATCCTAGCATCCCACATATGTATGTGAATTTATAAATAATTTAGATCCAAATAATCTAAAGACACGGAGAAATTACCCAAGGAAAGTTCAGAAATTTGCCCTGCCTAACAATAAATCTTACAGCATAAAAGAGAGGGCTTTGTTATTTATACACATAAAAAAGAAACCCCCTGACAGACATTAGACCTAGGTATATCATAAAAGCAATTCTATATTTAAAAAAAAAAGACATTCCAAAAATAAATACTACCCTACAATGCCATTTGGAGAGTAGGCACAATTTCAATAAATTATACTAGGAGAAAGGTAAATTTCATTAAAACATTACAGAAGTTCCAGAATGAGACTCTTTTAAGTGTTACTAATGATTTCCTCAGTAGCGTCAGTAACATTTTATGCTTTACTACCCCTAAAAATAAACTGTACATAAAACAAAACAAAAGCTCTCTTAGTATTAAATGCATATCCTGCCCTCCTTATCCAAATCTTACTTTTTTTTTTTTCTGGGCCACATTTTGTCTCATTGCCACAATGAGCTCAATGAAGTACTTAGCCCGCCCTCTTTATCTGTATGTGTACCACAAATTTAGTCACCACATCAGAGACTTTCAGTCTCTGCCTTGCATTCACCTGAGTATGACTTATCACCAAGAGCAAAACTCCTGAAGGGCAGAGACTGTCATCTCCTTTTGCTATGCTGCTATTCTTATAGCCAGAGCAAAGTAATAAAAATGATAATCACAATTTACTGAATGCCTCACACTGAGCTAGGCACACTGAGCTAGGCATACATAAATAATTTTTAAAGGAAGCTTACAGAATACATGATAAACACAAATTATTAAATGAGACATTTGAATTTATGAAGCATGTTAATAAAATGTGTGTCTGCAATAAATGAATCACAGCCATCCAACATGAGAATGAGCACTGCCATTACAGTTGGAAGCAACGCTAATCTTCATCTTCACAGCAGCCCTATGAGGCAACTGGGTATACCACTGGGGGATACGGGTTCAAAGGGACTCAATCAAGTTTACAGGGCTATTAAGTGACAGAGCCCACATTCAAACCAGGTCTTCTGACTAAAAAGCTCATTGCCTTTCTACCACACCTTATTCCACTACCTGGATTTGCTCTTTTCCACTGCCTACTTAAACCCTAGTTATTCTTCAAGCCCCAACTCCTCCAAGAAATCCTCTTCAGCTGTACCATCCCTTACCCATTAGTATTCTTTTTTCCTCTCTTTCCATCAAAGTTCACTGAAACCAAGGTCTATATTTCACACTTCTTTTGTTGTCTCCCCCAATTTTAGCATTATGCTAGACCCAAGTGCTTACTCAACCACCTACTATGTATACGCTTTCTTGATAAAGACATTCCCTTCTTCCATATAAAAATTCTAAGTATTGTCTACTCACCACACCAAAATCTAGGGATATTGCATTTTCTTTAATGTTATCAAGTTAACACATTCAAGGGGGCAAACTAAAAAGAGCCAGACTCCAAAGGCTAAATCTTCGTACTCCTTGCTTGCTCTGCCTCCACCTCTTCCAGACCAAAAAATGTTCCAGGGCTCCAAGGCTCTGTCCTAGGCCCCCTCATCTTTCATCATACTCTCTTTTGGACCATCCCAATTCCATAACTCTAAATAATGCCTATATACAGATCACCATACTATACCTATAATCCTGGCCTCTACCAACTGATGACTGACATCACTGAAAACAAAGTGATCAAAACAGGACTATGAAAAATTCTCCCCAAAGTCTACTCTTCTCCCAAGTCTCACTTCTCTCACTGAACACCACTAACCTTCCAAACAAACAAATACATACATATCCTGCCATACAGTCTGTCAACATATCCTATCACCTGTATCTCTAAAATACATCCTGAAGCCCTTCCCAGGATCATCTTTCAACTAAACTGAAATAACCTCCTAATTCATCTTTAAGTTTTTTTCTGCCCCTATATACAATCCTTTCTCCATACAACTGAGTTATTTAAAACATCAAATCTTTTCACTCCCCTATTTAAAATCTTCCAATGTCTTGTCATCATTCTCAGAATAAAAATCATACTCCTCACCTTGACTTAAAAGTACCAGCTGATCTGGCCCCTGCCTACCTCACTTAATTTATCTGTATCCGTACCTCTCCCTCTCCCTCTTGCTCATTATACTCCAATCTCTCTTTTTAGTTCCTCCCACATACCAATTGTGTCCCTGCACTGCACTAGCTGTTCCCTCTGACTGGAATAGTCTTCTCTCTTTTCTTCCTAAGGCTGACTCTTTCTTAACAGTCCGATGTTAACCATAGATGACATCTCTTCAGAGGCTTTCCCTGATCATCTAGTCAAGCAGCCACCCTATCACTCTACTTTAATATCAATTCATTTTAATTCTCCACATAGCATTGAACTGATATATACCTTGATTATTTGCTTACCATTTCCCAACAAGAACATAAAGTCAATGGGAGTAGGGGCTTTGTCTGTGTCATTTACCAGTGTGTTCCAATGCCTAGAACACTACCTAATCTGCTCTAAATATTCATAGAATGCTGAATGAATATAATTGTGAATAAATGAACTGCTTCCACTGCTTTTATTAATGGTGTTTTTATAGCACCAAAGGGGAAAGGGGGCTTAAAAAGTTAACCCTTTGTTAGTTATAAACAAATCTCTGTCCAATTTAAGTAGTTTGAGTACTTTCTCTATAGAACTACTTTTCTCTAACCTCATTCCAATCTATTAAAATCCATGGTAAAGGGCACCTGGGTGGCAAACTGGTTGAGCGTCTGCCTTCAGCTCAGGTCGTGGTCCTGAGGTCGTGGTCCTCTTTCTCTGCGTCTCTCATGAATAAATAAATAAAATCTTTAAAAAAAAAAAATCCGGGATCCCTGGGTGGCGCAGTGGTTTGGCGCCTGCCTTTGGCCCAGGGCGCGATCCTGAAGACCCGGGATCGAATCCCACGTCGGGCTCCCGGTGCATGGAGCCTGCTTCTCCCTCTGCCTATGTCTCTGCCTCTCTCTCTCTCTCTCTGTGACTATCATAAATAAATAAAAATTAAAAAAAATAAATAAATAAAATAAAAAATAAAATAAAATAAATCCATGGTAAAGATAACCATTAGTAAAGCTGTCAATTTTCTCCAAACTGATCCACAGATTTAATGAAATTTCTATCAATGTTATTTTTAGACAGAAACTTACTCTAAAAATTAGAATATTCTAAAATATGGAAAGGCACAAGACCTAGAATTGTTAAAACAATTTTGAAAAAGAATAAAAGGGAGTTATTCCACCCAATTTATTTTTAAGATTTTATTTATTTATTCATGAGACACACACACAGAGAGAGAGGGGGAGAGAGAGAGGGAGAGAGGCAGAGACACACGCAAAGGGGGAAGCAGGCTCCATGCAGGGAGCCTGACATGGGACTCCATCCGGGGTCTCCAGGATCACACCCTAGGCTGAAGGTGGCGCTAAACCGCTGAGCCACCCGGGCTGCCCATTCCACCCAATTTAAAAGCTTATTATAAGCTACAGTAATCAAGACTGTATGGTATTGGCAGGATAGATACATAGACCAACGGAACAGAGTAGAAAACCCAGAAAGAGATCTACACAAACATGCCCAATTGAGTTTTGACAAAGATGCAAAAGCAATTCAATGGAGGAAGGGGAGCCTTTACGACAAATGACACTGGAGGAACTGGACATCCAAAGGCCAAAAAAAAAAATAAAAAGAAAAGAAAGAACTTTTGTCTAAACCTCACATCTGGGATCCCTGGGTGGCTCAGCAGTTTGGCGCCTGCCTTTGGCCCTGGGCGCAATCCTGGAGCCCCAGGATCGAGTCCCACGTCGGGCTCCCAGCATGGAGCCTGCTTCTCCCTCCTCCTGTGTCTCTGCGTCTCTCTATCATAAATAAGTCTTAATAAATAAATAAATAAATAAATAAATAAATAAATAAATAACAAACAAACAATAACCTCACAAAAAATAATAATCTTTTTTCAAAATGGATCATAGACTTAAATTGTAAAAACTATAAAAACTTTTCAAAAAAAATCATTGGAGAAAATCTTCAGGACATAAAGCTAGGTCAAAAGTTCTTGGAGTTGACAAGAAAAGCAACATCCATAAAAGAAAAACATGATCAACTGGGCCTCATTAAAATTAAAAACTTTTGACCTATGAAATATCCAGTTAAGAAGATAAAGGACAAGCTAGGGGTGCCTGGGTGGCTCAGGCACCTAAGTGTCTGACTCTTGATCTCTAGGGTGTTCGATCAAGCCCTATGTCAGGCTTCATGCTCAGCAGGGAGTCTGCTTAAGATTCACTCTCTCGGGATCCCTGGGTGGCTGAGCAGTTTTAGCACCTGCCTTCAGTCCAGGGTGCGATCCTGGAGACCTGGGATCAAGTCCCACACTGGGCTCCCTGCATGGGCCTGCTTCTGTCTCTGCCTCTCTCTCTCTCTCTCTGTGTGTGTGTCTCTCATGAATAAATAAAAATAAAATATTAAAAAAAAAAAAAAAAAGGAGAGGGAGAGAGATTAAGGAGGGGCAGAGGGAGATGGAAAAGCAGGCTCCCAATGCAGGGAGCCCAATGCAGCACTCGATCCCAGGATCCTAAGATCATGACCTGAGCAAAAGCAGAAAATCAACTGAGCCAGGCACTCCTAAAATAAATAAATCTTTAAAAGAAGGAGAAGAAGAGGGAAAAGGATAAGCTAGAACTAGGAGAAAATATCTGCAAACCAAATATCCAAGAAGACCTCTCTCTAGAATATAAAAAGAATTCTCAAAAATCAACAGTAAAAAAAAATAAGCAATCCAATTGGAAAATGGGCAAAAGACATGAACAAACATTTGACTGGAAAGGACATACAGATGACAAGCACATGAAAAGATACTCAATATCAATGGCTATCAGAGAAATACAAATTAGAACCACAATGACATA
The DNA here is from genome assembly GCF_905146905.1 of Nyctereutes procyonoides. Lineage (NCBI taxonomy): Eukaryota > Metazoa > Chordata > Mammalia > Carnivora > Canidae > Nyctereutes > Nyctereutes procyonoides. The sequence goes on along the minus strand of NW_026575020.1, from coordinate 41,641,648 downwards.
TCACTACACATTTATCTAAATGACTAAAATAAAAAATAATTCATTGATGGAATGCAAAATAGTACGGCTACTTTAAGAAAACCATCTGGCAGTTTCTTACAAAGCTAAGCGTAGTCTTACCATACAATCCAAGAATCACAGTCCTAGGTATTTACCCAAATGAACTGAAGACTTATGTCCACACAAATCTTTATCACAGCTTTATTCATAATTTCTCAAAACTGGAAGCAAACAAGGTGCCTTTCATAAGTGAAAAAACTGCAATATATCATCCACACAGTGGGATATTATTCAGCAATTTTTAAAATGAGCCATCAAAAGAAAAAAAAAAGGATGCCTGGGTGGCTCAGCGGTGGAGCATCTGATGGAGCGTCTGCCTTCAGCTCAGGGCGTGATCCCAGTCCCACATCGGGCTCCCTGCATGGGGCCTGCTTCTCCCTCTGCCTATGTCTCTGCCTCTCTCTCTCTCTCTCTGTGTTTCTCATGAATGGATAAATAAAATCTTAAGAAAAAAAAAAGGAGCCACTAAACCACCAAAAGACATGGAGGAATTTTAAATGTAGATTCCTAATTAAAAGAAGCCAACCTGAAAAGGCTACATATGTGTAATTTCAAAAAGGTTGGGAGCAGGGAGCCTGGGTGGCTCAGTCCATTAAGCATCTGCCTTCCACTCAGGTCATGAGCCCAGGGTGCTGGGACCAGCCCTCATCAGGCTAGGGTCCCTGCTTAGCAGGGAGCCTGCTTCCCCCTCCCCTCCCCATTCAATGCTCTCTTTAGCTATCTATCTCTCAAATAAGTAAATAAAATCTTAAACAAAAAAATAATTCCAATTATATGACATTCAGGAAAAGATAAAACTATAGATAGGAAAAGATTAGTGGTTGCCAGAGGCTGGGGTGGGATGAATAGGTAGAGTACAAGAGATTTTTTAGGGCAATGAAACTATTCTGTATAATACCATAACAGTGGATACATACACACTTGTCAAAACCCACAGAATGTACAACACAAAGAATGAACCCTAAAGTAAGCTATTTGGACTTAAGCAAATAATAATGTACCAATAATGATCCATCAATTTTAACAAATTTACCATACTAACACAAGATGTTAATAAAAAGGGAAGGCAGTAAAAGAAAGTCTTTACAGGAACTCTATTCAATTTTCTATAAATCTAAAACTGCTCTAAATAGTATAGGCTATTAATTTTTGTTTAAAAATGGTGATATCAAATGCTGGTGAACTTGTGGAGAAACTGAACCACTCATACATTGCTGGTGTGGGGTGTAAAATGCTATAGCTTCTTTGAAAAGGTACAGCAGTGACTTAGAAAACTAAAAGGCATTTACCACTCAACCCAGCAATTGCACTCTTGGGCATTAATCCCAGAGAAATGAAGATTTATGACCACACAAAAGCCTGTATGCTAATGTTCACATCAGCTTTATTGGTAATAGTGAAACACTGAAAACAATCCAAATATCCTTCAACAGATGATGATTAAGCAAACTGTGACATACCTACCTATCGTGGAATACTATTCAGCTAGAAGAAGGAAAAAACTATTGATACATGTAACAACTTGGATATCTCAATGGAATTATGCTAAGTGGAAAAAGCCTATCTTAAAAAGTTTACATACTATATGATTCCATTTATAACATTCTTGAAATGACAAAATTATAGAGAAATTATTATTGGATATTTCTTACAACAGCAAGTGATCCTATAATTATCTCAAGACAAGAAGTTTTTTAAGCTCCAAAGATAAGGATATAATTGCTTTTCAAAGTCAAATATTTCCCCTTGGGTGGGCTGACAAATTTTGCAAAGCAGTGGATTCCAGCTTCAAATAAACTAAGAATCACCTCTAAAAATCCTCATGCTTTGGAAGTATCCTAAACCAACTCAACTAGAGACCCTCAAGGTGAAACCCAGGCATCTATATTTTTTTAGGCTCTAAAGTAATTACAATGTCCAATCAAGATTGAGAATCAGTATCCTCCAGAGCAAAAGCCTTTATAAAAGCAACCTTTTATTAGCATACCAAGATTAAGAGGTGTTAAGGATTTGACCATTAAAAATTTGCTAAAATCTTAGCTACTGGGATCCCTGGGTGGCGCAGCGGTTTGGCGCCTGCCTTTGGCTCGGGGCGCGATCCTGGGGAGCCGGGATCGAATCCCACGTCGGGCTCCCGGTGCGTGGAGCCTGCTTCTCCCTCTGCCTGTGTCTCTGCCTCTCTCTCTCTCTCTCTCTGTGACTATCATAAATAAATAAAAATTTAAAAATAAAATAAAATAAAATCTTAGCTACTAAAATCATTTCACTGATAAATGGAGACTTTAACCCAAATCTCACCCACCTGCCAGAAATAAAAGACTCAAAATATTAGCTCAAGAAAGACAACTGTTCACCACAGTGTATTTCTAAGTAATGTCCCTACTTGGCAACGGGGTTTAAGTCAGCAATTGAATACTAGGTTCATTTTTATCTGTGAAATTTCTATAAATATAAAAACAGAACGAATTAATCTGGTTTTCTAAAATCTTTCAAACAAAAAGTTTACCATATTCCATTTAGGATTTAACCTAAAATCAAAAGGAAGGATATAAAATAATATCATGACTTTCACAAATTTACCTACACGCAAACCATGAGAGAACAAGGTACGGAACATACAGCATTTCAAATGAAGTGCTCTTTAGTCCACCTGCATGTGAAAAAGCTGCAGTGGCAGCATCACAAAAACTGGTTTAAAATGAAATGTCATGCAGATACACTAAACACACAAACAAACCCACATACCACATAATTCAACACATCCGGGCTGCAATGGCTACAGAATGCAATAGCATGGATACTGCAAGGATTTGGCAGACTGATGTGAAGAGATTCGTGTTTCCTTTGCTTTTAATCATGTTGGTTACCTTATCAAAGTAGTTTTCAGTTTTAGGTTTGTTGGAAGGTCTATTTGGAGGGAGAAAGGTAATTATACTATATAAATTATTAATTTACAACATTCTCAGCCCAAAAAAAGTTAAGAAAACAAGAACACTAAAAAAAAAAAAAGAAAAAGAAAACAAGAACACTGTAACATAACAGAATTCGACAGTTGTAAGTTGCTTAAAACATTAAAGTGACAAGGACATTTTAAAATATGTGTAATCTTTTTACAAGTTCAGAAGAACCACAAATTATGGAGTTACAAACCACCAGCTATTCAAAAGAAAATTGTAGCTTATAAAATACTGGCTGACTGCCAGTACAAATGAATTTTTTTTCCTTATACAAGCTTTGTAAGCCACAATACTCTTTCAAAAGTGACTATAACCATATTATTCAAAGAGTAATGTATCAGACAGTAAAGGTAAGTCAATCCTTGGCCTAAAACAAGCTGTAAAAGCCCACAAACTGTTCTTCACCAATATAGTAAAATGTCACCTTGAAAAAAAGAGATCTTGAAAATTTTAATTCATTTCTATTTTACCATGATTTCATCAAGCAATTAAATTAAATGGCTAGGGATGCCTGGGCGGCTCAGTGGTTGAGCACCTGCCTTTGACTCAGGGCATGATCCTGGGGTTTCGGGATCGAGTCCCACATTGGGCTCCCTGAATGGAGCCTGCTTCTTCCTCTGCCTAAGTCTCTGTCTCTCTGTGTATCTCTCATGAATAAATAAATAAAATCTAAAAAAAGAAGAAAGAAAAGAAAAGAAAAGAAAGGAAAGGAAAGGAAAGGAAAGGAAAGGAAAGGAAAGGAAAGGAAAGGAAAGGAAAGGAAAGGAAAGGAAAGGAAAAGACAAGACTAAATCATTTTAAAACACACACACACGGGGATCCCTGGGTGGCGCAGCGGTTTGGCGCCTGCCTTTGGCCCAGGGCGCAATCCTGGAGACCCGGGATCGAGTCCCACACGTCGGGCTCCCAGTGCATGGAGCCTGCTTCTCCCTCTGCCTGTGTCTCTGCCTCTCTCTCTCTCTCTCTCTCACTGTGTGCCTATCATAAATAAATAAAAATTAAAACACACACACACAAAAACAAAACAAAACAAAACTCTGGAATCCAAACACCAACCAATACAGGTAAAAAAGGGAGAATAACTCCCCTCACACACACACACACACACAAAAAAAAAAAAAACCCTGTCCTTTGAAAAATAGCTAATTCCTTACTACATTCCAAAAATATTTTCAATTACTGCCCAAATAGAAAGATAAAAACACCTTGGAGACAGATGAGGGTTCAAATCCCAGCTATATAACTTAACTAGTAAGAATCTTGAGCAACTAACCATTGCTAGCCTCACTTTTCCCATTGTAAAATGGAAACACCATTACTAGCCTCATAGTGAAACTGTTGCACAGATCTAAAGAGGCAAAGCATGTAAAGCACAAAGACAATAATAAAGCACTCCACACATGGAGAGGCCAGGTAGTTGATTTACTACCTTTCAACAAATGGATGTCAGAAATGGACTGAGAAGTTAGACATCTTATCAAACTGGTATATTAGAGATAACTCCAAGTTGAATAAGCTGTAACAATGGCAACAATAATAGCTACCATGAGTGCCTTCTAATACTAAGCACTTTATAAATTTTTTAAAAATCTGTATAACTTTCCAACATTCCAATAAGGGAACAACCAAGCACAAGGTATACACAGGTACTTTAGGGGGTATTAAAATATTTCTACAAAGTCTTGGGTAGAAGTATTTATACTCTGTGCATTCATATGTATTTTTCCTTAAGAAAGGCATCTGAACATTTTTATTCTATTCTGAGCATATTATATACATATACATATTATATATATTATATACATATTCTAATATATGTGCAAGTAACATATTACACATATGTACGTGTTCTTGGCAGATTTTACTTAATCTTGTTTTCTCATCTACCAAATAGTGATAACATTTTGATAGATGTTTGACAGATCTATCCATAAACATAGTGAATTAGTCTTTAAAAAAAAAGGCAAATAAGAACCTATATAAAAAATACTGGAAACCATACAATCCTGCAAAAACAGGACATCATAGGAATAAAAATATAAACTGCAACTTAATTTTGCAAGCCTAGCTTAATTATTCCATATGAATTTTCCAGTCTAGCCTAACTGATGTAATGACTATCTGAACAAGGACTGCAGTTTTCTTCCATAAAGACAATGGCCTCGGGAGGCCTGGGTGGCTCAGCAGTTAAGAGTCTGCCTTGGGCCCAGGGCGTGATCCTGGAGTCCCTGGATCGAGTCCCACATCAGGCTCCCGCATGGAGCCTGCTTCTCCCTCTGCCTGTGTCTCTACCTCTCTGTGTGTCTCTCATGAATAAATAAATAAAATCTTTAAAAAAAAAAAAAGGACAATGGCCTCTTCTCTCTTTCACCTATATAAAAACTCCTTCTACCCAGCACTTTATGTCACACTTGTTACCAGAGAACACTGTAATAGTTTTCTTTTCATGAAATTATGTCTTACCTCTTGAGCTAGACATAAACTACTAAAAAAGAATCCTTTTTCATAATGCATACCTTTGGTAGTACCTCAACATAATGTCTTGTCTATAAAAAGCATTCAAATATTCAATAACCAATTCACTGCATTTCAAAATTAGGCTACCTGTTATTTCAAAGAATAAGATGATTTCTAAGACTAGGGCTTGTAAAATAATCCATTCCATTATAATTTCCAGATTATCCATTATTACAGCTGCAGTCTACAAACCTGATCACTACCTTTAGTTAATCTAACTTCACAGTTGTCTAACTGTAGTCCAAGCACCTCAGGGCCCTTTTGGGGGGTGTACAAAGCCAAAAACATTTTCAAAGCAGTAGTAAGGTATAATGTGCCTTTTTTAAAAAACTCTCCTCTCAGGCAGCCCGGGTGGCTCAGCGGTTTAGCACTGCCTTCAGCCCAGGGTGTGATCCTGGAGTCCCAGGATGGAGTCCCAGGATGGAGCCTACTTCTCCCTCTGCTTGTGTCTTTCTTTGCCTCTCTCTCTCTCTCTCTCTCTCTCTCTCTCTCTCTCTCTCTCTCTGTGTGTGTGTGTGTCTCAATGAATAAATAAAATTTTAAAGAAAAAAAAGAAAAAAATTCTTCTCTCACAAATGTAACTTTCCAGAAACTACATAGTGTGTGGAGAGATATAATGTAATGTGTCATATCTGGAAGCCCAACATAATTCAGTGAACCAACATTTTCCAAATGACCAATGTATGATATTATGAAATCATGTATGGATAAAAGATCCATTCAAAATGTAAGAGACTGGGGCTGCCCAGGTGGTTCAGCGGTTTGCCTTCAGCCCAGGACGTGATCCTGGAGACCCGGGATTGAGTCCCACATCGGGCTCCCTGAATGGAGCTTGCTTGTGTCTCTGCCTCTCTCTGTGTCTCTCATGAATAAATATATAAAATTTAAAAAAATGACTATTAAATTTTAATATAACAGATTATCAAAAGTTCATTGAGGGACACCTGGGTGGCTCAGCAGTTGAGCATCTGCCTAGGGCTCAGGTGGTGATCCTGGGGTCCTGGGGTGAGGTCCCCACATCGGGCTCCCCACAAGGGAGCCCCTCTCCCACTTCTCCCTCTGCCTATGTCTCTGCCTCTCTCTCATGAATAAATAAATTCTTTAATAAAAGAAAAAAGAAAAGTTCATTGAGCTGGTTTCATATTCCTTCAAGAAACTTCCATTTGTCAAGTTTTAGTATAGTATCAAAGAATATCCACAATTATCTGAAAAGGCTATTAAAATACTCCTCCCCTTCTCCAATTTCAAATCTTGTGAAACCTAATTTTCTTCTTTATATACTTCAATCAGAACATAACACAGCAGGCTAAATGAAGCAGCAGCTATCAAAACCAGCTGTCTTTATTATGCTACACATTAATGAGTTTGCAAAAATGTAAAGCAATGCCACTCATCTCACCAAATTTTTTGAAAAGTTATTTTCATTAAAAATATATCATTTCTAAGAAATGGGGGAAATGGATATATATTGGTCAATGGGTATAAAGTTGTACTTACATAGGATGAGGAAGTCTAGAGATCCAACGTAAAGCATGATAGCTATAGTTAATAATACTGTGTTAGATACTGGAAACTAGCTGAGTAGATTTTAGGTGCTCTCCCCACCACCACCACCACCACCACCACCACCACCACACACACAGGTATGAGAGATGGAGACTTTAATTAGGTTGACTGTTGTAACCAATCACTAGGTATATGTATATAAAAACATCATGCTGGGACACCTGGGTGGCTCAGCAGTTGAGCATCTGTCTGCCTTTGGCTCAGGACGTGATCCCAGAGTTCCCAGATTGAGTCCCACATCAGGCTGCTGCATGTAGCCTGCTTCTCTTCCCTCTGCCTATGTCTCTGCCTCTCTCTGGGAGTCTCATGAATAAATAAATAAAATATTTTTTTAAAAAATCATGTTGCACATCCAAAATATATACATTTTTTATTTTTTTAAGTAGGTCACCAAACAACACCTGCAGTATGAAAGAGAAGGAGAATTTATAAATGCATAAAAATAGTTATGAAAGGGGACGCCTGAGTGGCTCAGTGGTTGAGTGCCTGCCTTCAGCTCAGGGTGTGATCCTGGAGTCCAGGGATCAAGTCCCACATAAGCCTCCCTGCATGGAACCTGCTTCTCCCTCTGCCTTGTCTCTGCCTCTGTGTGTGTGTCTCTCATGAATTAATAAAAACTTTAAAAAAAAAATAGTTATGAAAGAATAACATGCTAAATTCTTGACTGCAGGGGTTGGAATATTTATTTGATAGGAATGAAATAACTGCATTTTTACTTTGATTCTATATTATTTTAATTCACATGTACTACACTTTTGTAATTTGAAACAAAAAATTAGAAACCTAAAATCTCAAGATATGTTTAATTCATATTTGTATATATTTATATTAACATACAATAGTTACTATTTTTTTAAAGATTTTATTTATTTGTTTATTTTGTTTATTTGTCTATCTATGATAGACATAGAAAGAGAGAGAGAGGGACAGAGACACAGGCGGAAGGAGAAGCAGGCTCCATGCTGGGAGCCTGACATGGGACTCAATCCCGGGGCTCCAGGTCACGCCCTGGGCCAAAGGCAGGCACTAAACCGCTGAGCTACCCAGGGATCCCCACAATGGTTACTATTTTTTAATGAATATGTAAATTTTATCTGATATAATTTCTAATAATCCACATATCAGCAGATACATTATAAACAAGGGATCTTGGATCCCTCATTTGAAGAGTGTAAAGTACTACTGAGTTTAAAACTACTGAGTGTACACTGATTTAGGGCAGCCCCGGTGGTGCAGCAGTTTAGCGCAGCCTGCAACCCAGGGCATGATCCTGGGGACCCTGGATCGAGTCCCACGTCAGGCTCTCTGCATGGAGCCTGCTTCTCCCTCTGCCTGTATCTCTGCCTCTCCCTGTGTCTCTATGAATAAACAAATAAAATCTTTAAAAAAAAAAAAAAACGTACACTGATTTAGGTGTTCCTCACACTAAGTCCATTTCACTTGAGAAATGCAAAAATTTCCCTGAAAGGAACCATGTCAACACTGTACAACTTGGAGCAGGATATACTAAGCTCTTGATGAATGTTTTGCACTCATTTTGCAGTAAGCAGTCCTCCTACAATGAACAACTACTTAGATTTTCAGTGAAAGGATTTGGCAAATACATCAACCGTTCTCATTGATTCCCATTTCATAAAGAATAATCACTTAGCCATATGACCTGCTTTAAGTAATCAAGAAAAACAGTACAACATTACAGACAGCATTTATTGAGCCTGTAACATATGCCAGACACTATACTTAAACTATCTCATAATCTTCACAACCTTGCAAACATATAACAGAGCAGCAGAGAGATTCAGATGTACTTGTCAAAGGTCACACAGTTAATAAATGGTGGAATCAGGACTCAGAACCAGGACTGTGTAACTCCAAAGTCCAGTGATCTCTCCACTCTACAGGTTACCTTCATAACCCTAGACTGAAAATTAGATCTGTCGCTTATTCTATGTCCCTGAGCAAGTCACAACTTCTCTCAGCCAATTTTCTCATCTACAAGAGAGGGTTAGTCTAGCTGATCTCCAAAGTTCCCTCCAAGGCTAATATTCTTGGATTATGATTCAGCACAACTTCAACCCTACAGTTTTAGAGTAAAAAGGTTCTCTGTATGCTTTTCTGAACAGAATAAGAGAAGCAATACAAGTAATGGGGAAGTAATGAGTAAAATTTATAGACTAGGATATAGCTCTTCATGCTTTAATACTAATCATTATCATAAAATATAAACACTAAGCGGGCATTGTGTACTTTCATTCTAGGCATCCAGAACTTCCTTCTTTGACAAAAACCTGGGCATTCTGCCAGCAGACATCTATCTCTGAAGGTGGTAAGAACCTGTAGCATGCAACACAGGAACACCTAACTGAAGGATTGCTATGGGAAGCAAATGCCTCATCATTAACCTCTATAGGAAGCACCATCTATTCTTTGAGGTAAATTATACATTAATCAATGGAGGTATTTGCCAATCATTTCTGAGAATAAGAGGGCAAGCTACAGGAAATCGTGAAAAATGACACATGGCACTTTAACACAAACAAAAAATCCAAAAAGAAATGTATTGATTGCAGGGCAGTGTATATTAGGAGATGAGGTTCTACTGTATTTGTATACATTGATATTTGTCTAGGCTACCAAAATTTAAGACTTCTTCCTGCAACAGCTACAAACTGAACACAATTTATTTAGTATGTGCCAGACACCATGCTGAGCCCCTCCAAGACATCACCGTCTAATCCTAGTCTACAGAATTGTGAGATATTATATTCATCTTAAAAAGTGAAAGAAGGTTTCACAGCTAGTAAGTGGCAGAGAAAGGATTTGAAAACAAATCTGACCAATTCCAAGGCCAGTGTTCTTCACAAAATGCTTTGGCTGGTTCCAGAGCGAATATAACCTCATTTCTAGGTCAAAAGAGAAAAATAATGTGTACTATTTGAGCCAAATTACAAGGGTGTTTTAAAATTTTTAAATAAAGTTTTTAAAAGCTTGAAACCCATTGATGGAAGTACCTACTATTTAGATATAAGCAAAAGTCACAAGGTCACCATCAAAAATCTATACTTCTGGGATCCCTGGGTGGCACAGCGGTTTAGCGCCTGCCTTTGGCCCAGGGCACGATCCTGGAGACCAGGGACCGAATCCCACATCGGTGCATGGAGCCTGCTTCTCCCTCTGCCTGTGTCTCTGCCTCTCTCTCTCACTGTGTGCCTATCATAAATAAACAAAAATTAAAAAAAAAAATCTATACTTCTTTGGATAACTACCACTACACTTAAACTCTGACATTTTATTTTATTTTTTTTAAGATTTTATTTATTTATTCATGGGAGACACAGAGAGAGAGAGAGAGAGAGAGAGAGAGAGAGATACTGTTGAGTTTCACCAGTTTCAAGGCATCCCTTCTATATCTGTTTCCACCACTTTTATCAATTTTTTTCTTCTAGTACAACGGCATCTTAATCAGTGTATGCATCTCAGTCTCTCTTTTCAGGTAGTTATCAAATTCACAAATACAGCCCTAATAATACCATCCAATTCACAAATACAGCCCTAATAATACCATCCCTCCACTCTTGCTCAAAAGCCTTTCACTAAAGCCTCACTGTCAATAAAGTCTGAGTTCCTCATCCTTGCATTCAAGCCCTTCCTTCAGTGGCTCCAACATTCCTCTCCAAATTTACACTCCTTCCATTCCTTTGATATTCTCTCACCTTTAACTACTGAACCACTTATTCTATCTCAAAGAAATCTTGAACATTCTTATTTTGCTAATGTAATCTCCTCCAATGCAATTCTCTTCCCTATTTGCTCATTATCTAACCCTACTTGTTTTCCGTGGCTCAGTACAGATGTACATATCACCTCCTCTCTGGAGTCCCTCCCTTATTCCTCCCCTCCCTTAGCAAGAAATAATTTCTTGCGCTTCTGAATTCCTGGACCATCTTATCTAAGGTCTTACCTTTAAAAAATACACACACACACATATATATATATGTACATATACCCACACCATCATCTATCCTAACAGACTGTAAATTCATAAAGGTCAGGGGCTATATGTACTTTATTCTTGTATCCCAACCCCCCATCCAACTAGCACAGTGCATTATAATACTCAAAATTATGATGAATAATAAAACCAACACTAGTCTTATAAAAGGATAGTCATTAAGAAGAAAAATACATCATAAAGACTTAAAGGTGCATACTATTCCATAGGAAAAACTGAAATTCCAACTGAAACACTAGCACTATAGCATGTTCACCAAGTAATAGACTACAAGTTATAAAAGAATAATTCATTCAACAAATACTCAAGGACCTACTTAGTGCCAGGCATTGTTTTAGGTGCTTAAAATCTACAGAATACAAAACGAGCAACAATCCTTGCCTGTATGGAGCTTACTTATACTCTAGTTGAGGTAAAAAGGCAATAAACAAAATAAGCAAAATAGAAGTTAAATGGTTTAAGTGGTAATGAGTGGTGATGAGAAAAAGGGGAAATGGAAGGCTGGGGAGGGCCAGATAAAGGGGCTGCCATTTTAATGGGGTGGTAAGGGAAAGCCTCACCAGAAAGAGCAGATATGCAAAAAGACCTGACAAAGATGAAGCGAATCACATATTTGAGCAACAGCACTCTAAGGAGGGCAAACAGCAAGTGCAAAGGACCTGAGACACATTAAAGAAACAGCAAGAAGGCCACTGTGATCAGAGAGGAAAGAAAAAGGTATCTAATCACATAAGACCTTGACAGATAGGACTCAGCATTTTATTCTAAGACAGGGAATCACCAGAGGGTTCTGACCAGAAAGAGACAAAATCTGACTTACCTTTTTAAAAGGATCATTCTTGCTATGGTTGAGAACAGAATATAAAGGGGCAAGAGCAAAAAAGGGCTACTGCAATAATTCAAAAGAACTGATGTGGGGGGCTCCCTGGGTGGCTCAGCGGTTTGGCAACTGCCTTTGGCCCAGGGCACGATCCTGGAGTCCCGGGATCGAGTTCCGCTTCGGGCTCCCGGCATGGAGCCTGCTTCTCCCTCCTCCTGTGTCTCTGCCTCTCTCTCTCTCTCTCTCTCCTCTCTCTCTCTCTCTCTCTCTATCATAAATGAATAAATAAATCTTAAAAAAAAAAGAACTGATGTAAACTTAAATCAGTGGAGATGATGAAAAGCGGCAGAGTCTGGATACAGTTTGAAGGTAGAACTGCCAAGATTTCCCAATGGGTCAGATGCGCTATGTGAAAGACAGTCAAGATAACTCTATGTTTTGTTTGGCCTGAGCAACTAGAAAGATGGAGAAAGTTGTTATTTACTAAAACATGGGAGAAGGGCAGAAAAAAGTGAGAGCAGGGTAAAAATCAGGAGTTTGGTTTGGGACAAGTTTGAGATGCCAATAAAATATGTAAGTGGAATAAATAAATAAATAAATAGTAAGTGGAGGTGTCAATATAGGCAGTAGGACATACAAGTCTGGAATTTCAGAGATAAGAATTTGAGAATCATCAGCATATAAACAGTATTAAAGCTATGAGATGGGATGAGATTGCCAGGGAAGGAGAATAAAGAATACAGATCCCATGGGGTGGTCCAATATTAAGAGGTAGTAGTTATGAGGAAGAACCAACAAAGAAGCTGAGGACATAGGAAGAAAACCAGCAGAGTATGGTATCCCAAAAAACCAGAGCAGAAGGTGTTTCAAGGAAAGAGACATTCACTGCACCAAATGCTGCTAAATGGGTCAACTAAGAATTAAACTTGGTGGTTTCAACAAGAGCAGTTTCAGTAATCAGGTTGAAAGTCTCATTATTGTAGGGTCAGGAGAGAACAGAACTGAAGATGGGTAGAAACAACTTTTTCAAGAAGTTGAGAAATTGAGTTGCATCTATAAGAAACAGCATAGTCAAAAAGAGTTGTTTTTAAAAAATAGATGGAATAACACCATGTATATACTGACTAGAATGAGCCACTAGACAGAATAATGAGTTACGGGGGGGGGGGGGGGGAGAATGAAGAGAAATTTCACTAGCTTAGTGGGCAGTCATTCCAGAGTATACTGTTAGTTTTCTGTGACACTAAAGAAAGAAGGAGGGCAGCCCATAATCCTGATTCACATGCCATAGGAGGCTCAGAAGAGAGGCTGGGCCATTTACTGAGAACACTCACGTTAAGCCTTTTATATGTTATTTCATTTAAGCTCATATAACTTCATGAGGTATTATCTTTATGTTACAGATAAGGAACCAGAAGCTCAGAGACAGCAAGTAATTTGATTAACACACAAAGCTGGTGAGTAGTAAAGCTACTTTTCAAATCCATGGGATCCCTGGGTGGCAGCGGTTTAGCGCCTGCCTTTGGCCCGGGGCGCGATCCTGGAGACCCGGGATCGAATCCCACGTCAGGCTCCCAGTGCATGGAGCCTGCTTCTCCCTCTGCCTATGTCTCTGCCTCTCTCTCTCTCTCTCTGACTATCATAAATAAATTTAAAAAAAAAAATTCAAATCCAGTTCCTCCTGAGCATTAGATAAGGAATTATAGTTAATTTAGACAGTTAAAGTTTTGTGGTTACGTTTTTAGGATCCTGTTAGAAATACATGCTGAAATATTTTTTTTCATGCTGAAATATTTAATGAGATAAGTATATGATATCTAAGATTTGCTGTAAATATTCCAACAAAAACAACAGAAAGTAATTGTGAGTATGGATAGATAAAATAAAAAGAGCAAAATGCTGATAATTGTTGACTCTAGTTGACGGGTTCACTGTACTGTTCTCTTTCATGTGCATTTGAAAATGCCATGATAAAAAAAAAAAAATCCAGCCCTTCTGAGTCAAATTGTTCTCATTACTTTAAAGCATGCCCTTAATTTCTCCTCAACCTCCCTTCAAAAAATAGTTATGTGCTTCAGAGCTTACAGTTTTCTTCTTTAATCCTCAAAATAACTCAATAATTTCGGGGTCTTATTCTAATTTTATACATGAGGAGATCTAAAACTAGTAAATAACAGGATCAGACCTCGAAGCCAAGTCTTCTGGTGTCAACAACAATCTCCTGCCCAATATGGCAGTCAAGGCTGCACACACGATCGTGGAATAATCTCTAGGAATAATCTAAAAGGAGAATCCACCCAATTGCTAGCCCTTTTCTTCAGATTCGTTACTACCGCATAATTCTTGGGCTCCAAATTCCCTAGGAAGGCCACGCATTACTGCAGGCAATCCTTTCACTCAAAGGCTTGACTGAAAAAAGCGGGTTTCAAATTTGCCCAGCCATCAACCTTCCTGGCCAAATTTGGGGACCAACAGGTATTTGATATGGAACCTCTGAAAGGGTGTTCTTAAAGTCCGCCTATCTCTGCTCTAGAGTCAATTCTGTGCCTCCACTTCTCTTAAATGTAACACTCTCCTGTTCACCTACATTATTAAACAGCTTCCATAGAGACCAAAGTCCAGGTATGCAAAACATATACTCTAAAAATAAAGAACACTACCAAACAATAATACTGACCAAAAGTCAATTTTGAAGATTTTATTTTTTTTAAGATTTTATTTATTCATGAGACACACACACACAGAGAGAGAGAGAGAGAGAGGGGCAGAGGGAGAAGCAGGCTCCCCACAGGGAGCCTGAAGCGGGACTCGATCCCGCGACCCCAGCATCAGGCCCCGGGCCGGAGGCGGCGCTAAACCGCTGAGCAACCCAGGCTGCCCATAAGATTTTATTTTTTTTATTTTATTTGCCCATCTCTATACCCAACATGAGGTCAGGTGCCCCTCAAAAGCCAATTTTGTAGAATGGCATATTTACCACAAAGCTGGCGTATCAAAGAGAATCACAGTTAATACGTATCTTTGAGATACCATCTGTTTTTTTTTAAGATTTATTTATTAATTTATTTATGATAGAGAGAGAGAGAGACAGACAGACAGACAGACAGACACAGGCCGGGAGCCCGACGCGGGACTCGATCGCGGGACTCCAGGATCGCGCCCCAGGCCAAAGGCAGGCGCTAAACCGCTGAGCCACCCAGGGATCCCCGAGATACCATCTTTTTTAAAAGCATCATCAATATGTTTGATATCTGTTTTTCCAAACTAACCTTGACATTAAAAGCTTATTTACAGCTTACTTCAAAAACAGATGAAAATATGCATACCAAAAGTTCTATGTTAGTCTCTCCAGCTGTTAACCTACATTACCAAAATTGTAACACCCTTCCCCTCTAGTTCATTAGTTTTGCTAACTAAAACCGAATTGTCCAGAATTAAGAGCTACCCTGTACCCTGTACTTCATTAAGTTAAAATGTAGGTCTAAGTTGTACAAAAGCCTGTGATTAGATGCAATGTTTGAGGAGTTTTAGATTTACTTGGAATTATAAACATCATTAAGAATAAACTGGGGCGGGCAGCCCTTGTGGCCCAGTGGTTTGGCACTGCCTTCAGCCCGGGGTGTGATCCTAGAGACCCGAGATCGAGTCCCGCATCAGGCTCCCTGCATAGAGCCTGCTTCTCCCCCTCTGTCTGTCATGAATGAATAAATAAAATCTTTAAAAAAAAAAGAGAGAGAGAATAAACTGGGGCACCTGAGTGCCCAGAGGCTGAGCACCTGCCTTCAGCTCAGGTCGTGATCCCGGGGCCCTGGGATTGTATTCCGCATTGGGCTCTCTGTGCGGAGCCTACTTCTCCCCTCTGCCTGTGTCTCTGCCTTTCTGTGACTCTCATGAATAAATAAATAAAAATCTTATAAACAAAAAGAGAGAATTAACTTGCCCCTATCTTTACTAGAAACAAACCACCTCTCTACCGGATCACCACCTAGCTGTTTTAAAACATACTGATTTTCAGTTATGCCTGAACATAGGTAACCAAAGTTATAGACTCCATTTTCACATTAAGGGCCAATCTATCTAAGGAAGGATCTATTCTTTACTCAGAACAGTATTATAGAGAGCCCTACTAAGAAATCTTAGGTCTGGCACAAAACAGGCCTTTGAGCCTAAAGTCAATGCATGTTGGGTGAATTAAACTGGTAGAACAGGTAAGCACGATTAAAAAAAAAAAAAATCTAGACAGTCTTTTGGATAATTACTATTTGCATTATGTCAACAGTATTAATATGATTAAATTCATACTTGCTTTATGTCAATAGTATTAATATGGTTAAATTCATTGTAGAAACAAAATGCTGATCTGCATCTGCCCAATAGGATACTGTGAAAAGTCCTGGTACCTGGAAAACTGCAAAGAAAAGGAAATTCTGCAGGTGCAGTAAGAAACTACATCTTATGCATGACCCAGAAACACCTCAGAATTTATTACACAACCTGCTGCAAAATTCTCACTCTTCAAATGGAAATGAACCATAAAGTCACACAATGCAAGGCTGTGATTTTATTATACACATTTTATTATACACATAATCACATAATCAACTATACCCTTTCGAGATGTGCTAAAGTTAACTCAAGAAAGCAAATGTTCAACATAGCGTTTTATCAGAAGAGAATTTTAATATCAAATAACTAAGATATTGTAATATCAAATAACTAAGGCACTCATTCATTCAGCAACACACATATATCAAATTCTTTTGTGAGGCAAACACCATACTTCTCAAAAATGATGTACGTCAAGGACCCTTAAAACAAGAAATACATCAAATTAGGCAGCTCTTTCTGTCCATGGGTCCTATCCCAGTGCTTTAATAAAACCACCTTTTTGAATCAAAAAAAAAAAAAAAAAGAAGAAAAGAAAATTATAAATCAGGTCCTATGGGTTACCTCACTATTCAATGCAAGATCTAAAAGTTACAGACTTGCAGATCTTTCAGGCTTAAATCATTTAAATATTTATATCACCCCTAATCTGGCCTCATCACTTTATTCTTTTCTGATTTAACTGACATATAAGTTTAATTTATGGGATGCCTGCCTTTGGCTCAGGGCATGATCCCGGAATTCCGGGATCAAGTCCCATATCAGGCTTCCTGCATAGAGCCTGCTTCTCCCTCTGCCTATGTCTCTGCCTCTCTCTCTGTGTGTCTCTCATGAATAAATAAATAAAATATTTTTTTTTAAATTTAACTTACATTTCTCCGTGAAGTTTTCTAAAATTAGACTGGATTATGAAGCCTCTCATAATTACCTGTCAGAAACAGTTTTTTTATTGCTGAACAAAATTTTAAAAACAACCAATTTTTCAATAAAGGATGTATGCAAAATAAATGAAGATAGAGAATGGAGGTGCAAACATCTTATATAAGAGAGTAAACTATTAAGAACAGATCAGCAGGGCTCCTGGCTGGCTCAGTTGGTGGAGCAAGTGGCCCTTGATCTCAGGGTTGGTTGTTTGAGCCCCATGTCGGCTGTGGAGATTACTTAAAAATCAAATCTTTGGGCAGCCCCAGTGGCGCAGCGGTTTAGCGCCGCCTGCAGCTCAGGGTGTGATCCTGGAGACCTGGGATGGAGGCCCATGTCAGGCTCCCTGCATGGAGCCTGCTTCTCCCTCTGCCTGTGTCTCTGCCTCTCTCTGTGTGTGTCTCTCATGAATAAATAAATAAAATCTTAAAAAAAAAAAAACTTTAAAGGGCTGCCTGGGGGAGCCCCGGGTGGCTCAGCAGTTTAGCGCCTGCCTTCAGCCCAGGGCGTGATCCTGGAGACCCAGGATCGAGTCCCACATAGGGCTCCCTGCGTGGAGCCTGCTTCTCCCTCTGCCTGTGTGTCTCTGCCTCTCTCTCTCTCTCTCTGTCTCTCATGAATAAATAAATAAAATCTTTAAAAAATAAATAAAAGATAAATAAAGGGCTGCCTGAGTGGCTCAGTCAGTTGGGTGTCTGACTCTTGGTTTCATCTCAAGTCATGATCTCAACCCCTTTGCGCTTCACACTCAGTGAGGAGTCTGAGATTCTCTCTCCCTCTGCTCTAAAATAAATAAATCTTTTAAATAAAATAAAATCTGAAAGAAAAAAAAAAGTCAGCTAGCACAGAAATATTATCAGGGCTGGGTATTACTAAGCTCAAGCAAATGAATGTCTAAAAAGAAACTTACTACTTACATTTTTGCAATGCCAATCATAACCAGCATCTTGATGTTTTTTACAACTAATAAACATTTTTAAAGCATTTAAATATCATTCCTCCTCAAATAAAGCATAACCTGTCAACAGGATTGAAAATGTCAAAAGAATGGGTATTTGAGAACTAAAACTTAAAAGAGGAAAAAGTATTCAATAAATCTAAAGGAGGGGGTTTAATGCCACTAGAAGAGGGATAGCTCTATTTTTCTGTTCAAGTCACTGAAAATTACTTGATTTTCTACAAAATATGTGGGAAAATGTATTTATTACTCCTGATTCAGAAAATGAATTCAAAAAAAAAAAAAGAAAGTAAGAAAGAAAGAAAGTGAATTCACTGAGTGAGAGAAATGCCCCATCTCTGGAAATTCAAGCTTAGAAGCAATCCCAGGCTATAGCCACAATGTAGAATGTCTCTCACACAATCTTCTGCTCATACTCAAGAATTCAAATCCGCACCAACACTCAACTGCAGAAATGAGCCAGAAAAGATGAGACAGGAGAGCAAAGAATGAACAAACTTCAATTTGCAGACATCTCTGACATTCACAGAAGTTTCATCTCTATCCAAGTTTTGCACTATTAACCCACCTAATGCCAAATTTTGAAGTACCAACTCTTATTTGACCAAGACAAAAAGAAAAAAAGGAGCTAAGGAAATAACATCTATTCCCCATATTTACATAGTTCTAATCTTCCTGAAAGACTTAAAACTTTTTTAATATAAATCATCTCAATTCTCATGGGAGGTAGACAGAGTCAGGTTTCTGGAGAAGAAGCCAGCACAAAGGGATTAAGTATCTCGTCCAGCAAGTCACCAGTGAAAATAAAACCGGACCCAATTATTTAGCCTACAAAGTCTAAATAAAACCTGCTTTCCTTGGTTCATAAACTTAGGACAATATTTCCAAGTGCCTACAAAGTATCCAAACCATAGAACTTCACGGAACAATACATCTATCAGAACCCTGCCAGAATTGAGTATTCTGAGCAAGAAAATACTGCTTGCCCCAAATCAATAAAATGAACTAACACAAAGGACTTGAAAAATACAAGGAGAAAACAATAGCCATACTGGAGAAAATTTTCAAAGGTCACTCTATTCATCTTATATCCTACTGCTCAAATTCTCTGCCAGGGAGCCAAAAGGGTCAAACATGCTCCTTATAATTGTATTCTACACATATACCACACCTCAAAATACTGCAAAGAATTTCAATGAAAGGCATATTATGGTTTAAAAACTTTCCCTCCAAAAAAATATAATCTTCTTATAGCAATACCTTCAGAACACTATTTTGTTGCCTTCATGGTGCACTTTAAATTTGGATTTTAAAAATGATTAGCTCCCAGTTTATTTTTCAAATATTTATATTTACACATGCAGATTACTTAAAATGTGTTGTTCTGCTAAGCCCTCATTATGTTTAGGCAAGATTCCCACTTCCACTCAAACTTATTATTTGAACTTAAAATGGACGCATTAAGATACTTCCTAAATTGACAAAAGGAGAAAACTAATCAACCCAGAAAGCTTCCCAAGGTATCAAAGCAGACCTTTATTTTAAATCATACCAGGTACTACATTACCCACTACATGAAGCCCACAAAGAGATAATTAAAGTTATTTCTGCAACATGATGAAATTATTTTTTGCAAAATCTGACAAGACTGAATTTTCAACTGTCAAAAGGGAAATCGTTTTCCAAGATTCTAGAAAACCCTGCTTACTAAGGCAGTCTCAAAGCAGTTTCCTTAATCCTCCCAAATCCCAAAGAATCTAACACAAGCCACAGAACACTGAAAGAGACCTGCACTGAAATATCTGTGCTCAAACCCCTAAAGGTTATTTCTATGTGTCTGGCAAGCTGATTGGCTGTATGTCCATACAACCGCAAAAGTCTTTCCTCAATAAAGCTAACAACTACACTCCCTAACTCAAATCAAAATACCAGAAAATCCAAAAGCCTCCAACTAAATTTTACTTGAACTATTTGGGAGAAAAGGCCGACAACCCAGGATCGGTTATTTATTTGCACCTTGAAAGAGAATTAAAGAATCGCAGGAACTCCTGCTACTTTCAGGACCTAGATATACATTACCTCTGTCTGCCTCTAGCATAGGACTCAGATATTACATCACTCAGAGCCTGAAAACTGCCCCATTACCCAGAAAGCACCAGGGTAGCTGAGACACTGCACCAAGGTATCCCTTCCTCCCTGATACACAGCCTTCAAATGCTACAGACGCTGGGCCCTGCTCTCTTGCAGTATCTTCACAAAGGCATCTGCCCTGCACCTGCTGCAATCCTATTTCTATTCACTTGTGGTGCAGTCCACACAACCCTGTATGGCTCTTCTATCTGCACATTTGTCAGCACAAGGCACTAGGACAAATCCCACCACATATACGTCCTCCAAACTTGGGAGTGTGTACCACTCAGCTCTCCCTTATCCCTTCCCTAGTCACACGGTTCTGGAACTAAAATTGGGCTTCTTATCTCTTGGATCCTACAGGCATGAACTTTCAGATATGTACAGGGCTTAATGTCCTCCATTTTTCATTTAATATCCCTCCAGGATGCACACATACACCACATACACTCTTCAGTTCTTCTACATCCAGAATGTAATCCCCTCTCTTTTGTTTTGGTTTTTGATTTTCCAACTTCTGCATTTTGTCTTTTTTTTATATTTCCAGTGACCTAAAATTTTTGAATCCCTTAATCTCTCAGGACTCAAAGTTTCCCAATCTCTCCCCACTCTTTAGCACCCTGCTCCTTCCATTCTTTTAAGCAACCTGTTTTCCTAACTCTCTCCAACCTGAATAGTCATTTCCTGCCCCTAAACCTGGGCAACCCGCTTCCCCTACCATCGCCCCAATCCAATACCCCTTTCTAGTCACAGACACATCCACACACCTCCCTACCTTGCCCCTCTTTTACCCCATTATAAACTATGCATTCTTCTCTACATCTTCTACCCAAAAGTATCCTGTCTTCCCCCCATTCTTCCCTCTCTTCCCTGCCTATCCCCTTCTCTCCACCAGACAAAATGTAGCACCCTCGAGCCTTGCTTCCCTCCCTCTGCGTACTGTATTCCAGACCTGCAACCCTCCCCTTCCAATCCATGCCCTACTACCTCCCTCCACTGATTTCCCTTCAGACGCGTACCACCCCCCCCCCGTCTTCCCTCCACACTGTCTGCCCCCAAAACATTTTTCTCCCATCTGTTTTCATACCTCGGCTGCCACTCCAAGAACACCTCCCCCACCCCCTACACCTATGGCCCTCTACTTCACACATACTCCACTCCACCTGTCCCCTGCAATGTTCAACCCCAGTTTCCTGTTGCTGCTCCTGCACCTACATCTATATTTCCCCCACCCACATCTACACTTCCCACAAGAACACTCTCCGTTTCACTCATTTCTGTTACCCGCTAAATACCGCGTACACCTCCTGTCCATCTCCATCCCCATCCCCCTGCTCCACTGTCCTCACTTCCCTCAAACTCTGGCCCTGCTCCAATTACCTTCCTCCTCCTGCCCCGCACTGCTCTCCCCGAAGCACCGCTCTCCCCGGAGCACCGCTCTCCCCGGAGACACCAGCCTTCTCCCTGAACATGTCCTCCCCTCGCATGTCCCACGTGTCCAGCCTCAACACCGTCCTGCCCCTCCTTGTCTTCCCTGCACACCTCCAGGCCGGGCACCGTCCTCACGTCCCTCTCAGGTCTCTGAAGCCTCGGGGCCTACCCTCACAGGCGCCTCCCGTCTGCAAACCTCCACGGCTCTCACCATCACTCCAGAGGCCCCTGGACCCCTCCACGCCTCTCCCCGCACCACCTTCCCCTACCTGCACACCTTCTCCACGTTCCCCTTCACGTTGCCCGGCGCCCTCCTTCCATCCCACTCCCTGCCCCTCACGCGCAGCCCCGACCGGGACATCCGCTTCTTCCACTGCTCCCCCGAGTCCCCACTGTCCTCCCTGCATTCCCACCACACTCGCCCCTCCCCTCCCCAAGTCCTCCCTCACCCCCCCCCGACGCCCCCGGCCGCCCCCACCCGCCCAACGCCCTGCGGCCCCTCGCCGTCGCCCTGGCCCTGGCCCTGGCCCTGGCCCTGGCCCCAGTGGGCCCCCGAACCTGCGCGAAGGCCCTCCCGCTCCGCCGGGCCGGGTCCCTCCACCCTTCATTCTTCCCCAAGTCTGCCCACACCCTCCGCCGGCCCCCAGCCCTGCTCCCGGCCCCTGCCCCCATTGTCCTCCAACACCTGCCCGGAGCCCCTCGCCGTCAGCCCCACCGAGGCCCCCCGCGCCGGCCCCCCCCCCCGCCCACGCCCACGCCCTCCCCTCCCCTCACTCGGGGCCGCGACCCCCGTGCCCCCGAGGGTGAGGACGGCCGCCCGCCGCCCGCCGCCCGCCGCCCTTGCCCGCAGCGGCCGGGGCAACGCAGCGGCGGCCACAATGCCAGAGCCACGGCGGCCAGGACTGCTCCCTGCTCGCCGCCCGGGCCGCCCGGGCCGCCCGCGCCGCCTGGGCCGCCGCCGCTGCTAAGGACGCACAACAAACAATGCGGGGCCCGGGCCGGCTCCGCCAACCGCCTCAACCGCCACCTCAACCGCCGCCCGCCCGGGACGGCCCGCCGCGCAGGCGCCTACCCGAACCGCCGCGCTCTGCCTGCGCCCGGTCCCCGCTCCCGCTCCCGCTCCGCCGCCGCCGCCACCTCGTCCGCACGCGTCCCCGGCTCCTCAGCCCAGCGGCGGCGGCTGCGGCGGCTGCTGCCCTGGTGGCGCTCGCGGCTCCGGTCTCCGCTTCGGCTTCGGCTTCGGCGGCGGCGGCGGCGGCGGCGGCGGCGGCAGCGGCGGCGGCGGCGGCGGCGAGCACGTGACGCCGCCCAGCGCGCCCATTGGCCGATCCCGGGGGCGGGCCCGCGGCTGCTGGGGAACGGAAAGCCCGCCCCCTCGCTCGCCGCGCGCCCCCTCCACGCGCACTCTGCCGTACCTGAGAGCGCCGGCCAGCGCCCGCCCGCGCCGTGCCGCACCGCCGCCTGCGCCAACTGCGCACCTGGGAGCGCGCAGGAGCCACACGCTGCTGGAGGCCGCGTGCACCTGCGAGCGGGCGCTTACGTAAGCTGCGTCCTCTGCCTTGCTCCCGGCGCCAGGCCCCTGCCGGCTGCAGCACCTGAGCCCCGCTGCGCTAGCAGCGTAAGTGCTGCGGAGCGGGGACGAGCTGCGCGGGGAGGCCAGCGAAATGCACGGAAACTTCGTAACTTCCGAATCTGGGAGCGGCTCCCGGATGCCGCGGCGAGCCGGCCGCTCCGGGCCCGCGCCCCTGGGGCGGGCGCCTCCCACCCCCAGACGCTGAGCAGTAGAATAGGCTGCGCAGCGTCTCCCCAGACGGAGGACGGCGAAGCCCGCGCGGGCTTTGACTTGGTAAGAGATTTTCTCCCAGCCTCCGCCCCTGCCACACTTAGCAGCTGTGTGACCTTGACCAAATTAGAGAACCATTCTGATCGTCAGTTTTGTGGTAGGGAAACTAGGATAATAATTTCGATTTAAGAACTGTTGGAGAGATGGAAAAAGACAATAGGAGTGAATTCTTCCAGCACAGAGCAGGCACCGAACAGAAGTTGCCGCTTAGTCAGCGACCACCTCTGCTTTTCCCACCCAACGGACCTACCGGGATTGAGTTTGAGGCTAGGACCTGTCTGACCTTATAGGTGGGGCAGACTTTGTGTGAACACCTTATCTGGGCAGTGCTAGGGAGAAAATAATGTCTTGCTTTTTATTTTACAAGGTTACCCCTGGGACTTTTTTGGGACAGCCTTCTGCCAGCCAGTTCGGCCCTTTACTGAGTACCTGGTGCACGTCAGGTGCTATGCTGGGTGTCAGGATGCACAAGTGAATGAGACAAGGTCCTTGCCCTAAAGGAATTCCTCGTCTGGGGTGGGGAAAACCCTGACCACCCAGCAACAGGATTTGGAGAGCTGGGGGTCCAGGAGGGATCTCCCATAACAGCCCCTTCCGGGTCCCTTTCCATCTTTGTAACGTGCCAGATCCAAATATTTTAACGACTCTGCTTCGTTTGGGAGATAAAGTGTGAATACTTTAACTCAAAAAGTTTTGGTGCTCTGCCCTTACGTTTCATGGAGCACGCTCTTCCCTTTGCCCCTCCTTAGGCCGCCTTGACCCTCCAGCCACACTGAACTTTAGAGTTGCCAGAGTATGTGACACTTCTGAGCCACTGGAGCAAGGGGCTAGGTCCCAAAACCCCTTCTACAGCCTGTCCCCATCTCCAATCACCCTCACCTTTCTTTACCCTCCTGAAAGACTCCTTGGGGTTCTTGGAACAGGTTCTCTCAAAAGCTTTCTGGCTGCTTTAGACACATTGTCTAAATCACTGTGCTTTGCACATGGCTCATTAAACCATGTATTCTTATAGCACTAGATTGTAATCGTCACCTCCCTGGACTGTAATCATCTTGAGGACATGAGTGGGTTAGGGAGGACTGCACAGGCACATGCAATGAGGTCATTAAAGCTGTTTCCAAGAAGGACATGAATCTGCTTGGAGGAGAAGAGATGCTGCAGTATAAAGGTCCGGGTTCTGTGCACACTAGCTATGTGACCTTGGAAAATCAGTCTCTCTAGGTCTTAGTTACCTCATCTGTCAAGTGAGACCATGATATTGCATACCTCTTAGGATCATTATAAGGGTTCAATATTCATTATATGACTCAGTCGGTTAAGCATCTGCCTTCAGCTCAGGTCATGAGGTAAATTTACATATCCTAAAATTCATACATTTAAAGAGCACATATCAAGGATTTTTAGTAGTGTTACCTAGTAATGCAACATAAGTATGTCAGTTTTAGAACATTTATGGATTCCCCATAAAATCCCTCAGACCCATTTACTATTAATCCCATTCCCACTCCCAGCCACAGGCAACCCCTAATCTACTCTGTCTCTATTTTTTTTTTAAAGATTTTATTTATTTATTTATTCATGAGAGACACACAGAGAGAGAGAGAGGCAGAGACACAGAGGAGAAGCAGGCTTCACACAGGGAGCCCAATGCAGGACTCGATCTGGGGACCCCGGGATCATGACCTGAGCTGAAGGCCGACGCTCAACTGCTGAGCCACCCAGGCATCCCAACTGTTGCTTTTTCTGATATATTAGATACATTTTTTTAATCAAATAGATGTTTTAGAAAAGTGTTTAATCTCTTAATCCCACCCAGTGATAGTAATCATATTTATATTAATTATATATATTAATATATATTCCAAATTTGCCCTATGCATATAAATATATAAATTTTACAAAGTGAGATTATAGTATACCTTCAGTTTTTATTTTTTTCACTTAAAAATATAAATACACCTCTTTTTATATCACTGAATACGCTCTTGCATAACGTATCTTAAGAATCATTTAATTAAACCAAGCCCCTATATCACCTAAGTTCAAATACTAGCACTTGTCATTTCATCTATTCAGTGTACAAAGATTTCCTGAGAACCTAGTACGTGCTAGTCCCTAGAGATAGAAAAGCAAGAAAACAGCTACTCTGCCCTACCCCTGTAGCCCCAGAGGTCAATGTACATTACTCAAATAACATTGAATGGCCCACAGAGAAGGGAGCAGCCAACAAAGGGGGATAGATAGAGTTCTTAAAGGCTCTGTGAAGAACCATCTTTGGAACATCACTTGGCACAGCACTCTGCCATTATTATAAAAGGTGCTTGGTTGGGATCCCTGGGTGGCGCAGCGGTTTGGCGCTTGCCTTTGGCCCAGGGCATGATCCTGGAGACCTGGGATCGAATCCCACGTCGGGCTCCCGGTGCATGGAGCCTGCTTCTCTCTCTGCCTCTGTCTCTGCCTCTCTCTCTCTCTCCCATGCTCTGTGTCTCTCATGAATAAATAAATAATATTTTTTTTAAAAAAAAAAAGGTGCTTGGTAAAGGAAGGTGAATTGGCAACCTGTGAGAGCAGTGTGCAGTGCTTCCTGGTTCCTGGTCCCTTACCACCCTTAGCTCTTTGGACCCTCACATTTCCCAGCTGAAGAGAAGAAAACAGAGGAAATTGAGGCCCAGGTAAGGAAGTGAATTGCCCAGAGTTACCAAGCCAGGAAAGGGCACAGCTGAAAGTGAACTCTGGTCTGACTCCTAGCCCAGTGCTCTTGGTCCTAAACGATACTGTCCTCTATAGAGGGAGCTCATCTTTGAAGAACCACATTGAGATAGAGAAAGGAAACACACAACACTACTCTCTGATACAATACATACTAACCACATTTAAATAAATTAAAATTAGGGCAGCCTGGGTGGCTCAGCAGTGTAGCACCTGCCTTTGGCCCAGGGCATGATCCTGGAGACCTGGGATCAAGTCCCATGTCAGGCTCCCTGCATGGAGCCTGCTTCTCCCTCTGCCTGTGTCTCTGCCCCTCCCTCTCTCTGTGTGTGTGTGTCTCTCATGAATAAATAAATAAAATCTTTAATAAACAAATAAATAAATATTAAGCAGGGACACCTGACTGACTCAGTCAGTAGAGCATGCCACTCAATCTCAGAGTCATGAGTTTGAGCCCCACATTGTGAGAAGAGGAATACTTAAATGATTTAATTTAAAATTTTGTTCCTGGGATCCCTGGGTGGCACAGCGGTTTGGCGCCTGCCTTTGGCCCAGGGAGCCATCTTGGAGACCCGGGATCGAATCCCATGTCAGGCTCCCGGTGCATGGAGCCTGCTTCTCCCTCTGCCTGTGTCTCTGCCTCTCTCTGTGTGTGACTATCATAAATAAAAAAATAAAATAAAATAAAATAAAAGTTTGTTCCTCGGGACACCTGGGTGGCTCAGTGGTTGAGCATCTGCCTTTGGCCCAGGGTGTGATCCTGGAGTCCCAGGATCGAGTCCCACATAGGGCTCCCTCCATGGAGCCTGCTTCTCTCTCTGCCTATGTCTCTGCCTCTCTCTGTGTCTCTCATGAATAAATAAATAAACTCTTCAAAAAAAATTAAAAACAAATTTATTTTAAAAAAAATGTGTTCCTCAGTTTCATTAGGCATGCTTTAGGTGCTCCATAGCTATATGTGGCTAGTGGCTACCATATTGAATAGCACTGATATAAAACATTTTTGGGGTGCCTGGCTGACTCAGTAGAGCATATGACTTTTTTTAAAGATTTTATTTATTTGCGAGAGAGAGCACAAGCATGAGCAGGGGGGTGGGGGTGGAGTGGTGTAGGCAAAAGAAAAGGAACATGCTGAGCACAGAGCTGGAAGATGATGTGGAACTCAATCCCAGGACCCCGAGATTGTGACCTGAGCCAAAGTCAGATGCTCAACTGACCGAGCCACCCAGGCCCCCCAAGCATGTGTCTCTTGATCTCAGTGTTGTAAGTTGAGCCCCACATAAAGTGGAGAGATTACTAAGAATAAAATCTTTAGGGACACCTGGGTGGCTCAGGTTATTAAAAAAATCTTTAAAAATTTTTTAATTAAATTGAAAATATAAACAAATAAAACATTTCTGTGATCACAGAAAGTCCTATTGGTTAGCACTGATCTAGAGAAATAATGACAATAATATAGTAATAGCGATAGTAATAATATCTTACTTACATATTATTTTCCAAAGCACTTGCCCTGGGAATGGAAAGGTCAGTCCTGTCTCCCTATCCTTCATTTCCGTACCTATCTCCCTACCATAGGCCAGCTCTACAGAAAGATGCTGGTGACAGAATGGTGGCTAGTCACGCTCTGGGTGAGGGGTAGGACCCCGGGGTTGTGACATCCTTCAACTTCTTGCCACTGTGTTTCTCAATCTACCCACATATCTCCAGCCATTCCCTCCTTCCCTCCTTTTACAAAAACCAGCCCTCTCAAAAACCAGTCCTTATCCTGGGCCTGGATGCCCTGAGGAAGTTTACTCTTTAATCTACTCCTCTGTTAGGTCCAGTCCCTCCTTCCTTACTGGATTCTTTAGATTCTATTGCCCAACTAATCTTTTCCATTCTAAGGGAGGAAGAAAGGGAGGGAAGGAGGAAACAAGATTCCCAGGTGATCACATGGACCTTACAATTGAGAAGCATTGACCCAAAATCAATAGCCACAGATACCAACTGAAGACTGGAATGCCACAGCAAAAAACAACTGTTGCTGACCTGATTTTCACAAATGGTGAATAACTCTTGGTAGAGTCTTGACACAACAAGATATAATCTCCATTCACTTTGCATAGTGTTTGCCTCCCTGGAATATCAAAATCACACTAGAATATACTTTGTCTCTATGTGAAAAATGGAGTTAGTTAGGCTCAGATCATTGCTCAGCTCATTCCCCTATGTAAATGTCCAGTGTAACATTCAAAGATCCTGTGATACTGTCTGTGCAATGCAAGACATCTGGCATTCCTGGCTTCCCCCCAGTAAATGTCATTATGACTACCCAAACTCTACCACAATTATCTAAAAGGCCCATGTATGAACTATGGCTCTAGACTCTCATTTAACAGTCTATTCAAAGTCTTTCTTTGGATGTCTCACATGCTACGAGACTGTCCTTAACTGCCAGCTCTTTCTCCTAAACCTCAAACCCATTGCCCTGACTGTCCCCCATTTCAGTTCCTTTATCAAGGCTATGGTAGCTACTGATACTGAATGATCAGTAAGCTGAAGGTTTCACATAGGCACACTGTTTGGTTTGTTCTGCTTGTATGCCTTAGAATCATGCCAGGCACTTAATATTTACTGAATGAATACCCAGCAAATTTTCCCATTCCCCTTCCTCAGGAAACAAATCCCAAAGAAGACAAGAAAGTGGCAGGGATTCCTGGTCAGGGTGTCCCTGCTTCTTACAGGATTTCTTCTAAGATCCCTGATATTTTCATTGGCCAAAGAGGCACAATAGCCCAGAGCTACTGCTGAAACTCTTCCACCAAAGCTGTCTCACAGCAAGTGAGATGGAGACAGCCTCCCTGAAGGTCTGGGGGTGAGCTCAAATTCATCAGCCTCATGAACAAAATTTCTTTGAAGTCTCATGTTTTATCTTTAAAATCCATGCAAACTTTACCTTCTATTCCCATGTTTGTTTTAACATGAAAATAATGTTTTGATTATTTCCCTTTAGGAGAAAAATTCAAAGCCTATTTTTCAAACTTCTCAAGTAGAAATTCACACTCCAGGAAGATGCTCCTGATCCATCCTGTGGCTCTGAGTATATCCTGGCACACCACCACCTAGCCCTGGTGGTAATTATACTAACAGCCAACGTTTATTAAGCACTTAATATGTATTGTCTCTAATCCTTGCAACAATCCTTTGAAGTAGGTACAGTTTCCATCTTCATTTATCATTGGAAAGACTAAAACTCCAAGAAGGTAAGTCACTTGGTACTACGTCACAGAACCAATACTTTGGAGACCTGGGATTCAACTGGGTGCTCTCAATTACTTTTTTTTTTTTTTAAGATTTTATTTATTTACTCAGAGACACAGAGAGAGAGAGAGGCAGAGACACAGGCATAGGGAGAAGCAGGCTCCATGCAGGGAGCCCGGTGTGGGACTCCATAACAGGTCTCCAGGATCACACCCCAGGCTGCAGGCGGAGCCAAACCGCTGCGCCACTGGGGCTGCCCTTTTTTTGGGGGGGGGGGGCTCTCAGTTACTATCCTGTCCACCTCAGTTTCAAATGTAAGCTCCTAGGCTTTTCGAGCAAAAGCTTTGAGACAGCAGAAAAGCCCTAAGAAATGACCTAATCCCAGAATTTTGCAAAGCCAAGGAAAGTACGGAGGTGTCTGGTCCTCTTGGTAGACACATTTCAGCAGTCACAAGTTATAAGAGAAGTTTCTAAATGTGTGTCTTGGTTTCAATTACAACCTACAAATAATAAAACGTGTATTTTGGATCACTGGGACAGCCGCCTTGTAAATGATTCCTGGCACGCCAAATTTAGTGCTCCCGTTGCTGTAAAAGTAATTGCCTAAAGTGACAAGTTTAATGTTAAATGCAGATATCTTAGATCAGGGGTCAGATTTTCAAGCCAGCAAGAAACTCCCCTATAAAATGGTGATCCTCAGTGAGGTGTAATTTTGGTCACTACACACATACACACATTTAGCAAGGTATGGAGACGTTTTTAGTCG
The DNA here is from genome assembly GCF_905146905.1 of Nyctereutes procyonoides. NCBI lineage: Eukaryota > Metazoa > Chordata > Mammalia > Carnivora > Canidae > Nyctereutes > Nyctereutes procyonoides. The sequence goes on along the minus strand of NW_026575020.1, from coordinate 41,611,329 downwards.
TAACAACTGACATCTAGTAAGTAGGGACCAGGGATGCTGCCAAACATCCTTCAATATGCAGGATCATCCCCCCAGTACCAAAGGATCCTCAGCTCAAAACGTCAATAGTGCTAGGGTGGAGAAAGCTTTAAAAGGGTTTCCATAGGGGTGAAAGTGAACAGAGTGAAAGGGAAGAGATTGGAAGTGAAACTTCTCTGAATGAGCTTTGCTAGATAACTTTGACTTTGAAATCTTATAAATGATTCATGTAAATATTTAAATCATTAAATCACATAAATTTTTAAATAATTCCTAAAATAAAAAACAAGCCAAAATATGAACATAACTTTATATCAGGTTGATAATATGACCACACAGGAAAAAAGAATAACTCTAAACGCCCTTAAAGTATTTTTGACTATCATTAATGAGATATATTCTAAGGATAAAGGGGAAAAAACAACAAAGAAATCCTAAACTCTTGGGCAGCCCTGGTGGCTCAGTGGCTTAGTGCCACCTTCAGCCCAGGGCCTGATCTTGAAGACCCAGGATGGAGTCCCACCTCGGGCTCCCTGCATGGAGCCTGCTTCTCTCTGTGCCTTCTCTCCCCACCCCCCTCTGTCTCTCATGAATAAACAAAATCTTAAAAAAAAATCCTAAACTCTCAATAGTCTTACTGCAGTAATGATATTAGTATTGCTACTTTGAAATATGTTTGCCATGGGTTAAAGCATTTAGTAATGACATCAGTGCTGTTAAGATCCAAAATTTTTAGGACAAAAGTGATACAAATGTAATATCAAAGAAGTTAAGTAAAAAAACTTATAATCTTAAATTTCAATGGAAAATCTCAGCATTGGGAAGCCTGAGTGGCTCAGTGGTTGAGTGTCTGCCTCTGGCTCAGGATGTGATCCTGGAGTCCCGGGATCGAGTCCCGCATCGGGCTCCCTGCATGGAGCCTGCTTCTCCCTCTGCTTATGTCTGTGTGTGTGTGTGTGTGTGTGTGTGTGTGTGTGTGTGTGTGTGTCTCATGAATGAATAAATAAATAACATCTTTAAAAAATAAAACAAAAACTGGAGGATTCTGTTTTTAAAAAGTTGAGCATTTATTCTGCCTTTTATTATGAACTAAATTTCAGGAAACCAAATGACCCCAGAGGATAAGAAAAACTTTTTATTTTTTAAATTTTATTTATTTGAGAGAGAGAGTGAACAAGAGAGAGAGAGAGAGAAAGCATGCAAATGGGGAGGAGGAGAGGGAGAGGGAAGAGCAGACTCCCTGCTGAGCAGGGAGACTCATGCAGGACTCAATCAGCAGGACTGGATCCTAGAACCCTGGAATCATGACCTGAGCCAAAGGCAGATGCTTAACCGACTGAGCTACCCAGGCACCCAAGAAAAAGTTCTATAGAAAAGAACGTCAGCTAATAAATCAGAAGGAATGCTGAAATTACTATTCATCACTATTTTGCAAACTCTAATAATATACCTGATTTAGGCAATCAATAGATGGTAAAACTTTTGAGCCAAAGGATCGATAGGGAACATTACAATCACAATCACAACGAAGAAGTGTGTCACTACCTGAATCCACTGATAAAAGTTAGCATCGCAAGGATCCCTGGGTGGCTCAGCGGTTCAGTGTCTGTCTTTGGCCCCGGGGCGTGATCCTGGAGTCCTGGGATTGAGTCCCACGTAGGGCTCCCTGCATGGAGCTTGCTTCTCCCTCTGCCTGTGTCTCTGCCTCTCTCTCTCTCTCTCTCTCTCTCTCTCTCTCTATATATATATATATATATATATATATATATATATATATATATATGTATACCATGAATAAATAAATAAAATCTTTATTAAAAAAAAGTTAGCATCGCTAAAAGTTACATGAACATACATTCTTTGCCTCCCACTGAGATGCATGTCTATTTGAGGCAAAAGGGTTTATCTGAATCTAATGAAACTTCTCAATAAAACTTACCTACAGGAAATACATAGACTAAAAGAACAAGTAAATGAAACACTATAAAGAAACAGTCGGCAAAGTTCAGAACGTGAATCTTCTACAGGACAACTGGCCAGTTACTTAAATAAATTAACAACATGAAAAAAAGAAAATTGGGGGGCTAGGAAGGGGTGTAAGAAGGGATTATTCTAGATTACAAGTGACTTTAAGAGTTTTAACAAACAAGGGTGCCTGCCTGGCTCAGCCAGTAAAGCATATGACTCTTGATCTCAGGGTTGTAAGTTTGAGCCCCACACTGGGTGTAGAGATTTATTTTAAGAATAAAATCTTAAGGGATCCCTGGGTGGTGCAGCGGTTTGGCACCTGCCTTTGGCCCAGGGCGCGATCCTGGAGACCTGGGATCGAATCCCACATCGGGCTCCCAGTGCATGGAGCCTGCTTCTCCCTCTGCCTGTGTCTCTGCCTCTCTCTCTCTCTCTCTCTGTGTGTGTGACTATCATAAAAAAAATAAATAAATAAATAAATAAATAAATTTTTAAAAAAAAAGAATAAAATCTTAAAAAAAAAAGAGCTCTAAAACCAAATACAATGATAGACCTCCTTTAGATTTCCATTTGAACAAACTACCAGAGACAAGACATATTCTAACCAACATGGAAATTTGGATATATATTATATATTAAATGCCATTAAGGAATTATTGTTGATTTTTTTCAGGTGTCATCATGGCCTTGTAGTTGTACAATAAAATCTTCCTTTTGAAAACTGCAAACTGAAGCATTTAAGGTAGAGTTGCAAGATAAAATATGAGGTTGCACAAAACATTACTAAAAAATTATTTATTGTTACACAATTTAACTGAGTGTCCTATATTGTCATTTGCTAAGTCTGGCAACCCTAATTTAGGGGTGAGATGATATGGTATCATGTTCCAGTAAGGAGGAAAAAAATTGGGGCCTCGAATTAAATACAGTACGGCAAAATGGAAATGATTGTCAAAACAAGATGAAGGGCACATGAAGGTTCACTGTGCTGTCTGCATCTGAGTAGGTTTGGAAATTTTTATAAGAAAAGTTTTTTAAATGGAGGAATTAATTTATTACTCAGGTTTTAGAAACAGCCCAACTCCAGTTCAGTCCCCGTATCTCAGAAAAGGAAATGAAAACCCAGAGAGGGGAAATGATTTGCCTGAGCAAAACAGCAATTGAGCAGTAGAGCTCGAACTCAGGTCCAGGTCTCCCGAGGCAAAGATCCGAGCCGTTTCCATTGTAACAAAATGGACAAAGGCAGTGCTAGGTGTTTCGGGCTGAAAGCTTGGGTGGTCCAGCATCCCTCTCTGAGTGCTAGCTCAGAGAGGGGCAGGGTTGGGAGAAATGAAATGATGTATATGTATAATAAGAATGTTCTACAGGGGACGCCTGCTGAAGTAGTATGTGGCAGGTTCTCAAACATCACTGAGCATTGTTTCATGTTCCAATAGGAGGATAATACTTAGCTTCAGGTTGACATGACCATTAAAATGAAAAGCATCTAGCACAGTGCCTAGAGTTAGCGAAGACTGATGAAAATATATGATACTCTGGTTAGCCCCTTCTGTGCAACAAACCACCCTAAAATGTACTGGCTTAAACCAACAATTTATTATTGTCTCTTCTGGTCTTGTGGGTTGACTGGGCTCAGCCAGGCTGTTCTCACTTGGGGTGACTCACGCAATTGTCCTCAGATGTCAGCTGGAGCTGGATTCATCTGAAGGCTCAGTGGCCTGAACATCCAAGATGGCACAATCATGTACTTGGCAACTGACACAATTATTGGTGGGGGAGCTTGGTTGAAATGTTGGCTGGACCACACATACCAGCCTCTTCATATATCTTGGGCTTCTCACAGCAATTGCTCTTCGAGACTATTAAAGATTAGTCCTAGGACTGGCTCAGTGTCACTCCCCCTATGTGTAGTTGGTCAAAGTAATCACAGGCCAGATATGATTGATTCAAGGGAGTGGGGGAATCGACTCAGTGGGAACGCAACGCATGTTCTGGAAGGAAAGGAATCAATGGCCCGTCCAGGCAGGAGGCAAGCTATGTAGATGGGTACGGTGACACTTCTGGAGCACAGGGAAATGCCTTTGTCCCTGGTTCACTGCACAGGTCAAACCTCTCTCAAATTCACCCCATCCTCACTGTCCTCTCCGCCACTGTGTCAGTCCACCTCTGAGGGAGTGCTGTCCTTATCTTCCCTCAGTCTGTTACTGGATAATTATTGCACGCTCCCCAAGAGCTTTCTAGAGGACCAGATAGCCAAGATGAGCAACTTAGTAAGGTGAAACTACTCACTGGCTCACTGAAACATTTAAAGGAAAGAATTGCCAGGTTCTCTGCTTTCTGCCACTGCTGGTCACCCTGTTCCTTTCCAAAGCTCGTTTCTTAAAAACAGGTCACCGAACTCGTCCTTGTGCTGAGTCCCTGTGAGTTTGGATTACTTTAAAAATAGCTTGTTCTTCAAGTGCAAAAAATAACATCTGAGACGTTTGTTTAAGTGTGAAACACACCTTTGTCATGACTCAATACAGGCTGAGCGGAAGTTTATTAAAACTTCCCAAAAAGAAAAATTTCCTCTTGAACTGAGCAAGCCTGAGAGATGACAACTCAGAAATGGGGAGGAGAGCAGCAGGCAGATAAAGAGGCAGGTGGAACAAGGAGGAAAAAAGCAGTAATAGATTTTCTCATCTGAGGCTTTCACGTGCCATTCCTTCCACCTTGAAAGACCTTCCTCTTGCAGCCAGCCTGACAATGTTCTCCTCCTGGAAGCCTCATTGAAATCTCACCTCTGTGAAGCCTTTTCTGACCCTTCCAAGCAGAGTTACTCACTCCCTCTTAGTTCTCAAAACACTTGGAACACGTCTTTATTATTAGCATATTGCATTGAAGTTGTCAGTTTACGGGGCTGTCTCCTTTCTTAGGCTGTGAGCCTTTCTTCCGCAGGGGCACTGGGTGAGTCATCTCTGAGCCCCTCTGCCTGGCGCCAGGCCCAGCACAGATGGGGTGTTGGGAGAGGTTGTTGATAAGAGCCGGTCTCACTGGGAGATGCATTAAATCCTGCAGAAGTGACTGCTTCCATTTCTGTTCTGCTTCCCAAATGCCTCCTGACTCTCCACACCCTACTGTCAAGCCTTCGATCTACCTGCCTTGGAGCCGTGTGCTCAGCCTCCACTCAGATACAATGCAAGAACTGTCCTCCCTGCTTCCCTAAGACCAGGTCCTCCTCCCCCGTCCCCTGGATCACATGCCTTTGGTCCTGCAGTTGTCCCTCTTTCTCCTGCATCATTGATAATTTTCCCTTCCTAGTAAATTTTTTCCACAATAGAGACATTACTCTGTACTTTCTCTCAGCTAAATGCCAGCGAGCACAGCCTCATGTCTGCAATTATCTGAATTCTCTCCTCAACCCCCTCCACCCTACTCTATTTAATCTTAAAATCACCGTTGCCAAATCCAAATGGTTAGTCCTTTCTCTGCCTCGGCTTACCTGTCTTCTCAGCAGCACTCAATACTTGATCCTACTCTCTTCTAGAAGCACTCTCTTCCTGGGCCTCCAGGATTCCACCAACCCCCCTCCTTGTCTTTCACCTCACTGGCCACTCCTTCTTGGTCTCCAGGGCTGGATCCTCCTCCCTCTCAGCCCAACCTCTGAATGTTGCAGGGCCTCAGGGCTCAGTCTTCAAATCTCCTTACTGTCAAACTCATTCCTTAAGTGATCCATTCAGCCTCAAGATCTGATGTAGCTCCACATAACACCCAGATCTCTATCTGAAACTCCAACCTGGACTTCAGACTCAATGGCTAACTGCCTGCTCAGGTCTAAAAGGCATCTTAAAATTAACATGTTCTTTTTTTGTTTTAAGATTTTATTTATTTATTAATGAGAGACACAGAGAGAGGGGCAGAGACATAGGCAGAGGGAGAAGCAGGCTCCCTGCAGGGAGCCTAATATGGGACTCGATCCCCGCACCCTGGGATCATGACCTAAGCTGAAGGCAGATGCTCAACCGCTGAACCACCCAGGTGTCCCAAAGTTAACATGTTCTAAAACCAAGCTTTTGGTTTATCTCAGCTCATCAGTTTCTTCCCCAAGGTCCCCTCCTTATCTCAGTAAAGAGCACAATTCACCCAGTTGTTCAAGGCAATGGCTTTGGATTTCTCCTTAATCTCCCCTTCTCTCCCACCCATATCCAACATTTCAGGAAATTCTATTGGCTGTGCCTTCAAAATGTACCACTTCCACACTCCAACTACTGTCCAAGCAATAACCTCTCAGTTGGCCCTACCCCTGCTTTCAACCTCTTTCAACCCAGTAGCCAGAATGTGCCTTTTGAAACAAAGCTCAATCTTACATACAATCTCCCAATTGTTCCTTCCTTTACAGTTGAAATAAAAACTCCAAGTCCTTATCATGCTCTGCAAAGTCCCATACACTCTGGACCCTGCCTGCCTTTCCTGCCTCATCATCTTTCACTCACCCACTGTGCCCCAGCCACACTGGACTTTGCTGTTTCTCAAACATGAAGCACATTGCTGCCTCAGGGCCTTTGAACTCCTTGTTTTCCTCCCAATCTCTAAACATCTGTATGGCTCACTTTATTCAGGTTTCCGCTGTTTTTACTTACCAAAGAGGCCTTCCTTAACTATTCCATCTATAATAGCCCTCTCTAATCCCTTATCCTGCTTTCTGTTTCTTCATAGCACTTTTGCTTGCACACCATATGGTGTACCAATTTGCATTTTATGGTATGCCTCTCTACCTAGGTTGTATGCTCCACAAGAGCAGTGACTCTGCCACTGTCAGTTACAGCTGTCTCCCTAATGCCTAGAAAAGTGCCTGTTATACAGGTGGTATTCAATAAATATTTATTGAATGAATGACTCCCTGACCAACTGACTGACCGAATTAATTAATTAATTAATTTCTACTGCCCCTGCTTTAGGCCAGGCCTCAGCATCTTCCATCTGTGTGGCAGACTGCAAGATATGACCACAAATTCATCCTATCAAATGCAAACTCCTTTGCAATGTGACTGTTGCCATGCCTCCCATCAAAGGGTAGAGCCTATTTTTCCCAGTGCTTGAATCTGTGCTGGCCTTCTGAATTGCTCTGGCCAATGAAAAGAAGCAGAAATAACATTACATGACTCCCAAAGCTAGACCTTAAAAGATCTGGCAGCTTCTACCCCCATTCTCTTAGAACACCATCCCGAGGGCACCATGCAGAGAACAAATCAAGGATGAAAGACCACGTTGAAAGAGGTCCAGCTGTGCCATCCAAGCCAGCCCCCAGCCAACCCACCAAATGAATGCAGTTGCATGAGGGAGCCCAGGTGAGGCCTGCAGAAGAAATGCCCAGCCAACCTGCAGAATCAGGAGAAATAAGAAATCATTGTTTTAAGCCCCTATATATGTGGTCTGTTTTGTTAAACGTGTGTGAAACTCTTTGTGACCCAGCCTCTGCAGACCTCTTCGGCTTCATCTGCAAATACAGATGGCATCCATGCAGACCTCTTCGGCTTCATCTGCAAATACAGATGGCATCCACTGGAGGCTCAGCCACTGCTGGGAGGAGCAGTTCTCAGACTCTCTGGACATCAGAATTACTTGGGGAACTTCAAAAATTCCAGTACTCAGGCTTCTCTCCAAGAGACTCAGATTTAATTGGTCTGAAATGGGACCCAGTCAACGTTATTTTTTAAAAGCTCTCAAGGGGATGCTAATGTGTAGTCAGGGCTGAGAATCATTGAACTGGAGGATCTAAAAGTGTATTTTGAAATTGCTGATCTTGCCTTCAAGGAAATTCAAAAGCTTCAAGGAAAGATTAAATTATGCTCAGTGCCCTTAGAGCATTAAGTAAGCAATATTGTGTTCTAAGTTTTGGGAAACTGGTAATAGACTATGAGAACATTCTTTAATTATGTGAAACTAATTATCAATACTTTATTTCCTCAAATTCAAAGACACACCCTCTTCATATTTTAATGTTTCTGAGATCAGGCTCCATCCTATCATTAAGTGTGTACCCTTAATGTTACCTTGTTTTGCAAAAAACAGTAAGACTTGGGCTAAAGACATATCTTATTGCCCACGGTGATTATAATCAAGGACACCTCTTTCTGGGACACAGGCTTGTGTCATGTGCATAGTGCCTCTTTGATTCCAATTGATTCTCCCATCAACATCATGAGGTGGGGCTCTTGAACGTCATTTTATTTATTATAACTGCTACAGTTGATTGAGCATTGACCTTGGGCCAGACACTGTTCTAAGTACTTTGCAAATACTATTTCATTTAAGCCCTGCAGAACCTCGAATGTGACCATGTTTTTTATGCACAGGGAGGCTGAGGCTATGGTCACACAGCTGGGAGGCTTGGGGAAGGTAGACAATTGTCCACAAGGATTCTGAGAATGCCATGGGGTTTTTAGGAGATGGTGCAACCTGCTTTTTTCTCAGAATAAAGTACAGATAATACAAACATGGCATTCAAGGCCTTTTCCAACTCATTCCAAATCTATATTGCAATGGTAATGAAAAATCCGGAGTGCCCAGGTAGAGAATAGCCAGCAGCTGAGAAGAATCCCTGTAGTTAAGGGCCTACTGCGTGCCATAGACTTTGCACTTCTAATCTCTGATCCTCCTAAGGACTTCACTTGAGGTTATTTGCAGGAGGCCCAGGTTGTTTGTTTGTTTGTTTGTTTGTTTTTAAACATTTTATTTATTTATTCATAGAGACACACAGAGAGAGAGAAAGGCAGAGACACAGGCAGAAGGAGAAGCTGGCTCCACACAGGGAGCCCGAGGTGGGACTCGATCCCGGGTCTCCGGGATCACGCGTGGGCTGGAGGCGGCGCCAAACCCGCTGAGCCACCAGGGCTGCCCGCCCAGGTTGGTTTTGTTGCTAAGTGCCTCCTTGCCTTTCTGCTGGATTCTGCGTTGGCCATCAACTCTGCCCCAAGTCTGATAATCTCAGTGAAGCTGTCAATCAAGATTTTCCAGCCTCCCCTGGAGTAGGAGAGTAGGTAAGTGACCCTAGCTAGACCCATCATACTCCCTAGGATTTTGAACTTTGGACAGAGCCATGCAGTGTCAGAGAAACTGTTAAACTGAATCATCCCAGCAATAAGGCCCCATCAATAATAATATTATTATTGAAAGTTTTGAGTGCAAGGCACGATGATAGGTGTATAGACTTAATTCATTCAATCCTCGAAATACTACCTCTCTTCCCTGTCTAACAGGGGAACAAAGCAAAGCCACACAAACCTTTCTGGGCAGAGCTAGGTTCAAACCCCAATAGCCTATATTTGGACCATGTATTTCACCAGTAAGTCCATAGTTTCTCAGTTATTCTTTGTTAGATTCTGCCCCTTGGATCTTTTCTTTCTGAGCCTGGTTATTTGTCCTTTGCACCAAGCATTGCATTCCTTTTTCACTCATGAGCCCGAGTAGGTGTCTGTTGCCCATAGCTAAGAAATCTTAACCAATTCAGGTACTGTTACTCCTGTTTGTAGGTGAGGAGTCTGAAGCTCTGGGAGGTTAAGGAACTAAAATCCCCAGCTAGTCCAGTAATGAAAATAATGGTCATAGTAGCTAGCTTTTATTCGAATTATGTAGCATCAAATGAGTGCTTACTGCAAAGCAGGCTTCTGTGCTAAGGGATTTACCTAAATGATCTCATTGAAGCTTCACCAAAATACCAAATTATATTTTTTTATTGAGATGTAATTCACATGCCACAAAATTCCTTCTTTTAAAGTATACAATTCGGTGGTTTTTGGTATATTCACAAGGTTGTGCACTCATCACCACTCTCTAATTCCAGACATTTTCATCACCCCAAAAAGGAATCCCACCACTCATTAGTAGCCACTCTCCATCTTCCCTCTAGTGACCACCTATTTACTCTCTATGGGAGAGTCCATGTCTTTTCTGGACATCTCATATAAGTGGAATTAGACACTTTGTGGTCTTTTGTGACTAGCTTCTTCTGCTTAGTATTACGTTTTCAAGGATCATTCACATTGTACTCACATTGTAAGCTCATATCAGTACTTCACTCCCTTTTACTGCTGAATACTAGCCCATTGGAAGAGCAAACCATGTTTTGCTTATCCTTTTTACCAGATGAGAGAGATTTGGGCTGTTTCCACTTTTTAGCTGTCAATGAATAATGCCACCATAAACATTTATGTAAGAGTTTTTGTGTGGACATCTGTTTTCCTTTCTCTTCAGTAAACACCTAGGAATGGAATAATTGGGTCAATTACTTACTAACTTTATGTTTAACTTTTTGAGGAACCAGGCAGGGCTATTATTATCCTCACATTCTAGATAAGGAAATAATGGACAGAGATGTTAGGGTACTCAGGGCCACAGAGCTACAAAGTGGTGGCTGGGTTTTGAGTCTGGCCTGGGTGCCACAGGAACAGGTATCATCACTGCCCTCTCTATGGAAGGCAACTTTTGGTTCTAAAAATGATCACTAACTGTGGGATTTTCTAGAAATTTTGACACCCGAGGAATTGAATGCCACCTCAACTCTTAGCAAAATACCTTTTCTTCTTTCTTCTATCCCTCCTCCTTCTCTTCCTCCTACTTCATCATCATCAGCTTCATCACTAGCTACCCTTTGTTGAGTGCCTACTATGTCTCTGGTATTTTATATACTATTTGTTTTAAACTCTATTTTTTGGGATCCCTGGGTGGTGCAGCGGTTTAGCGTCTGCCTTTGGCCCAGGGCGCGATCCTGGAGACCCGGGATCAAATCCCACATCGGGCTCCTGGTGCATGGAGCCTGCTTCTCCCTCTGCCTGTGTCTCTGCCTCTCTCTCTCTGTGTGACTATCATAAATAAATAATAAAAAAAAATAAACTCTATTTTTTTTTAAGATTTGTTTATTCATGAGAGATGCACACACACACACAGAGGCAGAAACATAGGCAGAGGGAGAAGCAGGCTGCCTGCAGGCAGCCCAACATGGGACTTGATCCCGGATCCCAGGATCACACTGTGAGCGTGAAGGCAGATGCTCAACTGCTGAGCCACCCAGTCAGCCCTGTTTTAAACTTTAAAACAAGGAAGCCTAGTAGAGTTTTGGGGGGTCAGAGAGCCCCCAGGTTTGTGTCCTGCTCTGCCACTTGGGCAAGCAATGTATCCTCTCAAAGCCTTGGTATCCTCATCTATAAAATGGTAACAATGATAGTAGCTATTTCACAAGTTGATTATGAGGTTGCATGACTTAGTTCAGTAGATCAACAAATACTAGTTTTAGTAAGAGCTTCTTTTTAAAAAATATATATATTTTATTTATTTATTCATAAGAGACACAGAAGGAAAGAGAGAGAGAGAGAAGAGAGAGAATGAGACTGAGACACAGGCAGAGGGAGAAGCAGACTCCATGTAGGAAGCCCGATGCAGGACTCAATCCCGGGCCTCTAAAACCCATCTCCTAGATATATTTCCCAGTTGAGAAAACGGAGAGATCTGATGTAGCCTAGTCAGGATCCCGAAGCAAGTGGTGGCAAAGATGATGTTTGTTTGTTTTTTTTTCATCTTTGCTGTTTCTGCTCTAGGTCTGTCCCTTGTTCTCTCCGCTCAGTGAACCATTTGCACACCTGGGATTTCTCAATCCTGCCCTCCTTATGAAAACTAAGGAAGCACAGCCTTTTGCACCCCCTACTGATTCCTGCTTGCACTCCCTTTCCCCTCACATCTGTGTCTCTCAACTCATCCCCCTCCCCAGGAGCTCTGACTGCAACACTTCATCTTCTCTGTACCTGTGGGTAGATGGGCATGCTCCTAGAAGACAATTTTGTGAAGGCGAACAGTCTCAAGTTCAAATTCTAGCTCCACCACTAAGACAAACTGCTGAATCCCCCTGATCCTCAACTTCCTCAAATGTCAAACGGGAACAATTGTCATACTTTGTGGGATTGCTGGCAAGATTTGAGAATGTATGTGAAACTTCTGGTACAGGTGCTTGGTGCACCATAGGTGCTCAATAAATGATCATTACCCTTGTAAGCCCTGTTTCTCTGGTGTGGTAGTAAGGAAAGGCCGAGGCTTCTACAAGACAAAGTTCAAAGATGGGCTCCACAGGGCTGAGGAAATAGCTTGGCAGCTGAAGTGAGAGCAAAGGAGGATTTGAGGGTGGCCCAAGAGCAAAGGCTAAATTATACAGATCATTCCTTCATTCCTTATGGTTTGCACTTGCCTTGGTGCCTCCTGGGGCATGCAGAGAAGCAAGCTTGCACCATATACACACAGATACACAAAAGCACATATGTGCAAACATGCACACAAACTGAGATGCACATGAGGTATGTCCTACCACACCACACACACACACACACACACACACACAGTCATGGGCACACATGCATGTTCATAAGTGCATGTGTATATACTTCAAACACATACCAATCTACATGCTCAGGGAGTCATTCAGAAGGTCACATGCCTATGAACATGAGTAAATGCACAACCATGTGAGTTCATACAAGCACATGCACAGGCACATGCATGTTCACACCTAAAAGCCCACACGAGCATGCACACAAATGCTTATCCACAGGTGTGTACCCTCTCTTTTCAAATCCCTAACTCTAAATAGAAACATAAGCTGCACCATATGTATACCTCCCTGTCATTTGGAAAGAGGAGGCTTCAGAAACACGGCTTTGCAAAATAAGGTAGAGAAACTGGCAGGGGTTCCAAGTACTGCAGGGAAAGTTGAACACATGGAGGTTGTCCAGCAGCTGGGTGAAAGGGTACAAAGAGGGATCCCTGGGTGGCGCAGTGGTTTGGCGCCTGCCTTTGGCCCAGGGCGCAATCCTGGAGACCCGGGATCGAATCCCACGTCGGGCTCCCAGTGCATGAAGCCTGCTTCTCCCTCTGCCTATGTCTCTGCCTCCCTCTCTCATTCTGTGTGACTATCATAAATAAATAAAAATTAAAAAAAAAGAAAGGGTACAAAGAGTAAGACCATTATCACAATCATTATTCTCTTCAATTTTCAGCCTGGGGAAACTGACAGAGTATCTGCCCCACCCAGCTTCTGGCTTCATGTCCAACTTCTTTTTTTTTTTTTTAAGATTTTAATTAATTAATTTATTTATTTATTTATTTATTTATTTATTTATTTGAGGAACAGAGAGAGAGAGTATAAGAGGAGGTGTGGGGTGCAAAGGGAGAAGTAGACTCTGATGAGCAAGGAGCCCAACTCAGGACTTAATCCCAGGACCCAAAGATGACCTGAGCTGAAGGCAGATGCTCATCTGCTCATCTGCCTGAGCCACCCAGGCATCCCAGAACTCCAACTTCTGAGTACCTCTCTGGACTTACTCAGATGCCATCTCCAGACTCCCTGTTGAATAGCACCCTCCCCATACCTGGAGTCCCTGCCACTCTACTGCCCACTGAACACAAGCTGAACCTGTACCCTTGCTCATTTGCTCATTCATTTATCACCATGCAGATCATGATTCATACTCATACTCAATGTATATACCAAAGAAAGCTAATAAAGCTTAGGGAGTTGAGGTGGAGACAGAGGGAGTTCAGGACTTGTCTCACTAAAGAAGTGACTTTTTTTTTACAGCTTTGTTGAAGCATAATTAATATGCAATAAACTGCACATATATTGAAAATATATAATTTTGGGGGCACCAGGGTGGCTCAGTCGGTTAAACATCTGCCTGAGGCTCACATTACCATCTCAGGGTCCTGGGATTAATAGGAGTCAGGCTCCCCATTCAGCAGGGAGTCTGCTTGTCTCTCTACCCCTCCCCCTGCTCATTCTCATTCTCTCTCTCTCAAATAAATAAATTAATTAAAATAAATTTTTAAAAAAGGAAATATACAATTTGGTGTGTTTTGGTATATATTATACCTATAAACCAGCAGTACAATCAAACTGATAAACCTACCCATCATCTCCAAAAGTAGAAAGTGACTTTTAAGATGAAACATGAAGCAGAAGTTGCCCAAGTGATATAGGAATGGGAAAGGAAAAGTATTTCAGGGAGAAGGGACCCCTCCAGCTAAGGTTACATGGGAAGAAAAAGCAAGTTTCAGGTGAGAGAATAAAAGAAAATCTGAATTGCTAGAGTGCAGTGTGGGGGTAGGAGGGGGAATAATAAGAGAGTCAAACAAAAGGGGGCAGGAATAGATGACAGCAAGCCTGCACTGGATCCCATCTTTGTGGTCTAGGCTTCTCCAGCCTCCCCATCCTGCTACATATAGGTCAGGCTGTTGCCCAGAATGAAGATGAACTGGAAGCATTTCTTCCATGGACCAAGCGAGCAAGGTTCTTGCTCCCTTAGCCCCTTTCTGGAGGCTAACCCTGCAGAACCCATGGTAGTGCTCGCTTTTAGCTTTGAGCCCTCAGCTCATCTGTTAACTGATGGCTTTTAATATACATTAATTTGTATTTCAAAATCTGTAAAGATTTTTTATTTAAAAAAAAATTTTAAGGTTTTATTTATTCCTGAGAAACACAGAGAGAGAGAGAGGCAGAGACATAGGCAGAGGGAGAGGCAGGCTCCTTGAGAGGAGGCCTATGTGGGACTCCATCCAGGCATTCTGGGATCATGCCGTGAGCCAAAGGCAGATAATCAACTGCTGAGCTACCCAGGTGTCCTCTGTATGCCTGAAAATTGGTTCTGAAAATGATTATTTTGAAGATATTTTAAAATAACCACAATCCCACATACATACCCAGATGTGACTGATAGTAGCAGTTTAAAAAAAATATTTATTTATTTGAGAGCGAAAGCATAAGAGGGGGAGGGGGCAGAGGGAGATGGAATAGCAAACTCCCCAGTGAGCAGGGAGCCTGATGTGAGGTTCAATCCAGGGACCCTGGGATCATGACCTGAGTGGAAGGCAGATGCTTAACTGACTGAGCTACCCAGGCACCCCCCAATATTAGCATTTAGATGTATAGTCTACCTATTCCAGATCCTTTTTATATAAATACATTATATGTGTGTGTGTGTGTGTGTGTGTGTGTGTATATATATATCCTTTATATATAAATATACATATAAATATGTTTTTTAATTTTTATTTATTTATGATAGTCACAGAGAGAGAGAGAGAGGCAGAGACACAGGCAGAGGGAGAAGCAGGCTCCATGCACTGGGAGCCCGACGTGGGATTCGATCCCGGGTCAAAGGCAGGCGCCAAACCGCTGTGCCACCTAGGGATCCCTATATATGGTTTTTTTTTTTATATAAATACATTATATGTGTGTGTGTGTGTGTGTGTGTGTATATATATATATCCTTTATATATAAATATACATATATATATGTTTTTTTTATTTTTATTTATTTATGATAGTCACAGAGAGAGAGAGAGAGGCAGAGACACAGGCAGAGGGAGAAGCAGGCTCCATGCACTGGGAGCCCGACGTGGGATTCGATCCTGGGCCAAAGGCAGGCGCCAAACCGCTGTGCCACCCAGGGATCCCTATATATGGTTTTTTAAAGGGATCCCACTAAGGGCAGGTTCTTGTCTGTATCATAAAATTTAAAAATATATAATATTTTTCCAAATCCCATAAGCATAGTCTATAAAATTATTTTAAACAACTCTTTACTAGTGTTTCAAAAAAAAATGTGATAGGCTTTCTTGCTCACACACCTATACACAATTCCTTTTTTTCTTAAAGATGAATTTATTCCTTTGAGGGGGGAGGGGCAGAGGGAAAGCAGACTCCCCACTGAACACAGAGCCCTGTGGGGGGTAGGGTTCAATGCTACAACCCCAAGATCACCACATGAGCAGAAAGCAATAGCCAGATGCTCAACTGACTGACTGAGCCACCCAAATACCCTCATACACAATTCCTTAATTATTTTCTTTAAGATATCCAAGGAATACAATTACACATCTTTAAAACTAATTTTATAGAGAAATTACACATTTTGAAGGATTCTGAGATATATTGCCAAATTACTCTTCAAAAGCCTGAACCAAATTATACCCAAATCTGCAATATTCAAGTGCTTCTCTTCACACTGTTGGCAATAGAGACTGTGTACTAGCAGGTTTTTCTTCATAAGTTGGTCCATTAAAACAGGATCACAGTGCTGCTTTCATTTGCATTTCTAATAATTAGCAAGGTTGAGCATTTTTCACATTTATTAGTTGTATTGTTTCCATTTTCATGGATTTCCTTTGCCTTTTTTTTTAATTATTTATTTATTTATGATAGGCACACAGTGAGAGAGAGAGAGGCAGAGACACAGGCAGAGGGAGAAGCAGGCTCCATGCACCGGGAGCCCGACGTGGGATTCGATCCCGGGTCTCCAGGATCGCGCCCTGGGCCAAAGGCAGGCGCCAAACCGCTGTGCCACCCACGGATCCCTCCTTTGCCTTTTTTTAACATAAAAAGTAACTTCATTGCTTTTTCTAAAAATTTTTTTTTTATGATAGTCACACACAGAGAGAGAGGCAGAGACACAGGCAGAGGGAGAAACAGGCTCCATGCACCGGGAGCCCGACGTGGGATTCGATCCCAGGACTCCAGGATCGCGCCCTGGGCCAAAGGCAGGCGCCAAACCTCTGCGCTACCCAGGGATCCCTTCATTGCTTTTTCTAATTATTAAAGCACTATATCCTCACTGCAGACAATTTAGAGAATAATACATACCAAGAAGAAAATATAATTTATGGGATTCCTGGGTGGGTCAGTGGTTGAGTATCTGCCTTTGGCTCAGGCTGTGATCCTGGAGGAGTTCCGGGATCAAGTCCCACATCGGGCTCCTTGTATGGAGCCTGCTTCTCCGCCCTCTGCCTCTCTCTCTGCCTCTCTCTCATGAATAAATAAATAAAATATTTATTTTATTTATTTATTCATGAGAGACACCGAGAGAGAGGCAGAGACACAGGCAGAGGAAGAAGCAGGCTCCCCCGGGAGCCCTATGTAGGACTTGATCCCAGATCCCAGGATCATGCCCTGAGCCGAAGGCAGACCCTCAACCGCTAAGCCACCCAGGCGTCCCTAAAATCTTAAAAAAAAAAAAAAAAAAAAAAAGGAAAAAAAGAAAAATTTAGTCAGATAGCCACAGTTAACCATGTTGTAGATTTTTTTCCAGATAGAGAGGGTTAGAAACAGATCACATATTTAGAAAACCAAAATAGGATCATTTTCTGTATAGCATCATATATTCCTTTTGAATGTTGTTGTAGACCAGTAATTTTCCTATGTTAAAAACATGATTTAGGGGGTACCCAGGTGGCTCAGTGACTTAAGCATCTGCTTTGGGATCAGGTCATGATCTCAGGGTCCTGGGATGGAGCCCAATGCAGGGGGGCTCAGTGAGGAGTCTGCTTCTGCCCCTCCATCCTCCCAGCTTGTGATCTCTCATGCACATGTTCTCTCTCTCAAATAAATAAATGAAATATTTTTAAAAATAAAAATAAAAACACGAGTGAGGGACGCCTGGGTGGCTCAGTCAGTTAAGTGTCTAACTCTTGATTTTGGCTCAGGTCATGATCTCAAGGTCATGAGATCAAGCCTTGGGCCCAGGTCCATGCTGGGCATGGAGCCTGCTTAAGATTTCTCTCTCTCTCTCTCTCTCTCTCCCCCTCTGCTGCTCCTCCCTCTCTTTCTCTAAAAAAAAAAAAAAAGTAAAATTAAATTAAAGACAAATTTAAAAAATAAAAACATGATTTAATATATGCAAAATGTTATATTTAACTTAATAGCTGCCCTAATTTAAACATTTAGTTCCTTCCACATTTTTACTTCCATAAATAACAGAATAATAAACATCTCTATCCTCAAATTTTTTCTTTTTTCTTTAAAAGTTTTTATTTATTTATTTGACACAGAGAGAGCATGCACAAGCAGGGAAAGCAGCAGGCAGAGGGAGAGGGAGAAGCAGGCTCCCAGGTGAGCAGAGCCCGATGTAGGACTCGACCCCAGGGTCTCTGGATCATGACCTGAGCCAAAGGCAGATGCTTAACTGACTAAGCCACCCAGGCACCCCTATTCTCAAGGTTTTTAAGTTTTTTTATTGTCTTTAGCATAAATTTTTAGATAAAAAGGCACGAAGAATTATTTAAAGGTTTTCCAATACATATTGTCAAACTGTTCTAAAGCACATTGCCATTACTGTATAAAATAGTGCCTGTTTACTGACATTCTTTCCAAACTGAATATTGAAATATTAGGTGAAATAAGGTGTCCCATTGCTAACTTCAGTCTCATTCTTTAATTAGAAATGAGACTGAGAGAGGTGCCTGGGTGGCTCAGCTAAGTGTCTGCCTTCAGCTCAGGTCATGATCCTGGAGTCGTGGGATCAAGCCCTGCCTTGGAGCTCTCTGCTCAGCAGGCAGTCTGCTTCTGCCTCTCCCCCACTCCTGCTTGCTCTGTCTCTCTAGTACTCTCTCTCTCATAATAAATAAATAAAATCTTGAAGAAAAAAAAAAGAAATGAGACTGAGAAAAACAAGACAAGGCACCACTTTTATCCAACATAGTACTAGAAGTCCTAGCCACAGAAATGAGACAACATAAAGAAATAAAAGGCATCCAGATTGGAAGGAAGAAGTAACACTTTCACTATTTGCAGATGACATGATACTATATATAGAAAACCCTAAAGATTCTACCAAAAAAATACTAGAACTGATAAGTGAATTCAGTAAAGTTGCAGAATATAAAATCAATATGCAGAAATATGTTGCATTTTATACACTAATAATGAAGCAGCAGGAAGTGAGATCAAGAAAACAATTCCATTCACAATTGCATCAAAAACAATAAAACATCTTGAACTATACTTAACCAAAGAGGTGAAAGACCTGTACTCTGAAAACACTGAAGAAATTCAAGGCAACAGAAAGAAATAGAAAGAAATTTCACGCTCATGGGTTGGAAGAACAAATATTGTTAAAATGTCTTTACTATCCAAAGCAATCTACAGATTTAATGCAATCCCTATCAAAATACCAATAGCATTTTTCACAGAACTAGAACAAACAATCCTAAAATTTGTATGCGACCATAAAGACCTGAAATGGCAAAAGCAATCTTGAAAAAAAATAGAACATCTGGGTGGCTCAGTCAGTTGGATTTCTGCCTTTCGCTCAGGTCGTGATCTTGGGATCCTGGGACTGAGCCCCACATTGGGCTCTCTGCTCAGTGGTGAGTCGGCTTCTCCCTCTTCCTCTGTGATCTCTTGCTCTTGCTCCCTCTCAAATAAATCAATAAGATCTTAAAAAAAGAAAAAAGAAAGAAAGAAAGAAAAGTGAAAGAAAAAAAAAGAAAGAAAAGTGAAGGTATTGCAATCCCAGATTTTTAAAAAGATTTTATTTATTTATTCATGAGAGACACATAGAGAGAGAGACAGAGAAACAGGCAGAGGAAGAAGCAGGTTTTCCACAAGGAGCCTGGTGCAGGACTCGATCCCAGGACCCCAGGTTCATGCCCTGAGTGAAAGGCAGATGCTCAACCACTGAGCCACCCAGGCATCCCCAATCCCAGATTTTAAATTATATTACAGAGTGGTTTAATCAAAACACTATGGTACTAGCATAAAAATAGAAACATAGATCAATGGAATAGGATAGAAAACCCAGAAATAAACCCACAAGATCAATTAATCTTTGACAAAGGAGGAATCTTTGACAAAGGAAAAAGACAATCTCTTCAATTAACGGTGTTACGAAAACTGGACAGCAACATGCAAAAGAACAAAACTGCAGCACTTTCTCTCACCACACACAAAAATAGTGTGTGTGGGGGGGAATGAGTGAAATAAGGGATGGGGATTGAAGAGTACATTTCTCATGATAAGTAAAGTAATACTTTTAAAAATGAGCCTGAGAAATGAACTGATCATACATCTTACTTCTCCAATCCAGCGGGCAGTGATGGGGTGGAAGAAGTAACTTCTCTGTGCTTTGTACCTTCCTCTGCCACTTACCATGGAGCTAGGTACAATGTTGGGTGGTTTTTTTTTTTTTTAAGATTTTATTTATTTATTCATGAGAGACACACAGAGAGAGAGGCAGAGACACAGGCAGAGGGAAAAGCAGCTCCCTGCAAGGAGCCCGATGTGGGACTTGATCCCAGGACTCTGGGATCACTCCCTGAGCCTAAGGGCAGATGCTCAACTGCTGAGCCAACCCAGGCATCCTGGTACAATGTTTTAAAATCATATTTGTTACTTAATTAGAATTTTAAAATATTTTTGTTTTAAAATTTTTATTTATTATTTATTTGAGAAAGAGAGAGAGCACAAGCAGGGGGAGCAGCAGAGGGAGAGGGAGAAGCAGACTCCATGCTGAGCAGGAAGCCCTACGTGAGGCTCTATCCCAGGACCCCAAGATCATGACCTGAGCCGAAGGCAGATGCCCAACTGACTGAGCTACCCAGGTTTTATTTAAGAAACTACTAGTCTACTAGTCTAAAAAAAATAACAAACAAACAAAAAAACTACTAGTCTTTTCTGCCTCTGGTTTTGCCCTCTTGCAAGTCACCACTCTCCACACATCACGAATGAACTTTCTCAAACACAGATTGATTGTGTCTTCCATCAGGGACACCCGGTTGGCTCAGTTGGTGGAGTGTCTGCCTTCCATTCAGGTCATGAGCCCAGCCTCTCATCAGTTTCCCTGCTCAGAAGCGAGACTGCTTCTACTTCTCCTTCTCATCCTTACTCATACTCTATCTCTGTTACTATCTCCATTTCTCTCTCTCAAATACATAAATAAAATCTTTAAAAAAAAATCTTCAATGGCTCACTACCACCTAGAGGATAAAGACCAAGCCCCTAAAAAACAAAACAAAACAAAACAAAACAAAACAAAACAAACAAACAAAAAAACACACCAAGCCTCTTGGCCTGACGGAGGGCCTTCATAGTTTAGCTTCAACCTTTCTTTCCAGCCTCATCTCCTATGTATATCCCTCAGACCTTGCCTCTTTGCCCCTGCAACTAATCTCTTAGCCACACCAGACTCTAACTTGCTATTTCCCATTTAGATGTATTACCCACACTGTTCTCCTTGCTTGGAATCTCTTCTCCCTTCTTCAACTGACAAAGATCTGGGCCTTTGAGATCCAGATAATGTCCACGCTCTGATTCCCCAAAGAAAGAGCTTTGCTTCCACCCCTGTGCCCCCAGAACGCAATGTTCATACCTTGTTTCTCTTAGCTCCTCTTCTACACTTTGCATCTTTGTGCTTACAGCTACCTCCCTGGTACCCCAACTAGTGCCTGGCAGAGTAAGGGCTTCATACTACGTCTCCCAGATAATTTACTATTTGATTATAGAGCACACTGACACAAAAACCATCATTAAAGATGTATAAATTAAAACACAAAACTTCTCATCAAAATGTCTCCTAGGAACAGCTGAGTCAGAACAGTTGGCTAGCTGCTAAGGTGTTTAATAAAACCCTAGTTAATTAACAAGAGAAAGATTCCTTTGTGGTTTGCTTCACACCAGAGGACAGCAAGAAGCTCCTGCTGGAGACAGATCTCGGCCCACTTCTGGTTGCTTTCGGAACTTTTTTTTTTTTTTAAGATTTTATTTATTTATTCATGAGAGACACAGAAGTTGAGAGAGAGAGAGAGAGAGGCAGAGTCATAGGCAGAAGCAGGCTCCATGCAGGAAACCTGATGTGGGACTTCGGGGTCACGCCCTGGGCCAAAGGAAGATGCCCAACCGCTGAGCCACCCAGGCATCCCGCTCTCAGAACTTTTAGAGTTAAAAGAGTTATGGAAAGCTAGGTGCTGTTTCTAACCCAGACCAAGCCACAGCTGCCCTGATTCCCCTGAGTCTGGCATCCCCAGCCCTCCACTCACTCCTGGAGAGTTGGCGGGAGGAGAAATTAATTGGTACAATCTCTTCAGAGAGCAATTCGACAGTGTCACAATGTCTAACCACTCTAATGTCCTGTCCCACTGCGAGGGACTCAAGCTATAGAAATGGTGTCAGGGTCTGCATCTGAGGATGATTTGTTATTGTGTTGTTTAAGGAAGAATAAGCCAATTCTGCCTCATCCAGTCCTAGCATCCAAGCAGATGTTTGAAAGAATAAGGTAGGTCTTTTATTATGAGATGTAGCAAAATCCTTTTTTTTTAAAGATTTTATTCATTTATTTATTCATGAGAGACTCACAGAGAGAGAGAGAGAGAGAGAGAGAGGCAGAGACACAGGCAGAGGGAGAAGCCAGCTCCATGCTGGGAGCCTGACGTGGGACTCGATCCTGGAGTTCCGGAAGCGAAGACAGATGCTCAACCACTGAGCCACCCAGGCGTCCCAGAGGTAGCAAAATCCTATATAGGATTCCACTCTATGAAATTATAGCAACAATAAATTATATGTATGGAGGTGTGCACACACGCACACACACACACGCATGCATACACACATGATTTGTTAAAGCAGGAGAGAAGATCTACCAGGATATCCCATCTAATCTCTTGAGGAAGAACCATGGGGAGGTGAAGGAGTACTTTCACTTTTCACCATCAAAGCCATGAGTTGTTTCAGTTTTTACAAGCAGGTATTAATTTTGTAGTTAAAAGGAAGATAAAGCCCTTTACAAAGCAGGCTTCCAACTATCTTTTCAACCTTGACTCACAGGGCTTTCTCATTCCAGGGACAATTGAGTTAGAATAATCACTAGCAACTGTAAATTGTGTGTGTGTGTGTTAAGATTTTTTCCACCCAGGGGCGCCTGGGTGGCTCAGCAGTTAAGTGTCTGCCTTTGGCTCAGGGCGTGATACTGGGGTCCTAGAATCGAGTCCCGCATCTGGCTCCCTGCATGGAGCCTGCTTATTTCTCTGCCTATGTCTCTGCTTCTTTCTTTCTGTGTCTCTTATGAATTTATTTAAATGAAATAAAAAACAGATTTTATTTCTAAGTAATCTCTATACCCAATGTAGGGCTCAAACCCATGGCCCCAAGATCAAGAGTTGCATGCCCCACTGACTAAGCCAGCCAGATGCCCCAAATTGTATGTGTTTTTATTCTTTTATATTTTTTAAGATTTTTTTTTAGAGAGAGAAAGTGGAAGAGAGAACATTTGAATGGGGAGAGGAAGAGAGAAATTCCAGACTCCCAGCTAAGCACAGAGCCCAACTTGGGGCTCAATCTCACCACCCCAAAATCAGGATCTGAGCAGAACCTGAGAGTCGGCGGCTCAACTTACTGCACTACGAGGCACCCTATGTGTGTGCCTTAAAGCATACCATACCCACTATGTGTTTTGATTGTCATCACCAGTCCATGACAGATACCATTATTATCACCCTCATCTCCTTCCCAGGAAACATGGATTCATGACTTAGAGTTTTGAATTTATAAAACAAAGAAGGAAGAAATCATACCCCACATTAATGGGAACACTAGAAAACAAGTACCCTATATTCTGCTAGTAGGAATGTAGATAGGCACAAGTCTTCCCAGGAACAATTTGATGATATCTATTAACATTATTTATTTTTTTAAGGATTTATTTATTTATTATTCATAGAGACAGAGACAGAGAGAGAGAGAGAGAGAGAGAGGCAGAGACACAGGCAGAGGAAGAAGCAGGCTCCACGCAGGGAGCCTGATGTGGTACTTGACCCCGGGTCTCCAGGATCACGCCCTGGGCAGAAGGCTGGCACAAAACCGCTGAGCCACCCAGGGATCTCCTTAACATTCTTTAAAATCTGCATCCCGGGCAGCCTGGTGGCTCAGCAGTTTAGCGCCACCTTTGGCCCAGGGCGTGATCCTGGAGACCCGGGATCAAGTCCCACTTTGGGCTCCCTGCATGGAGCCTGCTTCTCCCTCTGTCTGTGTGTCTCTGCCTCTCTTTGTCTCTGTGTTTCTCATGAATAAATAAATAAATAAACTTAAAAAATAAAATAAAATAAAACAAAATAAAATCTGCATCCCATGTGCTTGCTTCGGCAGCACATATACTAAAATCTGCATCCTTTTATCCTAGCACTTCCTTTACTAGAGACTTATCCCAAGGACCTAATTAAGGATGTGCACAATGTTTCAGCCACAAGAATGTTCATTTTGCTTATGATATTGAAAACTTGGGATCCCTGGGTGGCACAGCGGTTTGGCGCCTGCCTTTGGCCCAGGGCGCGATCCTGGAGACCCGGGATCGAATCCCACGTCGGGCTCCCGGTGCATGGAGCCTGCTTCTCCCTCTGCCTGTGTCTCTGCCTCTCTCTCTCTCTCTGTGTGACTATCATAAATAAATAAAATTAAAAAAAAGAAAACTTGTAAACCACTTAAATATCCAAAAATAGAAAATTACTCAAATAAATTATGTTCCATTCATATGAGAGAATACTACAAAATCATTAAAGAGTGGTGAAGAAGAATATTTAATGATAGGAAATACAGTTCATGGAGCATTTTGAAAAGTAGGTCACAAACAGTATGTAGTACATGAGTCCATTTCTGCTTTTGTAGAAAAGAAAAAAGAACACATATCATATATTTGCATAGAAAAAAAGGGGGAAGGGAGCACACTGAAATGTTAGTATTAGTTACCTCTGGGGAGGAGAATACCCAAGATTACCTCCTTTTCTTTTTTTTTAATTTTATTTATTTATTCATGAGAGACACAGAGAGAGAAAGAGGCAGAGACACAGGCAGAGGGAGAAACAGGCTCCATGCGGGGAGCCTGACATGAGACTCGATCCCAGGTCTCCAGGATCACACCCCAGGCTGAAGGCGGCGCTAAACTGCTGAGCCACTGGGGCTGCCCAATTACCTCCTTTTCTTAATTATATTTTTACAAATCCACCCTTGCTAAATGTCTCACAACCAAAGTGCATCACTTTAAATAAGACAAAATTGTATTACATTTTTTTAAAAGACTTTATTTATTTATTCATAAGAGACACACAGAGAAGTAGAGGGAGAAGCAGGCTCCCTGCAGGAAACCCAATGTGGGACTCGATCCCAGGACCCTGGGATCATGACCCAAACCAAAGACAGATGCTCAACCACTGAGCCACCCAGGTGCCCTGTATCACATTTAAAAAGGAGATTCAGGGCAGCCCGGGTGGCTCAGCGGTCTAGCGCCACCTTCGGTCCAGGGTGTGATCCTGGAGACCTTGGATCGAGTCCCACGTCGGGCTCCCTGCATGGAGCCTGCTTCTCCCTCTGCCTGTGTCTCTGCCTCTCTCTCTTTGTCTTTGTCTCTCATTAATAAATAAATAAAAAGGAGATGCACCTTCTGCTCTTTCCTCCTAAAGCAACATTTGTAGTTCTCCCCTTGTGCCTCTTTCCCTCCCAGATCCCTGTCCTCTCTGTGCCCTGCAAAACCTGCCCATTCTGCAAGGCCTGGCCCTCCAGGAAGGCTGCCATGATCCTGGTGGGCTTCTGGGCTCCCTAGCTCACACTCAGTTTTCTGTCCCATGTGCAGAGGATGCTACCGAAGCATGCTGGGATGAGGCTTATCAGCCTAGGAAGCTTAAAGCATCTCCAAAGCAACTGCTCAGTCCCTGGTCCTTTAAATAGATCTGGCTGCTTATACAGCAGGTAATTGGGTTTCTAAAAGCCTTTGTCTGAGCACCAACTCCATTTCCTTCACCAGTACCCTGTACTGCTCTGACACCACCCTTAGGATAGGTGTGAGACAGGAGAAAACTGAGTTTGGGCAAGGGTAAGTCATAGTTCAAGTCATTTCGGCAGAGTCAGAGAGGCCTGGGAACTTGGCCACGAGCAGAGGCTGGTTCATGTGAGGCACTGGATGAATGGGAGGGTCACAAAAGGGAAGTCTGGTATGGGTGAGGAATGGAGCTAGGGTCCCCTCCAGGAAGGCAGAGATCCAGGGCTGAGCTCCAATCAAGGCAGGAGAAGTGAAAGCTGGGAACAGAAGCTTCCCAGGGCTCCCTCCCACCCAGAAACACCACCCACCTGTCTGGCACAGTACAAGCATTCCTGGATCATACTTGCTACTGTTCCCTTTGGCCTTGGCCTCAGGAACCAGGTGGGGCTGTGTTTGCTGAGAAGGCTGGAGGTGGGGGCTCAGGGCCTTTTCATGTCTGAGGTGGAGGGTGAATAAGCTAGGGCTATCACTGTACACCTGCTAGAAAGTGAGCTGCTATGGGCATCCCTGGGTGGCTCAGCAGTTTAGCGCCTGCCTTCAGCCCAGGGTGTGATCCTGGAGTCCCAGGATCAAGTCCCACATCGGGCTCCCTGCGTGGAACCTGCTTCTCCCTCACCTGTGTCACTGCCTCTCTCTTTCTCTCTCTCTCTCTCTCTCTGTCTTTCATGAATAAATAAATACAATCTTTAAAAAAAAAAGAAAGAAGAAAGAAAGAAAGAAAGGAAAAAAGAAAAGGAAAGAAAGAAAGAAAAGAAAAAAGAAAGAAAGAAAGAAAGAAAGAAAGAAAGAAAGAAAGAAAGAAAGAAAGAAAGAGAGCTGCCACAAGCAGAAGCAATGCCTCTTACCATCCAGGGCACAATATAAAATCCAGGTGATTGAGGCCTAAGGTAACATGATGAATCCGGGCCCCAAAGTTCTTGGCTCAGGTCCTGTCTCTGCCACTAACTTTCCTTGGGACTTTGGCATATCACTTTCCCTCCTGGTGCTATAATAGCTCCCCTTGGGGCTGGGCAATGATGTGTGTGGGAAAGTGTTTTGAGAACTCAAGTTAAGAATAGCTGGTACAGCCGCTTTGGAAAACAGTCTGGCAGTTCCTCAAAAAAGTGAAACATAGAGTTCCCATATGACCCGGTGATTACACTCCCAGGTATATACCCAAAGAAATGAAAATGTATGTTCACACAACAAACGTGTACTCGAATGTTCATGACAGTATACTCGTAACAGCCCCAAAGTGGACAGTATACTCATAACCCAAATGTCCATCAGCTGACAAATGAATGAACAAAATATCTTTACAGTAGAAGAATATGATTCAGCCTTAAAAAAAGAATCAAGAATGCCTGGGTGGCTGGCTCAGTTAGTTAAGTGTCTGCCTTCAGCTCAGGTCATGATCCCAGGGTACTGGAATCGAGTCCCATGTCAGACTGCCTGCTCAGCAGGGGGAGTTGGCTTCCCCTCTGCCCTTCCCCCTGCTTGTGATCTCTTTCTCACTCTCTCTCTCCCTCTCAAATAAATAAATAAAATCTTAAAAAAAAAAAAAAAGAGGGGCACCCAGGTTGCTCAGTGGTTGAGCATCTGCCTTGGGTTTGAGTTATGGGATCCTGGGTCCTGGGATTGAGTCCTGCATCAGGCTCCCCACAGGGAGCCTGCTTCTCCCTCTGCTTATGTCTCTGCCTCTGTCTGTGTGTCTCTCATGAATAAATAAATAAAATCTTTTAAAAATATAATAAATTGAAAATAAAATTAAAAATATATATAATAAATTAAATTTTAAAAAACCAGGTACTACTTCCATGCTACAACATGGGAAACATTATGCTAAGTGAAAGAAGCCAGGCACAAAAGGCCACACATAGGGTGGCTCAGTGGTTTAGCGCCTGCCTTCAGCCCAGGGTGTGATCCTGGAGTCCCGAGATTGGTTCGCACATTGGGCTCCCTGCGTGGAGCCTACTTCTCCCTTTGCCTGTGTCTCTGCCTCAATCTCTCTCTGTGTCTCTCATGAATAAACAAATAAAAATCTTTATTTTATTTTTTATTTTATTTATTTATTTATTTTTAAAGATTTTATTTATTTATTCATGAGAGACACTGAGAGAGAGAGAGGCAGAGACACAGGCAGAGAGAGAAGCAGGCTCCATGCAGGGAGCCTGATGTGGGACTTGCTCCTGGGACTCCAGGATCACACCCTGGGCCAAAGGCAGGCACTAAACCACTGAGCCACCCAGGGATCCCCCAAATAAAATCTTTAAAAAAAGAAAAAGGCCACACATATATGTCTGATTACATTTCTATGAAATGTCCACAATACACAAATTCATAGAGATAGAAAATAGATTCATGGTTGCCTGGGGCAGGGGAAGTCGGGGAGAGTGACAGCTCGGGGGCACAGAATTTCTTTGGGGTGATTAAAATATTCTGGAAGTTGTGGTGATGGGCGTACAACCTTGCGAATATACTAAAACCCACTGAATTGTACACTTCACTTTTAAAAAAATATTTTTATTCACCTATTTCAGAGAGAGCCAGCAAGAGAGAGACACAGAGAGAGAGAGAGAGAGAGAGAGAACAAGAGTTGGGGGAGGAGCAAAGGGAGAAGCAGGCTCCCCACCAAGCAGGGAGCCAGACAAGGGGCTTGATCCTAGGACTCTGGGATCAGGACCTGAGCTGGAGGCAGACGCTTAACCAGCTGAACCACCCAGGTGCCCCTGAATTGTGCACTTTAAAAGGGAGGACTTTATGGTATGAAAATTAAAAAAGAAGAAGAAGAAAAGAAAGAATAAGATAAGAATAAGAAGAAGAAGAAGAAGAAGAAGAAGAAGAAGAAGAGGAGTTAGCATTTACTTGGTGCTTATTCCTCCAAGCTCTGTTCTAAGCTCTTCCTCTTTTACTTGATTTAATCCTCACAACAAGACTATAAGGGAAGAACTCTCTTATCCATATCCCGCAGACAAGGAAATGAAGCAGGGGAAGGTTCAATACCTTGCCAGAGGTTGTACGGCCATGGTGCTCTGCACGTGCAACCTCAGTGCACCGGCATGCACCACCTCTGAGAACCCACACGTGGTACTTTGTAGCTCTTCACCTGACCAGTCTCACTGTCCAGAGGTCTGGGGAGCAGATGTCTTATCCTCTGACTCCCTGCTCAAGGGCCTGGCTCACAGACATTCACTGAATGGACGGAGCATGCAGCTATCTTTGCCCTCTTGGCTGGTTTGCAGAAAAATTGACTTTTCACAAAAGCACAGCATCCGCTGTGAAATCTTCAGGCTGCCAGATGCAGCTTCACACTCACCCTGAGGTTGCTGAGACAGAGGCAAGAACCACCTCAAATTGAGACAAAATGCATTTGTGGTTTTGGAGGAAAGTCATTAGAAGACAAAGTCAGTCTTCCAAGGCCAAGGTTGCTCCAGCTCCATTTACTTAAAGTAGAAAGAAGACAATCCTTGCTCCATGAGTCTGGGCCAGCTTGCAGGAAGGAGGGTTTTTTGCTGAGCATCTACCACTAACCGCAGGAGAAAGCAGACAGGAGACAGTGGGAGCCAAAGCAAACATTCTGAAGTCAGAAATAATGGGAGAATTTGGAGGATATGGGAACAGGTTTGGAGGCCAAGCAGGAAGCAGGTCTGAAAGGAAGGGTTGGAAGGCAGGACGCTTTCCACACTCTGATGAAAAGATTGCCCTCCTGAATTGTGGGGGGAGGCCCCTAGGAGCCCGGCCCTGCTGAGCTGAGGCCCCAATCACAGTCAGGTCCAGCCAAGACTACTCCCAAAGCCTCTACTTGGGCCTCCCTGACTCCAGCCTCACCTTTTCCCTGTTATCTTGCATTTGAGCCGGAGGGGGTCCTTCTAACACAAAGATTGCCCCACCCCTCCACTGCTTAAAACCCTTCCATGACTCCCCATTGCCTGTAGGTTAAAGACCCATCCATACAAGGCCTTCCAGGTTTACATGTCCACATACTGGCCCAGTGTTCCCTGTCTTTTCTGCTTCCATTCCTATGTCTCTCTGGGGTACCACCCCAGACTCTAGAGCACTAAACTTCCTGCTCCTCCTTAAATGAACTCTGCCTTTCCCACTATTTTGTATTTTCTCTTTCTCAGATATGTCCTGCTCCCTCAAATAGTTCCTTGAGGGACTCTTTTCTCCTCTTCTTTGGGTCTCCCTCCGTGTCTAGCCCAGTGCTGGCTACAGGCCAAAAGCTCAATAATTGCTGCAAGAACCAACAAAGTCACCAGAACAGCGAGTAACAGGATTCTGGACAATCCACCTGTCTGGTTGGCTCTTACATAGCTTGATGCATTAGGTTGGGCTCCCCAGCAAGCAGACCCTGAGAAAACGACTGGGGTCCAAATGGGGCATTTGGGGGGGTGAGCATCAGTATAGGGTGCTTTTATTAGCAGGTATCATTCCAAGCAGCTGGGGCTCTATCTCCCTGGGGACTTCTGGGAAATGCAATGAAACACGGCTTAGAGTTGTTCTACCCCAAGGGGCAAGGATGCTGGGGTATTTACCTGCCATCTTCCAGTTTTTCTTGAGTGAAGGCACTTCCTGGAGTGTTTCCTCCCGGGCACCCATGGGCTGCTTCTATGCTTTTTCCTGTCTTAAATCACAGCGAGTTCTTTCCCCAGAGGCCAAACAAAATTTCACAAAACAGTCAAGATTTCGATAGCTAACGAAATCATTTCTTGTCCTCTGGGATGCCCTTGCACATCTCTGCCCACTCCTAGGCCCCCAGAGGACCATGCATGGAGCCTTAGGGACCCCTGAATTCGTGGCCAGTCTGTGCAGCTGTCTCTGGCCACAGGACTGATGGGTGGAATCGTCTTATACGTGACGCTGGCTGGGCACCTCCTGCCTGCCGGACAGTGAACTGTGTGAGTTGCGGGTCTCTAGCAGCCTGACTCCTGTTTATTGGTGTGAGGGATCTCTCAGCTGTGTATGGAAAAGCAGATTGTAGGTAAATGGTGCAGCAACAAAACCCAGTCTACAATCCCTTCAATGCCCTCTTCTCCTATTTACCTGCTAGACTTTGTGCCTTGGGACCTAATCATCCTGGGTACCCATCCTCGCTCTCCAATTGCTGCTCTGGGTCTTTGGCTGAGTTGCTTTGCCTCTCTGGGCCTCAGTTTCTTCAATGGTAAAAGGGGAACGATGATCCTCTTTTCCTGAGGCCATGATGAGAAAGGACTGAGATTTTCCTGGTATGGACGGAGCCTGACTTACTGTGGGTACCCTCTCTGCCTTCCCCTCCCCACAGCCATCAAGGAAAGTCTGATCCCCCAGGTCCATCTGGACTGAGAACTAAGAAGCAGTGGAAAGAGCACAGCCTTCAGGGTCAGACACACCTAATTTGAAGTGCCAGCTCTGGCTGTGACCTTGGGCAGACTCCTCTAACCCAGCCTATCCCCTGTCAGTGGGGTTGGGGGAGGTGAGGAGCCAGTGGAAGGAAAGATGTTGGAAGCCTGCCAGGCTGCGTAGCTGCGAGCAGCTCTCACTGCCCTCCATCCTGACACCCTCCCAGCCTGACCCTGGCAGGTGGCTCCTCACAGGACCCCACACTCGCTCCTCTGTAATTCACTCACCCAAGACATTGTCAGGTTTCCCCGCTCCAGGCCCCTTTCCGTAGCCCTGCATGTTTTCCTCGCTCATGACCCTCCCAGCAGACCTTTTCTTAGCCAGAGGCAGCTTCCAGGAGCCTTGGGCCAGCTGCCAGTCTCCAGTCCTGGCCTCACTCCTGGTGGGCATTGAGCGCTAGCCAGACGAGGGAGGGGCCCCTCTGTTCTTCCTTGTTCAGCCCCTAGAGCTGTAGGGCCTTGGGCAAGTTCCTTCAGTCTTCTTTGCTTTGGGTGTCTCCCCTGGAAGTCAGTGATATTAACAGCACCTCTCTCTCGGGTAGGTGGCTGTGTAGACTAAGTCAATCATCCTGAGTGAAGAATTTAGATCAGAGGCATAGTAAGCACCCAGTAACTATCTGATATTGTTGCTGATTCTCTCAATTATACGCTGGCTGCTGGGTGCTAGGGACATGGATGATGGATGCCCTCGCTGAGTTCCCAGTCTGGAGGGGCAGGCAGGCAGGACCACAGGCCATCCCTGTACATGGTGGTAGCAAAGGATTGGTGCCGTGGAAGCCAGCAGGGGAGAGGTGCTGACTCCTCCAGGGTGGCTCAGAAGATGCCTCCTGGAGAGAGACCATCTGGATGCCATGGAGGAGGCGTAGGGGTTCACCTACTGGTGGGGACCAGGCCAAGGAGAGGTCAGTCCAGGGATGGGAATAGCACAAACAAAGGTACAGAGGCTGAGAGAGTAGGCCCACATTTGAGATGAAGATTGACAAGCCTAGCAGCCCCTGTGGCTGTCCCCTCCATGCCCTCCCACTCATCTGGAGCCTGTCTTAAAATGCAGAGGCTTGAAGACACTTTCTGGAGATTGCACTGAGGTGAAGTCAATGGTAAAAGAGACATCCATCTAGAAAAGAGGAACATTTCATGAGAATCAAGTTTAGAAAAGACATTTTCCTAAGTAATAGGAGTGAGCTTTGAGCAACAAAGTTAGCTCTTAAGAAACACTAGAATTCTCTTTATTACATTAGAAAGGTTTGAGATCAACAGGGAATCCATCGTGTCGTGAGGGTGGAATGCACATAACAAAAACCAAAGGTGTCTCAAAACTGAACACCAGAAGTTGCAATTGTTTTTTGTCTTTACAGAGTTCTCCAAACCCACTCAATTTCTCTTATATCTGCATAACCTACTAGGGCAGAAGAGTAGCCAGCATTACACTTTTTATTTTTAAAAATAGCCTTTTTGAGATAGGATTCACATACCATACTGCTCACCCATTTAAAGTGTACAATCCATTGGTTGTCAGTATATTTGCAGAGTTGTGCAAACATCACCACTATCAAATTGCAGAGCATTTTTTTTAAAGATTTTATTTATTTATTCATGAGAGACACAGAGAGAGAGGCAGAGACATAGGCAGAGGGAGAAGCAGGCTCCATGCAGGGAGCCCAATGTGGGACTCTATCCGGGGACTCCAGGATCTTGCCCTAGGCCAAAGGCAGGCGCTCAACTGCTGAGCCACCCAGGTGTCCCTGCAGAGCATTTCTGAAAATAAACTCTGTACCCATTAGCAATCAATCCAAATTCCTTCTTTTCCTCAGTCCCTGACAACCACTAATCTACTCTCTGTCTCTATGTGTTTATGTATTCTAGATATGTCACATAAATGGAATACGATAATATGTGATGCTATGGGTTGAAGTGCGTCCCTCAAACATTTATATGTTGAAGTCCAAACCCCCAATACCTCAGAAGGTAACCTTATTTGGAAACAGGATCCTTGTAGGTGCAATTAGTTAAGATGAGATCATTAGTGTAGTCTTTAATCCAACAAAACTGACGTCCTTATAAAATGGAGAACTTTGGATGCAGGGGGAATGTCATGTGAATTGAGGGTAGGGACCAGGGTGATGCTTCTACAAGCCAAGGAATGCCAAAGATGTCAGTAAACCATCAGAAGCTTGGTGAGGGGTATCCAACAGACTCTCCCTTACAGCCCTGAGAAGAAATCAACACTGCAGACACCTGGATCTTGGACTTCCAGGCTCCAGAACCATGGGACAATACATTTCTGTGACTGAAGCCATTCAGACTGGGGTACTGTGCTACAGCAGTCCTGGCTAACAAGCATATATGGTCTTGTGCGATTGGCCTCTTTCACGTAGTGTGTTTTCAAGGCTTACCCATGTTGTAGTAGGTAGTATTTCATTTCCTTTTTATGACCAAAGAATACTCCATTGTATGGATTCTATTATAGGAATATACCACATTTTATTTATCCATTCATCCACTGAGGGACTTTTGGGTTTCATTTCCTATTATGAAAAAATGCTGCTATGAACATTCATGTACAAGTTTTTGTGTTGATGTCTATTTTCATTTCTCACAGTTATATACCTATATTTCTTTCTTTCTTTCTTTCTTTCTTTCTTTCTTTCTTTCTTTCTTTCTTTCTTTCTTTCTTTAAGATTTTATTTATTTATTTGTGAGAGACACACAGAGAGAGGCAGAGACATAGGCAGAGGGAGAAGCAGGCTCCCCACGGGGAGCCCAATGTGGGACGCCATCCCAGGACCCCGAGATCACAACCTGACCTGAAGGCAGACATTCAACCACTGAGCCACCCAGGTGCCCCTATCTATATTTCTGTTTTCCAGGTATGGAAGCAGGCCCTGTGAGGTGACTTACCCAAAGTTACTAGCTAGAACATGAAAGAGCTGCCCCTCTAACCTAGATCTGTTTGGGTTCAAATCACAGCCCTTTCAAACTATATTGGGCTACATACACTCACTCTTGTGCAAAGATGTTCATACATAAATGCATTGTGCTGTACAACCAGGACTTGTTTGAGACCACTGCTTTGACCAGAGTGCAGAAGTTCAGCAAAAGCAATCAAACAGAAGAGGCCCGATGCCAAGGGAGATAAATGAGACTTCTAAAGAATAAATAAGGGAGCACATTGATTTGAATATCACTGAGAGATAGACCAAAAAACATTTAACGGGGGATAAAGAGATCAGTGAACAGCAAATGGCCCAAACTTGGCCTTTGGTCATGGGCACACAGCTTCTATTGATTGCGATGAGATTTCTGGAAGCAAATGCACTTTACCAGAAGCCTAGTACACAAGTCAAGGATGTTTGTGTGAAGGGAGCCACATTTGAAACCTGCTCTAATCATCCATTTACTCACAGAGGGCGGGGAAGCTTTTGCAAGCAAAGTCACTCATGATGGGGTTAGTGCAAGAAGATTTGATTTCACGGGTTCTGTGAGTGAGCAGGATCAGAAGCATTCTGAGCAGCCTTAAAGGAAGAGCTTCAGAAATCATAAATAAAGAAGAAGTCAAGCGTGTCCAGTGGCCATACCAAATGTGACATTCCTGAAGAAAGTGTGAACATGGTATCTTTCAAGCTTGTGCTTCTTTTTTGTTTGTTTGTTTGTTTAAAGGTTTTATTTATTTATTTGTGAGAGACACAGAGAGAGGCAGAGACACAGGCCGAGGGAAAAGCAGGCTCCACGCAGGGAGCCCGACGAGGGACTCGATCCCGGGTCTCCAGGATCAGGCCCTGGGCTGAAGGCGGCGCTAAACTGCTCAGCCACCTGGGTTGTCCAAGCTGGTGCTTCTTTAAAAAAAAAAAAAAAGAAAGAAAGATGCCTTTTCCACCCCCAGCAACAAATAGCATCCACTACAATTGAAACCTAATATAAGGTAAAGTAATTTGGGACAGAAAGAAAAAAGTTGCATTTATAGAAGTCCAAGATCCAGCCATTCGGGCAACAAATATTTATTTTTGACACTCCATGCCTGTCATTCTGTCCCCACTGTTCTCTAGTCCCTTATCCTGCCTCATTGTTTTTTCTTACTTTCTTAATGCTACCTGAACATGTATAAGTATATTGTTTACTTGTTTATAGCCTGTGATGGTCAATTTCCTGACTTAAGTTGACCGGGCTATCAGGTGGGTAGACATTTGGTCAAATATCCTTCCTGGTGTGTCTGTGAGAGTGTTTTTGGATGAGATTAACGTTTAAATCAATAGACGGAGTAAAGCAGATTGCTCTCCCTAATGTGGGTGGTCCCCATCCAATCATTAAAGAGCTGAGTAGAACAAAAGAGCTGAAGAAGAGGAACGAACGAGGAACTTAACCTTCTGGACCATTGAGCCAGGACATGGATTCTTCCTGCCCTCAAACTGGAGCTTATATCATTGGCTCTCTTGGCTTTCAGGTTTGGACTCAAGCTGGAATTATATCACTGGTTTTCCACCTTGCCGAAAGCAGATCCTGGGACTTCTTAGCCTCTGTAACTGCATGAGCTAATTCCTTAGAATAAATCTCTTGATGTGGATATATAGATACAGATATAGATGTAAATATCGGTATAGATAGATCCTGTTGGCTCTATGCCTTCTGTGTCTCTGGAGAACTCTGACACATTGCCCATCTCCCTACTGAAGTGCAAGCTCTCCCACTCACCTCGCTTCCTGATGATGCCTTCAGCCTCCTACTTTGTCTGTCTGGTTCTCCTCTCGCTTCTTCCCTTACTGTTTCCCACAAATGGGGCATGTTATTCTCCTGCTTTGAGTCTGAAAGGTTTCCCGTGGGGTACATAGGGTTGTATAGTGAAAGATGTCCGGACTCCCTGTTCTTGAGCACCTGACAGCAGGCAGCCACAGATGGAGACACTCTCAGAGCCCTTCTCTGACAGGTGAGTTCACTTGTCTCCAGGTGACCTCATGTCTCAGGTCTGCTCACTCCCCTGATTCCAGCATCACCCTCTTGGGTGAGAGATCCCTATAGCTGTCTTGAAGCACCTGTCAGCCAAGCTGGGCTACCTGTCGTCTTTCCTCCTCACCTTCCTCCAAGAATTCATACCAGCTCAGGCTCAGGTTCAGGCTCAGTCTCACCAGCAGATCAGCCCTGTCCCCACAGCCTGGTAACAAGCTCAGGCATGCACTCAGCTCACTTGCTGGCCCACTGCAGGCACTCAAAGACTGGTAGTACTTAATTTTCGTGATAATAGCTTTGTTGAGGGCAGCACTGGTGGCCCAGCAGTTTAGGTTTAGCTTAGCCTTCAGCCCAGGGCATGATCCTGGAGACCCGGGTCCCACATTAGGCTCCCTGCATGGAGCCTACTTCTCCCTCTATCAGTGTCTCTGCTTCTCTCTCTTTCTCTCTCTCTCTCTCTCTCTGTGTGTGTGTGTCTGTCATGAATAAATAAATAAAATCTTAAAAAATAATAACTTTGTTGAAATTAGAATTCTCATACCATAAAATTCATCCCTTTAAAGTGTACAATTTGGGTGATCTCTTCAGAGTTGTGCAACCATCACTATTACCTATTTTCAAAACATTTTCATCACCCCCCCAAAACCTTGTACTCATCAGCAGTCCCTCCCCTTGCCCACCCCACCCCCATCCCTCATACCATGGATCTGTTTTCTGTTTCTAAGCATCTGCCTGTTCTGGACATTTCATATAAAGAGAATTGTACAGGGGCCTCTGGGTGGCTCAGTGGTTAGATGTCTGCTTTTGGCTCAAGTTGTGATCCTGGGATCCAGTCTCACAGGCTTGGGCTCCCTGCAGGGTGCCTGCTTCTCCTTCTGCCTATGTCTCTGCCTCTGTGTGTATGTGTGTGTGTCTCTCATGAATAAATAAATAAAATCTTTAAAAAATAAAGAGAATTGTACAACATGTGGTCTTTCATATCTGGCTTCTTTAGCATCATGGTTTCAAGGTTCATCCATGTTCTAGTATTTATCAGTAATTCATTCCTTTTTATTGCCAAATGATATTCCATTCTCTTCCATATGTCGCATTTTGTGTATTCATTCCTCATGTGATGGACATTTGGGCTGTTTCTGCTTTGGGACTATTATGAAAAATGCTTCTGTGAATATTCATGTACCAGCTTTTGTGTGGACATACATGTGGACATGGGTATATACTAGTAAAGGAACTGCTGAGTCATATGGCAACTGTGTATTTAGCTATCTGAGGAAATGCCAAACTTCAAAAGTGGTTGTACCATTTTACATTCCCACCAGCAATGTGGGAGGGTTCTATTTTCTCCACATTCTCAACACTTGGCATTTTCTGCTTTCTTTGTTTTAGCCATCCTAGTGGGGTGGGGTGTGGGGGGTGCTCTTAATATTAACTGTTGGGTCTGGTATAAGTTCTGGGTTCAAGAGTCCACCCAGCTTCCCTGTTGCCCATCCTTTACCATACTGGCCCATCTTAGTCCGTAGACCTCATACTTTGCTTCCACCTAGCATCCCATGTTCTTCCCCTGGTTCCATCTTTCACCTTCCTATGCATCAAGACACCTTTGTGAGTTAAAAATAGATCTACCCTATGACCCAGCAGTTGCACTGCTGGGGATTTACCCCAAATATTCAGATGCAATGAAACGCCGGGACACCTGCACCCCGATGTTTCTAGCAGCAATGTCCACAATAGCCAAACTGTGGAAGGAGCCTCAGTGCCCATCGAAAGATGAATGGATGAAGAAGATGTGGTCTATGTATACAATGGAATATTTCTCAGCCATTAGAAACGACAAATACCCACTGGAGGGTATTATGTTGAGTGAAATAAGTCAATCAGAGAAGGACAAACATTTTATGGTCTCATTCATTTGGGGAATATAAAAAATAGTGAAAGGGAATAAAGGGGAAAGGAGAAAAAATGAGTGGGAAATATCAGAAAGGGAGACAGAGCGTAAAGACTCCTAACTCTGGGAAGCGAACTGGAGGTGGTGGAAGGGGAGGTGGGCGGGGGGTGGGGGTGACTGGGTGACGGGCACTGAGGTGGGCACTTGACAGGAAGAGCACTGGGTGTTATTCTATATGTTGGCAAATTGAACACCAATAAAAAATAAATTTATAAAAAAAAAGACACCATTGTCTGTGCCATTGTGATTGTCCCGCTCCAAAACTAGACCAACATGTAGAACCACATAAGGCCACCTGCAGGAAGAACATGGCTGTCGTCTGGAGCTTTGGTTGTTAGGAACTAACGTTCTTGGCTATGGAGTGCAACCCACATTGAGCTCAAGTGCCCTTTGGATACTGTCCTTTTAGATACCACAAAGGAAGGAGGAATTAGCTCTGATGTAGGCCATTTCAAAAAACAGTTAATGATGCATGGGGATAATGATAATAGCGGGCAACATTTATTTATTCAGTGCTTACCATGGGCCTAGGACTGTGCTAAGTGTTTACACATATGCTCTTTGTTAACTTTTACAACAATCTCATGAGGGAAACAGAGTTATTCCCATTTTAGTGATAAGGAAATTCTATAGAAAGGACAAGTCACTTGCTCAAGACACACAGCATGCAAATATTGGAATATAAATCCTGGATTATCTGAGGCAGAATCCACATGCTTAATTGGTATGCAGGGTCTCCCTCTGTTTCTGAGATGGATTAGGTACTGTCCTGCACCCCACTTCCAGATACCATAATCTGCATTAGTTTCCTATTGCTGCTGTAAGGAGTTAACACAAACTTAGTGGCTTAAAACAACACAGATCGGGCAGCCCCAGTGGCGCAGCGGTTTGGCGCCGCCAGCAGCCTGGGGTGTGATCCTGGAGACCCAGGATCGAGTCCCACATCGGGCTCCCTGCATAGAGCCTGCTTCTCCCTCTGTCTGTGTCTCTGCCCCTCTCTCTCTCTGTGCCTATGAATAAATAAATAAAATCTTGAAAAAAAAAAACACAGATCTATTATCTTATAGTTCTGGAGTTCGGAGTCTCCACTGGGCCTTATAGGCTAAAATAAAGATGTCAGCAGAGCTGTATTCTTTCCTAGAGACTCTGGAGGAAAATCTATTTTCTCATCTTCTCCAACCTCTAGAGGTTGCCTGTATTCCTCTGCCTGTGGCTCCTTCCTCCATCTTTAAAGCCAGTGATGGCCACTTGAGTCTTTCTCCCATGTTTCACTCTGACCTTCTCTTTGGCCTCCTTTGTTTAGTTAGAATGACCTTTGTAGTTCCATTGGGTGCACCCAGATAATCTAGGATAGTCTCTCTCTTGAAATCAGTTGATTGGCAAACTTAATTTCATCTAACTACCTTAATTCTCTTCTGCTGGGATCCCTGGGTGGCGCAGCGCCCGGGATTGAATCCCACATCAGGCTCCCGGTGCATGGAGCCTGCTTCTCTCTCTGCCTGTGTCTCTGCCTCTCTCTCTCTCTCTATCATAAATAAATAAAAATTAAAAAAAAAATTCTCTTCTGCTGTGTAATCTAATATATTCACGGGGACATCAACCTCTTTGGAGGCCATTATTCAGCCTACCACAAGGAGCTCTGGGTCTGGGTAGGGTGATAGGCATAGATATAAATCCTTTTAGCTGAGGAGCCTCTTAGTAGAAGGAGAATATGCTGAGTTCCCATGGCCTGCATCAAAGCTACCCTAGCTAATGATTTCACCTGTTTTTCTCCAGGACTCTTCAGCCCCCTTATTCATTAAACAATCTTGCCAAAGACAGCCTACAATCTCTGTGTCTTAGTGTTTTGCCTCCTCCCCGCTACTGGTTGATATATATCCAGGACATAAGAGATTTTGGTGATTGCTTCATCTGTTGGTGATGGACATGGGGAGGGACTCTAGGGACAGGCTCTTGCACCAGAAAGAGATGTCTATGAAGTCTAGATTCTTTCATATTTGGGAGTAGAAGGTCTCAAGGTACCAAGAGCTGTTATGTGGAGATAGGAAGACCCATGTCAGGATAAACAACTCTGAGTTCAGGGCAAAGATACAGTGGAAAGCTGATAGATATCACCTGTCATTAGATAGTGTTACAATTTGGAAGGGGGCTAAGTTTTGGGGAGGAGGGATTATGAACAGTTAGAATGGAGAAGTTCTTTTCTTTGTCTTTTGTTTTTAATAATCTTTCTAGGATGACCACTTTGGATCTGAACCAGAGAAGTACTAGGACTCTCAGACTATGGGTCTCTTTTTCATTCAGCTCACCCTAGAACCAAAAAGGGCCAAAGCTACCAAAGTGGGGCTCCAGGTTCATAGCCTTCACAACCCTTTACAAAAGTGGTAAGTGTACTGACACATGCAACAACATGGATGAACCTTAAAACATGCCAAGTGAAAGAAGCTAGTCAAGAAAGGCCACATATCGTCTGATTCCATTTAAATGAAATCTCCAGAATAAGCAAATCTGTAGAGACAAAAAGTAGATTCATGATTGCAGAGGCTGGAGATACTGAGGGGAAATGGTGAGGGGCTGCTGTTGGGTACAGGGTTTCTTGGGGGGAGAGGTCGAAAATATTCTGAAATTGGATAGCAGTGACAGTTGCATAGTTCTGAATAGACCACTGAATTGTATACTTCGAAGAGTGAATTTTATGCTGTATGAATTATATCTTACTAAAGCTGTTACTTTCAAGAATGTGATAAGTGTAAAAGGTGTTTGGGGACACAGAAGAGGTCTCTTAGTCAAGTATGCGCTTTGGGATAGACTCTTCAGTGGATACGATGCTATGGCCATAGCTGGAACAGGAATATGGTGTAATAGAAGATGGGAAGGACATTCCACACAGAGGGAACAGCATGGATAAAGACGTGGTGGGGTGAATAAGCATGGTATCCCCAGAGCTCTCCTCCTAAGGCCAGGCTGCCTGGATCCAAGGCTTGATAGATGACTGTGGTAGATAGATGAATGGATAGATGGATGGACAGGTGGACAGATGGACAGTGGGTAGACGGATCCAGTGGCCACATAGGGACACACAATCCAATGATTTTATCCAACACTTAATCTCAGTCCTTACAGAGCACTTCCTGGATGTTCAGTCATGTTAGGAAGTTGGGGAATGTCAAGGAAGACATTCCCCTCAGGGAGTTTACGATCTATTTGGAGAGAAAGTCTGAAGGGCAGAGAAAAGGGTTGGAGCCAAATTACTCTGCTGCTGGGTGAATTCAGATGAGAGGGACCAACGTTACATTTAAGAGAACAACAGAGGAACCAGAAAAGGAAACAGAGTCAGAGATGTAGAACAGGAAGCAGTATGGGGTACCCTCATCCCTTAGCTCTGCAGGAAGAAAAGCAACCATGGAACAGGCTCTCAGGACACCCACAGGGCAGCATGCTATTCAGGGGAGAACCCCAGCCTGGGACTTAGGAGACCTGGGTACTTGTCCCCTTTCCTGTGTGACAATGGGCTAGTCACAAACCCTCTCTGTACTCTACTTCCTAGCCTCTATGTTGATGAATGTGACCTGGAAAGCTTCAAAGGCCCTTCCATGAGGCAGCTGAGCCTTTGGAGTTTGAGCCTTTAGCAAATCAAGAGCAGAAACACCATTTCAAGCCCAGGCCAGGCAGTGTGCTAGAGGAAAGAACATAATCCCTGCAGTTAGTCCTGGATTCTCATCCAGCTGCACCCCTTACTGGACCCCATGTCTTATGCAAGTGCCTTCACTTCCCTCATTTGCAAAACAACGTTATTAATGCTTATCTCACAGAGTTGTGAGGATTGAAATCAATTTAAAAATATGTGTACTGTTGCTGAAGCACCCAATATGTCCATTCTTTAAAGTGTTAATTCCTGTCCCCTGGTTTTAGTTTTGTTTAGCATGTACATTCTAGTTCTTATCCTGCATCTTATCCTACTCCACCCCCCACCCTGCAGCTGCAAGGAGCCAGATTAATACTACTCCCTTGGCCATAGCTGATGGGACCAGAGGTGGTCACCTGACCCAAACTGGGCCAGACACCCATCGGACTCCTGGGTGCTTGAGACAGCAAGGGATGCATTTGAGAGTCAAGTTTGCTCCGAGGAGGGAGCACCTGGGGGGCCCCAGTGGGTGAAGTATCTGCCTCCTGCTCAGGTCATGATACTGGGTCCTGGGATCCAGCCCCGCATCTGGTTCCCTTCTCAGTGGGGAGTCTGCTTCTCTATCTGCCCTTCCCTTCTCCTCGTGATCTCTCTCACTCTCTCAAATAAATACATAAAATCTTTTTTAAAAGTTGGCTTGAGGAAACTGAGGGAGAAAGACAGGGAGGGAGGGAGGAAAGAAGGAAGGTTTCCTTTATCATGCCTTGATTTAATTTATCCAGCTAGTAATCAAGGACTTGGTCACCTCTGATGAACTATATCCCTGCGAC
Source organism: Nyctereutes procyonoides (assembly GCF_905146905.1). Lineage (NCBI taxonomy): Eukaryota > Metazoa > Chordata > Mammalia > Carnivora > Canidae > Nyctereutes > Nyctereutes procyonoides. The sequence continues at coordinate 41,569,060 of NW_026575020.1, read as the reverse complement.
TGTCCAGGCTGTCACCATGTCCCAGCAGGGTCCTTCCTGTAGTCTGTGCCTGGCAGGGACCCTTCTGGGAAAGAGAGGGTTCAAAAGTGGAGGAGAGGAAGGCCCCTGCTGAGACGCGCTGACACAGGCCAGCAATCACCTCCTTCTGGGGGGCAGGGGACTAAGTGGAGGTGTGTGGTTGTATTAAGGAATAGAGATAACCAGTTTCATTTGGGGTTTCCATGGAGGATACCTGTGACAAGAAGGAAGACACCTGTGACAAGAATCTAAGCCACCTGAGTACATTTGGTGGTGATGGAAATGTGCTTCAGGTCCCGTGTTGTTCTAGTGTCCAGGTTATGGGGTGCCATCTGCCAAAGCCGTTCTCTGTTCTCAGGCCCCTCCATTGGCTCTTCTGCCTCGAACATCCTGTTCCTACCCCAGCCCACGACCGCCTCTCCCATAACTTCATCTCATCTTCTGGCTGCCACCACCACTTTTCTTTTACTGATTCTTGGCTCCTGCTCACTGCCTTCTCTATGTCTCTTGGCTTTTGCCCTTGCAAAAACAGAGCCCTACCTCTCTCTGGAGGCCCACTCTCAAGCCCTGAGAGAGAGGCTGTATTGGCTCCATTGGTCACTGTTATCTTTGCTGGGGACTGGTCTCCTGTGGTGCCACCTCTAAAGCTAGCACTGCAGTGTGGGGGGTGGGGGGGAGGTTTGTTACCTTTATGTCAGATACAAATCTTAATCCATTGTGCAAGGGGTGGGTCACACAGCTAGCTTTATTCTAAAAGGGGCGGTGGGCATGGAAACCCTCAGAACATAATACATCTTTCTCCACGATAGATGGAGAAGAAACAAATGAGGTTGAGGAGGTAGATATGCTTTTGAAAAGTATCATAGGCTGTACTGGCACAAAATATTAATTATTGATAATATTAACAAGGCCATTAGGCCGCTATTTGTGGAATTTTTCTGCTTTAGAACTTGTTGGCCGTGGTTACCAATGGCCATGGTCTTTGATTCCTAAACCCTCTCTGGGGAAGTTGCTGGGACACCTGGCCACTCTCTGCCTTCTCCTATTAGTGCTGCTTCTAGAATCCTCCTTCCCTGCTTCCCTGCTTCCCTGCTGCTGCTCTGGCCTCTCAGGACTCACAGATCTCCTTCAGGCTCCCAAAGGGTCCCAGGTGCTTTCACTTTAGAGCTACTTCTCCTGAGAACTGAGAACATTCCAATCAGCTGGAGAATCAGTTTTTTAGTCTTTTCAGCCCTGCTCACAGGGACTTGGGGGAGGAGGTGTGGCTGTCTCAAAGTCCCCTAGTTCACATATTCCAGCCCTTTGGAGAGAAGGCCTCTTCCTCTGTCAAGCTCCCAAGTTCCAGAGAAGGGACCAAGACTGATTTAGCTTGGGTGAGAGGTCTATCCTGGGACCATCTGCTATAGCCGGGGGCCACGTAGCATGAATACAGCTGCCGGGAGCCCACCTCTGTAGCCAGAGAGGTGGCAGCAGTGGAGAGGTGTTGAGAGTCAAGCAGACACCACTAAGGGCACCAACTACAGGTCCTCCACACCAAGGAAACTGGCACACGTCAGAGGCTGTGCCCTGCCACCGGATCTCTCCCCAGTATTTGAATCAGTGACCCATGCTGGCATCCATTCGCCTGCTTCCTTGTGGAGCCCCCTGCCCACCTCAGGTCCTCAGAGACAGCCTTTCTTCTCTCCCCCTTTTAATTTTATTTATTTGTTTGTTTATTTTAAAGATTTAAAAAAAATTTTTTTTTTTTAAAGATTTTTATTTATTTAGGAGAGACACAGAAAGAGAGGCAGAGACACAGAGAGAGGGAGGAGAAACAAGCTCCATGCAAGGAGCCTGATATGGGACTCGATCGTGGGAATCTGGGATCACGCCCTGAGCCAAAGGCAGACACTCAACCGCTGAGCCACCCAGGCGTCCCTAAAAAATTTTTTATTCATGAGAGACACACAGAGAGAAGCAGAGACATAGGCAGAGAAGTAAGCTTCCTGCAGGGAGCCCAATGTGGGACTCAATCCCAGGACCCCAGGATCACAACCTGAGTTGAAGGCAGACCACTGAGCCACCCCGGCGTCCCTGTTTATTTATTTATATTTTCTTTTGTTTGTTTTTTAAAAGACTTTATTTATTTGAGAGAGAGTACATATGAACCAGGGGGATGGGCAAAGGGAGAAGCAGGCTCCCCGCTGAGTGGGGCCCAATCCCAGGACCTGAACCAAAGGCACACGCCTAATCCACTGAGCCATCCAGGCACCCCTACCCTCTCCCCTTTTTATTTTTATTTATTTATTTTTCCTCTCCCCTTTTTAATTTGAACATTTTTCCTTTATGCCCCAGGGCTGGACTCTCAGGCCCCAAATTCCCTTCACTGTGGAATCCAAGGAAGGAACTGTGGGGAGGGGGCTAGTTTATCAGACAGTTGACCTTGGTATTTCAGAGTCTCCAGGCCAATATGCAGCTTAGGCCCCTCTTTTCCTACCTCTATATATATATATTTTTTTTTCTCTTTTGGTAGTAGCTTTACTGAATTATATTTCATGTATCATACAATTCACTCATTCAAAGTGTACAATTCAATGTTTTTTGTGTATTCCCAACAATAAATTTTTGACATCCCCCAAACCCCATTAGTGTCACTCTTTTCTCCTTAATACTTCCCCCCAGCTGTAGGCAACCCCTCCTTTTCATTCTGTCTCTATATATTTGCCTAAGCTGGACATTTTATTCAAGTGGAATCACATGACACATGATTTTTTTTTTTTTTAATATATGATGTTTTATGGTTGGCTTCTTTCACTTAAGATTTTCAAGGTCCAACAGACACATGAAGAGATGCTTAACATCACTAATCATCAGGGAAATGCAAATCAAAACCACGATAAGTTATTACCTCACACCTGTCAGAATGACTAAAATAAAAAACATAGGAAACAACAAACGTTGGCAAGGATGTGGAGAAAAAGGAACCCTCATGTACTGTCAGTAAGAATGCAAACTGGTGCAGCCACTGTGGAAGACATTAAAACATTAAAAATAGAATTACCATATGACCCAGTAATTCCACTAGAGGGACATTTACCCAAAGAATATGAAAACACAGGCAGGCCCGGTGGCTCAGCGGTTTAGTGCCACCTTTGGCCCAGGGCGTGATTCTGGAGACCCAGGATCGAGTCCCACGTCAGGCTCCCTGCATGGAGCCTGCTTCTCCCTCTGCCTGTCTCTCTCTCTCTCTCTCTCTCTCTCTCTCTCTCTCTGTGTGTCTCTCATGAATAAATAAATTAAATGTTTAAAAAAAAGAATATGAAAACACTAATTTAAAAAGATATATACACTCCTATGTTTATTGCAGCATTATTTACAATAACCAAACTATGGAAGCAACCCAAGTAACCATTGATAGATGAATGGATAAAGACCTGGCTTGTATGTGGTATGTATGTATATGTATATGTATATGTATATGTATATATATACACATACACACACACACACTGCAATATTACTCAGCCATAAAAAAATGAAATCTTGCTATTTGCAGAAACATGGATGGATCTAGAAGTATGATGCTATATGAAATAAGGCGGAGAAAAACAAATACTATATGATCTCACTCATGTGGAATTTAAGAAGCAAAACAAAGGGAAAAAAGACAACAAAAAAACCCCACAAATTCTTTTTTTTTTAAGATTTTATTTATTTAATCACGAGAGACACACAGAAAGAAGCAGAGACATAGGCAGGGGGAGAAACAGGCTCCCTGTGGGGACTCTGATGTGGGACTCCATCCTGAGATTCTGGGAAGAAGCTTTACCACTGAGCCATCCAGGCATCCTACACAGGTTCTTAACTATAGAGAACTGATGGTTTCCAGAGAGGAGGTGGGGGGGCAAGTGAAATAGGTGAAGGGGATTAAGAGCACATTTACTGTGATGAGCACAGAGTCATATACAGAATGGTTGAATCACTATTGTACACCTGATGCTAATGTAACACTTTATGTTTATTATATTGAAATTTTTTAAATCAATTTTTTTAAAAACTAAATTTATTAAGATAGGAAGCAGGCCAATTTAGCCTGTGAGCCATAGTTTGCCAACCCCTATGAATCCTTCTGGCTTTAAAATATAAAAGGTTTGATGATCTGCAAAAAAAAGAAAGAAAGAAAAAAGATTTTCAAGGTTCAGCCCTGTGAGAACAGATACCAGGACTTTATTTTCTCTCATGGTGGAACCATATTCTGTTGTATGGATGTACTACATTCTATTTATCCATTCATCAGTTGATGGACATTTGAGTTGTTCCTACTTTGGGCAATTATGACTAATGCTGCTGTGAAGATTCATGTACAAGTTTTTGTGTGGACATGTGTCTTCATTTCTTCTGGATATATAGCTAGGAGTCGAATTGCTGGGTCACACACACAGTAACTCTGTGTTCAACTTCTTGAGGACCTGCCAACTGTTTCAAAAAGCGGCTGTGCCATTTTGCATTCCTATGCAAAGTGTAGTGTATGAAGGCTCCAAGTTCTTTGCACCCTCACTTATACTTGTGATCATTCGTCTTCTTGATTATAGCCCTGAGTTTTTACTGCCCATCCTGGAAGGCCTTGCTCAGAGGGTCCCTCTTCAGTGATCCCTTCCTTACTCCCTGGTTTCTCTCCTTGGAACTCCCCACCTCTCCATCATGATTCCACACAATATGGCATTTATAACTCAAATGATGCTATACAAGAGACTTATGGGGTGGGGGTGGGGAGACAGAGTCAGAACCAGTTCCCCCAGGATCCCTGGGTGGCGCAGTGGTTTGGCGCCTGCCTTTGGCCCAGGGCACGATCCTGGAGACCTGGGATTGAATCCCACGTCGGGCTCCCGGTGCATGGAGCCTGCTTCTCCCTCTGCCTATGTCTCTGCCTCTCTCTCTCTCTCTCTGACTATCATAAATAAATAAAAATTAAAAAAAAAAAAAGAACCAGTTCCCCCTGGCATGTGGTGTGATTAGAAAAGAGATTAAGGAAAGCCCAAGCAAAACCAGATCTCCAGAAGCACTCACAGGTAGAAGTTTCCAGTAGAGATGCTCCTCTGGGACAAGGGGCTGACCCTGAGGTCATTCAGGGCTTGAATGGTTTACAAAACAGAAATTCACTTAACTCCATGTTAAATATGCGTTGTGTGTGCATGCAGATGTGCATATTTGGCATTCACTCCCCATCGGTCTAAGAACAGTACTTTGATTTTTTTTTTTTTTTACACCATTAGTCATCCTCTCTATTTGATTTAGGCGGGCCTGAACCCTAATCCTCAGATCCAGAGGTAATGGGCTCACTGTTTCATCAATCACAATGAATGGTTCAGGGTGGTCACATGACCCAGTCCCAGCCAATGAGCATCAGCCCTGGGACCTTTCCTAGATGAGCCAGTAAAAACACTGGTTAGCAAAGCTAAAAAACAAGAAGCAGACATGCAGACAAAAAAGGAGAAATGGGAGATTGTGTGGCCTGAGAGAGAGAGAGAAAAGGAATCAGAAGCAGCCTTTCCATTCCTGTGATTTCTGGTTATACTTCCTGCAGCAGATTCCGTGATAACCCCCATTTATAGTTGAAATTCAAGACTCAAGAGTCTCCAGTTAAGATTTTTTTCAATTTTACATGACAGAAGCTCAAATCAAACTAGCTCAAACAAGAAAAGGGAGATTACTCTGCTCACATGATTGGAAAACTCAGACTGAATCCATGTGTGGTAGGGTATAGGAGTTCAACTGACAATACCAAGAAGCTGTCTTTTTTGTGTATGCTGATTTCCTTCTTAGATTTTCCCATGAGGTAGAAAAAAAACGGTCCCAGCAACTCTAGGCTGTGTATGAACCCCTGAAAAAGGGCATCTCTTTCCCGAAAATTCAGTAAAGTTCAGCTGATTTCCAGGAGGCCCAGGATCTGCCACTGCTGGTCATGGCTATGTACTTTCAGCCTGGTGGGGAGTCGGGTGTGGGAGAGAGAGAGGAAGGAAGGGCATACACTTGTTCAGTATATACCAATGTGAAGCCACTGTTAGGCCCATTCTCAAGCTCAGCTGACCCCTTTCAAAGGAGGGTCAATCCTATTCAAAGAACAAGCCTCTCTGTGCTTAAATATGTAAAGATGTGCAGTATTTGGAACCATGCCAAGAAGGTTGAAGTGTCCTGCCTAGGACAGTAGGAAGAGAATTTGGAGGGGTTAATAGTAATAGTAGGAATAACTAACATATTGAACCAACACTATGCTAAGTGCTTGCCATGGATTGCTTTATGAAATCCTCACCACGAATTGTATTATCTTCAATTTGTATAATCCTCATAAAAGATAAGCTGAGGTTCAGAGAGGCTAGGTCATTCTCCTTTGATCACACAGCTGATAAGATGCAAAGCCAAGCTCACAGAGCCAGGCCCTTGCATTGAACTGCTGAACTATTTTGCCTTTCAAGGAAGAGAGATGCAACCATGGAAGATAAGGAGCCAGGACAGGCTGGAGAACTGAGTGAGGTCAAAGGGCCCATGAACTTCCCAGCGGCAGGGTGACTCAAGAACTTTTAAGAACAGGATGCCTAATGCTCCTTTTGAAGTTGATTTAATGGTAGCACTTAAAACCATCCCCCCCAACTTCCCTAAACCTCCCTGGCCTGCCCGCCTTACATGCGGATACCTTCCGCGTGGATGTCTGGTGGACAGAGCGTGGACAGAGCGGAAGATGCCCTCTGCAATCCCCTGTCTCAGCCAGAGCTGTGTGAAAACGAAACAGCAGGCCTGGGGCAGCGGCCCAATCCAGACACTAACGAATTTAGCAGAAGCCACAGCTCTGATGCAGAGGGGAGTGTGAAAAAGCAAACCATTCCAGAAATCTCCAGAGGATATTAAGGATATTTTTGCATTTCCACAGGCTGAGGGATATGGCTTTGAACTGGTATTTTTGAAATCGTCTGGGACTGGAGGCCCCGGCAGACAATAGGTTGCATATAGATGGCTGATGGAGGCTTAGACAGGCCCCAGACCCTGAGAACATCAGCGGCCCCATCTGCATCCCGGTGGCTGGGGTTTGAAGATCCTGATGCCACTCTGTGTGGCCCCGGGGTAGGCATATGTGACATACATGAGAAAGAGGCCAGTCATTGGGGCTCAGTCTCAGATGTGGCACATAAACCCCCTCATCAGAACTGGGTGTGAGGACAGATACAGCCGAGCTGTAAGGGGAGAACTAGCTCTGCTGCCTTAGGTGGGAGGGGTCCCCGGGCCTGGCACGTGGCTGCATCTGCAGACGGGCCCCAACTGGCTCCTGCTCTGAGGAAAGGAGGAGACGGGGGCAGGGAGCCAGGCAGAACTTGGCGGGAGGCGGAGGCTCTGGAGAGGGAACAGGGAGCAGCCTGGTAAACTGATGAGGAGAGAGTCTGGAACGCTGGGCCCATGGGGGAGGGCAGCTCTGGCTGGCCTGGGGGGCTGGAGCAGGGGAGGGCAGGAAGTGGGAGGCGAACTTGTCCCTCTGCCCACCTGTGCAGACGCAGGCCATTAGGTTTCCCAGAAGGGCGGAGATGCATCTTGGCAGCTGCCGGAGGGGGTCTGAGGGTGGCCAGGATCTGGCAGCTGCGGGCTCTTACACGAGTTCTTGTACTTCTTCCTCCCGTTTTCAAAAGTTGGCTTCCCCAAGGTTCCCTTCTCTCTGCTGCCTTTTCTCCTCCTCTTGTTTATACACCGAGGCTGGCGGCATCCCTTCTGCCCCGAGAACCCCCAGATTCCTGTCTTCTATCCTAGTCCTCTCCTGAGGGCCCTGACCACTTATCCTTCACCCTGGATATACCACAGGCCCCTCAAATTCAGAGGCCCAGGCCGAATCCCTCTCTACAGCCTAGGCATGGGGAGCGGGGACGGTGAGGGGAGAGGCAAGAGCCCCTTCCTTCACTCCATTACTTCCCTTACCCCATTCCCACCCCCAAGGAAAGAGCTAGACTTCTGGAGTCAGGTCCCCTGCCTGAGCCAGGTGTACCAGCAGGTGGGTGCCTGGAGGAACCTGATGCCATGCTTTTGTGGTGTCCCTGTGCTGGTGTTCTCCTCTTCCTTCTGCATCAACCCTGGGCTCTGCCTCTGCCACCTTTCTAGCCATGCTGCCATGCTGCAGAAGCAGTGAGCTAAGTGAGGGCCAGAGACAGCTTCTGCGGGATCCTCTCTGGAAGGTCATTTGCACGACCCCACTGCCTCAGACCTATCCTACCTGGCTCACTTTGGGTGAAGGGATCCTGAGATATGGGTCTGGCCTTGGAGGAAGCCAACCTAAGGAGGGCTCTGAGTCAGACTGAGAGTAGAAGTTCCCGACCATTAACACAGTGACCTCATGTTTCCTGTAGGTATGGCTCCCCTAGACCTTGTAGGGAGAGGTGAGTGCAGAGGCAGGTGCAGACCTTCCTGGGTCCCCCTGCCTAGTTCATTCAACACTTCAGTCCATCCTTATTTCTAATTCTCGTTGTCCCTTCAAATCCAATCCCCTTTTTAGAATTCCCTTTGTAAACAACTTTTAAAGGACTTTCAGTGCATTAGGTTATGGTTACAATTATTTTTCTAATAATGGCTACCAGCTGGGCCCTGTGAATCCTCCCAGCAGTTGGCAGACATGCACCTTCTACAGCACTTTGGTCCAGTTTCTAACTTTTAGACACTTTTGGTTATAAATGCAGTCTCATTCTGGTTAAGACTTGGTCATTTTAAAACTTCAGGCCCAAACTTTCTTCTTCCTCCACCAGGTAAATGAAGCTGGGAGCCCTGGGGCTCGAGGTGTGCATGTGGATGTGGGTGTGCATGTACATGCCCACACACGCAAGTGCATGCATTTTGGGGAGTGCTGGAAAGGGCAGGGTGGCCCCTCTGTCACACACACCCACCTTTGCTGGGCTCACCCCTAGGTTTGGGTTTGGGGGAGAAGTAAGAGGGAAGCAGCTGTCCCTCTAGTGACACGTGGCCAGGTGGTAGTGCCCTTGTGAGTCATGGCTGTGGTGGACTTAGCCCAACGCCTATAGTTCTGGCGATAACGGGTAGTAGCCCCCAAAGATCCCACTGACCAGGGACTGCATTCCCAGGCCCTCCCCCAGGCACTGGTGGTCCCTCTCCAGACAAAGCTGTACCTTCCAGTTAACTTTCAGCTGGCACCTCAGCCACATGTCCACCATTTTGAGAGGGTGCCAGCCGCCCTGCAGCCTCCTCCCTCTGGCCCTCCACAGACTTCATTTGGCTCATCCCTGTGCCCCTCAGGAACCAGACCCCAAGGGGCCTTACCTGGCCCTCTGCTACTATGTCCCACACCAGTGGCCCGGGGGCAGGTAGTAGTCCATGACTAAGCAGACATCCAACCAGGGAACAAAGTGTCAGTTTCCCCTTGTGGCAGTCACCTCAAAACTTTGCAAGCAGCTCCCTCGGGCTCCCATTTCTCAGAGATGGGGCAGGAACCACATTGGGCCCCTGTCTTCCTCTGTAGGGTCCTTAAGGGCAAGGGATGATATCCTTGTGATTGTTCATTTCCCTCAGAGGCAAATTTCTCCAGACTCTGATGTTCTCTGGTAACACCTACCAAACCAGTTTGCTCCACCCCCACCCCTGGCTCGGAGTCCCAGGGTGGCCCTCTCCGTGGCGATCTTGCATTGTTTGGTGACCTCTGGAGCAAAGATTCCCATCCGGACCTCCCATCATGCTGGCACAACCGCCTGGCGGACAGCATGCTCCCAGATTCCAGGTCAGGCACCCAGAAGCCTGGGAGTCATCCCCAATGCCTTCCTCTTCTTTTTCTGCCCCACGGCATCTGCCTCATCATCAGACTCCCTTCTCTGCTCCCACTTCCGTGGGGGAGGGTGAAGGGGGGCTTCCTCTCTCACTTGGACATCGGCACCCCCTCACTGGTCTCCCTGCCACGGCAGCAACCTTCCTAAAACTCCTGAAGTGTTCAGTACATCCCTCCGCCCAACATCCTATGATGGCTCCCTGACACCTGGAGAAGATGCCAGCTCCTTAGTCCCACATTCTGGGCCTCTCTCAATTTGAACTCCAGCCTCCTCTCTGGCTAAGTACATGTTGTACTGAGCCCCTGGTGGCAAACAGGTTTTCTCTAGTGCATAGCTTGACAACTGAAAGTGACTGGCCCCAGCATTGTGTGGAGGGCTGGCAGGTTGAATCCGCTGACAGGGAAGGAGAGTGGAGTGATCAATTAGTGAGGCCTGCTATGGGCCCAGGGATGGCAGAGCGAGGGGCAAGGTTTTGACACTCCATTGTACTTGTACCAAACTGTCCATCTTTTCCCACCCGGAGTCCACCTTGGGCTCTCCTTCCATGCCTTTTCCATGGTCCAGATGCCAGACTACTGCCACCATAAGCTCTCCACTTATCCCAAACTTGCCACGTCCCTGCATGTGCCATTACACCAGCCAAGACTCCCTTCTACGTGTCCTCACTTTTCCATCCTTCTGTTGAACTGGGATGAACTTGAACTCGTATCTCTGCACGCTTGGGTTGACCTGTACTTCCAACACAATTGTCAACAGTGCACCTTTGCTTTCATGCATGTCCCAAGTTGGGACACGAATCACGTACACTCACCTTGCCTCTACTATGGGTGCTGCTAAAGGCACTCAGGTCTGTTCTAGGTTAGTCTGTCAGTGCCCAACTCTGGCACCGATAGGGACCATCGGGAGCAGTGGATTGAACTGGCAGGAATAAAGAGAGAAAGCAGGGCAGCCCTGGTGGCTCAGCGGTTTAGCATCACCTCCAATCCAGGGTGTGATCCTGGACCTGAGATCAAGTCCCATGTCAGGCTCCCTGCATGGAGCCTGCTCCTCCCTCTGCCTGTGTCTCTGCATCTCTCATGAATAAATAAATAAAATCTTTTTTTAAAAAATAAATAAAGAGAGAAAGCAGACAGAAGGGAGAGAGGTGGCTAGTGTCAATTAGCAATCGAGCATGGGCCCTTGGCCTGATCACATCCATGAAGCCTTAGCCAAGGCTTCGGGGGCTTCCAAGCAGCCCTGCCGTTCAGGCCCCTGGGGGGCTGCTGTGATGGACACTTGTGGTAGGAGACTATAAAAGTCCTGAGGAAGGCCCAGATACTGCCAGCCCACCAGTCATTGGAAAGTTAAGAGATCTAAAAATACAGCCGGCAGACAGAGAGGAAGTGGCCGGTCTGCCTGCTCCTCTTTGCCCGAGGGGGTTGGTCCTCTGAGAGCACTGGGGCTGCAAGGGCTTCTGGGTGGGCTGGCCCTGCTACCTGATATGAAGGTTCCTCTTTCCCTGATGGACTCTTCCTCCATCAGACACTTCTTCCAAAAGTTCTCAGCTTAAAGGATACTTCTAGATACTTCTAGATAGCCTTCTGTGACTAATCACCCCCTCCCCCTAACCTGGATGGATGAGTTCTGATCTCTCCTCCACAGCTTTGTCCATTAGATCATTACATATGTGATCACCTACCTGACCCCGACCGAACCCCCTCATACAACTTTGATCAGAGAGGCTGAGAGCAGGGACTAGAAATCAGGTACCTGGGCTCCAACGCTAGCTCCATTATTTCCATTGGCTGTGTGACCTTGGGCACATCTTGTACCTCTCTCACTTATAAATCTTGCCCTGCCTGTAAAATGGAGACCGTTCCATCAGCCGCCTCACTGGGTGGTCATGAGGGTAGTGTGCCTTGAAGCATGGAGTGTTTAGAACCTTCCTTGACACATGGTAGTTCCCCTCATGATTAGCATTCGTACTGGTATTACTCAAGAGCAGGGACAAATTGATATTCTTTCCTCATCCCATAGCACCTTGTAAAATGCCCAGTTTGTTGAATAAACAGCTATCAGATGAATGTGTTTTTATTTATGTATCACCTGGTTCCAAAAAAAGACTTGAGGCCACATGATAATGTCTGTCACGAAGAGTTTGCAAATTTAGAGCACATTTAAAATGATCGTTTTCTCTCCTTGACAGCCCAGGCTCTCCCCGTGATAGCTGTCACTCCGGATAGTAGTCTCTTGTCAACTGGCTTGTGCCTACCAGGTCTGGGACCAGCCAAAACAATGTGCTTCAGCTAACTTCTGGCCACAGCTCCTAGCTTTGCCTTCAGGGCCTCAGCCCCCCTCAGCCCAGGAATACCTCCCAGAGGCTTGAGGACCAAGAAGCTCTAGAGGGTCCTGGATGTGTGGGGTGGGGAGCGGGAGTGGGGGCTGGGCCAGACAGCTGCTTGGCTGTGTGGGGAGGTGGCCCTCCCTGCCCAGGCTTCTGAGGGAAAGTTGGGGGTGTGAGGACAATGAGCCATGCTTTAGTTAAACCCTTGCTCTTGGTGGAATCCCAGGGAGCCTGAATAATTGACAGTGTGGTCAGCAGCTGACCGCTGACTTCCCAACACGGTGGGAATCGATCTGGTCAATGTCAACTGGCCTGGCCCCAGGAGGCCCGGGGGTCAGAGGTGAGAAACACCGCCCTACCCTGAGTCCTGAATCAAGCAGGATGGCTGGAGTTAGGCAGACCCTCTGTCCTCCTCCAAGCCTGTTTCCTCCCCACTCCTCACAGGCTGGGGGAGCAGAAGGCATAATGTACATCCGAAGGACGGTACCAACAGTGGGCAGGAGGGGAAGGTGATGAGTCTCATTGGAGATGCGTTTGAGTCCAAAGTGCCCACGGCATAGCCTGGAAGAGAAGGTCCAGCCCCTGGATAGTTGGGTCTGGAGCTGCTCTGAGTGGTCCCTGAAGCCCCAGGTGGAGAGGGGGCAGGCAGTCCAACGTGAGTGCAGAGCGAGGGGAGGAACCAGTACAGGCAACGGAGGCACCAGTACTTCAGGAATGGTTGTGGGCCCAGAAAGAGGAGACCCCTAGAGGGAAGAGAAGAGAAGCAGTGTGGGTCAAAGTCAATAGGGAAGCCTGCCCAGAAGGGTGGGGGAGGGGGAATCGACCTGCTGGATGGAGCCCTTGAAGGCTTAGCAGAGACCCCTGTGGTGGCAGTTTGGGGACTGGTGTTCGGTGGGGTGGGAGGAGAACCTGATTTTCCAATTAGCAAGGTCTCTAGAAGCAGGGATGTAAGGAGAGCTTAAGAACACCCAGACAAGGGATCCCTGGGTGGCGTAGCGGTTTGGCGCCTGCCTTTGGCCCAGGGTGCGATCCTGGAGACCCGGGGTCGAATCCCACGTCGGGCTCCCGGTGCATGGAGCCTGCTTCTCCCTCTGCCTGTGTCTCTGCCTCTCTCTCTCTCTCTGTGTGACTATCATAAATAAATAAAAATTATAAAAAAAAAAAAAGAACACCCAGACACTTACCCACATGGATGGAGCTCTCAGGCATCAGCAGGAACACTTCGGATTTACACCTAGATCAGCCACTGTTTGTAACAATGCTAATTTTTAGTCTGGTGGTTAAGCCTTCTTCAACCTAGTCCCCTCTGTCTTTTCTAGCCTCTTGCCCCACAAGGGTCATCCAGAAAACTCCTATTCATCCTTTACATCTCACCCCAGGCAGTTCCTGCCATGTCCCCACGGAGTGTAATGACTCTCTGTACCCTGCTCATTCATTCATTCATTCATTCACAGATGTTGGCTGTACACCCACCATGTGCCAGGCTCTGTGCTGACTCCAGGGCTGTCAGTGGAAACAAGATGGACAGTGATAAGCTCCATTTCCAACGAGCTGAGGCCAAAAGTGGGCAACTGAAGCAATGAGTAACCAAAGCAAAATGCAGAGCAAAGCAGCAGTGTCACAGCTAGACCGGGGGCTAGGATGCAGCCAGCTCCCTCCCCTCCCCCTTCCTCTCCCCTCCCCACCCCTCACCCCGCTTCTCTTTCTTCCTCTCTCAGTCTGTCTCTGTCTCAGTCTCCATCTCTCTCGCATCACCTTCCCTGTCGTACTAAAATTGGCTTCCCCTGCTTTGTGGGAAACTTCACTGCTTTTAGCTTCGAATCCCCACTGCGAGTCCCCACCACGGTAGAGTAGAACTGGCACCCCCCAGTTCCTGTTTATTTATTTTTAATTTAATTTGTTTAGATTTTATTTATTTATTCATTCAAGAGAGACACACAGAGAGAGGCAGAGACATAAGCAGAGAGAGAAGCAGGCTCCATGGAGGGAGTCCAATGTGGGACTCGATCCCCAGACCGAGGGAATCACACCCTGAACTGAAGGCAGATGCTCAACTGCTGAGCCACTCAGGCATCCCCACCAGTTCCTGTTTAGAAGAGCAACTGCAGAGAAGGACCCATTGGCCTGGCTTGGGTCAGGAGCCTGCCTCTCCCTAACCAGTCAGCTGAAGCTGATGTCATGTGACAACACGACAACCTCTGTTGGGACCACCTGCCTCTGTCTAGAGTGGGGAGGGGAGCTGGCCCCAGAAGTAAGTAGGGACCTCTTTCCAGAAGGAATGGTTCAGGGAGCATGGGGTGTCCTTCAACCAGCAGGCAAAGGGACCTCATGTAGTGGAAGGAATCCTGTTATCAGCAGTCCTGAGTCTATGGTCCAGAGGGGTCCTCACTTTTTTTGGTGGCCCAGACTCCTTTGGCATCTGGTGAAGAGGATGGACCTCTTTTCAGAATAACGGCTTTAAAATGCGTAAAATACATAGGATCACAAAGAAAACCAATTATGTTGGTTCTGCCCACAGCCCTCTTGAGGACTTTGAATGTGAAAGGAGTGTGAACAGAGGGTTAATTAGAGCTTTGCTCAGAATCTCCTGGAGGAAAGAGAAGGGAACCTTGGCATCTCCCTTGAGGGTGGAAGCTGTTAGACCTGCCAAGGTGGAGGCCCGGTCTGGGATGGCCCTGGGTGAAGCTGGCAGCAAAGGAAATCCTGAAGGGAGTGGGATGGTGGTTCAGTTGTCACACAGGCTACATAAGGAGGGTTCTTGGCAGCTGTTAGTAAAGACTGGCTCCAGTAACCTAAAGGAGTTGTCTAGAAAAGTGTCAAGTGGCACATGCAATTGACAAGGGGACTGAAGAAACAGGCTTAACAGGAACCCAGAAAGTTAAGGCCCAGCCAAGGGGCCCCATGCCAGCAATCACCGTGGCTCCTGCTGTCACCATGGGCCACAGAGGTGATGCATCACACAACACTAGGTGTCGTTCTGCTACAGTGGCCTTTAAAGTCTGACTGGCCCTCTGCCTGTGTCACTCTAAAGATTCAAAGTCCTGAGAGGGCATGTCCCATTGGCCACACTTTAGGCCACTTGTCTGTACTTTAGTGGCCAGGGATGCAGAATATCTGCCCCAATCAGCTTCTGTAGTGGGAGGTCCTCTCACCATCTTGGGATCCCCCAAATAGATATGCTAACCAAAGTGGCAAATGTCTGCTATGGCTAGTTCTGAGGGGTGTGTGCATACACCCATGTGCATCCATACACAGGTAAACTGAAGAGCCAGGTCATCTTCCCAGAACTGTTCTGCTGAGAGCCCAGGCTGGTGGCTGTGTGAAGTAACAGGTAACTCTGGGGAGAGAGGCTTCCTCTTTCTCTCTCAAAAAGGAAATATTACAGAGAGTAGGGACTTTCAGAAAATGAAGCAGGCCTTCAAGTGTCTTCTCTGCAACCTTTTGTTTCTTTTCTAAAAAAAATTTTAATAGGCTCCACACCCCACATGGAGCCCAACACAGGGCTTGAACTCATGATCCTGAGATCAAGACTCAGACGCTTAACTGACTGAGCCTCCCAGGCTCTCTGTCTGCAACCTTTTAGGAACAAGGATTACAGACTCCTTTTGGACTGAATTGGCAAGGACCCTGGGAGTCTTGGACTTACCATGGGCTGGGGTCTCTCTAGGGAGAAGTAAATGGACTTTCAGTGATCAATGGGAAGGGGGCTCAAAAAGACAAGTCCTTATTCTGAATTTCAAGCTGGTAACATCGGCCGCCTGCACCTGCTGCTGCTTCCCCTCCCCTAACTAGTTATGAGCTCTGAGAGAGCAGGTGGACCTTCTAAGTCATCTCTACCCAGGCAGCTTCCAGCCCCGGGTCAGGCCCTGAGCCCTGGTCAGCTAGCTATTCATCAGCTTGTCTCTTCCTCCTCCTGAGCACATGGCCAGGCTACATTTCCCAACCTCTCTTTGAAGTTACGTATGGAATGTGACTTAGGAATTGGCCGATGGAATGAGCACACAAACAATGGGGGCCACCCCCCAGCCGGACCTAAAAAAAAAAAAAAAAACCCTCTGTAAAAATCCACAAAAACCTGCAATCCTCTGAATTCTTTCCCATCCAGCTAAAGCAGATAATTCTGAAGCCCTTGGGGAGGGTGCAGCCACAAGGAAGGAGCCTGGGTTCATGAGTCACCATGTGGAAGGCTCATCCACCATCCAGAACACCTGCTATGTGAGCAAGAAAGACAATTTCATTGTGCCACTGAGATGGGGGGCCTATCTATTACAGCATCTGGGGTTCATTAATACACTCAGAAAACAGTTGCTGAACCAAGTTGTTCTATGATCCTGGACAAAGCACTGTCCTCGTCCTGGGCCTCAGATTCCTCTACTAGGAGGAGGCTGGACCAGGTAATCTCTAGGGATCCTTCCTTCTGGGGAAAGTGTGTGTCACTTAAGCAGCATGTGTGTGTGTGCTCTTGCCCTGGGGGCTGTTTCTATAAGGATGCCCTGCAGTGCCTTCCCAGACACTATTTCTCCCAAGCACCCAAATGAGGACAGCATTCTGGAACCTTGTTTCTAAGAGACGTCAGTATAACAAAAACACATGCTATAGGCCAGCAAAATGCGATGACCAACTCCAGTGATAAAATGTGTTTGTTTATAAGTATTTTACAGCTTCCTGGATAATAAAAGTCATTGTATTGTAATAGGATGCTTTTGTAAATCAGGTGCAGCCCCTCCACGCTCCTCTCTGAGCACAGCCAGTACTGCAGGGGGAGAGGAAGTGGCAGCTTCTGTTCTTAGTACCTTGTGGTAGGTCCTGTGGGACTATATGGCCATCCTTGTTTCTGTTTTCTCCAGCTCCAGGGCTGGCAGGAGCGGGAGTGCAGCAGGAAGCGGGGCTAGGGAACAGCAGAAATTGTCAGAGGTGATTTCATCCAGCTCCTGCTAGGGTCTTTCTCCCCTTTCTTAGGGGAAGAATGGTACCAGTGAGGCTGCAGTCTCGGACTGGGACTTGGTCTAGTGGGTCCTTGGATTGTATGTGGCAGGCACTGCTCTAAATGCTTTGCATATGCTAATTCATTTAAACCTGATGATAACCTTTTAGTGGGGGCGGGGGAGGCTTGTTTTATAAATAGGGAAATGGAGAAGATCCCTGGGTGGCTCAGCGGTTTGGTGCCTGCCTTCGGCCCAGGGCACGATCCTGGAGTCCCAGGATCGAGTCCCACATTGGGCTCCTTGCATGGAGCCTGTTTCTCCCTCTGCCTGTCTCTCTCTCTCTCTCTCTCTCTCTCTCTCTCTCTCTCTGTGTGTGTCTCTCATGAATAAATGAATAAAATCTTAAACAAACAAACAAACAAATAGGGAAATGGGTATAGAAAGGTTAAGAACTTGCCCAAGGTCACACAGCTGGTATGTTCTCACCTGGCCAGCTTTGGTTCTAGAGCTGCCTCTCTAGGTCAGAGAAAGAATTTGATCTTATCCTAAAAGCCACCAGCAGCAGAGAAAAGGAATAGCCAAGTAAACACAGACTCTAAAGCGGTGGCTCTCCACTGGAGGTGATTTTGCCCGCCTCCACCCCCGGCAGAGGATATCTGGCAATGTCTGGAGGCAGATGACCAAAAGGTTATCACAAGTGGGGAGGATGTGCTACCAGCATCTAGAGGGTAGAGGCCAGGGTGAAAACATCCTACAGGCATAGGCACCCTCAAAACAAAGAATTACCGGGCCAACAAGATGTCAGTATTTCCCAAGCTGAGAGACCGTGTGCTAAAGTCAGACAGGCCTACAGCTTCTGTCACTTCCTGGCTGTGTGGCCCTGGGCACCTGACTTCCTCTCTTTGAGCTTCAATGTCTTTAGGAGAACACTGGGTATGGCAACGATGAGAGAAAGCCTGGCACATGGAGAGGGCCGAGCAAATGCCAAACAGGGTTGTTTCATCCTGTGCTTCCCTGCACTGCCCCCACCTCTCAGCCTACCCCGGCCCTGCCACATCTGACCAAGGCACAGGAGGCAGCCCTCCACAGCGAGCCTGGGAGAGTTGTGAGTTTATATTCCCCTGCTCACTCCTGGCTGTGCCAACATCTTCAGCTCCTCTAATTACTTATTTAAAGGCTATCGATTCCTTGGCTGCTGCTGGGAGGCCTTGCAGAATTGCAGGCCTCACAAATAGCCTGAGCACCCGGCAGGGACTGGGGCCTTGGCCTGACATAACCAGGCGGGGGGTTATTTTTCGCCGGGGATGCTTGTGAAATATTCATGTGCTGATTTAAATACTGAGGATGTCAGAGCTGGAGAGGGCCAGAGAGATCAGATCAGCAAAGCTTGCCCTGATCCAGGAGAGGATGTGGCTAGTTGTGGTAGAGAGGACACCTGGCAGAAGCAGAGCCAGCACACACAGCTTCAAGACAGATACAGGGTGCCTCCACCCCATGCGCTCAACTTGGGAGCTGGGGTGGGTCACTTGCCCATTCTGGGCCTTTGGTTCCTTAACTGTAGTGAGAAAAGGAGGTTATAAGCCTGAACGGAGATGGGTATATACAAATAAACTTAGCACATAGTAGGCCTGCGAAGTTTAATTGCCTTTGAAGTCAGCAAGCCTGTCTGAGCCCAAATTTCCTCTTCTAGAAGTTTCCCAGGGTTGTTAAAGCTACATGAGATGACAGATGTGATCACTGTACACCAGGCCAGAGACAAACGGATGGCTGATAAATGTTAAGTGTGTTTAACTAGCGCATATTATTGCCCAAGTGCTGTGCTAAATCCCAGGTGCTATGCTAAATGCTTAACAGGCAATGGTTCTCTGAATCTCCCAACAACCATGGTGAGAATTTTCCTACCTGGGTCCCAGTGGCTGGCGTGTTGGTAAACTGACCTTTGGGGGTGGAGGGTGCATGGCAGGGGAAGTGGGGAGAATCATGATTTGTAATGTTTACCACTTTGTTTGGTGTCAATATTCCCACTGTGGCCCATTTCAAGCTAGCGACATGACATCACTAAACACAGTTTTTTGTTTTTTTTTTAAATATTTTATTTATTTATTCATGAGAGACACAGAGAGAGGCGGAGACAGAAGCAGAGGGAGAAGCTGGCACCATGCAGGAAGCCCAATGTGGGACTTGATCCTGAGATCCCAGGATCATACCCTGGGCCAAAGGTAGATGCCCAACCACTGAGCCACCCAAGCATCCCTAAACACAGAGTTTTGATGAGATGTGCACACTGCTGGATCTCAATTTACAGACGAGCAAACTGAGACTTAGAGAGGCTAAGTGACCTGCCTCAGAGAATTGGCTGAAACAGTTCTGTCCAACTGCCCGCCTCTTTTTAAAGATTTTATTTATTTATTCATGAGAGACACAGAGAGAGAGAGAGGCAGAGACACAGGCAGAAGGAGAAGCAGGCTCCATATAGGGAGCCCGATGTGGGACTCGATCCCAGGACCCCAGGATCACACCCTGGGCCAAAGGCAAACACCAAACCGCTGAGCCACCCAGGGATCCCCTGTCCAACCCCTTAAATATCAGCCCTTACCCATCTCCCAGGTTGGAGCTGAACAGGGTCACTGAGGCTCCGAGGCAGGAGTGACTTGACCAAGGTCATATATCATGATGAGCCAAAACTAGAACTTCCTCCCAGGCCAGTGTTCTTTCCATTAGGTACTCCACCAGGGTTGGGGGCCACACTTGACCTCCCCTCCGACCCCGAAGCTTGTTCAGGAAGGCAACAGAATCTTACTTTACAGAGCACTCTAGGCTGGACCCTGTGTCAGGTGATTGATCCCAGTCAACCTGTAGGAGTTCTGATTACCAACTCACAGGGGAGGAGACAGGTGAAGTGACTACTAGCCCAAGGCCACAGAGCTGGGACATTGTAGAATGGGGAATCAGACACAGGTCTCCAATGCCTGCCAAACCCACATACCTTCCTCTCTACCATCTGGCCAGGCCCTTAGCCTGGACGACCAGCCTAGAGACCACCTGCTCCTCTGAGGGACTCCGGTGGAAACTTCATAGGTAGACACATTAATTAAAAAACAAACAAATGACCCAGCCCCTTCCTCTGGTTCAGGGGTGTATACTGGAATCGACTAGAATTTTTAATAAATCAATCATTAGGCCCCGCAAGAAACATTTGAATCGGATCTTGGGGGAGGAGGTGTGAGGCCCATGTGGCTCTGGTGGTTAAATATTTTCCAGGGAGTCTGAAGTGCAGCCTGTCCTGAGAACCACTGCTTGTTTCTCTGCCACCTTTAGTACCCCTCGAGGTAGGGAGCTGCTGATGGGGAAGGGTCAGATCCTGAGGAAGGACCCCCAAGTGTTAATGTTCACATGGCCCTTGAAGAGCCAAGAATGTGTTAGTACTGGGTTGTTTGGGAGGCCTGAAAGAGACACACATCGGCTTCAGCCTCTTCCTGAATCTGTCCCTTTCCCCAGGAACTGAGCTTCGAGAGTAGACAGCCCTAGGCAACCACAGAGGGCAGCTTCTCTGGTCTCCCTGCCCTGGTAACACGTCCTACTCATTTGTTCCTTTACTCACCACATATTTCCCAGCTGCCTGCTGGGGGCTGGGCGTATGACAGTGAGCAGGGACACAGACTCGTAGATGTCACTAGGTGAAGAAAACTTGCATTCATCAAACCCTAGGAAGAGACTGCCTTTGTTCAGTAACACAAGATATGCTGCAGGAGGCAGGAGGAAAAGGCTTCTTCTTGTCTTGCTTCTGGAAAGGTAGGAGAGGAAGAGAGGAAAGCGGGGCAGGAGGGAGAGGCAGATGCCAGCAGGTAAGGAGAGCCTGGTGTGAGCTCTGAGGGCAGGGAGATGGCTCTGGAGCAGATTCTAGCAGAAACCTCCTCTACAGCAAAAAGTGGTTTGCATGCCTATGGTTTGTGTAAGGAGCTCAGAGGAGTTTCCCCTTGGGTCAACAACATGCAGCCCAGGGACCACAAGGAGATGGAGTTGGAAGAAAGGTTCCTGCAGAAACTCAGGGTGGGCGACTCTAGGTGGAGCCAGAGGGCCCAGGGCCCCACCTGTCATCTGGGTCACATGGTAAGGCAGGCTATTTATCTAGTAATTGCAAATGTGAGGAGCCACACGAAGGGGAGTTGCACACCCTTAGGAAGCACAATGAGGTATCCAGAATGATTCAGGGAGTGGCAGGTCGTAGTTACTATTGATGGGCTTCTTAGGCACCAGATTTTTGTGCCACATGTGCTATATACACGTCTTCAAAGCCTCACCAACTTTTACAAGGTAGGAACTATTATGCTCATTTTGTGGCTGAGGCAATGAAGGCTTGGAGAGGTGGTGTGACTTGCCTAAAGACACACAGCTGGATGGCACAGAGTCAGGTTTTGAATCCAGGTCTTTATAACTTGAAATCCCATGCTTATAACCCCAACGCTCTAGAAGCTGCCTCACCTTCTGTTCTCCCCTACTGGAAGGTCCCCAGCACCTCTGGATAGGGAACGGGACAGAATTTGCATGCACACCAGGCCACCCGAGGCATACACACAAATGGGCATTATCGGTCTGTTAGAGTTGAGGGACTCTCTGACTCCAAATAAGGGAACTTTCCCAAGGTCATAGGTGAGAAGGCAGCAGGCAGAGCTGAGATTGGAACCCGGGGCCAGGCTGTACTTCACAGCCTGGTGCCTTTGCACCCACACCCCACTCCCACCCCCCCAACCCCCCGCAGCTGTTGGAAGGCAGTGGCCTCCACCTGCCAGCAGCCCTTGAACTGCTGCTATTCTGTCAACCTGGGGGCAGCAGGCACTCCAGGCTGGGTCTTCAGAGGAGGCTCAAGTCTGGGCCTCAGAGCAAGGTCATCTGGCAGCTGAGGAGCTCACCACCTCCCCAGCCCACAGGGAAATCTTTAAATGGTGTCAGGTTCATTGCCTTTGTGGTAGAAAAAAAGAAAAAAGACAAGGAACAAGTGCAAGGAAGATGAGGCTGATTCCTGCTTAACTCATCCGTTTGGCTGAGTCAGTGAAGCAGCCAGGCCTCCCTGGCCTCAGAGCAGACTCGCAGGAATCTGCAGAGCTGCTGGACTCTCCCTGCACCGCCTGGCATGGGGCGCCCACGGTGCTGGGATCAGAGGGGAAACGGCTGCCATTTCGATCTTCTGGTTCTAATTTCTTTCTCTACCCACTCCCACCCTGCTTCTTGCCCATGGCTTTGAAAGGCCACTTGTTTTAGACTTGCAGAGCGCTCAACAGTCTAGAAAGCCCTTACAGAGAGCTCTATGGCCTCCAAAGTGATTTATGATTTTGAAGTGCCTTTCAGATTATAAAAAGCTAATCTACAATAGCTTCCTTAATGCGACAACATTTACAAAACACTTTGCAAGTCATGGTGCATATTATAGTTTGCAACCTCCTTTGCAGCCAAAAAGTGCCTGCCTCTCAAGAGAGGACTTCATGTTTTATAAACCCCAGTCACACCCCTTGCCTCATTTGAACTGCAGAATAGCTCCCCGGTGAAGGCTAATGATAATATCTATCACTTGTATAAGCGCTTTACGTTAATACATTTCATTGGCACAGCCACCAGATGAGGTTGGTATTGTTACCATCACCATTTACAAATCGGGACTTCTACAGGCATAGCAAGGTAAAGCCTCTTCCCCAAGACCAGAGGGATGTAAGCTGCAGAGCCTGGATTTGAGGCACTGATGTTCAATGAGGCAGGTTGTTTTTTTTTTTTTTTAAGATTTTATTTATTTATTCATGAGACACACACACACACACACACAGCACACACACAGAGAGAGAGACAAGCAGAGGGAGAAGCAGGCTCCATGCAGGGAGCCTGATGCAGGACTCGATCCCAGGACCCCAGGATCATGCCCTGGGCCAAAGGCAGGCACTAAATTGCTGAGCCACTGAGGGATCCCAATGAGGCAGGTTTTGTGCCCATTTTGCAGGTGAGGAAAGCAGAGGCCCAGTTCTGCTCTGCTCACTGTGTGGCCTCAGACTGAATTTAACACATCTCTTAGCACATCTCTTTAGCACACCTTTTACTCCTTTACATAATCAGAGGGACAGGCTCTGTCCTGCTGTCTTCCTTAGCTTGGAACAAATGAGAGATAGGGAGGTGACCAAGGAGGGAGCCTGAGGATACACTCTGGCCTCATTCCCAGGGCCACGGCCATGGTGTGGCAGGAGTCCTTTGGGGCCTGGCTCTGCTCTGCACAGAAGGTCACCTGAAGGCCTCTTCTGAGACCTCCTCTCTCACACACACAGGAGAGGGGAGAGTAGGGTGGTCAGGGGAGTGGGGGGCCTTCCTAGGGAGGGGAGGGGAGGCTCCCCTTGAGAACCTCTAGTGAGAGCTCAGAAAAACATCATGCAGTCCAACCCTACCACCCTTTGTACAGATGGGGAAGCTGAGGCCCAGAGAGGGGAGGGACTCACGGTCATGCAAAGGCTTGGAGGCTGAAGTGGGATGAGAATTTATTTCTAGGCTCTTCCCATGGCGCATGCTGGGATCTGGATTTTTATCTAACAAGGTCTCAGATCATCTGTTCATTCATGCATGTGTTCTTCTATTCACCCAGTCGGACAGCCAGTCATTCAACAAACATTTCTTGAGTATCTGTCACATGCCAGACTCTGGAGATGACTGTGGATACCATCATGCTCCTGGCTCTCATCAAGGCATAGCCTACAGCCGTGCTGCCCAATATAGTAGCCGCATGTGGCTGATGAGCACTTGAAATGTGTCTAGTCCAAGCTGAGATGTGTTATACATACATAAGATATACTGGATTTTGAACACTTAGTAAGAAAAAAAAGTTTTAAAAAAACTCAATGATTTTTTTTTATCTGGATTACATGAAATGATATTGGGGTATACTGGGTTAAATAAAACATTTAAAACTAACTTCAGCTGCTTCTTTTTTTTAAGTGGCTACTAGAAAATTCAAAGTAAAAATGCCATAGGTGGCTCATACTTTACTTGCAGGGGGCAGTGCTGGTCCACAGGGAAGGTCTGAGGACAACAGGTGACCCCTGGCAGCCTTACCTTTGTGCTGCACACCGGCCAGAGGTGCAGCAAGCTCTGACCACATGTGGAAGGCTGGTCCTGATGCAGTGAGCGTCTGGGGGATGGGGCCAGCTCACTCCCAGGTCTTCTCCGTGTGTCTCCAGTGCCCTTTGGGGAGGAAGAATGGAGGTGGGGCGGTTGGGGGGGATGGAGCTCCTTTTGTGTCTCTTTCTCCTTCTTTTCCTTCCTTGTCCCTGCCCCTCTCCCCCCAGTCCTGAGGCCAGCTCCCCTTCTACCCCCTGGTTGTCTCTGACAGCCTGAAGCCACTTTACCCTGTGGGGTTACTGCCTGGCCCTGTCCGTGCATCAGAGAGGGGCCCGTCCTGAGCAGCCAAGCACTTGGGGGCACCCATTCTGCAGCCATGCTGCCTGCAGCCGGCCCTGGTTCTGCTCCCAGCTGCGGCCCACCACCCATAAGGAAAACCTGAGCTTCATAATTTGCAGAGAAAGCGCAGGAGGATCTGAGTGGTGGTGGAGGCCTGGGAAGAGGTGTGACTTAAGCTGCGGCCCTAGTGTGGGTAGATGTAAAGAGAGAGGAGCAGCATGCTTGGTAAAGGGAATCGCAGGTACGGAGGTACAGAAGTCAAGAGAATTGGGTCCTGAGAGGTCCTAACAGAAGGTCTCTGTGGCTCAGATATGGGCTCAAGGGGGCATCAGAGGCCAGATCAAAGGCTCTTCAGGGCCTCACTGGGTTTGGTCTTTATCTGCAGGGCACTGGGGAGCTATTGAAGGCATGGAAGCAGGGGAGTGCCTGGAAACCTGAAACTCTCTCTGGCCAGGGAAGCAGAGCTTGAAACCCACTTGCTCTTCTTTGGATGGCTGGCCCATGGCAGGGCTTGCGGGAACCCCAGCCCCACTGCCTCTTTGCTCTTCATAGGCCATGAACAGACGGCCTATGGCTCAGAATCTGAGTTTCCTTACCCATGACCTGGAGACCACAGTAGTGATTCTCTGAGAGGATTTTGGGAAGACTCAGGTCCGTACTGCTTGTGAAGCTTTGGGCACAAAGTAGGTCCACAAGTGGTTGCCCCCTCCCCTTCCCCCCTGAGTTCCAACCCCACCTGTCAAATCCTGGGCCCCCGCTCCTAGGGTGGCAAGAAGAAGGATCCAAGGAATGGTTCTGCACCCGTCAGAGTATTTATAGCTGTGTTCTGTCAGCACGTTGTTTTTCAGTTACATATATATATTTTTACATTCTCCTCCGTCACACATGGTTTCTCGGTGTGGTTGAGAAGCAGTGGGGGTGGCTGGATGCAGAGGGTGGCAGGTGTGGGAGGTGGAGACAGATGGCCCAGGACAGCACCTAGGGACCCAGGGACCTAGTCAGGGTCATTTTCCTCCCGTCTCAAAAACCATCAGCAGTTCCCCACTGCTCTCTGCACAAAGTCCAGACCCCCTTGCAGTGCTGGGAGGGATCCCTGAAGGCTCCTTTGCTGCATTTTTTGCTCTTTGCTTCACCCATTTGAGCAGGAGAAAGGGGGCTGGACTTGGCTCTGCCACTCAACAGCTGTGTGACCTGGAGCAAGTCTCTTTACCTTTCTGGACCAACTTTTCATTTCCTCCCAACCTCTAGATCTGCACTGAGGACTAAAGGTAAATGTGCCTGCCTGTGAGCAAAAGGTCGCTATGGCTGAGTGGATGCCAGTCTCTGGCCTCTGGGCCTTTGGAAGGATGTTTGGTTCCTTTGCCAATCCTCCTACTCCCCAGCCACCTTGTTTAGGGAAGTTCCAGCGGCCCACCTCCTCAGGGAGCCCTCTAGGCCCTGTGCTCCCAATGGAAAGCCTCCCCAGCCCCGTGCTCCCCACACACAAGCCGATGGCCAGTGGGTACGTGCCCCCATTCTACTGATGAGGAAACCCATTCAGGAAGGGAAGTGACTCATCCAAGATCTTCTCCAACACCCAACTTAGGGCCCTTGTGGTCACTGCTCTGGCCTCTACTCCCTCCACTCTCCTATGCCGGGCAGGCAGCCTTTCAGAACCATGGCTGGTCCAAGCAGCCCTTCTGGCAGGTAGGTTTTGGGGCTCTTACCTCAGCCTCAGAGCCCTGGGAGACCAGGGTCCCTAGTCCTGGGGTGGAAGGGAGTGCTTGGGGCTGGCTACGGCATGGAGGAAGGGGGCAGGGCCAGGGTGAGGGCCCTGTTGCTAGGCAACATCCTGGCAAGCGCTCAAGCCACCCTTGGAGGAGAAAAGGCTCTTCTGGGAGCTGCAGGTGGGCCGAGCATAATGGCCTTCCCCTCTCCGGCACTTGGCTGGGAACTGCATCTCACCTCAGCTCCCTGTGTCCCTCCTTCAACTCCTTACCTTTTATTACCTTTTATTTACTTACCTTTGTGCTCATCTGTTCACAGGTCATTACTTGTGCTTATCAATGAGTTTGCTGATTTATTTCTTTACTTGCCGCCTAGTGGATCAGGACCTTACCACTTACTAGCCAAGTCCCGGCATCCCTATCTGTGAAATGGGAAAAATGATAGTATGACCTCACAGGGTGGTGGTGGCAGAGCATGGGGTAAGCACCTTATGAGTGCCTGCTCTTAGGATATTTATTCATGATACTGTCTAAGCACCAGCTCTGTACCTAGTGTCTTGCAGCGACAGAGGCAAACTCCCAGCTTGGTGGGAGGGACCGATGAGATCACGGGGGAACCAGCATGGGCCCTGCTCCTCACCTGTCCAGATTTCCTCCCACTGTTTGCTGGGCACACTAGGGGAGTGGTAGGAACACAGGCTAGGATGGTATCCTGACCCTTTTACCTGCTAACTCTGTGCTCTTGGGCGACACATTAAACTCTCCTGACTTTGGTTCTTCTGTCTGTTAAATGGGACCCAGCAGTAATGATCTTACTGGATCCAGTGAGGATGAAATGGGGATTGTGTGTGGCCCTCTTTGAGCACAGTCAGCTTTTCACAGTAATTCCTGCTAGTGGTATGTGGTGGGAGCTGAGCTCTCAGAATGCTGATGAAGGCACTGGACCAGGACTCAGTTTCTCCTCCCCTTCCGCTTCTGGCCCTACCTTCCTGGGTCTGTCTACTATCCCCACCTCCACACGTATGCTCATGCTGTTCCCTTCTCCTGAAATAACTTCTCTTGTGTTTCCTAAAGCTCTGATACAGTTCTTGGAGTCTTCAGGCTCCAGCTGGGATTGCTCACAAAGCAAATCTGGAGGGAGATTTTTAAAAGACACCCCCCCTGCCCCTCCCTTACCTCTTGACTTACCTCCTACTGTAGCCAAGGAAGGGCCAGGTCGGCTGGCTGTGACCTCACCAAGCCAATTGGCTCCACTGGGGCATTTTTCATGCTTTTCTCGTAGCTTCTGTCCCCTGAGGCCAAGCCCATGGGGCTGCCTCAGCAGGTTTCCTGCCCACCAGCTCCCTGGGGCCCAGAGAACACTCCCAAGAGAGATGGTCCTTGTTACACCTACTCATAACATCCTGAGTTGCCTCTTCCCAGCGCTTAGCACAATGGTGATGCATTTGGGCTTTGTGGGCTGTTTGTTTAATATGTGGCTCCTCAGTCAGCCTGTACACTCCACGAGGGTAGGCTGTGCCTGGTCTGCCCCTAACACCCAGCCCAGACCTGGCACATAGAGGATGCTCATTGCACAGCTGTGGGTGGAGGCATGCACGGATGCATGGGTAAATGAATATGTGGATGGGTGCATGCATGGATTCATGCGTGGGTGGATATTTGCATGGACGGATGGATGGAAGAATCAACAGTGTGGAACAGATGGGGAAAATGGCTGCCTTAGTGCATTTGGGCTGCTGTAATTAAATATCATAGACTGGGTATAAACAACAGAAATTTATTTCTCACAGCTCTGGAAGCTGGAAAGTCCAAGATCAAGGTACTGGCTTGATTCAATGTCTGGTGAGCACCTGCTTCCTGGTTCACAGACAGCTGTCTTTCATAACTTCACATGGCAGAAGGGACCAGAGATCTCTCCTGGGTCTCTTTTATAAGGACATTAGTCCCATTTATAAGGGCTCCACTCTTATGACCCAATCACTTCCCAAAGGCCCCACCTCCAAACACCCATCACATTGGGGGTTAGGTTTCAACATATGAGTCTTGGAGGGCCACACATGTTCGGTTGGTTAGCAGTGGCTTTTGTTCTTCTGTATACTGAACAGAGGACAGGAGACCAATTATCAGGAATCCTTGAGAAGTCCTAGCTCTGCGAGCCTGGACAAGCAGTGTCCTCTCTTTGGGCCATAGTTTCCTCTTCCATTCCACGCAGACGGGTGTTGGAATCAAATAATATGAACTGAAGGGCCTGAGAGGAACAGTGGCCTGTCTGAAATTGGGGCTGGGTCACAGTCACAGAGACTCACAGACTATCCTCCACTCTTTCCCTGACCCCCCTGCTGCCCTGGGCAATCACAGGTGTTTGGTGAAACAGCAAGTTCGGATGGCCCAGGGGTCATTCGGAAGCCCCTTAGGGGCCTTTGTTCAGGATACCAGTCTCTGCTTGAGCCTAGATCCCACAGAAGCACAGAATGGTCCAGGTTTGAATGCTGGTTCTGCCATGGCTGAGGTACAAGGCAAGTCATTTCAGCCCTCCAAGCCTCAGCTTCCTCATCTATAAAATGGGTGGTAATAGAATCCCATTAGGATGGTTCTGAGGAGATAGAAGACCATGAAGCAGATCCCACAGTGCGGTGCCCTGGACATCCTCCTTGCTCGAGAAATGGCAACTATTTTTTTTAATAAATTCATTTTTTATTGGTGTTCAATTTATCAACATACAGAATAACACCCGGTGCTCATCCTGTCAAGTGCCCCCACCAGTGCCCGTCACCCATTCACCCCTACCCCCCGCCCTCCTCCCCTTCCACCACCCCTAGTTCGTTTCCAGGGTTAGGAGTCTTCATGTTCTGTCTCCCTTTCTGATATTTCCCACACATTTCTTCTCCCTTCCCTTATATTCCCTTTCACTATTATTCATATTCCCCAAATGAATGGGAACATACACTGTTTGTCCTTCTCCGATTGACTTACTTCACTCAGCATAATACCCTCCAGTTCCATCCACGTTGAAGCAAATGGTGGGTATTTGTCGTTTCTAATGGCTGAGAAATATTCCATTGTATACATAAACCACATCTTCTTTATCCATTCACTCATCTTTCCATGGACACCGAGGCTCCTTCCACAGTTTGGCTATTGTGGACATGGCTGCTAGAAACATCGGGGTGCAGGTGTCTTGGCGTTTCATTGCATCTGAATCTTTGGGGTAAATCCCCAGCAGTGCAATTGCTGGGTCGTAGGGCAGGTCTATTTTTAACTCTTTGAGGAACCTCCACACAGTTTTCCAGAGTGGCTGCACCAGTTCACATTCCCACCAACAGTGTAAGAGGGTTCCCCTTTCTCCGCATCCTCTCCAACATTTGTTGTTTCCTGCCTTGTTAATTTCCCCATTCTCACTGGTGTGAGGTGGGATCTCATTGTGGTTTTGATTTGTATTTCCCTGATGGCAAGTGATGCCGAGCATTTTCTTATGTGCATGTTGGCCATGTCTATGTCTTCCTCTGTGAGGTTTCTCTTCATGTCTTTTGCCCATTTCAGGATTGGATTGTTTGTTTCTTTGGTGTTGAGTTTAATAAGTTCTTTATAGATCTTGGAAACTAGCCCTTTGTCTGATATGTCATTTGCAAATATCTTCTCCCATTCTGTAGGTTGTCTTTGAGTTTTGTTGACTGTATCCTTTCCTGTGCAAAAGCTTCTTATCTTGATGAAGTCCCAATAGTTCATTTTTGCTTTTGTTTCTTTTGCCTTCGTGGATGTATCTTGCAAGAAGTTACTGTGGCCGAGTTCAAAAAGGGTGTTGCCTGTGTTCTCCTCTAGGATTTTGATGGAATCTTGTCTCACATTTAGATCTTTCATCCATTTGGAGTTTATCTTTGTGTCTGGTGCAAGAGAGTGGTCTAGTTTCATTCTTCTGCATGTGGATGTCCAATTTTCCCAGCACCATTTATTGAAGAGACTGTCTTTCTTCCAGTGGGTAGTCTTTCCTCTTTTATCGAATATTAGTTGACCATAAAGTTCAGGGTCCACTTCTGGATTCTCTATTCTGTTCCATTGATCTATGTGTCTGTTTTTGTGCCAGGACCACACTGTCTTGATGACCACAGCTTTGTAGTACAACCTGAAATCTGGCATTGTGATGCCCCCAGATACAGTTTTCTTTTTTAATTTAATTTTATTTATTTATGATAGTCACACAGTGAGAGAGAGAGAGAGAGGCAGAGACACAGGCAGAGGGAGAAGCAGGCTCCATGCACCGGGAGCCCGATGTGGGACTCGATCCCGGGTCCCCAGGACTGCGCCCCGGGCCAAAGGCAGGCGCCAAACCGCTGCGCCACCCAGGGATCCCCAGATACAGTTTTCTTTTTTAAAATTCCCCTGGCTATTCGGGGTCTTTTCTGATTCCACACAAATCTTAAAATAATTTGTTCTAACTCTCTGAAGAAAGTCCATGTTATTTTGATAGGGATTGCATTAAACGTGTACATTGCCCTGGGTAACATTGACATTTTCACAATATTAATTCTGCCAATCCATGAGCATGGAATATTTTTCCATCTCTTTGTGTCTTCCTCAATTTCTTTCTTTTTTTAATTTTTTTATTTTTATTTATTTTATGATAGTCACACAGAGACAGAGAGAGAGAGAGAGAGAGAGAGAGGCAGAGACACAGGCAGAGGGAGAAGCAGGCTCCATGCCCCGGGAGCCCGACGTGGGATTCGATCCGGGGTCTCCAGGATCGCGCCCTGGGCCAAAGGCAGGCGCCAAACCGCTGCGCCACCCAGGGATCCCTCTTCCTCAATTTCTTTCAGAAGTGTTCTATAGTGTTTAGGGTATAGATCCTTTACCTCTTTGGTTAGGTTTATTCCTAGGTATCTTATGCTTTTGGGTGCAATTGTAAATGGGATTGACTCCTTAATTTCTCTTTCTTCAGTCTCATTGTTAGTGTATAGAAATGCCACTGATTTCTGGGCATTGATTTTGTATCCTGCCACGCTACCAAACTGCTGTATGAGGTCTAGCAATCTTGGGGTGGAGACTTTTGGGTTTTCTATGTAGAGTATCATGTCATCGGCAAAGAGGGAGAGTTTGACTTCTTCTTTGCCAATTTGAATGCCTTTAATGTCTTTTTGTTGTCTGATTGCTGAGGCTAGGACTTCCAGTACTATGTTGAATAGCAGTGGTGAGAGTGGACATCCCTGTCTTGTTCCTGATCTTAGGGGAAAGGCTCCCAGTGCTTCCCCATTGAGAATGATATTTTTTTAAAAAAGATTTATTTATTTATTCATGATAGACATAGAGAGGCAGAGACGCAGGCAGAGGGAGAAGCAGGCTCCATGCCGGGAGCCCGACGTGGGACTCGATCCTGGGACTCCAGGATCATGCCCTGGGCCAAAGGCAGGCGCCAAACCGCTGAGCCACCCAGGGATCCCGAGAATGATATTTGCTGTGGGCTTTTCGTAGATGGCTTTTAAGATGTCGAGGAACGTTCCCTCTATCCCTACACTCTGAAGAGTTTTGATCAGGAATGGATGCTGTATTTTGTCAAATGCTTTCTCTGCATCTAATGAGAGGATCATGTGGTTCTTGGTTTTTCTCTTGCTGATATGATGAATCACATTGATTGTTTTACGAGTGTTGAACCAGCCTTGTGTCCCGGGGATAAATCCTACTTGGTCATGGTGAATAATTTTCTTAATGTGTTGTTGGATCCTATTGGCTAGTATCTTGCTGAGAATTTTTGCATCCATGTTCATCAGGGATATTGGTCTGTAATTCTCCTTTTTGGTAGGGTCTTTGTCTGGTTTTGGAATTAAGGTGATGCTGGCCTCATAGAACAAATTTGGAAGTACTCCATCTCTTTCTATCTTTCCAAACAACTTTAGTAGAATAGGTGTGGTTTCTTCTTTAAACGTTTGATAGAATTCCCCTGGGAAGCCATCTGGCCCTGGACTCTTGTGTCTTGGGAGGTTTTTGATGACTGCTTCAATTTCCTCCCTGGTTATTGGCCTGTTCAGGTTTTCTATTTCTTCCTGTTCCAGTTTTGGTATTTTGTGGCTTTCCAGGAATGCGTCCATTTCTTCTAGATTGCCTAATTTATTGGCATATGGCTGTTCATAATATGTTTTTAAAATCGTTTGTATTTCCTTGGTGTTGGTAGTGATCTCTCCTTTCTCATTCATGATTTTATTAATTTGAGTCTTCTCTCTCTTCTTTTTAATAAGGCTGGCTAATGGTTTATCTGTCTTATTAATTCTTTCAAAGAACCAACTCCTGGTTTTGTTGATCTGTTCCACAGTTCTTCTGGTTTCGATTTCGTTGAGTTCTGCTTGAATCTTTATTAATTCTCTTCTTCTGCTGAGTGTAGGATCTAGCTGCTGTTTTTTCCCTAGCTCCTTTATATGTAAGGTTAGCTTTTGTATTTGAGTTCTTTCCAGTTTTTGAATGGATGCTTGTATTGCGATGTATTTCCCCCTTAGGACTGCTTTTGCTGCATCCCAAAGATTTTGAGCGGTTGGATCTTCATTCTCATTAGTTTCCATGAATCTTTTTAATTCTTCCTTAATTTCCTGGTTGACCCTTTTATCTTTTAGCAGGATGGTCCTTAACCTCCACGTGTTTGAGGTCCTTCCAAACTTCTTCTTGTGATTTAGTTCTAATTTCAAGGCGTTATGGTCTGAGAATATGCAGGGGACGATCCCAATCCTTTGGTATCGGTTCAGACCCGATTTGTGAACCAGTATGTGGTCAATTCTGGAGAAAGTTCTATGTGCACTTGAGAAGAATGTGTATTCAGTTGCGTTTGGATGTAAAGTTCCATAGATATCTGTGAAATCCATCTGGTCCAGTGTATCATTTAAAGCTCTCGTTTCTTTGGAGATGTTGTGCTTAGAAGACCTATCGAGGGTAGAAAGAGCTAGATTGAAGTCACCAAGTATAAGTGTATTATTATCTAAGTATTTCATCACTTTGGTTAATAATTGGTTTAAATATTTGGCAGCTCCCACATTCGGGGCATATATATTGAGGATTGTTAAGTCCTCTTGCTGGATAGATCCTTTAAGTATGAGATAGTGTCCCTCTTCATCTCTCACTACAGTCTTCGGGGTAAATTTTAGTTTATCTGATATAAGGATGGCTACCCCTGCTTTCTTTTGAGGACCATTTGAATGGTCAATGGTTCTCCAACCTTTTATTTTCAGGCTGTAGGTGTCCTTGTGTCTAAAATGAGTCTCTTGTAGACAGCAAATAGATGGGTCCTGTTTTTTTATCCAGTCTGAAACCCTGCGCCTTTTGATGGGGTCATTAAGCCCGTTCACGTTCAGAGTTACTATTGACAGATATGAGTTTAGTGTCATCATGATATCTATTTAGTCCTTGTTTTTGTGGATTGTTCCACTGAACTTCTTCTTAAAGGGGAATTTTAAGAGTCCCCCTTAAAATTTCTTGCAGAGCTGGTTTGGAGGTCACATATTCTTTCAGTTCCTGCCTGTCTTGGAAGCTCTTTATCTCTCCTTCCATTTTGAATGAGAGCCTTGCTGGATAAAGTATTCTTGGTTGCATGTTCTTCTCATTTAGGACCCTGAATATATCCTGCCAGCCCTTTCTGGCCTGCCAGGTCTCTGTGGAGAGGTCTGCTGTTACCCTAATACTCCTCCCCATAAAAGTCAGGGATTTCTTGTCTCTTGCTGCTTTAAGGATCTTCTCTTTATATTTGGAATTTGCAAGCTTCATTATTAAATGTCGAGGTGTTGAACGGTTTTTATTGATTTTAGGGGGGGATCTCTCTATTTCCTGGATCTGAATGCCTGTTTCCCTTCCCAGATTAGGAAAGTTTTCAGCTAGGATTTGTTCAAATACATATTCTGGCCCTCTGTCCCTTTTGCCGCCCTTGGGAACCCCAATTAAACGTAGGTTTTTCTTCCTCAGGCTGTCGTTTATTTCCCTTAATCTGTCTTCATGGTGTTTTAATTGTCTCTTTTTTCCTCAGTTTCCCTCTTTGCCATCAACTTGTCTTCTATGTCACTCACTCGTTCTTCCACCTCGTTAACCCTCATCATTAGGACTTCTAGTTTGGGTTGCATCTCATTCAATTGATTTTTAATTTCTGCCTGATTGGATCTAAATTCTGCAGTCATGAAGTCTCTTGAGTCCTTTATGCTTTTTTCTAGAGCCACCAGTAGCTGTATAATAGTGCTTCTGAATTGGCTTTCTGACATTGAATTGTAATCCAGATTTTGTAACTCTGTGGGAGAGAGGACTGTGTCTGATTCTTTCTTTTGAGGTGAGGTTTTCCTTCTAGTCATTTTGCTCAGTGCAGTCGCCAAAAGCAAGTTTTATTGGGAAAAGGAGAGAAAGGAGAGAAAGAAGGAAAGAAAAGAGAAAAAGAAAAAAGAAAAAAAAAGAGAAGAAAAAGAGAAATAAAAAGAAAGAAAGGGAAAAAAAAGGGTGGGGGAAGGAAACAAATCAAAAAGCAAAAAAAAGGGGGCAGCCCTGGTGGTGCAGCGGTTTAGCGCCGCCTGCAGCCCGGGGTGTGATCCTGGAGACCCAGGATCGAGTCCCACATCAGGAGCCTGCTTCCTGCATGGAGCCTGCTTCTCCCTCCGCCTGCGTCTCTGCCTCTCTCTTCGCTCTCTCTGAATGAATAAATAAATAAATCTTAAAAAACAAAAAAGCAAAAAAACCCCAAACCAAAGCAAACAAACAAACAAAAAAAAACACGGGGGAGTATCTTCTGATTCTGTAGACTTTAAGTCCCTTGACTTCCCCTGGAACTGGTCCGTCCAGCTGGTCTTCTGGGGGAGGGGCCTGCTGTGGTGATTCTCAGGTGTTAGCACTTGGGGGAGCTGCTCTGCCCCCTGCCTGGTGCAGGGCTCAGTGGGGGAGAAATGGCAACTATTATGACTAATCTTACCATTCTTGGTTCAAATTTGGTTTTTCCATAAAGAAGATACTGTTTAGTTGTTCTTGAAAAAGACCTCTCTGTGAAGTGAGAGGCTGTGACCCTGACCTCCTGGCTGCCTGGGTCACCCATTCATCTTCTCCACTGAGGTTTGCTTTGGTCCTATTCTCAGTCTAAGACAGACTCCAAATCCCTTCTACCTCCCACTGCTTATCCCTCAGTTCTGCCTTAGGTATCTGCTTCCCATGGGAGAACTGGCCTCAGTTTGGGACCAGGGGCAGGATTTGGACTGGGCCAGAATGTGGGCTCAGCCTGTGAGCAGTATTGAGTCTTGGTGACCTGGGTTGGGTCTCATTTACTGCTGAGATTGGGTCCTGGCTGTGACAAGTATGTTAGATGGGGTTCCTGGAAATGTGCTGCACGGAGGATTACAGGCAGGTTTGTGGGGGCATGCCCTCGGAAGAGACCCCTGGAAGGAAGCAGGAAGGCAGGACTGGGCAGTGGGAGAAGCTGAGCCACAGTGAGGTTGTAGCTGAGGCCCCTGAAGAGGTTCCTGAAGCTGTGACAGTCCTTTGGGGTTGTCCCAGTTGAGGCAAGGGAGCTAGGCCTTTGTAGCTCTGCGTTGGTCAGGCAGTGGCCCCTGCTGCCCTGGCAGTGGGAGGCATCATGGTTCAATGCTCCTGGCAGTTGGAGGGGGGTAACTGGCCCTTGATGGGGGGGCTCTGGAGCATCCAGTATCCCCTACAACCAGCCGCA
Source organism: Nyctereutes procyonoides (assembly GCF_905146905.1). Lineage (NCBI taxonomy): Eukaryota > Metazoa > Chordata > Mammalia > Carnivora > Canidae > Nyctereutes > Nyctereutes procyonoides. The sequence goes on along the minus strand of NW_026575020.1, from coordinate 41,533,220 downwards.
GGGCTCTGGCTCAGACATGGATCCCAGCCAGATAATGGAAGCAGAAGATGAGACACTGGGACTGAGCATCCCCACAGAACAAGATCTTCGTCCCCAGCTTAGGGCCTGGTTGAGCAGCACAAGCCTCAGCCCACAAATGGAGGAAGAAGAGAAAGTATGAAGGGAGGGGGGTGGCGCTAGTCAGCCTCCCCAGAGACTCAGAGAAGGTAGGCCACCTATTTGAGGTCACACAGCTGCTCAGGGCAGAGCCAGGATTGGAACTCAGGACTGCCTGAGTCCTGAGCCTATGTTCTCTTGACAAAGCCAGGCTGTGAGCTTATTAGAAAGCAAAGGCTGGGAGTGGGAGGAGGAAAGCCCCTCCTCCTGTTCCCGGAGCAGCCCCAGTACCTGCCAACTCCGGCAGCCTCTGGCTGGCCCACCAGGACCCATGCCCAGGGGAGGGAGTGGCATCTTGCGGGCGGGCGGGCAGCCCTCCTTGGATAGTGAGGCTCAGCCAGCCATTTGCAGTCCCTACAGTGTGAATAATTCATTTGCAACCAAGTCTGGGAATTAGAAACCGTTACTGATTTATTTAACAGGGGCTGCTCTTGGGGAGGCGGGAGGACGTTGAACCCTAAGTGGGAAACGCATGTCATGTAGATGGGTTTGGAGAGGCTGACAGAACTGGGTTCCAATTCCAGCTTTGCCTTCTAGCAGCTGCGTGACCTCGGATAAGTGACGGGACATCTCAGTGCCATGTAAAAAAGGGATGATAGTAGAGTTGTTAGAAGGATTAAATCTTTTATTTTTTATTTTTTATTTTTTTTTTTAATTTTTTATTTTATTATTTATGACAGTCAGAGAGAGAGAGAGAGAGGCAGAGACACAGGCAGAGGGAGAAGCAGGCTCCATGCCCCGGGAGCCCGACGTGGGATTCGATCCGGGGTCTCCAGGATCGCGCCCTGGGCCAAAGGCAGGCGCCAAACCGCTGCGCCACCCAGGGATCCCCGGGCTCTCCAATTCTAAGGGAATTCTGACTCATTTAATCCTTCTAACAGGGGATCCCTGGGTGGCTCAGTGGTTTAGTGCCTGCCTTTGGCCCAGGGCACGATCCTGGAGACCCGGGATCGAGTCCCACGTCGGGCTCCCGGTGCATGGAGCCTGCTTATCCCTCTGCCTGTGTCTCTGCCTCTCTCTCTCTCTCTGTGTGTGTGTGACTATCATAAAAAAAAAAAAAAAAAAAAGAATTGGAGAGCCCTTAGAATCAGGCCTGGTTCGTAGTGCTGCTCAGTGTTTGGTGGCTGAATACATAAAAGCTGATAAATACTAAGAGGAAATGACTGTTGCACTCTGCTTCATGGCAGGCCCCAGCCTTTTAGGCACGCCATCCCACAGCACTCATCTAACCTGAGTATTATGCCTACATTACAGGTGAGAAAGTAGAAGTTCAGAAACGTTAAGTAACTTGCTCAAGCTCACACAGCTCGTCTTGGTAAAGCAGGGATTAGACCTAGCTGGGCTTCTCTGACTCCGTGCACCTATCCACATCCCATCCCATGGGTCTGGCACACAGTTGGCACCTAATAAACGTCTCCCTCTTATTGTACTAAAACTCCCACCCCACACACACCCTGAGAGCACTGCCACATCCATCATCGCATTTGATTCTAACAACAAACCCAACAGGTGGGCGGGGAAATTGTGGTCCCTGTTTCTCAGACAAAGAAATTGAGGCCCAGAGAGGATGAATTGCTCAGCCCCACAGCCCAGGTGCAGCCCAGGTCTCAGAGGAGCCCACCTCTGTGGCTCACCCCCACTCCCAACTGCGCTTTTAGGGGTTTGTTTGCCTTTGTTTTGCCTGATTCACAGTGTTATTAAGTATCAGCTGAATGGATGAAAGAAGGAATCCTAAAGCCACATAGTACCTGAACTCTGACTTTGCCCCCTGCCTGCCCCTGGTTAGACACACTGGAACACGCTCAGCTGCACGCACCTATGGGATGGGGAGTGTAAGGGGCTGAGCTAGGGTGGGTCTGGGGGCGGCTCCTGGCCCCCAGAGCAAACTGGGCCCTTGCCATGAATCAACCCTGGCTTTCTCCATCGGGCACAGTATCCTTGGGCTCCCACAGATTCCCAGGCCCTCACAGAGGCACGGCAGAGACACTGCACACCAACTCGGGTGTCAGCATGGCCTGGGTGTGAACAGGAGGATGTGGCCTGCAGCTCAGAGCGTTGGCCTGTGGGTCTCACGGGTTTGTGACACATGCTGTGTGAGTGTGTCTGAATATTTAGGAGTCTGTGTGTCTGTTGTGTGAGGGGTGTTTGTGAATCTCATGTCTACCTGTAGAGGTTTGTATATGTGTGCCCTGTGTAGCTATCTGGATATATTTGAGTATTTAGATTTGGCATGATCAGATATTTCTGTGTATGAACGCCTGTGTGTGTGAATGTAAATATGTATGTTTGTGTATTTGGGTGCTCTGGGGGGTACCATGTGGATGTCCACTCACATCTAGCCTGGCAAGTATATGTATGTCTATGTGAGCAAATCTGTGAGTCTGGGGGAATCTCAACTGTATGCACACATTTGCATTTCTGAGTTTGGAAAGCATTTCCTGTGTGGGGTGCGGTGGAGTGTATTTGGGAGGGGGTATGTGTGTGTGCAGCATGTGTAGACAAGCAGACTTGTAGAGAGAGAGGAGACCCAAGCTTGAGAATCAGGAGTCTTGGTTCCCATTCCAACTTTGCCATATGACCTTGGGCTACTCCCTGCCCCCACCAAAACCTCAGATCCTCCATGTGGGCAACCAAAGCCATGTTGTTCAAAGGGACTTCAGATTCAGGGTTCTTGGTTCAAGGGGGAAGGCAGCTTGCAGTGAGTTCTGCTGGGATTGCACCTTTTGTTACAGATGATTACAATCTTGCTGGCATTATTTGGGGGTTGGATTTGCTCTTTCCATCAGATTTAAAAGGAAATGGATTTCCTCTTTCTGGGTCTCTATTCATTATTCTTTTTTTTTTCCCCTAAAAATTTAAAAGACCGTGCTGCCATTTAGACTCAAGTAAAGAGGCCAATCACTTTTCCAAAAATTGTAATTCTACTACTCTCCTCCTTGCAGCTGGAGCGATTCTTTGCAAATGCAGTTCTGGCATTGAGCTCTCTTGTCATTGCCTTGGATGCAGGAGGCCTGCCAAAGCCCCCTGTTCCTGGGCAGTGTCCTGACTCTCTGATAGCGCCCCATTCCCCCAGCAGCCTTCCACACTGCAGCCAATCTGCCCTTGAACGTGCCAGCCTCTCCCTGCCTATGGACTGATGACCCCTCTGCTTGGAAAGCTATCTATCTCCCCCACACCTCAGGGTCCCAGGTGATATGGGGAAGTGGCAAAGGAAACTTACCCCCACACCCCACACACAGTTTTTGTAGGAAAGGTCAGGGAGTCTTGCCAAGGCTGTTTGCACTGTTCCAGTTCAAGAGCTGCTCTGATTCGGGAGCTCTGGAACATTTCCATCCCCAGCTGGGGACAGAAGTTCTGTCTGGTTTTAGCCTGGCTTCTGACAGATGTGATCTTCAGTGGGTTGCTCCCCTTCTCCTGGGGGGGAGTAGAGGATGAGGTGCAAGGTAAGGCAGGACAGGCAGTCCCCAACCTCTGCCCCCACCTGTTCTTAGCTCCAGAAGTGCCCCCTACTCTGGCCGAGTGAAGCTGGAGGACGAGGTGGCCCAAGCCTTTGAGCAGCTGCACTTGGGCCAGGCTGGGGCAGGGACCCCCCCCACCCCCAAGCCTCCATCTGAGCACTGTGCTGGGTTCTGTCCCCTTGGGGAGGGCGAGGGGGGAGGGGGCGGAGGCTGGCAGCCGGTTGCAGAGGGGAACCTGGCCTATCCTGGAGCTCCCTCTAGTGACGCCAGAGGGGCCTGCAGCCTGCCCTGAGGGCATGGAGGATGCGGTGTGTGGGGGGCCACTCTCCCAAGCCCTCCTGACTGCTCCTGTCTCCACTCTCAAGGGGTGGGGGTGGGGAGGCTCACCACCCTGGAATGCTTTGCCAGAGAAGCGCACTGGCCTTCTCCCTCTTTCTCAGTCCCAGCAGACATCAAACTCTGTTGTTTCAGCCACACCAATGCCCACCCTTCTCTCTACTCTCATCCTTGTCCTAATTAGACTTTGTGATCTTTCCTTGGATTATTTCTACTCTTGCCCTCCTGCAGTGCCTCTTCCACACTCCTCTCAGAGGGAACTCTGCCGCAAGCAAGCAAACCAATAGTGTCATGCCCATGCTTCAGGGCTTCAATCCCACTTCAGGGCACTCCCCAGTGCCCCCAGGGCAAAGCCCAACCTCCTTGGCCTTGTGCATCAGCAGAGAACAGCTCCCCTCTGATCACAGCCCCTCCACATCCTGACCTCAGGCCACACTCACCTGCCTGCAGTCCCTGAGGGTACAGTGACACAGTCTGTCCTCTCTCACAACTGACCTTTGCTCACTGAACCTTCAGCCAGGGAAGCCTTTGCCTCCTCTCTACCTGGAAAACTATCCACATCCCAAGGTTCCACTTCCTCAGGGAAACTGCCCTATGGCGGCTGGCCTCTCTGTCCTGGGGGCTCCCACCAGGCTCTGAGCAAGTGTCTCCCAGCATTGTTCATGCGCACATGGATACAAGATGTGAGCCTCTGAAGGCCAAAGGCGGAATGGCTCTCACCTGCTCTATGTTCTTTAGAATGGTACAGACATCCTCAGATGAGACTGGCAACCAGAACAGGGTGGTGGTCAGTGCTGAGGTCACTGGGGAAGCCCACAGGTCTGTGGGAGCACAGGAGAGGCCCTGACCAAGCCTGGCGGTGACTAAGGCTGTTCTGAGGCAGGGCCACCAGAACCAGGTCCCAAAGGATTGACAAGATTATCAGCACAGCTTTCAACCAGGTGGAGGGAGGAGTGGTGGGTTTTCCAGGGAGCAGATCCTGGGAGCCGAGACTAGCCAGCCAAAGAACAACTTGGTGTGTTTATGTGTGTTTGGTTGGGAGTGGGGGCAAGATGGAGCAGCTGAGCGTCTTGGGTAGGGGAGAAGGTGGGGACTGATGATAGGGATCCACGTTGTGGGAAGGTAAGCAAGGAGCCCAATTATGAGGGCTTTCCACATCAGGCTCAGGAATTTGAACTTGGCCTGAGGGTAACTGGAAGTCAAGGAGCAGAAGACACAATTTGGGATTTGGAAAAGTCTGGTAGTTGGTATAGAACCAGGGGCCTCCTGGATGGTTTTTTTGGGGGATTTCTAGGGATACTATTTTCATGATGACTGGGGGCCACCGCTGACATTTAGTGGTGGGGCCTGGGGTCCTGGACAGCCTGTGATGTACAGAACAACCCATACTGCAAATAATGTCTCATATGCCATTGACTCTGGAATGTTCTACCAGACATCCAAGTAGAGGAAAAAAACACCTGTTTGTGTCTGAGCAAGAGCCCAAGTCTTGAATATAAATACAGAGCATTTTTGCATGAATGCTCTGAATTTCAACATACACTGAAATTGCCAGAAATACAGCTTCCATGTAAATTGAAGGAATACTGCTCTTTATCTTGTTCAGAACCTTACCCAGAGTTGTCACCATTTCAGAAAATTATACATTTAATGTCAACACTACTTGTGGTATTTGAGTTGCCAACTTGACATTCTCCTTACTAGTCCACATTTGTGGCTGTCACATTCAGGGGACTCGATGTATAGGCACAAGTGTCTTGTCATTTTATCATGTCTTCTAGTGCAGCTGATAAAAGTATTTGCAACTTGAAATACACATCCTTCTAAATTACTTTCCTTATTGGTTTAATCAGAACTTGCTTAGCTCTTAACATGTGCCAGGCACTGTCCTAAATGCTTCATGAATAATTACTTATTTAATCCTCATAATAACCCTGTGCAGCAAAGTGCTACATAAAAGAACCCCCCCCCCTTTTTTTTTTACTGGAGAGCGATCCCAGTTGTACCCTGACAACTGGGAAGGAAAGAGCCAGGGACAGCCAGGAAAGTAGGAGGGAAGCCAGGGAAGACAGCTCCAAGAAGGACGGAGTAGGGGACAGTAGGAGAGGCCTCTGGGAGATTGGGGAGGTCAGGGCTGAAGGTGGCCCCACTTAGCCACAGAGGGAACAGAGTTACCTGAGCTGGTGAAGGCTGAAGCAACAGAGGGGCCTCTGGTCAGAGCAGTAGTGGGTAGTGCCCCAGCCCCAAAAGGCAGACAGAGGGGGAGGAAATGCCCCGGGCCCCCCCTCTCTCCTCTCTGCCTCCACAGGCCACTTCCTGGAAGCCTGAGGGAAGGAGGTCCTTGGGGGTTGGATGGGGTAGAGGAGGAGAGGGAGGGAGGGGTCTGTGTGGAGAGTGGGAGACAGAAGAACCAACACAGTCTCTTGAGAAGGGAGATGCAGGCCCCTGGTGGGGGGATCCAGGGGAGATGTCACTTGGAAGGTCCAGAGGCATCCATCCTGGAGATCTGCTCAGTGGGGAGCAGTCCTGGGACACATCCCCTCCCCCAACAGGTGCCTGCTTGGTGGCAGGAGCCCACCTCCAGGGTACTGTGAGGTAGGTCCTGTTATCTCAACTTACAGGTGGGGAAACGAGGGTCCAGAAGAGTGAAACAGACCAACAAGGCCTTGCCTAAGGGCAGGGACCAGAATCAGGATTCATACAGGGTGGGGCTGATGCCAAAGCTGGGGCTCCCCAGCACGAAGCTGTACTGTCAGAGATGGTGGGTACCCCCGGCCAGGGAGAAGTCAGCAAATAATTCCTGAGCAGAGTGGAGCGCACTTAACACTTCACTTGAACTCAACGATTCAAGGAATGGAAAGGGGTGGTGGCAGGCACCCCCATGTTTGAATCCTACCCCTGCCCCACCGGTTGAGGGACCCCAACAGCCAATGTCACCTCCCGAGCCTCCGTTTCCTCATCTGTAAAACGGGCACCACTCTGACCTTGCTGTGCTGTGCAGGGGACGATAAAAGGTCCTTTTCCCCTTCCTTGCACCTGGCGCCCAAGTGGGGAGGATGGAAAAAGGGGCTCCGCAGAGGGCTGGCCCCCCTCACGGTCTCGTCTCCGGACCCCCGCAGGGAGCGTGTCAGGACGGCCCGCCCCGTGTAACCTCCGCCTACAGCCCACCCGGGCTCTCAGGCCTCCTCCGAGTCCAGGGTCCAGGGTGCCCCCCACCCCCCGCCTCGCCGACAGTCCCGGGTCTGGCCACAAGGTGGTGCACAGCGGCTGCAGGACGCGGGCGGGGGTGCGGGTGGGAGCAAGGCCCTCAGGCTGGGTGTGAACGCGTGGGTGTCTGTGTGTCCAGAGACGGGGGGGGGGGGGGGCGTCTTGCCGTCCTCACGCCCCGTCCTCCCCGGGCTTCTCCGACCTCTCGGGACCCTCTGAGACACAGAATGGACAGAAGCTGCACTGCTGCGGCAGCTCATTTGAGCTTTAGGAGGTTGGAACTGTTATTTCCACTTTACAGGTGAGGAAACTGAGGCCGGGGGAGGAAGTCGCGCGCGGAGGTCACTCGGCCCATCAGTGGTAGAGCGGGGCTCAGACCGGGATCTACTTGGCTGTGGGGCCTGTGTGTTGCCCACGGGGTGGGGAGGGGCTTGGTGGAAGCTCCTGGTATAGGAGAGAGGCAGGCAAGGGATTAAAGGTGGTTTGGAGTCCTGACACCTAGGAGCACCGCCCACAGGGAGGAAACAAGACTCTGGGGTGGGGATGGCAGGGGATGTGAGCAGCACCCCCCCCCCCCAGGTCCTTGGCTCCCTTGCTGAGCACTTTGCCAGGGTTGGAGGACCCGCGTAGCTGTCGGCCACCTATGCAGTGATGCCCACTGCCGGACTCCCTGCTATTCCGGGGACCAGCTGGTACAGCCAGAGCTCCCTCAATCACGCTAGGGCCTGGGCTCCAGACTGTGCCCTCAGGGCGTCAGGGCACATCCCAGAACCCAGCACAGGTTCTGGGTGGTCTGAGTCCACGGTCACTGAGTGGAACCAAATGGGGCGCATTGGCAGAAGCTGGTGGCTAGGTTCAGAAAGTCCTTTCAGCAGGAGGTTCCTCCCCCACTCCCCGCCTTGGAGCTGAGGACAAGGGAAGGAAGAATGGGCTGCTTTTTGATGTTGTAGTGCCTTTGAGATGGCTTGGATTCCTGGGTCCGGATCCCCCAAAGAACCCCCCCCACTCCATGCAAACAACATCCCTTTTCCAGCCTGCAGCAAGCAAACATCAAGTGCAGCAGGAAACTGTAAGGTTAGACAAGAAGGACTTCCCAGCGGGGGAGCCATTGGAACTGCCATTCAGTAGAATGGGCTGCCTTGGATTGCAGTGAGGTTTCCACTGAGGTTTGAGCTGCAAACGGTAGAGGCTAAGATTTAGGCCAAAGGGGAGAAATGGAAAAGGTTTTGTTTGGCTGGTTAGGGAGGGGTGAGGGTGGAGGGAGCCAGGGGCCTCATCCTGAGGGCCATGGTGGGAGGGGCCGTATGTCTGTGTAGGTCAAGGGGAGGGATGGGATTCAGAGGCAGTGAGAAGGAAGAGCCACCAGGAGCTGCTGGGCTGAGGCGGGGAGGGGCTTTGGCTGCAGAGTGGGGGAGTACCTTGGTCAGGTGGGGGCACTGGGAGGGGACAAGCGACGTGGGAGGGGCTGGGGCTTCTGTACAGAGAAGAGGCTGCTGGGAGGCTGCCGGCTGCTCGGGGCCTGAGCTGGAGAGGGGGCCCAGGCTGAGAAGAGATGGGGGCGTGTCCAGCAGGGTGGGATCACCTAGGGCTTGGGAGTAGCTGGCATCATCTCCTCCCCCACCAGGAGGGTGAGGCAGCAGGATCTGAGGGGGAGGGTGGGGGGAGTACGCAGAGCAGGTCAGAGCTGCAGGGGCCCCTGGGCCCATGTGCTGCCCTGGGACTTGGGGCGACGGGGCGGGCCAGACCCCTCCTCTAGGATCTGTTCCCAGTGGAGCAGCCTGGGAGGGCCTGGGTGGGGGAGGAGGCAGGCGGGGGAGAGGGCGGGGCCGGGCCTCTGTCCACGGCATTAGTGCTGGTTGGAGGGAGAGGGGGGTGCGAGCCAGCCGGGCCGCCTGTTCCCACAGCCCAGCGAGCACTGCCATGGCGCTGGCCAGGCCTGGGGCCCCGGCGTCCAGGCCCCTGGCCGCTCTCCTGCTGTTGCTGCTGCTCTTGGCTCCTGCCCTCACCCTCCTGGGTGGTGAGTCGGGGTCACAGGCCTTGGGGGATGGGGGACCGGGGCAGGGTCTGTCTCCCTGGGTGGATACCCTGGGCCCTGGGGCTGTCTAGGTGGGTGCCAGGCCTGACTGCGGGGCTGGGCGCAGGCCCAGGTATGGGTGCAGAAGGGTGCACTGCTGCTGGCCACCTCGGGCAGAGGGGAGTGTGTCCTGGGCCTCGGGGGCTGCTGTGAGGCCTGGGGGCCTTTGTGAAAGGATCGAGGGAGGGGTGCTGGGGCTGGGAAGTCCCAGGCTGAGGCCTGAGCGTGGGGAGTTGCAGGTAGTGTGAGCCTCACCCCAGGTTGTGAGTGTGTGCTGGCTGTGGGTATGTTAAAGCTGTGAGCTGTCCCGGGTGAGCCTCCAGTTGTGTCTGAGGCTTTCTGGGTGTGGCGGGCTGTGTCTTAGCCCAAGTTGTGGGATATAAGTTGTCAAGTGGGTTGGACTGTATCTTAGCTCATGTGGGGTGGGGGCAGCACACCCCGCCCAGTGGATTGTGCTGGAGAGAGGGAAGGAGACCAGGGTAGCCAGGGACCTGCCAGTATCCTCTCCACTTGGGTGTTACCTTGCCCGCCCTGGGAGCCTGGGGGTGCTCTGGGGCCCCAAGGGGTGGCCAGGCACTTGGGAGCATGTGTGTCCACTGCTACCCCCTCCCCAACACTCCCAGACCAAGCTAAAAAGGCTTCCTGAAGCCAGACCCCATCCGCCTGAACAGTTTTGCTTTTGTCCAAGAGGATTCACGTGTGTGCGCCGCCTGGACTTCTTCCTGGGGGGTCTGGGGGATGCTTTGTCTTGGTCACTATAGCTACGGGGCCAGGCCTGGGAAGTCCCCTGACCCCGCCTCCACTGCTGGAGGAGGGAGTCAACCAGGGCTGGTGGCCTGGACTTCACAGCATGCTGGAGGTTTGGGGGGAACCCACCCCTCTAACTCCCAGGGTGGGAGGTCAAACCTCCTAGGTCCTACCTGGGGCCCTCCTCCCCATTCATGGGGCTTGGCTCACAAAGCCTTGGTCTCCTCCTCCCTGGAGGGCTCTGGGGAGGTTGAGAACCCCATTTTGTAGTGGAGGACACTGAAGCTCTGGCAGGGATGGGGGCTTCTGAGCTGGGTTCCTGAGGCAAAGCTGGAGCTCCTGAGAGGAGCCGAGGGCCTGCTCTCTGCTCTCTGCACATCTGGGGCATGAGGATCTGGATCTGGTCTGTGGATCTGGTATGTGCCCCCTGCCCTACAATGTACACACTCATACCCTCATGTATACACACAAAAATGACAAAAGTGTACACAGAAAGCCACAAATACATGCATATGTGCACACACAGATCACACATGTGCACGCACACACACACACACCGGCACACTGGTGTGGAATGCACCCCACCACATGAGCAGGTGTCCACAAGCACATGCAGAGCCAGTACACATGCATTCACACACATACACACACACACATACACACACACACACACACACACACACACACACACACACACCCCTACAGGTACGTGATGGGTGCCTGCACATACCAGTGTGTGTGTGTATATCGACATGTGCATTCACACTCAAATGTACGTTCATGTGAACCTTGAGGCAGAGGGAACACAAAGGAGATGGATACCACAGAAAAAGTAGCTGCTGCTGTCCACGGTCACCCCCATACAACCCCGCTGGGGTGCCCAGGGGCAGCCTTTCCCACTAGGATTTCTGTGTGGGGAGCCCCCTCCATGAGGATCCTCAAAAGCTGTGGTGAGGGCACTGTGGGCATGAGCATTTCTGGATTCTAGCACCAAAGGCCTGAGTGCTAGGAGGGGAGAGGCTGGGGACTGTGTCACTTGAAAAGTAATTTGCATCCCAGAGGGGATGGGGTTTCTGGAAGCCCTGGGCCCCTGGCTCTGCTGCTCATGCCTGCCAGGCCCTGAGCTGAGCCCCTCTGTCCTGGGCTTGCTCTGCCACAAAAGCCTGGCTGGTTGCTGTGGAGAGGACCAAGCATCTTGGAATACAATGCGGCATGTTAGGCTCTCACATCCTGCCCGACTGCCTGCCGCCCAGGGAGCCTGGCTGACAAAGGGCAGCAGCCCAGTCCCCAAGTCTGGCCCCTCCTCCAACCAGAGGTGGTGGGGTAGGGGGGGTGTTTTGGGGTAGAGGAGGCATGGAGGGACCGGGAGCCACACACATGTGAACAAGCATCAACATGGTTGGCCAGACAGCATTTGCTCCAAGTAAACGTTTGTTGGTCGATGAGCAAATAACACCACCAGCCAACCCCTGGAAAATGCTGGGCTAACAGACTAACGTGATGGACTTGGGTTTTTGTTGTTACTAAAGATTTTTAAAACTTATTTATCATTTTTAGGTAATCTCTACACCCAACATGGGTCATGAATTTACAATCCTGAGATCAAGAGTTGCATGCTCTACCGACTGAGCCAGCCAGGCTCCCTTTAAAGATTTTCCTTTTGGGGGCACCTGGGTGGCTCAGTGGTTGAGCATCTGCCTTTGGCTCAGGGTGTGATCCTGGGGTCCTGAGATGGAGTCCCGCATCAGGCTCCCTGTGGGGAGCCTGCTTCTCCCTCTGCCTGTGTCTCTGCCTCTCTCTGTGTCTCTCATGAATAAATAACTTTTTTTTTAAAAAAAAATTATTTTTAAGTACATGGGGCTTGAACTCACAGCCCTGAGAACGAGTGTTGCGTGCTCTACCACTGAGCCAGCCTGGCACCCCACATAATGGACTGTGAATCTCACCCCTACCCTGTGAGGTTGGCTCTAATAATCCCAGTTTACAGAGGAGGAAATAAGGCCCAGAGAGGGTCAGTCACTTGCCCAGAGTCGCCAAGCTAGTGTTTTCAGTGCTAGCCTAGGGAAAGCCATGTCTGTCACTGTGCCTCTGCCCCTTCAGGGACCAACCAGCTAACTCTCAGGATCGTCACAAGAATCTGATGAGAAAACACAGTGCTTCTCCAACTTAGTTTTGGCATGGAAGCCCCAGTTTCCAAGGACATTCTAGACAGGAGACCACTCACGAATAGAAGTGGTCTGTTTGGGGGGCCAGAGCCTCACCAGGTCTTCCCCTCACCCTGGGAAGTGTCTCTGGCTTTGGGCTCTGAGACCAAGGCATGAGAACACTGGGATATGCCAGTGCCAGGAGTGGGGTGCGAGGTGAATTGTGACTGCCATTATTGCCACTGTTGTTACCAAAGTTATAAATATTCACCCCCCTTTAGCCCCGGGATGCACACGTTTTTATGAAAGAGTATTCCAAACTTTCCTGTCTTGTTAGAGTAACCTAGACCTTTCCTGGTGGCTCTGAGGCAGTGTCTGTACTCCACCATACTGTTGTTATTCAGTCCTGTCCTCGGGGGCCTCGTGATATTAGATGAACAGTGTTTGTCCCCAGGTTAGAAGCGCCCACATCTCACAAGATCTTGGGCTGCTTCTCAGAAATATCCTCTTTCTTGCCGTATCAACAAGAAGCTTCTCCAAATATGCCCTAGGTAAACTCTTCCCATCGGTTGTTAGCAGATAGCATGAGGCCTGTTATAAGTGTGCATAAAGCAGGAGTTGCTAGGCACTGAGTGAGGCCTGAAGCACAATGGGATTGCTAATAGACTGGTTCTGGTTAAAGAGGGAGGACTGACCTTCCTGCCCAGGCCCATCCTGGAACCTCCACCCTTGTGCCAACCTTTAGAGACTTTTTCCAGTGCTGGGGCTGGAGAGGCTGGGCTGGAAAGTGCTAAAAATGACAATACATAGGTGGCCATTTAGAGTTTGAGCAGTGGGAATTTCACATGTTTTGGGAGATATGGACCTTTCAGAAGTCTGGAGATAATTTGCTTCTTAGTTTTTGGAAGGATGATTTGGGGCAAGTTTATAACCTCTCTGAGTTAGAACACTGAAGTTTTCTCAACAGCACTCACCTTTCCTGATTTAAATCAAACGAAATGTGTAATGAGAGATGCAAGACGTGTAGCGAGCGCAGCCTGGAGCACGTAGTACTCGCTCAGTAAATGGTTACTAGTCTAATATGATCATCGTTCTCTCTGGGGAGAGAATTCCCTTCCTGGCAGTGGGGTCTGGGCCTTCCTCAGGGACCGGGTGGCAGGTCGAAGGGGAGGGCCGAGTGTCATCCCTCCCCGCGCCGAGTGTCATCCCTCCCCGCGCCGGGTCGTCCCAGGCAGCCTGAGAGGTCAGGAGGGATTTGTAAAGATAAGCAAGGCCCCTCGTCGCCCTGGCAACAGGCCACGCCCCCAGCCGGGCCCAAGGCCCGCCCCCCGTGGCCCGGCCCTGCCCTCACCTCTCGGCCTCTCAGCCCAGGGCGGGCGGGGCCTCTTGGCCTCACCCCCTGCGAGGCCGCCGACTGGGGTCTGCAGCTCCCGAGCCTCAAAGTGCAAAGCCTCCCGGAAGCAGGCTGCGGTGCAGGCCCTGGGGACCCGGGCTGGCGGCTCGAAATCCCTAGGGCTGCAGTGGACTGCCGGGAATCTGTTTTTCTCTTTCCTTTTCCTTTTCTTTCTTTCTTTCTTTCTTTCTTTCTTTCTTTCTTTCTTTCTTTCTTTCTTTCTTTCTTCTTTCTTTCTTTCTTTCTTTCTTTCTTTCTTTCTTCTTTCTTTCTTTCTCTTTTTCTTTCTTCTTTCCTTTCTCTCTCTTTTCTTTCTTTCTTCTTTCCTTTCTCTTTCTTTTCTTTTCTTTCTTTCTTTCTTTCTTTCTTTCTTTCTTTCTTTCTTTCTTTCTTCTTTTTCTTCTTTCCTTTCTCTCTCTTTCTTTTCTTTCTTTCTTTCTTTCTTTCTTTCTTTCTTTCTTTCTTCTTTCCTTTCTCTTTCTTTTCTTTTCTTTCTTTCTTCTTTCTTTCTTCTTTTTCTTCTTTCCTTTCTCTCTCTTTCTTTTCTTTCTTTCTTTCTTCTTTCCTTTCTCTTTCTTTTCTTTTCTTTCTTTCTTTCTTTCTTTCTTTCTTTCTTTCTTTCTTTCTTCTTTCCTTTCTCTCTCTTTCTTTTCTTTCTTTCTTTCTCCATCTTTCTCTCTTTCTTTCTTAGATTTTATTTATTTGCAAAAAAGAGAGTGCACAACGGGGATGAGGAGAAGAGGGTGAAGCAGACTCCCTGTGGAGCAGGGAGCCCAGACTCTCGACCCTCAGGACTTGGTCCCGGGACCATGGATCATGACCTGAGCCAAAGGCAGCCACTTAACCAACTGGGCCACCCAGGTGCCCCGCCCTGCCCCCTCCCCCACAACTTTTTTTTTTTAAGGATTTATTTATTTATTTTAGAGGGGACGGGAGGGGGAGAGTCTTGGCAGACTCCCTCTGCCTGGAGCCTGACAATGGGCTCGATCTTACAACTCTGAGATTATGACCTGAGCTGAAACCACGAATTGGAGGCTCAACCGATTATGCCATCCAAGCAGAAATCTATTTTTTAAGTACTTTTTAAAAAAGATCTTATTTACACATTTGAGAGAGAGAAATTGAGCGCTGGGGAGAGGCAGAGGGAGAGGGAGAAACAGGCTCTCCACTAAGTAGGAAGCCAGATGAAGGGCTCCATCCTAGGACCCTGGGATTATGACCTGAGCTGAAGGCAGATGCTCAACTGACTGAGCCACCCAGGTGCCCCAGAAATATTCTTAAGGCAAGGCAGAGGTTTTGGAACCTTGAGAGTGAAGGCTCTGGGGTAGGGACACCTGAGTTTGGATTACAGCCCCTCACAGGCTGTGGGACAGTGAAGTCCTGTCATCGCTGAGCCCCACTCCCCTCAGCTGTAGAATGAGAATAGCAGGATCACTCATCTCCTAAGGGAAACGTGAAGATCAATCAGGAATACACAAGAAAGACGGTTGCCTCTCACATGCAGGCTTTTGGAGCTACTGCACACCTTGTGGGATAGGCAGCTCCCTCCTTCTCTGCCTGCCTCTGACCCCGAGGAGCTCCTTCCTCCCCTGTGGGTGGATTCTGTCTCCTGGGGCACCGTCATGTAGGGTCACCTGCTCCCCTGGCGATGCAGCACCTGGCCCCTTCCCCCTGCACACGTCTCTCCAGCCTGGTCCATCTGCTGTGCACTGGGGGCAAAGCCTCAGATTGGGAGGGTCTCCTTAGGCCCCACAGATGAGGAGCAGTGCCTTGCTGGCATTAAATGAGGGCCTGTAGGGGGATCCCTGGGTGGCTCAGCAGTTTAGGGCCTACCTCTGGCCCAGGGTGTGATCCTAGAGTCCCGGGATCGAGTCCCACATCAGGCTCCCTACATGGAGCCTGCTTCTCCCTCTGCCTGTGTCTCTGCCTCTCTCTCTCTCTGTCTCTCATGAATAAATAAATAAATTCTTTAAGAAAAAATAAATAAATGAGGGCCTGTTGGTACCGGACCCGGCAGCCAGGGCCCCTTGGACCCGGAGCTCTGGTTACTGTCTCCTGGTCTTGACCGAGATCAAAATAGCCACAGCCCTTCATGAAGGCTCACTGGGTGCCAGGGCTTCACTCATGTCATCTCAGTGGCACCTCCCAATACCCCACGAGGTGGCACTATTCAAACCCCAGAAGCCAGGTTTGTGTCCTTTCCCAAGGGAGCTCGATCCACTCCCACCCCATCAGGCCACCTTCCCACCTCCATCAGACTATCTGCCCACCCTCATCTGGCCATCTAGCCCTAAAGTACATTGCTCTAAACTGATCAGCCACAGTGGCTGTGGTGGGAAAAAGAAAGACTAGCTGCCCAGAAGCCCGTCAGAGAGGCCCAGATGCCTGGCCCTTACCTCTATCACCAGGCTTGGGAGAGGGGGCTGGGGCTGGATGCCCTGAGTTGGAGCAGACAGTGGTCAGAGAGGGAGGGGCCATGGACACTAGAGCCCTCCGGGGTACTCTTGGCCTGAAAGTGGCTCAGAGTCTCTGCCCCCTTGCAACATGCTGAGCCCTGGGTGGGCCCCAGGCCCCAGTTGGGGAGTTAGAGAGCTCATGCTGAGTTGTCAGGTGCTCTGGGTACTCAGGGGTGGGCCTGACAGCCAGGTTCTCCCCCTGGTGCCCCACTCTGTGTCTCTATATCCCTGTCCCCCGTCCTACTGGGCCCCAGCGGGGATGGGTGGGGGTCGGCCCGTGGACAGCCCTGCCTGGTGGAATGCGGATGACGTTTGAGAGGCTGCTGAGCCTTATCTGGGGGGTCTTCACTAAGCTGGGGGAAGGGAGGTGCTGGGCCTGGTTAGTGTCTGGATGACAACCTGGGCCAGGGAGGGATGCCTCCCAGAGCCCCAGGTGGGGGGTGCCTCCTGCTCGTGGCTGGTTCCCCTCCCCCATCCCTCACCGAGTTCCTGAGTTCCTACAAGTGGGCATCTGCAATGCCTGAGGCTTTGAATCCTCCCACGTGCTGTGAGGCGTGCCCTCTTCTCATCCCCTTTCTGGCTGGAGACAGAAGTTCAGTAGGAGAAATGACTTGCTCAGAGTCTCAGAGCTAGTAATTGAGCTGGGATCTGAACCCAGTGCAGTTTTACTTTAAGGCCAGGACTACAGGCTTTCAGGAGGGTAGGGGCTGGCTCTCCCAGTGTCTTGGCTTCCAGAATAGCAGGTGACCCTCTAATGCAGTGGAGGCAGCCAGGTGTGAGTCAGCAGGTCTCAACACCTGCCCTGTACCCTGTGACCTTGGCCAGGCCAGCTGCTTAGGCAATTGCTAAGGGGGGGGCGATACAGTGAGGGCCAGGGATTCAGAGAGGTTTCTAGGCCCAAGGCGTGGGGCATAGGGCATGAAGGAAGGACAGGGAGGGGGGCCCAGCTCAGGGTCCCTGCCTTTGAAGTCTATCATCTCCGGTTTCACAGGGAAGGAGCTGCCAGATCCCTGGCAGGAGAGGTGGAGGGGACAGTGGGAGGAGCTCCCTTGGGGAGGAAATGGAGCCACAGAAGGGGAGACCCAGAGGAGACCCCCCTCCCTGGGCGACAGGCTTGGAGGCTGTCCTGGTACTAACTTGCCTGGAGACCTCAGGCAAAGCGCAAAGCCTCCAGGGTCAGTGTCCACCCTCTAATCTGGCTGGGACATGGTGGGGGTAGTGGTGAGGGGAGGGAGGGCAAAGGGAGGCGGCAGAGGGGGGCGGGGAGGGCAAGCCTCAGGGGCCCATTTCTCTGCCGTGGAGACCCTCCTGAACCCATCTCAGTTCCGCTATAGCTGTGCATGGCCTGGGGGGACACGGCTTGTGGAGCCCCTGGTCCCCCCTCTGTCCTGAATACAGACTGCCTGGCTCTGGGGTCTGAGGTGGGCCTGACTGTGGGGAGGGGGTCATCCTGGTCCACCCTGCCCAGCCAGTTTTCTCTCTTTGCAGGAACAATGCCTTCGGAGACCCCAGGTGTCTGTGCCTCGGACCCGTGCATGCCAGGGACCGAGTGCCAGGCTCTAGAGAACGGCAGCTACACCTGTGAGCCCACGGAGCTCCGTGGCTGTGCCACCCAACCATGCCACCACGGTGCTCTGTGTGTGCCCCAGGGTCCAGAACCCAGTGGCTTTCGCTGTTACTGCGTGCCAGGCTTCCAGGGCCCACGCTGTGAGCTGGACATCGACGAGTGTGCATCCCGGCCCTGCCACCACGGGGCCACCTGCCACAACCTGGCTGATCGCTATGAGTGCCGCTGTCCCCTTGGCTATGCGGGTAATCACTTCCCCTCCCAGGAGGAGGTCTGTATTGTCCATCCTGTCAGTGGCTCAGGGTATAAAATCATGCATTCAGCTTTGACTTCCTGCTCTGGGGCTCGCTACAGAATTGATGCTCCTCAAGCTAACCTGGCAGCTCTGGATGACAGTAGGAACATGTGAGGGTGCCTGGTGCCTGACATTTAACAGACACTGGACAAAGGTTATTTCAGTTCAGTTTAGCACTGGGGGGTGGAAACACCCCCAGGCATCTCTGGGGGAACCAGAGTGCAGGTATGCCTGGTTTGGCTTTAATGAGGACAAGTCTAGACGGTATTTCTAGCATCAACTCACTCCAGAGCTGTGTCAGGCTGTTGTGTAGACACCATCTGGCTCATCTGATGGTTCTAAAGTATGGACACTCCTGGTATGGTTCAGGTTATCGTGTAGACACTCTTCTCCTCTGGATGGCCCCTAAAGCTCCAGCATAGAGACACTGGTGGTCTTGTTCAAACATGAACGTATCCCAAGGATCTCTGCTGTCTCAAGTGGGCAGATAATGTCTATACAGCGTATTCAAGGACTCAGAGAAGGGACTGGCATGAGTACACGCTGATTTTCTCTAGAGTATGGCCTTGTCCCAGTCCCATCCACACTTTAATCAGGAGCATCCTGGAGCCCTTGTCTAGAAGCCAGGAAGCGGGGGCAGCTGGGCACAGGTCTGGGAGAGGCTAGGTTCAGGGCAGTGGGGGAGCGTGCAGTATAGACACTCCTGGTTGTTTCAACCCTGAATTCCGACAACTCTGCTCTGAGGGCAGAAGGCAGTTTGGGGTCATCTCAGAGCAAGGGGTACACATTGTGGGGGCTGGGTCCCCGGGGAGGAAGCTTACAGTGAAGATATGGATCGTGGCACTTTGAAACAGACTGGAAACAGGTCCCACGTATCTTTCTCACTATTCGAGAGTCCTGGTGTCTGGCATATTAGCTGTGCACGGGTGAGGGAGATCATGCAAAGGGCCTCTGTGTGATCTGCGGGTGTCTGGGCTCCTGAATGCATTTGTGGGAAACGTAGGTGTGTGACTGCTGGCAGGTGTGTGCGTGCCAGATGTGCTTGGACGCTTTGGGTAACACTTTCTGGGTGAGTTGCGGATGTGAGTGGGGGCAGAGTCTGCCGTGACTCATTTCTTTCCTCCTTCCATTCAGAGCCAGGCGAGGGAGGTTGGGATTCCAGGTGGCCAGGGCCTGGCTCTCCCTGGCACAGAAGGTGGGAGTGGGACTGGGGCGGGAGGAGCCAGGGGTCACAGGAAGGAGGGGCTGTTTTTTGTGCTCACTGAGCTGGGAAGGGGGGAGGTTTCCAGCTGGAGCCAGTTGGGTCCCTAGCCCCCCAGGACCGACCCCACATAGGGCGCAGAGGCAGGGCCTCTGGAGTCCACTGTGACATGTGGCCCCCTGGGGGGAACTCAGGCAGTACATCCCCAAACCCGAGATTCTCCGTCTCCCTTCATCTCTACACATCTCCTCCCCTGTGGGCTGCTGGTTGTCTCAGTTTTGCCCAGGCCTGAGGGGCTTCCCAGACTCAGGAGTTGTAGTTTTAGAAGCAACACGGTGCAGGGGAACCAGGAGGAGTTGGTTACTCCAGCATTTCTTGCCGGGGTGCCCCCCTCCCCCCATGGAGTGCCTCTACATTTTTTTCAAAGCCGGCAGAGTGAGGCTTCCACGGTGTAGACAGAATCCTGTAACTCAGCTGCTTCCAACTTTTAGGATAAGCCCAGAATGGGGTCCCGAAGCCCCTACAACCCCCACCCCTGCCTCACCTCCTCTGCCCTCTCCTTTGAATCTGACTCTCCATGTTCCCCTTTCTGAGAGCATCACGCCCCTGCCCCCATGCTACTCTGGACCGGTTCCCGCGTCTGGAGTCCAAGTGCTGGCACAGCCCCATCCCAATCTAGGAAATGCCTACTCACCTCTCAAAAGTCTCGCCTTACAAGAAGCCTTCCCTGACTCCAATTCCCCAGGCCAGAACTCCGGGTGTTGCTTTTAGGGGATCCAGGATGCTCCCATTGCAGAGCTTATAACCATTAAAAATCAGTTCGCATCTAGGTAATACTGACCTAATCCTGGTCTCCAGCTACACTGCTGTGAGCTCAGGGAGGCAGGGTCGGTTGTCCTGTGTCCACCCCATTGCCCTTGCCGGCTCAAGAAATACCTGCTGTGGACCAGGGGACCAATGGCTTCTCTCTGGATCTTAAGTTTCCGCCCCTTGTAACTGTCCGGAGCTGGTTTCGAGTCTGCCTGCCCGGACCTCGTTCGGCCTCCCTCTGGGTGTCCATCTGTCTGTGTCTCCGGCCCTGTGTAGGGGTGACCTGCGAGGTGGAGGTGGACGAGTGTGCCTCGTCGCCCTGCCTGCACGGGGGCTCGTGCCTGGACGGCGTGGGCTCCTACCGCTGTGTGTGCGCACCGGGCTACGGGGGCGCCAGCTGCCAGCTGGACCTGGACGAGTGCCAGAGCCGGCCCTGCGCGCACGGGGGCGAGTGCCACGACCTGGTCAACGGGTGAGCGGGGGACCGCGGCCCCGACGTGGGGAAGGGGGGGCCGGTGGAGGCGGGGCGGGGGGGCTCCGGTGTGCTCAGCTGGCCCCGCGCCCTGCTCCAGGTTCCAGTGCAACTGCGCGGACACGGGCTACGAGGGTGCGCGCTGCGAGCAGGAGGTGCTGGAGTGCGCCTCGGAGCCCTGCGCCAACAACGCCTCCTGCCTCGAGGGTCTGGCGAGCTTCCGCTGCCTCTGCTGGCCAGGTGTGTGTGTGTGTGTGTGTGTGTGTGTGTGTGTGTGTGTGTGCGTGTGTGTGCGTGTGTGTGCGTGTGCGCGCGTCTGGCAGGTGTGCGCAGGGGCTCACCTGCGCGTGCATGTGACTGCAGCTTCTCCCAACTCCACGTCTGCGGGGATCTGCAAAATAGGGCTCATCACAGCACCTGCTCCCAGGCCTGCAGCGGGAGGGTGAAGCCGCGGCCCCTGCAAGATGCCCAGTAGAACCAGTAACGATAGTCACGCGGCACCGATGAAGGCTGCCGTGGGCACCCCGCCCTCCTCAGTATCATCCTGAGCTGTGTTCCAGCCTGGCCCCAGGGTGGCCTGGCAGCCGTGGAGGGGCGCCGCCTGTGACCCCTTGTGACCTGCCACCCACGCGTGTGCCCCCAGGCTACAGCGGGCAGCAGTGCGAGGTGGATGAGGATGAGTGCGCGTCGAGCCCCTGTCAGCACGGGGGGCAGTGCCTGCAGCGCTCAGACCCGGCCCTGTACGGAGGCAGCCAGGCCACCTTCCCCGGCGCCTTCAGCTTCCGCCGTGCTGCTGGCTTCCTGTGCCGCTGCCCGCCCGGCTTTGAGGGTGAGTTCTCCCAGGGAAGCGGGTCCACCAGAGTCCGGGTGCCCAGGGAGGGGTGCCAAGGTTCCGCTTGAGGCCTGGCCCTGCCACATCTGTGCCACCTGCCGGACTCAGCACTTCTCACTGGGCCTCAGTCTCCATAGCTCTAAAATGGGCCCTTGCAGCTCTAGTCTGGTTCTGAGGGTGCAGATGGGAACCCAGCTGGCCCTCTTGCAGGGGACGAATGTGGCGTGGATGTGGACGAGTGTGCCTCACGGCCATGCCTCAACAAAGGCCGCTGCCAGGACCTGCCCAATGGCTTCCAGTGCCACTGTCCAGACGGCTACACAGGTGCCTGGGGTGGGATGGACACTGGGGCAGGGCAAGGGCAAAGGTGGTGGGCCTGGGGTGAGAAGGTTCCTCTGGCCCACGCGTGGAGGCTGGACTGATGGGGACAAGGAGATCGAGAAGGAGGTGGGTGTGGTGGTCCTGGTGACAACTAAGCAGGGCTGAGTGGGGGACCCGGGTTATGGAGGTGAAAGTGGAGGGAACTAACTGGGTTGAGAGCGAATTAGGAGGGATGTTCTACAGCCCCTGGGGTTAGTCCAGGCGTGAGTGGGAGGTGTCAGGGATGCCAGCTGCTTCTGCCTTGGGTGACATTGGGTGGAGCCTCGTCCATACTCAGTCTGAGTGTCTGCAGAGCACCCACAGGGAGGAGCCAGGGTGGGGGCTGGTGGTCCAAGGTCTAGGGCCCGGGAAGAGCCAGAGGCTGGGGTTCAGGAGTACAATCCTGGCAACCAAGGCCATGGGTGGCCAAGGCTGTCCAGGAGAACGTGTGGCGAGACGAGCAAGGAGAACCAAGGGCCCTGCAGGGAGAGGATGAAAGAGGTCAAGGGGGCATCACAGAGAGAGGTGATGACCTCTGGGGAGCATTGGGCAGGAGTTGGACTGTAGAAAGCCTCTCCCTGCCTGGGGTACAACAGATGCATAGACACGCAGATATCGTTCCACGGAAGCTGGTGAAGTGTGGAAGAACTCCTCACATACTCAGAGTGTCCCTGCCCCCTCTGGAATGCTTGTGATACTTCCCCCGCACCACCCGCATTCCTGCTTGAGCACACGGCCTTTTCTCTCTGGCAGGTTTCCTGGGCACTGTCTCCCCTGCCCAGGGGAAGGAGGTGGTGATCGCCCAAAGACGCTGGGCTCAGTGTTCCCCTGGCCACCCTGATAGCCACCCTGCACGCTACCCCCCGCCCCCGCCCCCAGGCTGAGAATCCCTGAGTCCTGCCCGGGAGCAGGTGTCTGGTGCACAGTGGGCCCACTAGGGCCCACTACCTCCGAGAAATGTGTTTCTGTGCATTTCCTTCCCTCCTCATCCACCTCCTCAATGTAGGGTTCTTACAGATGAAGTAATGGAGGACTGAGAGGGGCCTGTCAGTTCCTGAGGTTCACCAGTGTCAGCCAGAGCCCAGCTCCTCCCCAGGCTGAGCTCAGCTCATGGGTGACAGGGAGGTCAGAACTGAGGTCAGGGCCGGGAGAGGAACCCCGGCTGTAGCACTAGGCTCCTGGCCGCTGTCCACCCCCATCCTCCCTTCAGGTCGTGTTGGCCTGGGGGAGGCCGGTGCCTGGCATTCCTGAGCCAGTTCTGAAGGAGGCGGCTAGTCAGACGGGAGCTCTGCTCCTCTGGCCCAGCACCCACTTGCCATCCTTGGCCGTCCATGGGGAAGTGCAATGGGGCCACGGGCTCTGTGGACTTTCCTGAGGGGCCTGTGGCTCCTGGCAGGTATGCAGGGCTGGGGCCTTGGGCAAGATAAGGTGCGGCTGGCTGTCCCCAAAAGGAGGATGTGGTGTTTGTGGGTTCCTCCAGCTGGGTATAGTGGTAAGGGCTGGCCTTGGTTGTTTTGTGGAGGCTCTGGCTGAGCTGGGGTTGGGCTTTGTGTGGCCTCTTGACCCAAGCTGGGGCCATCCTGGTATGGGAGCTCCTGGAGGGGAGGGTGAGGTAGCCCCCCCATAGTCAACATGGGGTGCTAGGGCAGAGGGACTGGGGGATGGAGCCTAGGTGCATACATCCACCCCCACTCCCTCCTCTATTCCGGCACTCTAGCCACAAAAGCCATGCTAGGCCCTTTGTTGGGCACCAAGGACACATTCAGGCCCCCCGAGGAGATCCCAGCTGAGTAAACACATACTTTCTAGGGAGCTGTGTCTGGAAGTGGGCAGGGAGTTGGGAGTGACACAAGAGCTTGGGAGTGGGAATCAGAGAAAAAGCTTTCTAAGGGACTGGCCCTTTGAATTGGGGCTTTGTAGGATGAGCAGGAGTTTGAAAGGCAGGCTAAGTGAGGAGAAGGCATTCCAAGCAGAGGAAACAGTATGAGCAAAGCTCCAGAAATGTTTTCCAGGAAATGCTTGGAGGAACAGGGAGTTCAAGGTTTGTAGGGAGCAGGGTTGAAACTTGAGGACCTGGCAACCCCGGGTGGCTCAGCGGTTTAGCACCGCCTGCAGCCTAGGGCCTGATCCTGGAGACCCGGGATCGAGTCCCATATCGGGCTCCCTGCATGGAGCCTACTTCTCTCCCTCTGCCTGTGTCTCTGCCTCTCTCTCTCTCTGTGTCTCTCATTAATAAATAAAATCTTAAAAAAAAAAGAAAAGAAAAGAAAAGAAGCTTGAGACCTGGGAGGGCCCAGCCCAGGATGGATGTTGAGTGCCAGGGTGAGGCACTGGGGAATCTGGCCAGGAGATGCTTTAGAAATAGACCTCTGGCTACTTGTAGAGATGGATGGTAGAGGGGACTGAAGGCAGGCAAAGGAGAGGACACTGTGGACCTGAAAGCTGGTAAGGCAGAGAGGTAGGGTGGGAGAAAAGGAAAGACCAGGGAGTGTTTAGAGGGTTGAACCCACGGGGCACAGAGACCCACCAGACATGGTGGAGGAAGGGGTATCTCAGATTCCAGCCTCCTGGGACTTCAGGGAACCACGAGAAATCCTTTGGGGACTGGGAATTTGTTTGGTTGCTAGGTGTTGAGATCCTAGTCCCAAAAGGCATGTGAGCACTGCGGTAAGACTGTGTGTGGTTCTTGCCTTGAGTGCTGAGCCTTGGCCTGGTCTCTCCTGAAGGCCTGGCGTGTCAGGAAGATGTGGACGAATGCCTGTCGGAGCCCTGCCTCCATGGGGGGACCTGTGAGGACACCGTGGCGGGCTACATCTGCCGGTGCCCGGACGCCTGGGGTGGGCATGACTGTTCCGTGCAGCTCACTGGCTGCCAGGGCCACACTTGCCCACTGGGTGCCACCTGCATCCCCACCCTCAAGGCTGGGGTCCACGGTTATGCCTGCCACTGCCCGCCGGGGACCCACGGAGCCTTTTGTGGCCAGAACACCACCTTCTCTGTGGTGGCTGGGAGCCCCGTGCAGGCATCGTTGCCAGCTGGCGGCCCCTTGGGTCTGGCACTGAGGTTTCGCACCACACTACCTGCTGGGGTCCTGGCCACTCGCACGGACAGCCAGGACAGCTTGGAGCTGGCGCTGACGGGGGGCACACTTCGGGCCACACTCTGGAGCCACAGCAACACCACCGTGCTTACCTTGAGGCTCCCGGACGTGGCTCTGAATGATGGCCACTGGCACCAGGTGGAGGCTTCGCTGCGCCCAGGGGTCCTGGAGCTGCGGCTCTGGCACAAGGACTGCCCTGCCCAGCTCTGTGTGGCCTCAGGGCCTGTGACCCCGGCTCCCATGGCCTCTGAAGCCCTGATACCTGCCAGCTTCTGCTCCGCCCAGCTGGGTGGCACAGCCTTCGAAGGCTGCTTCCAGGACGTGCATGTGGACGGGTCCCTCCTGTTGCCTGAGGATCTCGGCAAGAACGTCCTCCTGGGCTGTGAGCACCGTGAGCAGTGTCAGCCTCCACCCTGTGCCCACGGAGGGGCCTGCGTGGACATGTGGACTCGCTTCCATTGCAAATGCCCCCGGCCCTATAGTGGTCCCACCTGTGCTGATGGTGAGGAACAAGCCAGGTGGGCCCCCCGGGACAGAGGGTGTGCCTTCCCGTGGCCCACGGGCCTCATACCTAATGCCCTCTCTCCTTGCAGAGGTTCCCGCTGCCACCTTTGGCTTGCGGGGCACCCTGAGCGCTGCCTCCTTCTTGCTCCACCAGCTGCCAGGCCCCAACCTCACCGTGTCCTTTCTCCTCCGGACCCGGGAACCTGCTGGCCTTCTACTCCAGCTTGCCAACGACTCGGTAGCTGGGCTAACAGTATTCCTGAGCAGGGGCCAGATCCAGGCCGAGGTGCTGGGCAGTCCTACCCTGGTGCTCCCTGAGCGCTGGGATGATGGGCTCCGCCACCTGGTGACGCTCAGCTTCGGGCCTGAGCAGCTGCAGGGCTTGGGGCAGCAGGTGCATGTGGGTGGGAGGCTCCTCCCTGCTGACGCCCAGCCCTGGGGTGGGCCCTTCCGAGGCTGCCTCCAGGACCTGAGACTCAATGACCTCCACCTCCCGTTCTTTCCGCCGCTGCTGGGGAACTCAAGCCAGCCCAGCAAGCTGGGCAGTGGGCAGTCCTGGAACCTCACCATGGGCTGCGTCTCCGAGGACACCTGCAGTGTGAGTTCCCCGGGGCATGGGGGTGGGTCCCTTTCTCAGAGTCTACCCTGCATCACTGGGGGTTAGCGTGTCCTTCTGGTGATGAAAATGGCAGAAGGGGAAGCGTTCTGCCCAAGTTCCACTGCTAGAGAGTGGCAGAGCAGGATTCACACTAATCTCTCTGGCCCTGCTGCTCCTGGCCTCTGGCTGTCCCCATGTCTCCCTCCCCAGTCCTGGTGTGAGACGGGTACCCTGACCCAGGCAGAGGGCTGCCTGAGCCTTTCTGTGGGAGCTGCATGGGGGACAGGGACATCCCTGGGTCCATGGACAAAGCACCAGCCTTGGGATTGGAATGGCCTGAGTGCGAAGTCTGACTCCTCTGTTTACTGCCTGGATGAGCCAGGCAAGTAGCTTCTTCTCTCTGAGCCTCAGTTTCTTTATCTCTAAAATAGGGACAATAGTGACTGCCTCTCTATATGTTTGTGAGACATGAATGTGTCTGCAGTTGGTGCTCAAAATGCAGAGCCACTGCAGGGATGGTCATGGTGGGATGATGCTAGTGCCAGGCCTGAGCCTACCCCTGCCCTGCTTTTTCTACAGCCTGACCCCTGTCTCAATGGTGGAACTTGTCTCATCACCTGGAATGATTTCCACTGCACCTGCCCTGTCAACTTCACGGGGCCCACATGTGCCCAGCACCTGTGGTGTCCTGGCCAGCCCTGCCTCCCACCTGCCACCTGTGAAGAGGTCCCTGATGGCTTTGTCTGTGAGTACACGCTCTGGGCAGCCCACATGTTGGGTTCTGGACAGCCAGGCTGGGGTAGAGCCCACCCTTACCCTGAGGCCTCATGGGCAGTGGACCAGGATGCTAACAGCCCCCAGTATGGTTAGGCCCCCAGGGTGCTTAGGCCATTGCATCCAGAGGGATGGGTTTTCTGGAGGGAGACAACATTCACCAGGTTTCCAAGGGCAAGTAAGACTCTAGACATAGAGGAGGACATTTTAGGGAAGAGCAACAGCATGTGCAAAGGCCCTGGGTTTTTATAAGAACAACTGAAACATAGTTACAGGTGTTGGGGTGGATATGTTGCCAGGAGGGGCCTTGAAAGCTAGGCCAGACAGCTCAGAGCTGTCGGTGGGGAGCTGTGGGGCCATCTTAGTCAGGCAGGAGAGGGACATGATGTGCATTAAAAAAAAAAAAAAAAGACTGCAGTGAATAGTGAGCCTCAGCGATGAGACTGAGCGGCTCCACTGAAGAGGGAAGCGGCAGAGGCAGTAGCACTGCCTGGTCTGTGACCTGGGGGGTAGGGTGGGCGCCAACGGCTCAGGTCAGCTTCCCCAGCTCAGCCCGAAGCTGGTTCCCGGAGGGAGGGAATCCCGGGGCGGGGGTTGGGGGGGGAGCCACGGTGGTGGGGGCGATGGCCCCGGGCTGGGTGGGGGCACGGGGGTGCCACGCGCAGGCCCCGCCCAGCTCCCTCTCCCCGCAGGTGTGGCCGAAGCCACGTTCCGCGAGGGCCCCGCCGCCGCCTTCAGCGGGCGCAACGCATCGTCGGGGCTGTGGCTCGGCGGCCTGTCGCTGGCCTTCCGCACACGCGACCCCGAGGCCGGGCTGCTGCGCGCCACCGCGGGCGCCCACGCGGCCGTCTGGCTGGCGCTGCGCAACGGCTCGCTGGCGGCGGGCGTGCGCAGCGGCCGGGGCGCGCCCGGGGCGGTGCTGCCCGCGTGGGGGCCGCGCGTGGCCGACGGCGCCTGGCACCGCGTGCGCCTGGCCATGGAGCGCCCCGGGGCCGCCGCGGCGCGCTGGCTGCTGTGGCTGGACGGCGCCCCGACGCCCGTGGCGCTGCGCGGCCTGGCCGGGGACCTGGGCTTCCTGCGCGGCCCCGGCGCCGCCCGCGTGCTGCTGGCCGAGAACTTCACCGGCTGCCTGGGCCGCGTGGCGCTCGGCGGCCTCCCGCTGCCCCTGGCGCGCCCGCGGCCTGGCGCGGCGCCCGGCTCCCGGGAGCACTTCGCGGCCTGGCCCGGGCTGCCCGCCCCCCGCCTCGGCTGCCGCGGCGCGCGCGTGTGCGCCCCCTCGCCCTGCCTGCACGGCGGCCGCTGCCGCGACCTCTTCGACAGCTTCGCCTGCGACTGCGGCCCCGGCTGGGGAGGCCCGCGCTGCGAGGCCCGCGCCGACCCGTGTGGCTCGGCGCCCTGTGCCCGCGGCCGCTGCCACGCGCGCCCCGACGGCCGCTTCGAGTGCCGCTGCTCGCCCGGCTTCGCGGGTCCACGCTGCAGGTGCGCGCTGTGGGGGTGGGGGGAGGGGCTGGGGGCATCCCGGGCAGGGATGTGGGGCGGTGGGGCCCAAGTCCACGGGGCGGCCGCTTCCCTTCTCGGAGCCTCCGTGCCCTCCTCTGTGGAACGAGAAGGGCGGCGGCGGCGGCGGCGGCCTCCTGGAGTCGCCAGATAAAACCCAGGTAAGTTTGAATTTGAGACAAATGACTCTGTCTTGTCTGGGGCGGGGGGGTGCGGTGGGTAGGGGGTGGGGGAACCCAGAGCTAGGTTTGGAAGGAGACCTGGAGGCCCTCCTGCCTGGCCGCCCACTGTCCACGTTCATCCTCATTAATTCCCGAGCATGAGGGGCAGAGTGAGCCGGCGGGAGGCCTGGGTGCTTCCTCTGCAGCCTGGTTTTGACTCTGCGCGGCCTCATCTGGCAGAGGCCTGGCCTCCCCGTCCCCCTCCTCCCGGAGGAATGTCAGGCCCAGGTTTTATGTTTAGGAAAATGCTTTCATTCCAAGGACCATCCTGGCATTCATTGGCCTCTCTAAGGGCTCTGAGCCTGGGGAGAGGTTCCCATCCAGGGCCTGGAGGTCGTCCACCTTGTTGTCCCTAGCGTGCTGCCCCCACTGCAGCCTCTGTGCTTTCTCCCCAGGCGTCCTGTCCTGCCAGAGGAATGCAGCCTGAACGTCACCTGCCTCATTGGTGGCCCCTGTGATGGGCCCCAGGGTGCCAACTGCAGCTGCCAGGAGGGCTTTGCTGGCCAGAGGTGGGCCTGGAGGCCAGGGACCTGGGAGCCGGCGGGATGGGCCCCTGAACCCCCTCCCATCAGGGCCGGCAAGGTGGGGTGTGGATGCTTCACCCCTTTTCAACCCTCACTGTGACCACAGTGCCAGGCAGTCCACCTCTGGCACATGAGTTCTTTCCTCCTGGGGCTTCCGAGGTCACCCTCTGTTCCGCCGTCTCTTGAGGAAGTAGTTGCCTCGTGGTGGTTTGGGGGGCCTCCTCCTCAGCCCTCCTGCATCGGGACTGTGAGCATGCACATTCTGGGCCACCTCAGAGAGAGGGAATCAGCATCTCCGGGCAGCTGCCTCTCCTCCACACACCCCCTCCCCGTGCTTCTGACCCGGCGGGTCATTCTGACTCATGAATGCTGGGGCACAGTTGGCTTCAGTCACCTGGCAGGCGGGGACAGCCCATGGGGACAGTGGGTGGACACCTGCCTATTTGGGGGTGGTTTGGAGAAGCTAAAGCAGGCGGGGTTACAAGAGGCGATACAGGAGGGAGCAGCACTCCGAGCCTCACCTTCTCTGCTTCCCAGGTGCCAGACCCCCTGTGAGGCCAACCCCTGCTTGAATGGAGGCACCTGCCGGGCTGCTGGTGGGCTCTTTGAGTGTATCTGCAGTGCAAGGTTTTCGGGCCAGTTCTGTGAGGTGGTGGTGAGTGAGGAGGGAGTTGGGAAGTCCTCTTTTGGACTGTAGTGAGATGATTTGGGGTGGAGGGGAGTGTGTAGGCTCTGGTGGCGCTGTTCTTGGACCAGCCCTGTTGTAGGGAAGGAGACTTGGAGAGCTTGGGAGGGCCCAGCATTCCTCTAGGGACTAGCAGTGAACTAGTTGGGCTCTGGCTCTGGCAAGTGCTGTTTGGGACTGGGATTCAGGACCAACAGGATCTTGGGATTCTAGGATTTAGGTTGGTGGATATGAGAGCCTGTAATCTCCAGCAGTTCCTGTGCTAGGATTCTGAGTAGGAAGGTTTGGCAAGCCCGGGATTCTGAGCCAGAGCTGCCTTGGCTGCCCAAGGCAGCCCCTGACCTCAAGGAGGCCCCACTGAGGAGGAGCCCAATAGATGGGGGCCAGCAGGTAGCTCCCCCTGACCCCCTTCCCACGGGGGTCAGAATAGGCGCCACAGGCCAGTGGGCGGTGAGCCCACGGTGGGTGCTGGTGGGAGAGACATAGGCAGGGAAGCCCACAGAGGAGCCTTGATCTCTGTAGGCTTCTGGCATCGCGGGTCATAAACCGGCAAATCCCCTCTGCTTCTGGAGAATGTTTCCTTTCAAGTTGAACTTTATAGCCTCTGGCTCCCCCACCTACCCTCCTGGCAGGGCCAAGGGAGGAAATGGCTTTACAGCTCTCCCAGAAGCACCTGGGGTGGAAGCTGGTGAGGACCCATTCCGGGCTGGTATGAACTTTTCTCGACAGCCCTGGGTACCTTTGCCCATTTAGGGCTGGGTACTGAGATTTGGGACCCAGGTCACAGCAGGCTGAGAGGCTTCCTGGGACAGAGGGAGGGCCCGTGAGTCTGAGACCCTTGGGCTCTGGAATCTAAGAATTCTGTGATTTGGGGGTTTCACAGATCCAGGCCCGTAGTCTTTCTTGGGGGCATCCTGGTTCTATAATGGGAGATGGAGAGATTTCCTGGGCTCCCCAAAGCCTCGTCCGTCTCCCTAGCTGGACAGCCCCTGGTGGGTTCTGAGCTCACCATCAGCTAGGTCAGCTAGGCGGGCCAGCCTCCACTCCTGCCCCACCCAGGCCTCCTGGCTGGGGAGCCTTTCCTGCTGCTGCCTGACAAGCCTGCCACTGTGGGTTAAGCATGGTCTCCACAGACACTAAAAAACCAGACCACCCTTTTTGGATGGGGAAGGGAGTGAGTCCCTGTTGCCTTAGATTGGATGAGTTTACTGGACCGGGGGAGGCTGGGGGCAGGGCCCACTCTGGCCAGGAAAGGAAGGGCCTGCAGCTGGAACTCAGGGCTGAGGAAGGTGGGAGTGGGGGCGGGCATGGGCCCTGGGGGCAGAAGGAGGAGACTGCCAGTCTGGGCTTGCTAGTCACGTGTCTGGGGCATCTGGGCAAAGCCTCTGTTTTCACCTCTACTGCTTGCTGAGTGCGACCAGGCAGCTGCTGCCCTGGGGACTTGGAACTTAGCAGTGATCGAAATAAAGCAGATTCCTGTCCTTGTGGGAGGGAAGGAGCACCCCCAGCCCCTCCACTAGACCGCGGTGAGGTTTATGTGAACCCCCCCGCCTGCCCCTCATCCGCACATCTCTTGCAGAAAGGCCTGCCACTGCCTCTCCCGTTCCCGCTCTTGGAGGTTGTGGTGCCCGCGGCCTGCGCCTGCCTCTTGCTTCTCCTCTTGGGCCTCCTCTCAGGGATACTGGCAGCCAGGAAGCGCCGTCAGTCAGAGGGCACCTATAGCCCGAGCCAGCAGGAGGTGGCTGGGGCCCGGCTGGAAATGGACAGTGTCCTCAAGGTGCCGCCAGAGGAGAGACTCATCTAAGCCTGCCTGGCCGTTGCTCCAGCACCTGTGAGGTCCCAGCTGATTTCCACCTGAGGACCAGAGAGGCTGCTTCTGTGGCCAGCCTCTTCCTGCAGCAGCAGGGCCCAGGCCTTCTGCTGGCAGCCCCCACCTCTGCCCCACTGTGGACAGGAGAAGGGGGGCACTCAGGGAAGCAGATAGGGGCCTGGACAGGCCGTGGACTTCACCGGGGGACCCACTGTGCAGGGGAGGGGCACACAGTGTGTGTGAGCGTGGACCTGGGGGCTGCGGGCCTGCAGAAAGCAGTGGAGCATTCTGGATGGGGCCAGTGGGCGTGTCCGTGTCTCTGCTGTGCCTGCACATGATGGTGTGGTGGGTACGGGCGATACCCTGGAGGGGCCACTGGGCTCTAGGGATGGGCTTTCCCAGCCCCGGGGCAGGGGGCAATATGTGTTCCCCAGGAGGCCAGGCCAGGCCAAGGCCCCAGTGACCCAGGCCTCAGCCCTGGCGTCCTCCTAACCCTGGAGGCTGCTGGAAACTGGGGGTGGGGGTGGGGGTGGGGTGTCATCAGCTAGTGACCCCTGGTTCCCAGGACAGATGCTTCTTCAGGGAGATGTCTCTGCCTGTGCCAGGGGCCGGAAGTGCAGGAACACAGACCACGTGCAGGGCCGACGTGCAGGGGCAGAGGGCCAGCTGCCTGAGATGTCACGCCCTGCCGCGGGGTTTCTCTGGGGAGAACAGCCTCTGCCTCCCTCACGGGGCTGTTGTGAGGATCTGCGATGACGACGGGAAAGTGCCCTAGATGGACACTGTGTGCTGCTGGGCTCTGTGGATCACCCTGTTGGTTTTCAGGAAGGGTTGTCAGCTGGGAGCGAGGGCATGTGGGGGAGGGGCCTTTCCTGTGGCAAGGAGGCCCAGGATAAGGGAGCAAACTTTCCGCCCCTGGCCCCCAACCACCTCTGGTTCTCCCGTTCCAGTGCTCCCATCACAGCTGCCTGAGGAGGCCACTCCTCCACCCACAGACCAGTGGCCTCTCTCAATGGCTGCATATGTGGCAGGGGGTGAGGGAGGTGGGATTCAGGACTCGCAGGAAGCCCTCAGAGTTGCTTGGTGATTTCAGCAAATGTAGGCATCACCTCTTTGTGTCAGGGCTGGTCCTGCAGACACAGACACAGATGCAGAGGAGGAACTGGCTTTGCTCCCAGTCCCTTCCCTGAAAATGCCATCCCGTTGACCCCAGAAGGGCAGTCCCCACTACCACCACCGAGTGCCCAGCCTCCTCCCAGCTTCAGGAAGTCCCTTCATCCTTGACCTGGAGACATGCCCGTCTGTCCTTCCTGCTTCCCAGGCCACCACCTCCTGTGCCAAGGCCAGGAGACCCCTTTTCACTTCTAGATTGGTGGCTGACTTTACCTAGTTGCCCTCGGGGTCTCAGCCAGCTTCCAGAGGTCCAGGTGGCAAATCTGAGGTAGAGCCAAGTGGTGACGGGGGGTAAGGCAGCCTGAGTGTGGCTGAGACTGAGGGGTTCAGCTGAGGCTGGGATAGGAAGTGCCCTGAACACTGGGTACGGGACTTGCTGAGGCCTCATCCTGTAGGAAGTGGCACCTTTCTCCCACTTTCTCCATCATGACTCCTGGGAAAGTGGGGGAGGAAACATCTGGTACCAGCAACTTAGCCACAGCTGGTGCCTTGGTTATTTTTATTAAATCAGGGATTTGGCAAACCTGTGTTCTTACAGACCCCTCTAAGACACATGGAACCCCAAGAAATAAAAGCAGTGCCACTTTTCTGGGAGCCCTATGTTGTCTTCCTCTTTTGCTTTTAAGGGATCTGGCACCTGTCCTTTTCGAGGGCAGCCAGAGGAGGGGTCATGACCAGATCAGGGGCTGCTGGGTGTGTTTAGCCCCTCTCTCGGTGCCCGGTCCAGCTCTCCCAACACAGGCATTCGGCAGAGGCGCTGGTGAGAGATGTCAGGGGGCGGAATTTCCTGCTGTTCCCTTGAACTTGTTCCCTGGAGTCTGGGCACTCTTCACACCATCGGTGACCTGCAGCCTTGCTCTGTGGACCAGCCAAGCCTGTGCGTGCCCGTAAGCAGCTCCTTCCTCCTCATGCGCTGCTTGGGACAGGGAAGGGCCTGGGCTCAGAGGCTCAAATGGAACAGGCTGCAGAGGGGGCCAGGGGCCCAGTCCTTCTCTCACTGCTCTGAGCCCTCCCTGCACCCCAGAGCTGCCTCAGGACACAGGAATGCCAACCTTCTCCCCAAGAAGATTTTATTGAATGTGCACATAACATTCATCCTCGGGTGCAAACTCAGGCCAGCAAGTGAAGACAACAATGCTCGTGTCAACGTGGGCGTGCTCTTGCCACCAGCCCCCAGCACAGCAGGGGAGACAGACGGCAGGGTGGACTCTGCTTCCCCAGGGCCCCCCAGTATCCATTATACTCTGCTTGTGGGGGTGAGGCAGGGTGGGGAGGCTGCCCTGTCCCTGATGGGGCTCAGGGGTCTGCCCGGGATGGATGGGTGGATCTGGAACCTGTGCCAAAAACACCTGAGAGTCCTGGAGGTGCCCATGTGCCTAGACATCACACAGCTCCCCTGCCACCTCAGCGGCCAGAGAACATGCAGAGCTTGAGAGCAACTTGCCCAGGGGGTCGTGACCCACTCAGGAAGGGATGGTGTGATGGGCCTGCAGCTCTTCACACCCCCCAGCCAAGAGGCTCAGGGCCTAGCCTCCAGGCTTCCTGGACCCATACAGGGCCCCTCAGTGACAAAGCTCCTTGGGGTTACAGGGGCCTCCAGGAA
This sequence comes from Nyctereutes procyonoides, assembly GCF_905146905.1. Lineage (NCBI taxonomy): Eukaryota > Metazoa > Chordata > Mammalia > Carnivora > Canidae > Nyctereutes > Nyctereutes procyonoides. The sequence continues at coordinate 41,499,223 of NW_026575020.1, read as the reverse complement.
CCCCCTTGCCCTGTCAGACACCCCTGAGACTGTGTGACCACTCACAAATAGGAAATGAGAAATCAGGTCAAAATGTTCACAATTTCCTGCATGTCTCAGATGGTTGTTTTCTTAAATGGTTGGGCCATATTTTAACTCAGTTTATTGAAACTAGTCAGTTTAAAGATTCATCAAATCAATAAAGTAAAAAGGAAAAGGTAGATAAAAGAAACAATAACAAAACATTTCAATTGAACTTTGGTGACGTTGGCCTCAGGAATTTCTGTGCTATGTGGGCTGGGGAGGGGGTGGCTCCTGGCCCTTCTGCCTCTCAGCTGCCAGAAGCCAACTTTGTCCCAGCTGGGTCCTGACCCGGGGAGCCTGGGCGGCGGTGGGGGGGGGGGCTGCATCAAGCTTGTCCTCCCAGTTGGAAACCGGGAACCTGCTTCTCAGCTCTGCCCCCATGGTCCCATGCGACGGGAGACCCAAGAAACCCCGGCCCAGAGGGAGAGCACAGAATGGTGGCCTGACTCCTCCTAATGCACTCAATTTTCCCATCGCTATTTTTTCTTTTACAAATCAGAGTTGCTGGTGCTCCCAGCCCCTGTACAGGGCTGGCTGGGGCTGCGTCTAGCTATCAGAGGGCTCCCTAGAATCCCTCAGCCCCAAATCCCTACCAAACCAGAAACTGAAGGTTGGCAGCCGGGATGAAGACCCACAAAAGAACGAACGAGAGTGTGTATTGCTAGAGATGGTTTGGAAATGCCCCACCAGGTAGGTAGGTTCTCCTTACTCCAAACTGCAAGCCACATGTGTCTGGTGCAGACGAGTTCATGCTGAGACTACCACTGCCACCCGCGCTGGTCCACAGGGCCAGGCTGCAGTTGGGTCAAAAAGTCAGGGTTGGGGAGGAGAGGCCCCCGTGGCCTTGGGGCTCCTAGTGGGAGGCTTCCAAGGGGAAGGAGGGTAGGACTTGGTCTGGGGCAATCGTTCGCCCAGCTGACCTCTTTAGTGCAAAACCTATTCGGGTGTCGGGGAGGGGTGATGGCAGGGTGGGATGGGTGCCCAGGGGCTAGGTCCATTCCTAGGCCAGAACTGGCACCATTCTCTAGTGGCCAGGCCTCAGAGATGGGTGGTGTGTAGGGGAAGAGGGGTGGCAGAGAGGGTCCCATCCCTTCCCGCCAGTAGAACCTGGGCGTAAACAGAGCAGCAGGGAAAGCAGGGCCAGCCAGCAGCGGAGCACAGCGGCAGGCAGCACAGCGCGGCCCCCTCGCCCTCGCTCTCGCGTGCCTGGCTCACTCGAAGGTCTCCCACTGCTTCCTGAGCTGCTCTACCGAGCCCGCGGCCTGGGCCGGGCTCACATCTTGCTTGGTTTTCCGTAACAATTCCTCAAAGGGGTCTCTGGCCTCTTGAGGAGCAGAGGGCTGCAGTGCTGGCTCCAGGCCCTGTGGGGGCCCGGGAGGAAGGAGCGGGGGGTCTCCGAGCCTCAGGGCCAGCCCCTGCTTGGCCTCAGCAGCCCTGGCACTTGAGCGGGCCAGGGGCAACGTTCGGATCCGTGAAGGGGCGACCATGGGGGGGCCCAGTGGCTGCAGGGGACTGGTGTGGGCACCCATGGGCATCTGGCCAAAGAGGTTAGGCATGGAGAGGGCAGACAGGTTGGGCTGAGATCTATGTGGAACACAGAAGCCAGAACTGGACAGCAGGAGGCTGGGGGCAAAAGCGGGCCCCAAGGAAGCAGGAGGGGCCCCGAAAGGCCTGGCTGGTGTGGAGACCAGGGGCACAGCGGGCAGTGTTGCCGGCATAGATGAGACAAAGGGATTGAGCGATGGCTGTGGGAATGGGGTGAGGTTCCCTGCTGGGGGGAAGCTAAACTGGGGGGTGAGTGAGGTGGCTACATTTGGGGCTGAAGGGCCTGGGGGAAGAGCACTGCCCGACCAGGCTGTGTGAAGAGGGTCCAGGAGGGCCAGCAGGGCATCGCTGCCTGTGCTTGCAGCCCCAGGGGCCAGGCTGAGTGGTTGCAGCAGTTCGGGGGGTGCTTGAGGGGCAGCACTGGGGAGGTGCCCCGGGAACGGCGCCGGACTTGGGGGGGCTCGCCTCTCCCGCTCAGCCTGGAACCGCTCCGAGGAGAGGTCCCCAAGGGCTGCGCTGGCAGCCTGAAGTTTGGCCGAGCGGGCGGCAGGGGGTGGAGGCACGATGCCCAGCTCCGGGGTCTTCCTGCCCTGGGGTCGGGGAATAGTGATGCTGCCCGGAGTGGGGGTGGGGGCCTCTTCCTTGTCACCGGAATTCAGGATGCTGTCCTGGGTTGGCAGCATGCGAGGCAGAGCCAGGGACTTCCCAAGAAGGACTGAGGGCTTCTCGGGGGAAGTGGCCGGGGGCTTGCTGGGGATGGCCATGTCATCCTGGCCCAGGCTCCAGAGCTTATAGTATGGGTGGGTGAGCTTCAAGGCCACTGGCATCCCGCAGCTCCTGTCGCTTCTGCTCAGGTCCAGCCTCTGTGGGAGAGAACAAGGGAGGCAGTGACCAGAGATGGACCCAGACAGACTGGAAGGCAGCAGATACCCTTCCCCCTGCCCCTCCCATTGCTTGTTCCCAGACATGTGGCCCATCAGCTCCTTGGGACCAGAGCAGCCGGAGGGCTGGGCCCAGGTCACCAGCAGAGAGGGTCAGTCCAGACGCCAAGCCCGGGCTTTCTTTACCGTTCTCACTTTTCAGACTCCAAGGAGGGCTATCTTCTCCCTGTACACAGGGAGTCTAGAGAAAGCCCTATCCTTTTACGTCAGTATTGCCAAGTGGTTTTAGGAAAATGACTCCATTTATTAGACATCTACTGGCTGGGTCTTTTTTACTTTTCTTTTCTTTTTTTTTTTTCTTTTTTACTTTTCAGAGTATGTGGGCACTTTTAATCACCTGTGAGCTCAAGGATGCATGAGGTATGGGGCCTGGGCAAAGGTGTCTTCTGTGGTTGGCAGGACTAGGCCCATGTCCCGGCTGTGCCACCCGTGAGCCACACTACCTGGGCTGCAGTGGGAGGGAACAGTAAGTAATGCCCTGCAGGAGGGCGGCATGAATCACTGCATCTGTGGGAGCTTTGTGAATTCCACAGATCCAGTGACTCAGTCACAGCCTCCACTTGCAAGTGGGGAAACAGGCAAGAGGGGCTATGATAGACTGGAAGGGCACAATGGAGGAGCAGTGGTCCCACGCAAGTAATCCAGAATCCAGGAACTGTGATCCACAGGCTCTCCAAGGAGACCTGGTGGGCATGGAAGCAATCCCAATTCCATCAGGGGTCCAAAGAGCTGCCAGAGGGTGGAGGCTGGGGCCCTGGGACAGTGACTCGGAGCACTGGCACACCTCTGTCTGATGCACAAATGGAAGTGAGGAGCAGGTTTCCATCGGGTGTGACATTTCTATAGTCATCAGTGGCTGCTGGCCTGCCCGGGGCAGGGTTTGCAGGCAGAATGACCCCAAGCATCAGCTGACCCTGCAGAAGTTGCTGTTTCTCCCTCGATTTCCTTCACTGTCACATGGGGGAACCTGCCTCATGTGTGGAAAGCACCAGCCCTGGCAGGTCCCTGTCCCTGCTGGCATCATACCTGATAGTCAAATGTTCCCGGTTGCTCCCTCAGGTCTTTGGGGGTCCGAAGGTCCTCCAAGCTCTTTGCCTGGCCCAGTGGCTGCAGTGGCACCTCCATGTCCAGGCTGTTGAAGACGTCTTCCAGAAGGTCGATGCTGGCAGCCCGGTCAGGTGGAGCTGGGGCAGGGCCCGTGGGCTCCCGCATTTGCTGCTCTGGACTCTCTGCCTCGTCGCCTTCTGCACTGTCTGATTCCTTGAGCGTCCGATACGGCAGAGGCCTGGGAGGAGGCAGAGCAGGCTGGATTCTCCCGCCCAGAGCCTCCACAGGAGGAGCAAGCAGCCCCCACCCCAGGAACTCCTGGGCTTTGAGGAGTTCCACCCAGGAGCTTTGGGGACAGGAGAGTGTCTTGGGGTCCCGGTGAATGCTGGGGTCTGGGCAGTGGCACTCGCACTGGGGGATCCACTTAGGTCCCCTGAAAACCACAGGACCCACCAAATAACTGGCCAGTGGGCTCACAGGCCACCCTGACAAGGCATGAGGAACGGGACATGCCTGAAGCGGGGCAGAGTGCAGCCTCTGCACTCCCACTTCCCGGTGGCTCCCAGGGGCCTGGGCTGGGGAAGTTTCCTCAGGGCAACTGCCCAGGGTGGCTCTGGACCCTCGGGGGGACCCACTGGGGCCTCAGACTGTGCTCTGTTCTAGCTCTGGTATTACCCTTTCTTGCTATGGGACCTTGGAAAGCCTCTTAACCTCTCTGAACCTCAACCTCTTCCCCCATTCCAGAGTGCACCTCCCTTGCAGGTGGTGGTGGTGATTACGCGACTAAAACTATCACAGTGCTTGGCACACAACAGGCACACACAGGCTGTTCACAGCATTCTGTATGTCTGACCCAGGCATAGGTGACAAAAGGTTCCTCTTACTTTACTTTCTCACAAGCCTCAACCCCGGGGCACCACTGGGTTTGTGGAGAATGGTGCCTGGATCAGCCTTGGCTTGAGTCAGGGCCAGGACAGAGGCTGGGGTTGGTTCTGTCCCCGTGTCCCAGCAGAACGAGCAGACGGCTCCCGTAGAGTGGGGGGAGGGGGGAGGGCGCCACCTGCTGGTCCTAAAGGCCCCCTTGCAGGAACCAGGGGAGGGGAGGGCTCAGTCCTCTACAAGGACTCCATCAGCCTTTGGTATCTCCTGGAGTTCAGAGAGGCTAAGCAACTCACCCTATGTCACAAAGCAAAAAGTACCAATGGACACCGAGTATGAGAGACTTCAAAGGTTTCCACGCACTCTAAGCCATCTGACCAAGGAAACCAAGTTTGAGCACAATGAAGGGGGATAAGGAAAAGTCAGTGTGCTCCTTACGCTTAAGGAAGGAAATGTATTCTTTAAAAAAAAAATCATTTTATTTTTTAATTTTGATTTAGAGTGGGCCAGTTCCCTCCCCCCCTTTTTTTTGCTTTTCCTGTGTAATTTATTTTTATTTATTTAACTCCAGCATAGTTAACATGTGGGCCACTTCCTTTTTAATCACACAGACACACAAAAGCCTATACTTTTCATAGGTCATGGCTGAGGGAGTGAGCACTAGTCACTATTTAAATAATTAAGGCATCAATGAATTAAAAAATAATGAGGAGACCCACTGGACTCTGGTGGGGAGACCCTGGATGTCACCGAGGCAGAGTGCTTTTACCTGCAAGGTGATTTTGAGTTGATATATTTCTTATTCCAATGGTTCTTATCTTTATTTTATTATTATTTTTAAATATTTTATTTATTTATTCATGAGAGACTCACAGAGAGAGAGAGGCAGAGACATAGGCAGAGGGAGAAGCAGGCTCCACGCAGGGAGCCCGATGCGGGACTCCATCCTGGGACTGCGGGATTACGTCCTGAGCCAAAGGCAGATGCTCAACTGCTGAGCCACCCAGGCATCCCAGTTCTATCTTTATTTTGACTAATAGTAGAAATAATAATTGTTACGTTAGGCCAATGGTATGATTACGTTAGGCCAAACAGATATTACTGCCTAGGACAAAGTTAACTTAAAGTTTTAACAGAACATTTTTAAAGAAAAAGACTTAATGTGCAGAAAAGATGGCATGTGAAGGAGATTGACTTGCCAGGGTCACTGGTGGGCTGGAAGCAGAAAGGGCCAGAATCCTCCTACCCCTGGGGGGCAATGAGAGAAGCAGAGCTGGTGGGTTTTATCTGGAGTTCTTAGGAACCCAGAGGCCTGGCTGGAGGGAAGGGAACTGAGAGGGGGAATGGAGGGAAGGACCTCCTCTTCTATAAGATGGTTTTAATAGCTCACTCCCTGGAGGGTGGGTGTGGGCTCCGTGGGTGAAGGGCAGCTGTCTTCCCTGAAAGGCTCCCATTAAAAACACTACAGCTTTGTTAACTGACACATACAGAAGCTGTCCCTTTGCTCAATCCCAGCCCCAGAGAACCTGTGGAGATGAGAACTGGGGAAGGAAGAGAAACTGCCAAAGCTTAATGCCAGGTAGTGGGGAGTGGGGTGGGGGGGTGGCCGGGTTGTGGGTGGATCATCTTTTCAGTTAGTGTGAGGCTCAGGCTATAAACAATAACAACAACAATAATAAAAAATCATCTCACAGTCAGGCAGATTGGTAAAACATTTGGATCTATCAGCAATTATATGCTCGCTTCAGCAGCACATATACTAAAATTGCATCTATCAGCAATCATATACACTCCATATCAGTAATTTTTTTTTTTTTTTTTTTTTTTTTTAGACTTAAAATCTGACCCTCCATCTGCATAGCTTTGGGAGCTTATCTCAATAAGAGGAGGCCTGGGCATCGACACCCAGTCGGGTTAACAGTCAAGTAAGTGCACTGTCCTGGGTAAGGGACCAGGACTCATGCCTCCTTTGCACACCTGCAGGCCCCACTGCTCCCGTCCCCTCACTCCTCACCACAGAGCCTGCGGGGCTGGTACAATGTGGGTCCCGGGCAAAGGCACACAGGGGGGCACTCACCCCTCAAGCTGGCATGGGGGCACCAGGAGGCAGCAGCTCCAGATGGCCCTCCCTACACACAGGGGGCAAACGGCTCCGGCCCCCCACCCCCATGCGGCCCAGGAGTGTCACCAAGCCGAACTCAAAGAAATGGAAGAAGGAAGGAGAGACCATTCAAAGGGGGCGGAGAAGAGAAAGCTTTCAGTGAAGCCAGAGCTCGGGCCCTCTTCCCGCTGGCATTCATCGTCAGAGGAGTCTTCGGACAGGAAGACCGCATAGTGTCGCAAGGGCTTTACCAGGCTGGGGCAGAGGAAGACAAGAGAGAAGAGGCAGTTAGGAGGCACCCTTGGAACTCCATGTGGTGGGCTGGGGGAGTGGGGGGGCCTCTGGGCTCAGCGCCTGGCCCTGGCGTCCCCCTGCCAACCAGAGGCAGAGGCTCCCTGGAGAAGGCCAGAGGGCCTGGGAGGCTGGGAGGGCCCCAAGGTGAGGAAGCTGGTCCCCAACAGGAAAGAAACCGAGAGTCTGCCACAGGTGTCAAGAGCCTTAAACACATGATCCAGTCGCCTATGACCTCACAGCTCTACTTCCATTTAGATAACCCTAAATGTAGCAAAGAATGATGCACGAAGATGTTCATCACCACTGTTTGTAATATTAAAATATGGCACATCCTAAATTTCCAGCAATGGGAGGCTATGAATTATAGTACACTTGGCTGAATATTAGCCACCCATTAACTCTGATGTTTATGAAAGAGCAAAATCTCAACACCAGGATGCAGAATTGCAATTATACTATATTCTCTCTCACCTATTTATGGGAAAAGGCAGAGAAAAAAGACTGGAAAGGGATATGCCTGCGTGTTGACAAAAGCTAGAAGAATCAGGGGTGACACACCCCCCCTCTTTATTTTTCTGTGTCTTCTACACTTTCTACAATGTGCATATCTGCTTCAATAATCAGGAAAACATAAAAATAGAAAGTTAAGGAAGAAAGTGAGCCATGTGGAGGGGCTCGGGCTAGAAGGCCCTCTTCTGATTAGCGGCTGGTCTCAGGAGTCTCTCTCACATGCCTCTTCAGAGAGTCTTTTTCATCTGTGATGTGGAAATTAAATATTCATTGTTATAAAAAATACATCTCCCTTGTCAGCCACCTGTGAGCTCTACCTCTATAAACACAAACACCACGCAGCCCCGAGAAGGTCCGCGCGGCCGCTATGAATTATACACTGACCAGGGCCCATGAGCAGCGCGGGCTTGGGAGAGGGGAGCTGGACTGGCTGAGCTTGGGTCACCCTGGCACCCCCAGCCGCTGCTTGGCCTGCACGCTGGGTTGGGCATGCTCCAAGGACCCCTGGGGGCGGTGGTGAAGCTCAGGAGAGGGTCCAAGGTGGGGCAGTCTCCTCTCTCAGAGCAGATTTCTTTCTCTGCTGAGGCAATTCCTTCTGGATTTCATTTCATAAAAGGGCATCATGTCCAAAAGAGTGAATGGGAACCACGCTGGGGGGTGGTGAGGGAGCGGGAGAGCGGGCTGTGCTGTGATCTGCCATCACTGGTGCGAAGCCAGCTATTGCCAAGAATATGCTATTCTTTCAAAAGTAGAACCAGGGCTGGCTCCCAGAGCTGCGGAGCCCCCAGGCACTTGCACACCTAGATCCTTCCGCCTTGTTGTTACCCCTGGAGATTAGGCAGGCCAAGAGCTTTGTCCTCGTACTGAAGGCTCGGAGAGGGGAGGCCATTTGCCCAGGGTTGCACACAGCGGGTGGTGGGTGACTGGGCTCCTCTCTTTGCCTAGGCCGCCTATCTGGATGTTAGGGACTTGGCCCTTCCTGGGTCAGAGAGAGCATTGGCTTAGGTGGACTTAGGTGCCATCTCTCCTGGACTCAGGAGAGAGGGCAGGAAGGTCTGACTCACAGAAATGAGGCCACCCGGCTCCTGCCACACCCCCTGGGACACAACACAAGGTGCAGCAGAGGGGCCACTCCACACAGCCACTGGAATCCTGTTGTGAATCACAAACCCAACCGTGTCATCATCCTGCTTATCTGTCATTATCCTGCAAATCTGAATAGCAATTTCCAGGCAGTTGGTTGTGTGGTGAGCAAACCCATTAGGTGTCAGGAATAATAATGTGCAGACATTTACAGAATGATTTCATCAATTGCTTAAAAGTTAGGGGGATGTACTCACTTGCTGGCACTGGACTGCTCTCCTGGGCAGGAGAGGAGGTGAGGAGGTGAGGAGGTGAGGAGGGGTGGACAGGTACCCTGCCCTCCCCCTCCACTCTGGGGAGCATGGAGAATATGCCGGGCAGGGGTGAGGGCTGCAGAATGGCAGTGCCAAGCCCAAGCTCCGTGTAGGGCAAACACTGTGCTGTACGCTGGGCCTGTCCACCTCTGCGCCTCCTCCTCACCTCCCCTGCACACCTTGCAGACCTCCCTGTCGTCTTTGCCTGGTGCACTCACTGCTCTTCAGTCTTGACGGCTCGGCTCAGCTGGCACTCTAGAAAGCTTTTCTGGAATTCCCAGCTAGTTTTTCTCCTAGGTGGAGTTAGCTTCCCCTGGGGCTGTGTGTCACAGCACTTCATCAATATCATTGAACCTTTTGCAATGCTGTTTCTGAGTTGAGCTCCTCCAGGGCAGGGGCCTGGCTCATTCTTCTCTTTATCCCCACCTGGGGCACGGCATTAGTGCAATGGAGGTTTATGATCGCATGAATGGAAGTCAGTGTACTGGGGAGACGAGGCAACCCCCACCCATCTCACCTATATTTCTGGAGCACCAGCATGGCACCTGTCCCTTTCATCAGCTTGTGGCTCCGGTATAAAAGTGTTCCCTGAGGTCCCCATCTGTCCCCTAAAATGCTGAGACCATAGAATGGGACCACATTTGGGGGTGAGGGTGTTAGGTGTAGAGGAGCAGGCAGGAGTGTCTTGGAAAAATGTTTAAGATCATATCCACTGTGCCAGGGGCTTTATGTAGGTGATTTCTACCCTTCCCAATAGGCTAGCAAGAAGGCTTCACTGCACTGACTCTACAGATGATGGGCCTGTCACTAGTCCGTCCATCCGTCCGTCCGTCCATCCACACACCCAACCACAAGGTACTTCACGAGTACTTGCTATGAGCAGACCCAGTGCTAGGTGAGCACTGGGAAATCACTGTGGGGAAGAGAGATGTGACACAAGGCCTGGCTAGAAAGTGACAAGCAGGGATTCCAGGCCAGGGCCCTCACTTTCTCGTCAGCCGGGCTGGTGGTAGATGTGTATGAGGGGGACGTGAATTTCTGCTTGTGTCAAACTGCATGAAGCTCTTTGGTGTCCCTTGAATCCATCCTGAATGCCCTTCCAGCAGCCATCCAAGTACGCTCTCCTCCTCTGGCTTTGACAAGACAGAGATCACAGCTTGGCACGTTAGCTGAATGCCACTAAACTTGCCAGGAACGTCTGGATTCATGTAAGAGCAAAGAACCTTTGTGCTGCTGGACTGGACCTTGGCTTCATCAAACGAGGCTGCTGCGGTTCACAGCCCTGTCAAATCCAGTGCCTGGCCACACTGGTGTGATTGCGGAGTGGGCTTGGGGAGGTCAGAGGAGGGCCAGAGAACCTCAGCTCCTGGGTCACAAACCACTTTCCCTCCAGTGAGCTCTCCCAGCTGAGCTGGCTGGGCATTGGCTTCAACGGGAGGCCCAGGGTATCTGCTGAACACACTGCCTGTCTCTTGAGAATAACAGAGAACCTTGCCAGGTGGTTTGGTCAGATCAGGCTTTGGGCCACATGGATAATGATGATATACTAGCGGTACTTACAAGTGTTGGGCTAAACGCTGCCTGTACAGTTTCTCATCAATTCCTTATCACATCTCACTTTGCTGATAGAGGAGCCAAGGCTCGGAGAGGGGTATTCACTTGGCCAGTGTCACACAGCAGCTACAGGCAGAGGTAGGAATCTGGATGTGTCTGACTCTAAACCATGTTGTGATCCTGCCTCTTGAGCTCCGTGGATCTGAAACAATGAAATAGGTGGGCGGGTATGCCCCCTTCTACTTTTAATAAAAGGGGAGATTTCAAAATAAACTTATTTAAATTCAGCTGCTCATGTCCTCCTATGAAACATACAGTCAGATATTTGTCAGAGATAAAGGATGAATCGCTGAAAATGTCCAGGTTTAAATTTTTTATTAGCTTAAGGCAGAATATGAGAAAAAAAAAAGTGTACCTCTTCCCTCATTAACCCAATTCAGCTACTACCCTGCAGTCTGCCACCCACCACTTGCCTGGATTTTATTACACACAAAGAGCTGTCTGTGAAAAGGCAGGTCGTGGTGAACTTGGCTACCCAGCGAGGGCTGCCAGAGTCTTGGCGAGAAAGAAAGGCCTGCCGTCCATCACCATTCAGACCCCATCGCCTTCCACGGTTGCTCCTGCCTCTGCCCACCTCATCTCGGCTCAGAGTTCCCATGCAGATGACTTCCCGAACCCTTTCTAATGTTTGGTTTAATGTGTCGCCGGTTAGCGCGTGCATGTGACAGTGGTGACAGGCGCGGCTGTTCCTTTTTAAATACCATGTCAGAGATACGGCGTCAGGAAGCAGGGACGTGCTCTGTGGCTCTCTGCCGTGCCGGGATCGCATGGGCTTATTTTTTAATGAGGAAGATCTGCATCTCGAGAGTTTTTTTCATGTGTCACATTGCGTGGACAAATCAGCAGCACGTCACGCCGGCCCAAAATGAAATGCTGACAAATGTAGATATTTCAAATTTAATTGACATTTAAATGTACTTGAGATAAAGAAGGGAAAAAAATCAGCAAGGACTTGGTCTCCAGAGGTAACGAGGGGAGCTGGTGATCATTTTTAAAGGATCATTTCACTCCAGCACAAAGGATCTTTACTTTGTAAATGTCTTGGCCGCTCTAGCATTCTTTGATTACGAGGCTCCTGATGGGCTGATGAGGGGGGACGGGCCCCAGGACAGGGCCAGGTCCTGCCTGCCCAGTGGATGCCAGTCTGTCCAGCTTTGCACCATCCCCCACTTCCCAGCCCGATGACCTAGTGAAAGTCATTTTACCTCCCTGCACCTAATTTCTTTTCTCTTTTCTTTTCTTTTCTTTTCTTTTTTTTAAAGATTTTATTTATTTATTCATAGAGATACAGAGAGAGAGAGAGAGAGAGAGACAGAGGCAGAGACACAGGCAGAGGGAGAAGCAGGCTCCATGCAACAAGCCTGATGTGGGACTCGATCCCGGGTCTCCAGGATCACACCCCGGGCTGCAGGTGGCGCTAAACCGCTGCGCCACGGGGGCTGCCCTGCACCTAATTTCTTATCTGTAAAATGGGGATTCTACAGCCTTTCTGACAGTGTTATCACAAAGTCGAATGAAATTATTCATAAAGGGCTTTGCCTAATGCCCAGCACACAGTACATATTCAATTACTATCCATACACCACATTCACCTGCTGACAAGTAGATTCTGGGCATTTCCATCCTGTGCAGGATCTTCTCTAGGTATTCAAGGATGAATATAAGTTGGTTCCTGCCTTCAAAAACCCTCCGGCCCTCCAGTTGGGCCTGCCATAGCACATCGGAACTACCTGGGAGAACCACCTGGGGACCTGGTCACACCATCTCTCCATCACCACAACACAGGGCCAGGACTCCAGACCACATCTGAGCATGTACATTGGTTAAAACAATACAACAAAGCTCCAAAGCAAGTCAGAATGGTCTTTGGGGGAAACCAGCTTGGTACAAGACCCAAGTTTCAAGCTCTGAAACTGCACTGTGTATGGCTGGGACCATTCTCAGGGAGAAAGAACTGGACACAGATACAGAACCTGTGGGACACTGGATCTTTCCACTCAGTTGTATGTATCTACTTTAAAACAAGAAGAGAGAGGATCACTGCTGTAATGAGTCATGATCACCAATGAGAGAGTGTTCTTCCTGTCAAGCGAACTGGTCTTGTGGGAACAGGTGGGTGTGAGATCAGGTTTTTCTCACCCCATGGGGGACTTGCTCTGCCAGAGGGCAGTGGTGGGGGGTCTGCATGGCTCTCGGAAGGTGTGGGAACCAGGCGTTCAATCGTGAGTAGGGAGGAGGCTGCGGGATGGCTTGGCATGTCTCTGGGAGCAGTGGGCACAGGGGTCTTGACGTCAGGGTAGGAGGGTCAAGAAAAGAGTCTATGAGGACCAGGTGGTGGAGGGTCTTGAATCTGCACAAGGACTGAGGCAACAGGAGTGGTGAGGGGGTGATACGGGGGGGGGGTGCGGCTGGGGAGGCAGAAGGGGGCCTTACTGGCTTGGCCCCATCTCTCCCTCAGGTTGGCTGTGCCCTTTGCCTTTCCGATCTTCATTAGTCTGCCTATTTGACTATTTATCAACCTTATGCTCATTCATTCATTCCTTCTTTCAAAAAGTCACTAGTGTCAGTTTCACATGTCCACACCCATGCCCCAGACATCCTGAGAAGTCCTTCCTAGGCCCACTGGGTGGGCACTCTCCCAGATAGAGAGGTCTAAACACAGAACACGGGCTTCACCCCACTTTCCCACTTTCTAGGCTCATTGGAAGAGGGAAGAGGGGGATGGGAACACCTTCCACGCTTTTCCTACCCAGAAGAGAAATTGTGTAGATTGTGAGGAACTGCCCCTCACCTGAAGATGGCCTTTGCCTGCCAGGAGTCTCAGTCTTTGGTGGGGACCATGGGAGCAGTGGTGGAGGGCAAGGTGTCTGCTGAGAGAGCAGTGGATGTGGGTGTGGGACCCTGCAGACCCAGGTGTACATTCTTGACCCAAGGCAGATCATTCCAGCTGTTAGAGCCTTGGTTCCTTCATGGCTGGACAGGCTAACACGCTTGCACTGTGAATACTTCTGGGGAGTGGGGGAGGTTAACCAAGGTGACACACTGGCAGTGCTGGGCCTGAAACAGCTGCTGAGAAATGGCAGCAAGGCGCCTGGAAGAGGGAACGGCTCAGGTGAGGTGGCAAAGTTTTCAGAGAAGGCTGACACCGGCAAGTCTTGAGGGTGGGGCACCTTTTCTCAGGGCATGCTGAAGGCTTGGTTTCTCAGCTGGCACTAACTCCTGTTATGACAGCTCCTGGGAGATGTCCTTCCCTCCAAGTGGGAGGCACAAATGGCCGGGGATGAGGGAGACCTGTGTTTTCCTGGGCTGCTGCACATCCCTGGAGACTCCTTGGCAGTTCCTGCTTTTCCAGTCTGGGCTCAGACTCCATGTCTGGCTCCTGGTGTGGCTTTGTCTCCAGGGCCCAAAACCCCCTGTTGGGAGTGGGGATGGGGGCCGGAGTGGGGTCGGGGGCCTCTCACATTGCTAATTGGGTTTGGGACCTTCTGCTCTGATGTTTGGACTCTTAGCTGCTCAGGGAGTGGGTCCTTGCAGGCTGCCAGTAGGTAGTACCCAGACAGCTGTCTCTACCCCTGGGGCCCTGGGCCCAGCTGGCATCTTGGAGACTTGCTCCTGGGGCTGATGGCAGTTTCTGACTCTGATGGCCCAGGTAGGGGAGGTGCTGGTAGCCTCACAATCACATCCCAATCACACCTGGCACATAGTAGGTGCTCTTTACACATCTGTGTTACTTGACACCCCTCCCCCATCTCCAGGGTGCTGGGCTAGAAGTTTCAGCCTGCCTTCAGTGATTCCCTTGTTTGTTCATTCAGTAAACATCCCGAGCGGAGGTCTGGCCTAGATCTGATCCAGGAGTTGGAGTCAAAGCTGAAGGGCACATGGTGGGCTGGGCCTGGAAGCACTCTCTGGCTCCTGGGGTGTATGTGTGCGTGAGCACCTGTGTGTGATACATGGCAGGTCAGCACTGTATAGGGGGAAGCCAGGGGATTGTGGGCCTGGGGAAGGGAGGAGAGGGGAGGGTGCAGCTCATGGGGAGGCAGCAGGGTGAGCACCAGATGGCTGATAGTGTTGCTGCAGGAGGGGAGACTGATGTACCCTGCCAGCCTGAGTGTGAGTGTGGCTCCTGTGGGGAGCTTCCTGAATTTCACTCTTTGGGATGTGAACAGGCATTGTGTTGCAAGAAAGAGGGCAAAGAGTCTTGCCCAGGGTCTCTGGCTGGCAGCTGGTGGCAGGATGCTGACCCAGCTCTGTTGGGTGCTAGAGCTCTACCCCTGCCTGTTGTGATCCAGGGCCAGCACCAGGGAGGCTGTGCCCAGCCCAGCTCTCGAGGAGGTGGAGGGAGCAGCACATCATTGTTTGCCAGAGCATGAGTGCAACTGGCCTGAGGAGATTGGCCTGAGGAGATACAATTGCAGTGTTTTGAGACCTCTCTTTGGGCAGAGCTCTCACTAAATGCTTCTGGCAGCTTCTTCTGATCTTATTTTAATCCTCTGGGGCTTTGGGTGCTGGGGTCACATGGTGCAATTTGGATGATGAGACTCTGTCATCCCTAAGTGGTGTGGGCTGGCAGTTTGGTGCACAGACGGTCTTTGTGCAGCCAGTGCAACCTGCAGAATTTCTCCTTGGTCAGAAGGATTTCTCATGCATGTTCCCCTAGGTCCCCCAGACCCAGATTGGCAGGGAGTCCAGAGTTTTGGCAGGAGTGTAAAGTGGTACAAATCTTTTAGCAAGTTGTTTAGCAATATGGAGCAGAAATCTGCCCCTAGTACAGGGCAGTGACAACCTCTCAGGGTCTCAGCTACTTCTATAAAATCAAGCTAATGATACCCACTCCCTCAGATTTCTTGCAAGGATTAAATGAAATGGTGATTGTAAAGTGCTTAGCAGGCAGTTCTTGGCTACTGGTAGTTGTTAATCATTCCATTTCTTACAATGATGTCAAATGAGAAAAGCTTTAAGACCAAGGGTATTTATTCTGGCATTTCATGTTAGTGAATGCCTAGAACAATCTATAAATCTACTACGAGGGGTGTGGTGACATGGACCAGGCATGTACACAAAATAGGATCTTGCCATAGTTGTGAACGGGGGTTTTGAGGACGTGGGGCAAGTCCACAGGATGGAATATTGCAAGGAAGCTGCGGTTCTGCAAAATATATATAGGACAAACACCAGAGGGGAATTGCAGAAATGCCAGTAAGCTGTGAGGTTCAGAATGAACTTGTCTCTTCCCAAACTTCCCGATTATAAGGTTGTTGGGTTACTTTTACAGACAAATGAAATGGTTTTGAAAAGAGGAGATTTTGTACAAATCTGGCCAGCGAGGTGAGCAGGGCAATGGCTTGTGGGCCCTTGGTGCCTGAATCTGGAGCACTCCTACTTAGTACCTCAAAACATCAAATAAACAGCCTGTGGCCCATCAGGACTCCCATGAGGGTGTTTGGGGGCTCACCAGCTGGAGGGGAGACAGAGGCGTACACTCGAGAGTTCAGGCTCTGCAGCTGGCCAGCACTGGGTGCATCCCCGAGCTGTACTGACTGCCAGCCTCTTGGCTATTAAGACTCAGAAGACAGCCCTGCCTTTCTGGGCTGTTGTAACAACCAAGTTGGAGGCTGTCTGTAACCACGTCCGGTCTGTACCCTCTGCCACTCTGTGAGGGCTACTGCCCAGTCCCCACTGCAGGGAACAAATGATGGGCAGCCTGGTAGAGAGGGGCACCTGGGGACCAGCAGGTGAGCAGTACTGAGCACAGGGCTGCCTTCTAGAGTTTGCTGTCGGCTCCTTCTAAGCATCACATTTGATGGGAAATTCTCTTACACCTGGTAGGCCAAGGGGAAAATACGTTGGGGCCTGACAGCCACACACACTACAGCTGAAATGACCTTTAATGGGTGGGAGGTGTGAACCTCGCCATGACCCGCCGTGCTGTCTCCACTATCCCCATCACTCAGAGTAGCTCATGGTCACACTTAGGTTCTCAACAAAAAGCCTGGATGGTCTGGAAGAGGGGTGAGGCCTGTGTCAGGCCTACCACTTTCTAGTTCAGACCTTGGGCTAGTTCTATTAGCAAGTCTCCCTCTGAGCCTCAGTTTCTCTCTTAGGTGGGAAAGCCACCATCTACCCTTCACAATCTCATAGGATGTTCAGTCAATGTTGCTTGTTTTTCCTTCCCTAAGGTAGAAACACTCAGGCACCAGGGGACACTTTCTTTGCCAGGAGGAGGTCTGATCAGTTCCAGTTCCCAACTTCAAGGAACCAGAGAAGAAGGGTGGTGTGTGGAGCAAGCCGTCTTAGGAAACAGGGCTCAGAACCATCTCCCTAAGCAAAGCCAAACTGACCAGGGACCCCTGTGGGCAGCAGAGTGCCATTGAGAGAATGAAATCAAGCAGCATCTGGAGTCCTGGCCCTGCCACCTTCTAACTGGTTGACCTGGGAACACTGGTCAAATATATTTTCTGAGCCCAAGTTCCCATTTGGTGAAAGAAACAAACACCAGCCGAAGAGGACCTAGAACACAAGAGGGGCTCGACTGTACTTGCTGTTAGGTGGCCCCGGACCTCCAGCCCATGCTGCCTGACCCCTCCTAGCCCTAGTTCTCACCCTGGGGAATCTGCAGGGCATTTCAGCAGCCCGTTCAGAATAATAATGCAAGTAGCTAGTACTTCTTGAGGAGAAATAGTCACTGAATATTAATTAGCTAGTGTAAGCTGAAAAACACAGGGAATGGCTTCCCCAGAAAGCTTTCTGAAGTGTTTTTTTCAATTGTCATCAGATGGTTTTAAGGGGTGAGGACATCCGCCTTTGTTTTGGAAAGGACAGCTGATATTGGAGAAGTTTTGTTTTGGGGAAAAAGCAAGTCAAAAAGAGTCAGAATGGAGGGGTGCTTCTCTTTAAAGGCTTCCTCTTAAAAATCCCAAATAGCTCACACCTGGTTGGTTTTTAAAGCTATCTGCAGAATGAATGGCTGCATGAATGGACAGATGGACATCATCTGGAAAGGAAGAACTGGATCCAGCAGAGGGGCCGGCCACAGAGCTGGCAGCCGATGCTACTGGGCCTTGATGAATTCCAGACGTCAAGCGGCTGCGTGAGGCCACAGAGACTGTCTTATTGTTAATCAGCTCCATCCTGCTGTCCACAAAGTTAATTATTTAATGTGCTTTTTGGAAGTGAGAGTTGGGGTGAGAAGTCGGGAGGGCGGAACCCCTCCCTACACTTCAAAGATCTTGTATCTCTTTCTGCTGTCCAAACCCCCTAAATTGCCAATGTACTTTGATATTCCCAGCGGGGACAAAGATCCGTGAGTCCAGAAAATCCAGGCCAGATTAAAGGGCCAGGCACGGAGTCGATGTGCCCCACACGGAACCACCCGCAACAAAGGCCCATTAGGATCTGGCTCCTGCCTGCCGGCTTGTCTTCTCGTGTCTCCCAACACAATGCTGACAGATTGGTGGAGCTGGTTTCTTTCCCCCCAGAACAATATTTTATGAGGAGTCTGTTTTATTAAAATATTTTCCGCTGGATGCTTCCTGTGTTTCAAGAACTTGGTCTTGCCAGCTGGAGCTGATGACAGTTGAGAAAAACACATCCAAGTGCTGTTGTGACATGGCATTTGGAAGTGGAGGAGCACTACTGGTGGGGGGGTGGGCAGCATGTGAGGAGATGCGGGAAAATGCCCCAGTTGCACCAGACATGTCACTGGTATTACGGGAGAACAGCGACCCCCCCCCCCATTAAAAACTGTGAACAGGGATCCCTGGGTGGCGCAGCGGTTTGGCGCCTGCCTTTGGCCCAGGGCGCGATCCTGGAGACCTGGGATCGAATCCCACGTCGGGCTCCTGGTGCATGGAGCCTGCTTCTCCCTCTGCCTATGTCTCTGCCTCTCTCTCTTTCTCTCTCTGTGACTATCATAAATAAATAAAAATTAAAAAAAAATTAAAAAAAAAAAACTGTGAACAGAAACTCTTAGAATAATATCCCAAAATGTACTTCTTTATCACCTGGAGGGCTGGAGCGGCTGTGAGCTATGGCCACAGAGAAGCTGTCATTTGTTTTCTATCACTGCCAGTTTGCCAACCCACTAAACTAGCTCCCATGTTCCCACTGGTTTGTTTCAACCCCAAATGTTTCCTGAATAGAAATCTAAAACGAGGCATATCGCAAAAAGAAATGAAAAGTGATATGGGCACAATTCTGCTAACAACCAGGATGACAGGATTAGCAGACACTGGCTTTTTGGCATGTACTGAAGGGGCATCCCCTATCACTGGGATGGGAGAGTGATGGCGTAAATAAACACAATTAGGAATTCCAACCTCTAATCAGTGACCTGGACACAATGTGGGAAATGCTTTTCAGTAAAACATGGGAGTGTCGCTGATCTGGGATGCTCTTGTGCAATACAAGGATGTTCTGGGTTTGCATTTCAATATCCACAGGCCCATGGCCCTGTATCCCAGTACAGTGTCTAAAAGATTTTGCCCAGTTTTAAAGACAAGTAACTAATTTCATCCTTCCCTAAAGAAAAAGCTTTAGGTTCCGAGGAGCTCTGAAGCTACACAGCATTTTCTCCACAAGGGGGCAATCATAATCCATGCCAGTCATGGCCAGAGACCTAGTCCTTAATATTCCCACTGTCCTATTGTGCAGAGGCTAAGTTATACCTACAACCAACTTCAGAAGTCCTCTCTTCCAAATTTTGCAAAACCAAGCATCTTTCAAGACATGTGTGCATGAACACACGCACACGCACACGCACACACACACTCACAGTCTCCCATAGCTTTCTGGGCAAGGTTTAAGTAGGCCTAGGTAGGCTGGTTCTGAAACAACACAGTGGTATCAAGTGCTGCTGTACTGTAAACCAGAGTATCCTAGAGGAGCTGAAGTATACCGCAGCCCGGGATAGGCCACAGCTTGGTGTGTCAGAACTGTTTCTTCCTTTTGGCTCCTTTTCTGGCTAGAGCCTGCCATTTCCCTTAGCTTCTTTCCCTGACCACTCTTCTGAAAGTAGAGCAGACAGGAGGAGCATTCCTCTCATCACCCAAGGGACATCAGGGTTCCTGAGGCAGCTGGTTTGGTTCCCCTAACAAACCTGAGACCGAGATGATTTTGTGTACTTTTTCAAAGCCTCCCAGGAAGCCAGTGTGTAGCTGCTGAGCTGTCTGGGCAGAGCCCCAGAGCTATGGGCCTTGGGGACAAAGGGAGGCCCTCCAGACGGTTCTGGACTTGGGGCTGCGTGCAGCTCTAAGTCTCACACCACTTGGGCAGCTCCATCTCTAGGTGTTGCTCTTCCATTTACCTCATTAGTTACCTCCTTGATCCCGCATCTCTCCTGCATGTGACTCTGAGCAGGGCCCTATGCTAGCTTCCGGGTAGAACACCCAGTGCCTGCCCACAGAGCTCTGGGCCTGACGGGAAGTGGGAAAGCCAAGCCCTAATAAAATAAATAAATGCCATGGCACAGGGGAGCAAAGGTACCGGTGGGGGTGGGACAGTGGATAAGGTCAGTTCTGGGTATAAATCCAAGTTCTAGAGACCTCAAGCACCCCAGGCTTAGGAGAGTGGTGGCCTTTGTTAAATATATCGTCTCCTTGACCAGGGTCCTTGCTCCTCCCTGCGGACCCAGGCTGGGACCCTTCTTCTGAGCCTATTGGAATCCACTTTGGGTGTCACCACTCAAAACCCAGCCCAGATGCCTGGCTCCCTGGCCTCTGGGCTTCCTGCTGGTGTGACAACTGCTAGCAAGAGCCAACATAAAAGATCAAGCCCAGCTCCCCAACTACCTCTTTGTTGAAACACCCACTTGGGGCTCCAGGAAGCCTTTCAAAGGCCAGGGTTGCAGCAAGGACCCCACAAAGGCCTGGCCCCCTGGGCTCTGGCAGACAGAAGGAAGGGAAGCAAAGGGGCACTCACTGCTCAGGGCTGGAGATAGAAGTCCTCCGGCCTTCCACCGTGATGTTGCTCTTCGGTCTCTTCACGACATGTGGACGGGGAGGGCGCACCTAGAATGGGTACAGGGGGAAGTCCCCAGGGAGTCAGTTGGAAAAGCCATACAGGAAAGCCATACAGATCTGCAGATCTACCTAAGCAGCCCCCAAATAAATGTGGAGGCATGGGCATGGTACAGGCTACAAAAGCTCTGCTTACTGTGAGAACATTGCCCCTGAATTTGCAGCAGACACATGACCTGGAATTCCGTGGCCTACTCAAATGGCAAAGGTCCTCTTGAAGAGCTTGCAAGTAGGGGACAGCATCATGTGAGTTTTGGCAGGGCTACCACGGGAGCTCAACGAGACAATGCCCATATGGGACCCAGAACACAGAGGCCCTCATTTATGATAAGTCCCCAGTTGCCTTCTTCTAGGTCCCTGCAACTGGTTTGGCAGAACAAAAAGATTTCATTTGGACTTTATTTCTAGGGTGCATGTGCTTATTTCATTCTTTTTTGCAACTGAATTACAGGATGCTTATTTTCCTGAGTAGGATGGGGGAATAAAGCAAATGATAGCATTAAAGAGTGCCAACAAAAATCATCTTTCTGTTGCCCAGGCCTTCCTGGGCAGACCTCCCAGGTGGGCTCAGCCTGGATACACATACCCCACGGAGCTCCTGCATACACATGGACCCAGTTTGAGGGTCAGTGGTGGGTGTACTTGACAGTGAAGTATACAACTTCCTAATCCGCAGCTGGCCTGCAGCAAGATGTTTTTTTCCCCCCTGATCTGTTCCCTCTGAAAGCCAAGAAGGGGGCCCACAGGAAAAAGATACCCCCCCCAAGGGCTTATGATGTGCGTTAGGCTAAAAATTTCTAGGTGTCCTTAGAAGGATACTTGTCTGGTCTAATCAACATTACATGCCTTAAAATTTGGCACCATCATCTCTGAGCTTTTCCAACCCCAGAGAGGGACTGGAAAGAGCTAAACTGAGAAAGTCTGGCCATGACTTCTGTTGCCAATAAATATGCCTGGACATTCCAGTGCAGGGGGCTTGCTCTGTCTCTGCGGATGAGGGACCAAAGTAGATGAAATGCCACCATCGCTGAGGTTCTCAGACAAGACAGGGAAGGAGAGCACACACATGCTCCAGTTACTGCCAGCCCTCTCCCCTGAAGCCCCACCCCACAGCAACTTGTGGGCGACACAGCACAGCGGCTGAGGAATACAGATTACAGAAGTTGGCTGCACAAAAGGCAAGTCTTTACAGAGTCTCATCAAGTTCTCAGGTCTCCACACATCTGCTCTAACCAAAGTTTTTCCTGTGGAATGGCCAGTCTGATCTCAGCCTTGTTTGGCAAATCAGAGATGCAGTAGCAGCCAAATGCATTCCACCAAACTTGTGGTCTTCTTGCACGAGGCTCCTCTGAATAAACATCCAATGAGATGGTGTAGGGAAAGTGCCAGCAAGGAGTCTGGCACATATTGGGGCTTCTCTGTGACCTTATTGATAACAAAAAGAAGACAGGGATGTGGTATCTCTGATTAGAAGATGCCATCTAAGATGACCTGACCCTTGCCTAGTAACCTGCTCAGTGCCTGGTCTTACAGCTGTCACCCAGCAAGACCTTTAGGAACAAATGAAATGTGGCTGCTCAGAATCTAAGAAGTGCCCAATAATGTTGCCATTATCATCAGCGTCGTTATAACAGTGCCTGCTACAAAGCAGACATCCGGTCACCATTGCTGAGTGAATGGATGGCTAGATCGCCGGCATTCAAACTCTGAGCCAGTCTCCCTGACCACAGCCAGACCCCTCTCCCTGTCGCTGCTGCTGCTCAACAGGGTCGCAGGGTCGCAACGCTCCCCCAGGCTTTTCACCACAAATGCAGATGTGCAGTGTGGGCTGACAGAGCAGCTCTGCCCTGCCCTGGAGGTCCTGGGGTGGGGGTTTCAGGAAAGGTCAGATATTAAGGCCTGTCAGCCTGTCCCTGCACACGGCTGCTCCTCGCTACAATAAAGGCGGGTGAGGAATGTGAACTTGTGGCTGAAATGGGGGGGATTAAGTTTGTGGCAACTTCAACTGAACTTGCAACGTGGTGAAACATGGAGAAAAAGAACAACAGAGCTAATTAGACGAGCTGAGCTGTCAGAGTGCCGCCGAATGGCTCAGCGCCAACAAACAAAAGGAATGGGTTGGCAATCAGCAGGATCGATGGAGAAGACTGCTTCATTAGGGATGATAAAACAGAGCAGGGAGAGGCCTGGGGGAGGGGAGCAGGGAGGCAGGGAGGCAGGGGAGAGAGGAAGGCACAACACACCCAGACACAGTCAGTCACCTGCACAGCTACAGACACGCCCGGAGTCACACACACCTGACTGCTGTGGACAAAGCCAGGCACACAATGCTGCAGACACCCATCCAGAGACACTCACAGACCTCACGGCGCCGACATTCACACAGTCACACAAACACACTCACTGAGGCACGCACAGGAGTCGAAGGTACGTGCACGAATCTCTCTCTCTCTCTCTCTCTCTCTCACACGCACACGCACACGCACACGCACGGCTGCAGACGGTCAGCTAAAGCCCCAAGCAGGCTCCGGCACACACACAGACAAAATGGTTTAATGAAGCCCGAATCACAGGACGGTGCCGACAACTGGCCCGTCACATTTCAGCAATCACACCCATCTTTTGGGGGTGCTTATGAGGGGTGGGGGCTGGGGCTGGGGCTAGGGGAGAAACCGCACGCATACACAACGACTAGCCCCACCAGTGCTGGGATCCCAGCAGCACCAGGGGAGAAAATGCTAAACAGGGATTTTGAGCTCTGTTCAAGGGGGACTTGCGAGGAAAGTTGGGAAACCAGCCAATCCCCCACTGGATTTAAAACCTGAGAAATCTAAGTCGGCAGGGTTAAATGTGTATTGAATACAAAAGCACCGAGTACATTTGATTTTAATGGTGAGCAAGAAATAATAAATACAGAGCTTATAAAGCACTTCACATGCGGCCGACCACAGCCTGCCTCTCCCCTGTGCGCCCCAACCCGCTCCCCTTAGTCCACCAGACACTGGCAAGGCTTTCTTCTGCTCTTTTCTTTTTCTTCTTTTTGAAAAGAAAATCTAAATCCTTTGGTAACATCTAAACTCCAGCCACAGGTGCCGGGCTACAAAGCTCCTTCCAGAAAGGCTGAATGGCTACCCCCATGTTCCTGCCACCCTGGGCCAACAGCCCCAATCCTGCCCAGACGTTTGTGGCTAAGTACCCAATAAAGCCCAGCTGGGGGCCAGAGGCTCCTGACACAAGCGCTGGTCAGGTCATTCTTTTCAAGGCCCTTGAGGGATTCCATGCCCCACATCTCCCAGATTCATCCCTAGTGGACAGTGGGTTGACATGAGCGGACTCAGAGTTAACACACTCGGGGGCACAGGGCACTGCTCAGCCCAGAGAGCACACACCTTCCAGGACTCCCAATTTAGTCCCATAGTGACCCTGCTTGGCAGATGGTGTTTGGGGTGACAGGAGTAGGGTATATGTGCTACTTCGTGCCAGGCACTACACACATGTGACTCCACTACTCACCAGGCAGTGTTACTAAACCCATTTCACAGATGATGAAATTGAGACTCAGAGAAATTAAATGTCTTGTTCAAAGTCATACATGCTAACCTGTGTTTCAAATCAGGGCAGGCCTCTCTGACTTCCAAGCCCAGGAAAACCAGTTCTGCTAGGCACTCTGCCTCATGAATGCACCATAACCCAGGGCAGGTACAGCACCAAGTACCAGGCTGGTAGCCTCCTGCACTAGTGTGGTGACACAGGCAAATGCTACTTGGGCTTTTCTCAAGGCCATGTCTGCCTTCCCAAGTACTCAGATGCCAGTGGGTGTGGCTGGGGCTCCCCTGGTCTGCACAAGTCCCCACAATGGTGAGAAAACGCGGTGAGTCCACTTAGCTGTCTCCAATACCTGAGTTTTTGTAAGGTGAACAATCCTGCCCCGGATCATGCTTTGCAAGAGGGCCCCTGCCTGCCTTGACCCTAGGTCTCTACATGAAATTCTGAGAGCAACCCTCTGGCTTAAGGAGGGACAGGCCTGGGCTCCAAGGCCAGATTGGCCTCTTATCTCTGTGGTCTTGGCTGTAAGCTGGGGAAATAGCCTCTGCCTCCTCTGGGCTACTTACTGTAGGGACAAAGGAGACCATAATTATGTAAGTGCCCAGCACAGTCCTAGGCACAGAAAAGGTTCCCAGTAAATGTTAATTCTCTTCACCTCTGTATCCTTGCCAAGCCCCAATACTGCCCTAGAGATTCCATAGGAAGCCTAGCTGGTTGTTAATTACTATTATTATTATTATTATTTAAGACTTTACTTATTTATTCATGAGAGAGAGAGAGAGAGAGAGAGAGAGAGAGAGGCAAAGATACAGGTAGGGAGCCTGATGTGGGACTCGATCCTGGGACCCCAGGACCACGCCCTGGGCCAAAGGCAGGAGCTAAACCACTGAGCCACCCAGGGATCCCCTAATTGCAATTATTGTTATTATTTATTTTTTTAAAAGCTAAATTTTTTTTAAAATTATTATTTTTAAAGATTTTATTTATTTTGATACAGTGCGTGTATGACTGTGAGTGGGGGAGGTGCAGAGGAAGAGAGAGAATCTCAAGGAGACTCCCCACAGAGCATGGAGGCAGATGCAGGGCTCGATCTCACAACCCTGAGATCAGGGCTTGAGTTGAAATCAAGA
Organism: Nyctereutes procyonoides; assembly: GCF_905146905.1. Lineage (NCBI taxonomy): Eukaryota > Metazoa > Chordata > Mammalia > Carnivora > Canidae > Nyctereutes > Nyctereutes procyonoides. The sequence continues at coordinate 41,474,143 of NW_026575020.1, read as the reverse complement.
GTCAGATGCTTAACCAAATGAGCCACACAGCTGCCCCTCCCCCACCTTTCTTAAAAAAAAAAGATTTATTTTGAGAGGGAAATTATTTTTTTTTAGAGAGAGAGAGAGAGGAGGTATGGAGGGAGAGGGAGAGAGACAGAGAATCTAAAGCAGACTCCATGCCCAGCACAAAGCCCTATGTGGGGGCTCAATCTCACAACTCTGGGGTGATGACCAGAGCTGAGATCAAGAGGTGGACACCTTAACTGACTGAGCGAGCCACCCAGGCGCCCTACTGCCCCAGTATTTTATACAACACATTCCATGGAAATGCAGATAGAGGGTCCTGGGAGCTCAGGATGCTGGAAAGACCATGGGTTCTCATGTCTGATGACTCCTATCTGCACTTGAGGGACTTGAGTTAAGTTACCAAGCATTAATTTTCTTGTCTCTAAAATGGGTGGAGATGATGCTTACTTCATAGAGTTACTATGAGACCCAGCGGGGATGACTTGCTGACTATAAAGGATCCCAGGCAAATGATAGTCACTCAGAAATAGAGTCATTCCTTAGAAGTTGTAAGGTTTAAAAACTCATTAAGAAGAGTAAGAAGCACTGCTGTGTGCCAGGCACCGTCTTTGGTGCTTTACAGGGGTCACCTCCGTTCCCTCTGTCAAAGGCTCTGGGTGAGGACACGCTGGAGAGAGGCGAGGCTCAGAGCTTCAGTACTCGCCCACAAGTCACACAGCCCTGGTCCCCAAGCTTAGCTCTGCCTACTTCCGCAAATTAGCACGCTCACGCCTCTACTGCAGCTCTCACTAATTCACACAAGGTTGAACCCAGAAGGGACTTCCTGTCCCACAAAGCCATTTCTTTCTGCCATGCCTTCCTTCCACTGACAGTGAGCAGAAACACCCCAGCAGCCCCTCCACAGCCGTGCTGATCAGGTTTGGCCTAATCATGGTTTGACTGGGTCCGGGAGGGATCTTGTCTGTGGCAGGAACTGTAGGTGAAGGTATCTAAATCCTTGCCAACTTCCCCTGCCCTCCAACTCCCACACACAGGAGGGAAGGAAAGGAAAACAGTGCCACAGAATTTTCTAGCATCCACACTGACGGCAGCCACCCAATCGATGCTGGGCATGGGCACTGTGGGGCCTGGCCACCTGTGCCATTCGATGGCCACGTGTCATAGGATGGATGTGGACTTGTGCATTGGTAAAGGGGAAGGGCAGGGATTGGGACATGAGTTTGCGGGAACGCTGATCAAGGCTGGACAGGAACCTGACCCCTTTTGCTGGGCTGTAGGAGCTGTGGTTGCTTTGAACAAGACAGAGAAATTCTCTTCTCGATAAAAAGCCCTCACCAAATGGTCCTGGCAAGTCTCCCACTTTCAAGGATCCTGTTACAGTGGTTATACCTTGGCATGACCGAGAGCTGACTTTCCAAGGAAAACGGGGCCCCATACCCCGTATTTTTCCATGGCATTTGTCCCAAAAAACCTCAGATCAGTCTCTCTGCCTTGCCCGCCCCATTTCCAGGTATTGCGGTGGGGGGGGGGGGGGTTGTCGCATGTCGTCCTGCTTTTTTTATGCCCTGACTTGGCACCTCACTGGGGAAAGTGGAGTTCCACACGAGGCCTGCCTCTGCCAGAGCCAGCCTAAGATTCTCTGGGTGTAGCCTTTGCCCTCGCCAAGGGACATCAAATGCTTTTCCAAACCCAGATCTGGTGGGAACGAGACCCCTGCTGCCAGGCTTCTGCTTCCTTTGTGAGGGAGAGGCTGCTGGAGCTAGACTTCAAAGCTCATTGGCCAGAACAGGACTCAATCTAGGAGACGTGCTCAAAGGATGCGCACACGGCAAACACACCGCATAGTGGTTTGTGGCTACCTACAGCTCTGACCTGCAAGTCGCCAAACCAGTCCAGGAAAAGGAGAGAGAAGCCCAGAAAATGCAAGTTTGGGTTCATGCCACGCAGAGAGGGAAGCTGAAAAACCCAATTCCCGGTTTTGTTTTGCCAGGCAGCTTAGTCCAAACTCCTGAGGTTTAGTGAGGCGGGGAGGATGGTTCAGGCAGTGTTAGGTGGGAGGGCACAACCACCGGCTACTCACGGGCCTCGAGCGCTGTATCTTGGGAGGTGGCAGGCGAGTAGGACGGAGTCTTTGTGGCTGCGTTAAAGTGAAACTTAAAACATCAGTACATGTGGAGGTGGTTTGATGCATCTTACACACATGGCGCACAAGAGGAAACACTCAGTTACCCAAGCTGGAAACCCGAGGAACGTCCTCGATGCCTCCCGCTCTCTCACCCCCATGTCAACTGGGCACTGGGTCCTGCACGTGAATTTCTGAGGCCTGGATCACCGTAATCATCTCCCAGCAGGATTTCCGCCTGGCTCTTCTCCAGCCAGCCTCCACACAGGTCGGGGTAAGCTTCTAAAACACAGCGTGGCCCTTTGCACCCCAGCCTCCAGACCTCTGCTGTCCTGTCTCCTTGGGTGACCGTGCAACAAGGCTACAAGGCTCTGGCCTGGCCTTCCAAGTCGTCCAAGACCTGGGCTCTTGTGCCCCACACAGACCCCTCCTAACCTTCATCCTTGCTCACCTGGGCAGACCCTCAAATGGCCCCCGGCTCTCATGCCTTGTTTTCTTGCCTGCCCCTCAAGGCGGCATGACTTCCCTTGTGCCAAGCTGCCTGGCAAATGTCTACTTGTTATTCAAGATAGTGGGTCAGATGCTGCCTGCAGTGCTCCCACTGTACGGTGCTCCCCGCTATGTGGGACTCATCACCCCGTGTCTCCCTCTCACTGGCTCCCTGCACTTTCAAATGTTCATTTCCTTGGGGGACTCATCCTAGTTCCTTGGAAAAAAATTTCTGCAAAATAAATGATGAACAAACAAAACTATACAAAACGCTTGGCTTTTGAAATCAGGATTTGAATAAAACACCAACAGAGCACAGGCTTCTTGGCTCTATCCTCCAACCCTTTATTTTGAAAAGTCAAGCTTTGTCCTTTCAATGGCCTGCCCACATCAATACCCTGGTGGGGCAGATGGTGAGGCAGAGTAAGGAAAGTAAGTACCCATGCTAGACCAAGACCCCGGACCTTCCATAAACCCCGAGAGGCTTCTGGTTGGTTCCTCCCCATTCAGCCACACTGTCCACAAAAGTATATTATCTGACAAAGTCTAGACCCTTACTGCCCACTTCAGCAGCCAATGGTCACATGTGGTGAGTTTGTAGTAAGACGTGCTGTAGGCATAAAATACACACTGGATTTCAGAGACTTGGTTTGAAACAAGTATGTAAAACATCTGAACAATTTTTTATATTGATTCCATGCTGGAATGAAAATATTTAGGCTATTTGGTTAAATAAGTATTATTAAAATGAATTTCGGGATCCCTGGGTGGCTCAGCGGTTAAGCGCCTGCCTTCAGCCCAGGGCATGATCCTGGAGTCCCGTGATCGAGTCCCATGTCGGGCTCCCTGCATGGAGCCTGCTCCTCCCTCTGCCTGTGTCTCTGCCCCTCTCTCTCTCTCCCTCTGTATCTCATGAATAAATAAATAAAATCTTTAATAAAATAAAATAAAATGAATTTCATGTCTCTTTTTTACCTTTTTAATGTAGTGACCAAAACATTTTGAATTCCACATGTAATTTGCATGTGAGCCTCCTGCCGTTTCTCTTGGACAGGGCTTTAGAGCCTCACTTGGTTGGAGTGATTGTTTAGATACCAGACATACCTCGGAACTCACTCTCTGTACCCAACTCCTGGAGAGGAGGAGCCATATCTCATCTCAGGCATCCCTGGATGCCTGGTGTCTAGCACAGGGTCAGGCAGGGTGGCTTAAGGGGAGAGTTGGCAGAAGGACTTGGTAGAGGATTGGGTGTTCCTCATAGCACACCCGGGACATGTGTGGATGGAGGTACACCGGGCAGGGGGGTTGGCCTCTAGGGTCCTGTGCTGTTAGTTGGCAGTGTGGGCCAAACCATGCTCAAAGATCTGCCTTCAGTTGGAGGCCACCTGGGGAGTGGCGATGCCATTCAATGAGATAAGCATGGCAACCCACGGAACCCTATTTCCTCTCCTTCAGGTTTACAGGGTAAGTATGGGGCAAAAAGGAATGGAGTCCCCCAGCTCACACTGCTCAGTGGGGGAAAGTAAAAGGACAGGGAGAGAGGATCCGCCTATACTGTGCACAGGCTGCTGCCTCATCCATGCCTCCCTCCCCCTGCACCGTCACACAACGCCCCTCCTTCATTTGTTTCTGGCCACTCTCTGCTGGGTGACCCGTTCTCCAATCCACAGTCCTCACGGCTCATCGCCTCTGAGCAAGCTATTTCCAGCTCTGCTGGTGGGGGTGGTGGAGCACTCAGGGGGCGGCCGCTGGGGTCAGATAGTCTTGGACTGAATCTCAGCTTCCCCAACCCTTTGGATTTCTACAGGCCCGGGATTTAACCATCTGAGCCTTCTGTTCCTCATCTGCAAACGTAGGTAACAGCCGCCCCACCCCCACCCAAGGGGGCTGCCACGAAGATTCAGTGAGACCATGTGGGCCACGATCTTCCCACAGAGTGTCAGGAGATGTTAGCAATGATCACTGTTAGCAGGCTCCCCTCTCCAACCTCTCCCCTCCCCATCCATCTCCACGCTTGCTCCAGAGTGGACTTAATACACGCCCAGTTGTGTCACTCGCCAGCTTAAGTCATCTCAGTGGAGCATCTCCTAGTGCATCCTGAGAGACGCATTGTGTGAAGGAAGAAAAGGGGGTTCCCCAGCCTGATGAGTCTGGGAAATGCTGTCTCCTGCTTCACTCCTTTTGGAGATTCACAACGCAAGTTAGCACAGCAAAGGCTGCCAAGTCTTGCAATAAAAACCCACCTTAAACAGGCGAAACACGATTAACTTTTCTTCTTATATAACCTATTTTTCTAATTTATTTGAACCCAGAGTCACTTTCCCTATACTAGCTGCTAATATCCCCTGGATCATGCCACCTGAAGTGTCCAAAGCCCTCCAGGCGCTGGGCCCCTCTGTGGTGCTTCCGCCAGTCTCCCTGCTGCCCCACTGCCCCTATCCAACCCAGGCCACCCTCCAGCTCTCCCGGAGGGCTTCATGTGTTCTTGTGCTTCCATGTTAGTCCCTTTGCCTGAAACACCTTCCCATTTCCTCTTGTCTCACCCTGGGTGGCTCTTATTTGTCCTCTGAGGTCTAGCTGAAGCACCACCTCCCCCAGGAGGCCTTCCCTGCCCTTCCTTACCAACGTCATTCTCAGCCTCTTCATCTCATTTCTCTGTTTATCCTGGGGTCTAGTAAAGTACTGGTACATAAGACGTGCTCAGCAAATGATTTTTGGCTTAAACTTTCTGGCGCATATAGAGACTCAAAAAAGGTTAGTTTTCTAGATTTCATAATTAGCTTATTTTCCTTTGACTGTCACCAGGAAGTGCTGGTTCTTTTGCAACTGAATTTATAGATGGTGGGAAGAAAGCGGACTCTTGATCACACCCAACCTAGAAGCTAGCAGAATAAGTCAGGGGGATTTAAAGACACTATGAAAGGGTAATGTGGTACATATGCTAGGGCCTCAGCGCTGGGGTATACGGCACTTCTCACAGGGCCAGGCACCAGTGGACACACCCCTCCAAGAGCTTCCCAAGCCTGCTGGGGTGGGATGGCAGCTGAAGACACAGGCTGGATAGAACCAAGTACTCTGGGGACAATTAGAAGAGGACACAGGGGTGACTGACTAGTGGTGATTTGGGTGGGGAAAAAAAAGTGAAGAAAGCAGCTAGGGAAGGATCGACTCAACACATCATTTTCTAGAACGTGGGCCCAGTGCCTGGAAGCTGAATTGGGGATTAATTGAAAGTGGGGGCTATGATGGTATGAGTGGGGCCTGGGGTGGCTGTAGATCTGGCCAGGACACTTGAAAGTCTCCACCCCCTCCACCACCCACTTCCTGAGGGTGGAAGCCCTGCTCTCATTCTTCTCTGTACCCTAGCCAATAGTCCAGGGCAGGTACCAGCTTGTTCATTTCTTCCCATGGACCTAGTGGCAAGAAGAATGTCCACCTGTGGGTAAGGAAACAGACCGCAGAGAGATAAAGAGACCCACTCGTGGGCCCTAGCTGTCATGGGGAGTGCTGGGAGTGGGCCTCAGGCCTCAACTCTGGATCCAGTGATCTTTCCACCACTGGAGTAGGTCAAGGCAAAACCAGAAGAGCCTTAAATCCGAAGGAGCAGAGAACAGTGAGGGCCAGGTCCAGGCACTTTGCATGGAAATCCCGTTGTATGTTATCCTCAGTTTCCTGGCTGGATCAAAATGTGGCTACACTGACTGCTGTTTCTTATGTGAGTTCAAAAGGCTGGGCCTTTGGCAGTCTTTTGCTAAGAAGACTTCCATTCAACAATTCATCTGGCACTTCCTGAGCTGGGCTGGGGCAGGATGAGGGATGGTGGGGCTGGAGGTCTTGATAATCAATACATGCACCTGTTTTCCTGAAGGTCATGTCCAGTCGGGGAAGCAGATTCATTCCCACAGAGTGGAAAGATTTCCCCTATGTATGCTCATGGGGCAATTGCTTGAAACCAGGGCCCAGAGGTTCAGAAGATAAGACACAGTTCTTGGCCTCAAGAAATGTAAGGTCTGGTGGCCTTTGACTTATATCACGGAGAAACATCTTTCTTAGAGTACAAAGAGTATTTGGGCTAAAACCCCCAGAAATATACTCTGGGCTAGAAAGATGTGAGATTGTGTCTTGGCTCTGTTTTTTTTTTTTTTTTTTTAAATAGATTCTTATTTATTTATTCATGAGAGAGACACACACACAGAGGCAGGGGCACAGGCAGAGGGAGAAGCAGGCTCCATGCAGGGAGCCTGATGTGGGACTAGATCCCGGGTCCCCAGGATCATGCCCTGGGCAGAAGGCAGGCGCTAAACCGCTGAGCCATCCAGGGATCCCAGCTCTGTTTCTTTCTAGTTGAGTTCAATACCGGCTCTGCCACTTGGTTGGGTTCTTTAAATCGAAGACTCAGTTCATTCTTCAGTAAAACAGATATAACTCTTGAGTCACAAGCACTGGTGTGGGGATGCAGTGGGAGGGCGATTATGGCTGTGGGGTGCTGGCCCAGCACCTGGTGATGAATGGGACCAGCCAATCCTCTGTTCTCCCGCTGGACTCACAAGCCTTCCCAGAAAAGTCCTGTGGATGTGAAGACCTCGGTTTTCCAAGGAAGTGTGCTGTCAGCAAGGCGCTGTTGAAGGTGACTGGATTTTAATCATAATCTCTCTTATTAACATCATGTGTTTTCCTTTCAAAGCATTTCTGCTTCTCTTCTTTCCTTTAAGCCTCACATACCCCAGTGAGGCAAGTCGGAGGAGGATGATTTCCTGGCTACAGTGGCAGGAAATAGGAGGCCCAGAGAAGTTAAGGACTAATATGAGACCACACAGTTAGGAGCAAGAACTAAAACAGCAGGTATTCTTAGGATACTGCACTCTCTCTTGGGCAGCCCAGGTGGCTCAGGGGTTTAGCGCTGCCTTCAGCCCAGGGCCTGATCCTGGGGACCCAGGATCGAGTCCCACATTGGGCTCCCTGCATGGAGCCTGCTTCTCTCTCTGTCTGTGTCTCTGCCTCTCTCTTTCTGTGTCTCTCATGAGTAAATAAATAAAATCTTAAAAAAAAAAAAAAGGATACTGCACTCTCCTTGTCAACCCAAATTTCTAAAGTCATCTGGAATCCTTTCTGAGAGGGTTTTTCTAATCCTTTCTTTTTTTTTTTTTATGATAGTCATACAGAGAGAGAGAGAGAGAGGCAGAGACACAGGCAGAGGGAGAAGCAGGCTCCATGCACCGGGAGCCCGACGTGGGATTCAATCCCGGGTCTCCAGGATCGCGCCCTGGCCCAAAGGCAGGCGCCAAACCGCTGCGCCACCCAGGGATCCCCGATAATCCTTTTGAAATTAGAATCTGTTTTGTTTTGTTTTTTTAAAAAAAATATGTATGTATGTGTGTGTGTATTCATTCATTCATTCATTCATGAGAGAGAGACACACACAGAGAGGCAGAGACACACGCAGAGGGAGAAGCAGGCTCCCCGCAAAGAGCCGGATGTGGGACCCAATTCTGGATCCCGGGATCACACCCTGAGCTGAAGGCAGACGCTCAACCGCTGAGCCGCCCAGGCGTCCCAAGTCAGAATCTGTTGTTAAGAGATCTGTGTCTTAGAGAAAAGGCTCATGAGCAAGTGACTCACATCTTCTCCTTCCTTCCTTATTTGGGGAGCTCTTTCCAGGGCTATCCAAAGGAGGCCCACGATTCATTTGTTCATTCAATACGCAGTGGCATATGCTGTGCACATCAGTGAGCGAAGACATGGTCCCATCCTCTGAGGGCTCCCTCTCTGATAGAAGGGGTTACAAGGTAAGGGCGATAGAGGGTTGCAGAGGTCAGTGCAGGTACAAAGGAGGAGCTTCTTACTGGCTGGGCGTGGTAGGGAGTTCAATTGCACAGTACAGGGGAACCATGGTGGCCCAAAATGATCAGAGCAAGGATGAATATGAGGACAAGGGAGGCCATGACCTTGGGTGAGCTGGTGTGTGTGTGGAGGGGGGTTCACAAAATAGGGCCCTGAATGTCAGGCTAAGAAATGTGGCTTTTGTATTGAGAGCAGCTGGGAGGGATTTAGGCAAGGAGGAACCTATCAGAGGCCTTGGTGCCCTTGGTGTAGAAGATGGATGGGAGGAGGATGGGTGGGCTTCTAAGGACAGACATTCCCCCCTAGACACAGGGCCCTGCTAGGCCTCCATGTTGTGAACTCAGCACCCCTGGCCAACCAACTACTGTAGGATGTAAACATGAGAGGGTAAGCCCGGAAGTGTGATTGACATGGAAGTCCCAAAGACAAGAGGAACTCTTTGGCCCCTGCCCAGCCCTTGGCATTTGTATCTGTCAGCCATGTGGGCCAGGTGAGTATGCTCATTGGATATGAAACCCACATTTATGAGGACAGCATCTGATTTGCAGTTAATTTGTTGATGCAGCAAAACACATTGTTTCCAAAAGGTCAGGAGGGGAAGCTGTGTTAGAACATCAACTTAATTACCTGGGCAGCATGGATGAGCGGGTCCCCTGCACAGGGCTACGGGGTAGAAAATGTTTGACTGGCATGGACCGGGGGCAGAGAGTGCAATGTGTGCAAGGGAGGGGCAGGGGAAGGTTCAGCCCACATAGTGTGCAGAGCCAAAGCATTTCCTGCCTCCTGGTCTAGTGTCTAACCAGCTCACTTGCTAGCTAGAATCCTCTGGATGGGAATGAGGGTCATTACCCCATTTCACAGATGAGGGGAGGCAAAGATTTTCTCAGGGTCACATAGAGCAGTGCTTGATGGGCCTTCAGAAGAGGGTCAAAGAGATCACCTCGAGTTAATCGTGGGCTGGGGCAGGGGTCCTGTGATATAAGTGGGAGGGGCTAGCTCTTTAGGAAGCAAAGCCTGGATTTATTCAGTCCCCATGGAGGACACACCTTGGTCCATCCCTTCAAGGTCACAATCAGTATCTCTATTTGGCTTCTGGGAAAGCAGGCATGGGGGTATGGGTAGAGAAACAGGTGCTACCTAAGGCCACACAGAAGGTGAAATGTCAAAGTCAGTGGGGAGCCAGGCCAGATACCAATAAGGGACTGGTGGCATGGGGAAGGAGGCAGAAGAACACAGATGCCTGAGACCAAAGGGACCAACCAGCTTTGCTGAAGGCAGAAGGCTGTGCACGCAAACCTTGGGGTGAGGAGGTAACCTGCCTAGGGAGTCAGCCAGGGACTCCACGCTTCCCCTTTCCAAGGGCTGAGAAGGTGGATGTGCCTCATGGCAGCTGGAGGCAGGAGAGAGCTGGCTTCTGAGGCCAGCCCCAAAGGGGGTCTCAGGTCCTATCTCTGAACAGTGCTGAGCTGTGTCTTCCCCATCAGACTGTCTTATCCACAGGGAGGAGGCCCTGGTGTCCCCAAAGGGGAGGCTGGCCAGATGCCTGGAATTTCTCTGTCCTAGGGATATGACCCAACCAGATATGTTGCCAGGAATAGAGAAGGAGAAAGAGAAAATTCACAATTAAACTCTGTCACTATTTAATGAAGCAAGAGTTCACCTGGTTAATCTTCCTGGCTAGTAGCCACATCAATGCTCTGACCTATGCATGAAATGGCCCCAGTTGGGAGAGGAAGACAAAGTTTTCTGTGGCTTTACAAAGGGTCTCTGGGCTGAGAGCAGGGCTCTTCTACTCCTTGGGACTGAAAGCCGCTATTATGCAAGATATGGAAATAAAAAAGGAATCCTTTTGATATGCCTCTGAAAAGGAGTGTATTGAAGCTCATATTTGTGTGGAGTGTCTCCTTTGAAATGCCCAACCAGGGCGCCTGGGTGGCTCAGCAGTTGAGCGTCTGCCTTCGGCTCAGGGTGTGATCCCGGGATCCGGGATTGAGTCCCACGTCGGGCTCCCTGCGAGGAGCCTGCTTCTCCCTCTGCCTGGGTCTCTGCCTGCGTCTCTGCCTCTCATGAATAAATAAATAAAACCTTTAAAAAAAATGAAATGCCCAACCAGCGTTCTCAGGCGCGGCTCCTACCTGTCTTAGAGCTCCTGTCATTACCTATGATCGTCTCGTCCGTCCTTGTGAGAGCCAGTCCTGCTTGTTGAGAGGATCAAATGCTTGCCTCTGCTTCAGTTTTAGCGAGGACAGCTGGAGAGGCCGGGCGGCGCTGGTGTCCTGTGGCACTCGCTTGGTGCCAGCAGTGCAGGGCAGAGCCCTGGGCCCCGAGATGGGGTCCTGGCATCTTCAGGCCCTGAGCATCTGCACAGGTAACTCTCAGCTCCAGGCTATCACCTTGGAGGGACGCTTCTTGCAAGATGTGGTCCAGGGTGGACTTCTAGACCATGGCCGAGGAAGAAGTTTCCAACCTGCCCAGACCAGGTGACGAGGAGGTGCTTTTTCACTGGAAAGGGAGGCTGGGGCGGTGCGTGTGCATGGAGGGGTCTCCTCCTGGAGCACCCGGGATGGGCCAGTGTTACTCCGAATATCCCAGTCAGTCCTAAAACTCTGGATAGCGGCTCTATGGTGATCCCCATTCTCTAGACGGGGGAAACCGAAGGCTCCTGCTGAACCTCACACGACAGTCTGGAAGCCGCTGGGGTTGGCCTTTGGTCTGTGGCTGGCGGGCGTGCCCTGTGCCTCGCCGCCCGGAGGCACCATCCGCGAGGGGGCACTCGGGACCCACGGTGGCCCTCAGAGAAAAGGCGCAGCCCCGCCACTGGGTCGCAAGCCATCGTCTCTGGAGAGGGAGCGCATGGGACTCAGTGCCCTCCATCCTCTCAGGCTGGTCCCCAGCGCTTTCTCCGCGGTGGGCGAGGGGGCGCGGAGGCAGCTTGGCCGGCCAAGAGCAGCGCGCTCCTCCCTGATGTTGACAGGAGTAGTATTTTGTAGTGGTGCTGGTTAATTTGTAGTGGCATTTGTGGTTTGAAGCCTTGTCAAGATCCCTGATTACTTCCCGTGCAAGGAGCTTGGCTGATGGGGAAGTTCACATGCTGAACAAAAGCGGCGAGGCAGCTGTGAGGAAGGCTATGAGGGGGCCCAGTGACCCCCAGCGGCTTGGGGGACGGGGACGGGGGAGACGGGGTGTGCGTGTGTGTGTGTGTGTGTGTGTGTGTGTGTGTGTGTGAAGAGGGCCAGAAGGGGGGCGGGGGCGGGGAGCCTTTTGTTTTTGGTCAGGTGCAGCTGCTTGGTTTGAATAGGTGGCATCCTATTGGCGGCCGGAGGTCAGGCACCAGATGCGGGTGGGGGGCCGGGGACCGGGCAGGCCGCTCCACTGACATGTGCCATTCTCTGCCCAGACAGAAGCTGGAGGGGGGTGCTTTGCTGCTACCTACCCCAGGGCAGCCACTGGAGGTGTCATCAAGGGGGCCTGGGTGACACGCCTAGGAGGTGGGGGATATGAGGAGGGGCTCCTAGAAAACCCCTCAGATACTGGCACTTGCTCTGTCCAGGTCCTGTGCTAGGAGCTCTACATATAAGATCTCTAACAACCTCAACAACCCCGCAGAGAAGGTAAAATCCCCATCTGGCAGATGAAGAAACGGAGGCTACATGGCTCAGTGACTTGTCCAGTCCAGGTCTTAAGCTAATAGGTGGCAGAGCCGGGAGCTGAGCCCAGCCATGTCTGACCCCATGCTTAATACACAAACACCAGAAGGAAGGTGTTAAAACTTAACTCGTCAAGACTAAGGGTGTGCCCCTCTCCTTGGGGAGTTCTCCCCCAATATCCTTCGAGCTTTTTGTCCAGCTGAGCCGGTTCTGACCACACAGAAAGGTCCCTCTTTGCAGCCACGTGCATTTCACCAGGCCTATGTCCTGACTCAGTGAGGGTTTGCTCAGTGCATTTAAGGGCCAGGGCCAGCTCAGCAAAACTAAGGCTAATTTATCATCTCCAGAATGATGTCCACCCTAAGCAGTACACCACTAGCAAATTAAAATAAAAATCTTCTCCTGATTTTGTAGTCATACAGATACTGCATGGGAGCCTCTGGATAGTGAGTCTGAGGTTACAACAGCCTTCACACAGCTCTCCCTGCCACCTGTGTCCTCCTCCATCCACCTGCGGCCTGGGAAGCTGGTCGCAGCCCCACACGCTGTCCTCAGTAAGCCATCCAAGCCCCATGACCCAGCCTGCCACAAGCAGCCCCTCTGGCTAGCCTGATACAGACCCTGCCCTGTCCCTCACGTGCTACCGCTCTTTACAGTTGTGCTCACCCTGCGTGCTCTTCTTATGCCTGCCTCCCTGACAGACCCTGCTCATCCCTCACGTGTCTCCCTTTCCTGGAAGCCGTCCCTCTCTTCCTGGCTTGACAGAGTCAGACTTCTTTCTTCTGTCCCTCCCCTGATGACAGGGGCCCCTTAAAGATGGTGCTGTGTCTGGTTCACACCTGGAGCCCTGGCTCTGGGCACAAGGCCCACACATGCTTGCCCCAGACTGTGGAGCTGGTACCAAATGATTAGGTAGGCCCAGCATTTGACTAACCTGGACCAACGAGTCATTGTCCCTGGACTCCAGTCACTCAGTCCGTAAGGCTGGCGACATTTCTGGCATGCTTTTGATCAGGAAAAGCTCCCAACCTAGAGGTATCCTGGTCCAACAGGTTCATCCCCCAGGGTCATCCCAAAAAGCAAGAGATTTTTTGAGTGGAATGCGAAAGTGGGAAGCAATAGGAAGCTTAGATGTGAAACATCCCCAAATTTCCCCAGTGTGTCTGTTAAAGAAAGACAGGTTCACTTGACAGACGGGTTTTTTCTTTTTCTTCCCTTGTAACAAATGGATGGAGAACAGGGTTTTAAAATTCCTGGACCCTGGAATACGTTTCTATCTGTGTCAAAGTCTACCCCTCCACCGCCTCAGCAGAGTTTAAAATCCTAGCTAATAGGTTAACAACTGTTTTTCTTCAGCTTCAAATGAAGAATATCAGAAGGCTGGGGGAATATGCAGCTCTCCAATTTGTACGGACTGCACACAGCTCCCCGCAATGTGTGTTTGACAGGACTGACATTTTGTACCGCTGTGAGATGGGAAAACGTGTGACATTTTTATTCATGGTGGCGTACGCCCTTGTAATGATCAGCTCTGGTCGATGTGCTTACCGCAGCAGCCCCAGAGCCCTCGGAGAACAAACAGGAACCCAAGGTGCCAGCAGTTCGACTGCCTTATTAAACACCGCCAGGATCCTAACGAAGACCAACTGCTGGAAAATCTCACTGTCAAATCCTCAAGGACATTGTCAGTGCACAGCTAACTGCATATATTTTTCATTTAAAATACTCAAATCCAGCATTGTGCCATTACGAGCAAGGGGAGGGGCGCCCGCTCCAGTGGCCATTCTGTCAGCTGATTCTTCGGAACTCCAGATGCTACAGCCAGATGCCTATTGGGGTTCACAACTCAGAAAGGGGCAGCAGAGACAGGGAATGGACTTTCTGAAAACCCAGTCCTACCTTCAGGGTGAAAGGCTGAAAGTTACAGACCCCTGGTAAGAGGCACCTGGAAAGTCAACCCACTGGTTCTTGTCATGAGCCAAGGCAAATCTGCATGATTTGAAAATCTGTTTCTCCCCCTAGCCAGCCATCCTCCTGTAGGTGCACCCCATTACATCCTGCAACGTGCTGCTAATCAGCCTTCTGTTTGGCGGCAGACCTGAAGACATCTGTAGGAACACACGGCCGCAGTTGGTTTCAGACCCTGGCAGGAAGGCTGTGTGTCAAGATGCCCACCTGCAATCTCACCACTTGGCTCAATTCAAAGGCCTCGAGGTCAGTGGGCAGGAGGACCTCCTCCCTTCGGTGGTCATTTCTAATGCTGATGCACACTGATGGATGGAAGCCAATCACGTGGCTGACCCTCGGAGCTTTTCGGGTTGTTACACTGGGTGATTTGGTTATGGCTGCATACACTAACATACTGATATATTTTGTAAATATGTATTATTTATATAGTGCCTCTATTTCCATTCTCCAGCCCTGATGCACCAAGACACGCTCTGCTGTTTATTTATGGGGTCCTTGTCGCAACAGCCTAACAAGGCGCCTGTGTGTGGTTCTTGCAGGTTGGCAACAAACTGTAAGTGGTTGGCTAAACAACTGGATGTTCTCCATCCATCATGGGAAGAGGCTTGCATTTTAAGGTGCTGCCCATATAGTTAGCATAGCATAATACTATGACATCATCTTTGGCAGAGATGACCTGGGACACCGGGGAGCTGGCAACCCAGAGAGTGGGAGCCGTAACATTTCACACCCTGGGATGGGGGAGAGGGTGAAATAAGCTATGGATACCCCAATTCCAGGACCCAGAGAGAGCAGAAAAAGGAAGGTGGTTGGTAGACAGCCTTGGGGCAACAGTGGGACAGAGACGGTGGAGGTCGCTGTACCTTATTTCCTCCGAGCATCCAGCAGACCACCAAGTTGGGTCTGTCTCCCAGGTCTTTCTCAGATCCTTCCCTCCTCTTCACCCCATAAGCAGGATCCTAAGTCAGAGTCCCACTAGCTCTTGACTGCAGGTTAGCAGCCTCATTAGCAGTCTCCTTGCTTCACCTGCTTCCACGCCCTTCCCACGGAGGCCCAGAGTAAATCTTCCCAGGTGCCATTCCCTCAAATACAATCCTCACTGGTTCCTAGACACCCACATGACACATTTCCAGTTCCCCCAAGACTCAGGCACCTCCCACCTCTGCAGTTTGGCTCCCAGCCCTCACCGGTTGCCTCCTGGCCTCTTGCTTCCTCACATTAGCCCCCATCTTCTCTGAAGAGCCAGCCTCTCCTGTCCGTTATGTATGTTACTCTCTTTACCTGGAATGCCCTCCTCCTCTGGCTCTACCTCATATACAACTTACCTTTCAAGATCCAGCAGAAATGTCACCTCCTCTGAAAAGCCTGCCCTGCTTCCCCCAGACATCTAAGGGCCCCTCTCCGGCCAGTACACTTAGATCCATTAGCACTTCTTTTTCCATAGGGTTTGCTGACTGTCTCTCCCAGACAATGAGTGCCACAGAGGCAGGACAGCATCTTATTCCCCTGTGACCCCAGGGCCTCGGACAGGGCTTGGCCGCCGAAATGCCTTACTATATGTTGAATAAATGAAGGAAGGAATTAAAGAGGACATAAAAGAATAACTCAGAGTTCTGCCTGGCAAAAAACTCCAAGGCTTCAGGAGTTTTAGTCACAAAGACCAGAGGGCAGCAGGGGAAGAAGAATTCTTAGCTGGCCATCATGGCTTGGGCAAATGAAAGTGTTTGGCAGACAGCCCTGGGGGCAGAAGCTTCATTCCTGCCCCCCCCCAATCTATGGAGGGAACATCCCCTGGGTTAGCACACCTGGAGAGTTGCTGTCCCCTGGCTTCTGCTACTTTATCCCACCTGGCCTCTCAAGGCACCATCTTGCCGAGATCCAACCTACTGTCCCTCTGCAAACATTTATTGTCTACTTCACTAGAAAGTGCAAACAGGGATCCACTTAGAAGGAGTTTGGGACAGGAGCATTCCAGAGAGGGCCAACGAGGTAGCTGTAACCATGGAACCATAGGCTGATGGGCAGCAAATTCTCAGAAATTCAGTTTCAACTGCTTCCAGGCAATGTTAATCCCCTACCACATTTTGCATTTCAAGTGGAATATAATCAACAATCCCTTGGGAGAAGTCCTTTTTATATATTCTGTTTTCATACTTTTATTACATTTTATAATTCTCTGCAGTATAAACAAACAAATGTGATACAATATTCCAGAAGACATGGAACTAAGCAGACTGATAAAACTAAACTGGGAAAACGATGACCTAAATTAGGGACATGGTCAGTGCGATCAAGTGTATAGGAGGCTGGCATGCAGCACTTGATGCCAAGCTGCCCCAGGGTCAGGGGAGCTGGAGGTAAGATAGAAGAAGCCAGGGCTTTGAATCTGAATCCTTCCTACCAGCCAGCGGATTAGAGTGAGGCCCTTGACCCTACTGAACAGCGGGCAGTCTAGGCCCTAGTGCATCAGTCTGGGTAAGATCCTGTGAAACAACACAAGCACCTACTGTGCACCCTGTCCAACACCCAGCAGCCATCCAGTTGGGCAGCATCATCGCTGCTTTTGCGACGTTTGCCCCCACAGTGTTAAGGAATCTGGGACTCTGTAGGTTTATTGTGGGGAGAAAGCCAAGTCTCAAATCCAGGCAGTGGCCAGGAACTTTAGCCAGGAATGAGGGAGAGGCAGTCCCAAACCACTGGCAGCTACCACCAGATGCCTCAGGAACCAGGTGTAAATGATGAGGAGCGTGTGATGAGAGGTGCAGACTGAAGGGAGAACCTGGTCTCTAGAATCAGACAGACCTGGTTTGGAATTCTTGTTCTGCCACTTACTAGTGACCTCAGGAAAGTTGCTTAACCTCTCTGAGCACTGGCTCCCTGGAGATAATACTAACTTAATCAGTCCTATAGGATTGTTGAAGATTAAGTGAGGTGACGCCTGCTAGAGGCCTGAGTCCCACACCGTCGTCCACGTTATAATGAAAACCAATCTAATCCACAGAACCCCTCCTTCCAGTGCCACCTCTTGGTTAGTCCCTGTCATTCCTTCCTTCTGGGCATGGCCAGGTTAATAATTTACCTAGTTCATACATATACTTAGAGATTGGTGGGGGGTCACATGACAGGCAGCTCCTGGCTTAGCATTCCCATAGCCATGGGGTGGGGACTCCCTGCATGGCCCCTGACACCAAGTCGATTTTCCCAGAGGATCTTGCTTGTGGGATATAATTTATTTTCAATATTTTATGTTTTATTTCCCCTTCCCTACTGTGATAAACTCCCCACCTTTGGCACAGAGAATTCTAATCTGAGAAAATGCCTCCTCTGGTCTCGCTGAATCAGATTTCCTGCTCCTGCCCTGCTGGGCTCAATATTTCCCTGGCAGGAAGCTGGATTCGGAGCTGCTCCAGCACAGACCTTAAAAGAAATGCTGTTTTTTAGGCTCTGGACAGTCTTCTGGCAAAGAGGCCCTGCTGTCACACCGCTGAGTGTGCACAGACTTGGGGGACACAGGAGGCCTGTCGCTCATGCACAGCGCTGCACATGGGGTTTACAAGGGAACAGAGGCGCGGCGCAACACCAGCCATCCCTGTTTGTGGGTCCTCCTGCTCCACTAAACTGACTGGCTGCGCAAGGACTCAAGGAGTGCACAGAGCCTTGCCCACTGTTTCCTGTGATTCGCCACCTTTCATGTATTCACTTGCTCACTACTGGGGTCATTCCCCAAACTCTCCCTGGGTAAGTCATCTGTGCCAGGCCCTCTGAGGCTGCCAAGGTCACAGAGTTGAGGCAGATACTGTGTCCCTGTCTCTGGACTGGACCATGCATCGGCAAGGGGATGGTGCCAATCCAGAGCAGGAAGGGAACAGCTCTGCTTGGAGGAGTCAGGGAGGCTTTCTGGGGGAAGGGGTGCTGGAGGTGGCCCCGACAGGTTGATGGGCTTCTGTCTGGAGAACAGAACAGGCAGGACACTCCTGGCAGTGGATAAGATAGGAGCTGATCCATGGCACTCCCCTGCACCACCTGTCCCCCCTGCCCCCTGCCCCCAGCACTCAGCATGGGGTCTGGCCTGGAGCAGATGCCCCTGAAGAGAAGTGGAATGAATGAGTACAAACTGTGTGCTGGGCACAAAAGGATGGGACTCTGTCTGTCCTTTGGGGGTGGTGGGCTCCCTGAATCACTCCTGCCTCATCAGAGGGGGCATTTAGTAGAGTCTTGCAGGGTGATAAGCACACCCTGCAAGGCCTTGAGGTGGAGGATGGCAGGTACCTCCAGTCCAAGAGGCTCGGTGATGGGCAGGGGGCCCTGGGAGGTGGGGACTCTGCCAGGGCCCTGAATACTTGGGTAAGTTTTCTGAGTACAGGGCGAGTCTGTGATTGGGGATGGAATCCTAGGGACAGCCCTACACTCTGGAGGACCAAAGGGCCTAACTATCTCAATGCTTGCTGATGTTTTCTGATGCCCCCTGTGCCTTACAGACCAGCTGGTGAGGAGAGCAAAACGTGACCCCAGAAATTGAGGGATGTAGGGGTATAGTGGGCTAGTGCCCTGGTAGAAGGAGGGGTGGGACAGGTCAATGGCAGACTAAGACACTGCAGGGAGAGCCGCTCAGGAAACAGGAGTGAGAGCAGATACCATGGCCACCAGAACAAAGGGGCCACACTCTCAGCAGAGCTGAGGTGCAGACCTGAGCTCTAGTCACCTGCAACATGGCTTTGAATCCTGATTGCTACTTCTAAGCTGTACGAAGTCTCCACCCTCCCTGTCTCTGGCCCATCTCCCCCTCTGTGAGGGGAGATTCTGAGACACCCCTGGGTGGACCAAAGGACTAAGAGGGCTAATCTGTGGGAGCTGCCTAGCAGTGCTTGGAGTTGGAATATGTTTCTCCAAAGTCTCGGCGGAGTGCCTGGCACGCAGTGAGCAAGTCATGCTTGTACTCCTGCCACGACTGCCCTTAGACCATCCAATGCCTACCATATAACAGGTACTCAAATGGTTGTTAAAGTACTCAAATGTCCTGGAGGGCAGGTAGGGGAAGGGGGCTGGTCAGGGAGGGAGCTGCCCCTGGCCCCTGGTCCTGCAGCTATCCTCACCTGTGCTGAACAGAGACTAGGTGCCATAGCTTAGGCAGCACATTGCTAGTGAACCTGGATTTTCTCCCAGCGGCTGACACCTCCCAGCCCATCCATGGTGCATCAGAAAATCCACCCTCCTTTGCTCGCCCCCATGCCGGTGTGGAACTCTCTGGCCTTCTGAAGCTCCTGGGGATGACAAGAATAGTATAGTATCTGGGAAGGCTTAATCCGAATTCTCCTGAATTTTCCACTCATTATGAATTTCCAGAATCTGAGCTCTTTGATTGGCAAGATTCCCTCCCAAATCGAACATGTGTGCTCAGAGGAGAAAACCCTGGCCTTGTTAACCTTCCATTGGAAAGCTGTCTCTGGGCTAGCCTGGGCTCTGAAAAAGTGAGTCCACCTGGAAAGACAGGTCCGCCAGTCACCCTCTCCAGGCACACCTGACAAACTCACCAGCAATTTAGGGACTTTGCTGCCTTTGGAATGGCAGTGAATGAGTCCTAACAACCTCTGGATAGCCACTCCACCAGGACTGAAGGCAGAAGAACCTGTGGTCACACTGTTGCTGGCACAAAACCTGGATTGGAGCCAGAGGGGCTGGACTCGGGGGACCACCACAGTAGCATCTGCCTTCGCACACACAGACATGGCTGAGAGAGCAGAAAGAGGGGTGATGGAAAAGGGGAAAGAGGACTTGGAAGTAACAGGGTTTGAAAGACTAGCAGGCAAGGACTCTACTCTGTGGACTGCAAAAGCATGGCTAATGAATTAGACCAAGAAAATGGCTCTGGACCGCAGACCACGATGCTTGCCAGCTCCTCTTATCTGCTACCCCAACCTGCCCATGGGTCCCTCTGTTCACCATCCTGGTCAGCCAGGAGCACGGGCACCTACTCCTTCCAGTGCTATCTCCTGGCCATGCTGTCAGCCCCTTGCCCTCTGCTCCATGGGTGCAAGCCCTGCTCAGTTGGGGTGTTGGCTTTCCCACCGAGAGTGCTGGGGGTGCAGGTCAGTCGCCAGTGCATAGGTGGTAGGTCGGCTGCCCCTGAGGGGTGTGCATCCTGAGAGCCACGATGACAGCTGCGTGCCAGGCTGGCTGTGGTGGCTGCACCAGGAGATGGCTGACAGCTGTCCACCCCACCCTCTGAGACACTGACATATTTACTGAGGGCCCATGTGCAGCACTTAGCTGAACAGACTCACTGAACCCTTATGACAACTTATGACCAGGGTACTGTTATACCCACTCCCAAGATGGGAAACTGACCTCACTGAGGTTAGTAACAGCTAGATGGTAACACGGCTGAAACGTAATTCCACAGCTGCCTGATACTGGAGTCCGTGCTTTGTCATCTCTCCCACATCGCCCCCCCAGCAACTGATCAGCACCTGCCTTTTCAGTAGTTACATTTTTGTGGGGGACGGGGGCTGTGTGTTTGCTTTTTCTGTCTCCATGAATGGAGGGTATGTACGTGTGTGTGCCCATGCATGTTATTTTGACCACACCACTTGAGAGCAAGTTTCGGAGGTCCTGGTACTTTGCCCCTAAATGTTGCAGTGTGCATTCCCTAGGAAGAAAGACAAGCTCCCCCCAACAAACCACAATATTAATAATAATTGCATTGTATGGACTAACATCCTCATCCATCTTCAAATCTGCCAACTTCCCCAAGAATGTCTTTAAAGCTTAAAACAAACAAACAAAAAACCACTACCATAATCCAAGTTAAGTTCATACTTTGCTTTTTCTTATGCAGCTTCATCTCTTTTATAGACAAAATCTTTGCTTTATATGATATAATTCAAGGGATGCCAGGATTTTCCTTGCCTTGCCTGCTCTCTCTCCCTCACTCTTCTGCTCCCTAGGTCAGTCCATCCTGGGGACGGGGGTATCCCAGTACTCTGTTTCTTAGCCCTCCCTTCCTTTCCAGGCATATAGGATTAGACCTTGGGAGTTCATAAAAACACGAAATAAGAGGATCTAGATTCCTATAATACAAAGCTGTTTCTCTACTTGGAAATAAAACCCTTATTTATGGAAAGTGATTTGGAAGTAGTTTTTTGCCACTAATGGAATATTCATTTTTCTTCTTCACATGAACAGAATTATAAGCGTAGCAAATGAAATAAAACCAAATAACTGGCTGGACACACAGCTGAGACCTTAAATAATAATCAATTATTAATCAATTTAAAAATTCACATCAATAATAAAACCTTAAGATGTTTATTGACTGCCAGTTCAGTGCCAGGTCTTGTGGTAGACTTTCCAGAGGCTCATATTCTCACAGGGGAGGACAAGCATTAAAGAAATAGTTATAAGGCTGTGAGAGACACATTGTGTGTGCCAAGTTCTAAGGGTAGCAGAAAGACAGGAGCAGCTAACTCTTCCCAAAGGAGTCGGAGGATTGGATTTACAAAAGGGAGCTGCTCTGAGGGCAGACAGGTAGAACATGAAGGGCCTCGTGTGCCTGCTGAGGATGAAGAGGGAATGTTTGGAGGTGGGAGCAGCAGGGAGGTGACAAGGCCACTTGTGGTTGCCTCAAGTAGACCCTGCAAGGCCATGAGGGGTATGTAGTGGGGGTAAGCCTGGAGGCCAGAGGCTAGCCAGGAGTCTGTGGAACCGTCCAGCTAAGGGGATAACACAGTGGAACCAAAGCTGTGATGGAGGCCATGGAGAGGAGAGAGACTGGGCAGCGTCCAGAAGGCTGCGAGGTGGGGGTGAGTGGACTCAGGCTTCTAGAGAGACAACAGTGCCATTCACTAAGGTGGAGATCGTGGACGAGAAGAGAGTTTGGCAGGGAGTATACGTTCAGACTGGAAGCTTGTGGTGGTTTGAGATGTTTGGAGAACACAGGAATATCTGTTGGAGGTGTTTGGAAAATTGTGTGTGACTTCCAAGCTTAGTGGGGCAGAAGGGGTTTTTCAGGGCACTTGGAGCCAAGGGTACTGAGAAGGCATTTACTGGCTGGGCAGCTTTTCCAGCCTAGTGTGAGACTGGCACTACATGACCCAGCTCGTGCTTGTCAAGCCAGGGCTCTCCATATGCACAGACAAGCAGGCGACCATATTCCAAAAGCTGTTCCTGGGTGTGTAGCCAAAGCCCTCTGTCCCAGATCTCTGCAAGACATGAGAGTACTTAGTTTGGGCTTTGGTTTATCTGGCTCTTTAAACTTTGCATTACAGAGATTTATAGACCTTTCCTCAATTGGGAGAATGTACTTCTTGGAAGCTACCAGATTGGATGGCAGGCAATAATTCCATTTGCAGGATCAGTCATTTGGAGGGAACACACAAAGGGGGCCCTGGAATGGATTTACCATGATGTTCCTGGGGGAGCCCTGTCTGCCCACTTCCAGAGAACGCCTGGCTCCTGGCACTGCCAGCATGGAGATAGGACTAGAGCCTAGTCACTGGGCTCCCACGGTCAGCTGGGTCCCCCTAGCCAGGGTGGGGGCCGAGAAGCAGAGGTGCCACTAGTTGTGCAGTGTGAATTAGCCACAAGTTCAAGCACACGTCTTCTATATCTGTTTCCTTGTTTGTGCAGCAGGTATTGTGCTTTCTTCCTTACCAGCTGGTAAAGACTCAGTGAAACAAGCACAGATGTGAAAACACTTTATTAGACACAGGGAGCAAAGCAGTTTTCTTGGAGTTGCTACCCTTGATTTCCCTGAAGGAGGGGTCAAGGCAGGATGTTTCTGGCTGAGGGATGAATGGAGGGCACTGCTTCTTTGCCCCTCCACACCTACAGAGAGGTGGGCATGTCCACTCCCCTTCCCAGGGGAGAAGAGCATGGGGGGATCCTTAGCTTCTCTCTGCACCCCCTTGTTCACTCTTGCCAGGGAGAAGAAAGTGCTTGTTTGGGTTTGGGAAAAGAACCAGGCATACTCCAGGCTCCATGCACCCTCGCGGCTCCCTCCTGCAGAGCATCCAGTCCCCAGGCACGGCTGGCTGCTGCCTGCAATCGTCCCCTTCTCCTGCATGGAGTCGCTAGTCTTTTTAATTCTGAAGTGAAGTTTTAGCAAGCCCATCTGGCCTCAGGTCTAAAACAGTATTCTCCTTTCAGCCTTATCAGTAAAAAAGCTGGCGTTTTTATCTCATTTGACTATCTCCTGGGCCTTATTTCTCAACTAGTCCAAACTGGGGGGGGGGGGGGGGGGAGTGCGGGGAAGAGTTATTTAAAGCCTCTCTAAACCTAAATACTTTCCAAGGTAGGAACAGGCATTCTCAAGTTGTTTGAGGTTTCTGAACTCTTTTAAGAAACCATACAGGATAAAGGATGCAGAGGCTCACTAAAAATCCATTTACTTTGCTCTCGTTTGGAATCGTCAACAGGGCTTATCATGAGTGCTGAGTGGTGATACATGTGCCTGCTTTAAGAAACAAATGAATTGTTTGCGAGTTCAGTTTGTTGACAAAATATTTTTTAATTATGGGGCCCAACTTGGGACTGTGGGTAGTGGCCCTCAGGGTGAAGAGGTTGCCCCTGTGGGGCCCTGAGCTCACCTCACTTCTGTTCTTCTCACTCTGGGTCGGACTGTCCACTTGCTAGTCTGTCTCCCTCATTATGCCCCACAAGGACTTTTTTTTTTTAAATACATGGTAGTTCTCAATATATGGATGAGCAGATGCATAATTAAACGGAGGGATGGTCATAGCCTCAGGGGAGGAAGCTGCAGAGAGACAGAGGGGCAGGGAGGAGCACCTTCTCTCCCCTGGCAGAGGTGGCTCTGGCCAGCACCTGGCACAGCTGTGTCTGAGGACTCCACTGAGGCCTCCGCTGGCTCCCTGCCACCCGCCCCTGGTGTCCCCACGGAAGTCCCCTGACCGGCTCCACGAGCACTGCTTGAATGTAATAACCACCTCCACAGTCTCTGTTCCCACCAGAAAACCAAGTGTTCTGAAAGAACACACTCCACAGAAGTACAAACCCAAGGCAAAAATCTTTCCTGAGGTTCACGTCACTATGTGGCTAGTTCAAATTATTTTGCTGGGACACACTGACTTTAACAGGCACCAAGCAGGTGAAATCCCTGCTTGGTGATGGAGCTGGAGTGGGCTCTGTAGTTGGGATTGGCCTAGGTATTTGCGCTGGCACTGTGGCCCTGGCCAGGTCCCCTGAGGTCTCTGGGTTCTAGCTCTGGGTCCCCCTTCTTCAAAGGGCTAGAGCATTGATGACATGCTTCCCCAAAACAGAATGCATACTGTTGGGGTCACATGAGTAGTTCAAGGGCTATATGGATTGACACTTTTAAAAAAAGACTTTTTTTTGATATACCTTAGGAAAACACTGGACTAATATGTCAGACCTGTGGTTCTGTCAATGTCATTACTTAGGATGAGGCTAAAGCTGGTATGGATGTCAGGTCTAAGTCTATTTAAAGAGAAACAGCAAGTAAAAGAATAGCCCAGATGGTAGGAGGGTGTGGCAAAAATTTTTGAAATGGAACTCAAAAGACTGTTTCTTGGAGAATAGAAAGCCCCCAAAACTCATTGTTGCCAGTAGTAGGTGCTCTAGAAACAATGTTGGTTCTGGTCACTGGCCTGTCAAACCAGGCGCCCCGGAAAAGCCCTGAACAAATAACAGCATGTGGCAAAGCCAGAAAGAGTTAAAAGAAAGTGTCTGTGGTTTCCCTGGCCCATCCCCCCTGCAGCTAATCTGTCACCTAATGAAGAAGCGGCCAGCACAAGTGAGCTAGCTGGCAGTTCACTTACAGCAAACTGATTAAGAATGTTCAACCAACAGCAGACTGTAGACCTTTCCAGAGAAAATAAATAGAGTGTAGACTGTATGCAAATGTGTTTGTCACTTTGACAGCACGTCTCAATTAAGGCATCTCGTGGCTGTGGGTAGGCTCTGCGGCTGCAGCTGTAAGGGAGAGCCTGCTGCATGGCTGATACTTGGGGCTTGACCTTAATCCGCATGCATGCATTAAAAAGAAAAAAATCCTGCCTTCCTGTACACTTGCATAATGCTGGCAGCCACGTGAGGGAAGTGACAAACGGAGAGAAAAAGCCACTTTCATCCTCTCCAGTTTACAGACCTGTGAAGGCACAGACAGCTCTTATTTCAACAGAGTTTGGGGTGGCTTTTTTAATTGTTTATCTCCCACCCGTGCATGTGTGCGCGTGCACGTGCGCGCGTGCACACACACACACACACACACACACACACTCTTATTCTGCATTTAGCTGGGAATGACATTAAAGCATCTTTACTTCTTGCTGAAATGGAAAGAAGGTTTTTCTCCATTTCAAATAGGGCCTCCTTTTTTGTGTTTTGAAAATGGAATGTTTAACACCATGAAATCCCTCTCCCCCGCCCCCTCTTTCTCTGTAATGGGCTTCAAACTCCAGTGAGGGGCTCTTTTCATGGGAAGGTTAGTGTGTGCAGGAATGAGGACAAAGGAAAGCAGGAAGCTGGCTCTGGAATGCCACGCTGGCTACCACGGGGGCTGTGCTTTCAGCAAACACCGCCAGGGAACTGGGGTGCAGGTTTCTCCAACAGGGCCCGAGCCCCAGAGGACGCAGCTCTTCAGGGGTGCAAACACAACATAATCTGAAGATGAGTACTCCCCAAGTGAGCACTGGCCCAAGAACGCTCCCTTCTTGCGCTACATTTCAGTTTTTAGAACATCCCTTTGAAGTGTAAAATCAGAAAAAGGGACCAACCTCTTGAAGTTTAAGATGTATGAATGTATTATCTGAAAATACTGATTATGGAGGAAGATTCTTATGTGTCAATAGTGTCACCCCTTTCCAGAATAATCCACAGCAACCATTTCATTAATTCTCCTCTATTTCTGGATAGCTCAATGCTGGTACAAAGTAGCCACTTGGATAAATATCTGTTAAAAACAGGGCATTTAAAATGTATGTTTCTAGATCCTATATGTGATGAAACAGCCACTATACTTAAGGTAAAATCATAAAGGCTATTTTAGTCATGTTCCATCCAATCAATGGCTAAAGAAATCAAGTGATTTAAAAAAAAGTAACCTTGCAAATTCTTGTCACAGCACATCTTGCTCATGGCCATTTTTCACAAACCAAATAATTATGACTTTTGCTCATCAAGAGAGTAGATTTAAGAGAAATTAAGGGGGAGCGTGTACAATCTTTTTCAGCTAAAAATAAAACCCACTGCTTGGAAATAGATTGAAAAATTCAGTTTCTATATGGAATACAATGTTTTACTTAAGGGGGGGAATAAACAAATAGACAATTTTTCAAATGCTCAGGTCATCAGAAATAGTTGGTGAAAGAATCAGATCTCTGGAATAGTAGCGCAGGGGTTTCCTCTAAGAAGCATGACTCCTGATATTGATTTGCAGGAAGTACATTAATAAAGAACTCCTAATTGATTTTTTTTAAGACTTCGCTTGTTGCCTTTTATTTGAAGGTGCAAAGAAGGGCCTGGGATGCTAAAGTGTTCTAATGAGATGCTTAGCTAAAGGAGGCACCTTCAACAGAGTGCCTTGGAGTGGGGGAGGCGGCAGCCGCATTTAATGACTTCATTCAAGAGTTGAGCTACTCTATGACCAGAGCCATGCTCTCTCCTCAAAATTTCTGAAAACTCCCCTTCAAACACGTAAAAACACGTTTGTACCAAATAAACATTCAAAGATGTGCAAAGCTCCAAAGAAGGGATTTGCCAAAGACAGTGGAAATGAAGTCTGTCTGCCACAGTGCTCTAGCTTCTGCTAAAAAAACTACAAAAAACAAACAACAAAGCAAGACTAGTCCAAGGGCCTGGGTACATACCTGTCCGAAGTGGACTGTGATTGGCCTTCGGTCTTCTCGGAGCTTAGGGTGATTGGCCTCCACCAGTGGGGACGGCACGGTCTTTGGCAGCTGCTCTTCCATGGTGGGGGCACAGCCATTCTCGGTGATATCCTGTGGGGAGAAGCCAGTGGGGGGTTGGCGTTGGGGTCACAGCACCTGCTGTGAGCAGCTGTTCCCTCCAACCCCACAGCTCAAGGGCCTGCTATGGAACACCCTCTGGGAGGTTCAGAGCCTATTCTCCTGGAAGCAGAAGGGTAACTTGGCTCTTTGACTTTTAAGGACAGGAGAAGCCAAAATCATACACATTAAATTGCAAAGACAACAATAATTCATAATAGTGGGGAAAAAATCTTTTTATTCTACTACCTTACACAGCTATTTCCATTTTTACATATTCACTTTGTCCACATGCAGACATTTAAAAATTACTTGCAATCACAGCTCATGCATAATTTTACATTCTATTTCTTCCTACTATAAGACTCTCTATGGTGCTACAGTCATTTTAATGATAATTTTAATAGATGCATAATATTTTATTGAGTGGATATATAATTTAATAAACCACAATAAACTATTGGGCATTTAGGTTATTTCTTTTTTCTTTCTTTCTTTCTTTCTTTCTTTCTTTCTTTCTTTCTTTCCTTCTTTCTTTCTTTCTTTTCTTTTCTTTTCTTTCTTTCTCTTTCTACTTTCTAGACACCATTGTGATAAGCATTGCAATTTTTTTTCTTTTGGATTATTTCTTTTATAGAAGTCCCTAGGAATGAAATTACTAGGTCAAAAGATATGAACACTTTAAGCCTTTTTATTCATTCTACCAAATTGCTTTCCAATTTACACCAACTACCGACAATGGGTGAGTTATCAGTTTCATGGTACTTGTTAGCCTTTTCATTTTAAAAATGTATTGCTAATTTAGGAGGTGTAAAATTAGACCTCATTGTTGTTTTAATTTGCATACTTTGTTATTTGTGAGTGTGGACACTTTCACGCTTGCTTATTGATGACGTTACTATTTGTGAAAACGAGGTGTTTGTGCTCCCCTTTTTCCTAGCCTTCTCCTTTCTGGCAGAGAATGAGGAGACCCAAGTTTGAGGTAGGATTTTATAACCTGGAGAATATTTAGGGAACCAAAGTAACATATTTAAGTTCAGAAATTTACATTTAATTTGGGCTTTTGTTGAATGGAGTCAAAGTATAAAGAAAAGAAAAACTCCAATGTGCAAAAGGCAGATAACTCTTCCTTTGGTTCCTTGGGACTTGGCTGGTGCCCGCTTGTGCTGTATGGACCATGTGTTTTACTCAAGTTGTAAAAGTTGCTTAGATTTTTATTGGAGCAAGTCAATGAATAAATGTACAAATAAACATTTAAATAATAATAATTTTCTTTTTACCAAGTAAAAGTAACTCCCAGTCAGAATGAAATAATAAAAAAACCCTCCGATTCTTTTCATTGCAAAAACAAAGATGTATTTTGGTCTACAAGACACACACCTTTAGTAGTCATTTAAATTCTGCACACAAAAGACTTGACAACTGGTTGCTTTCAACGTAGCCAAATAAAAAAGAATGGTGGCAAATGGAAGAATGTGATCCCTTATTGGATAATAA
Organism: Nyctereutes procyonoides; assembly: GCF_905146905.1. Taxonomy (NCBI): domain Eukaryota; kingdom Metazoa; phylum Chordata; class Mammalia; order Carnivora; family Canidae; genus Nyctereutes; species Nyctereutes procyonoides. The sequence goes on along the minus strand of NW_026575020.1, from coordinate 41,445,590 downwards.
TGCATTAAGGAAGAAATACATGCAACATTTGTTAATCTCTGTCTCCTTGTCTATAAAATGTGGATATAGTAGCTGTAAGGAGTAAAGGAGATAAAGCGGCGTGTGTCCAGAACATTATTACTCAATAATGTACTATGCACAGCACTCAATAATAACAGAATGCCTACTACTAAGGTATATAAACTTTATTATAATAAACTGTAGAGATCTCGCTATATTCAACCCCACACACCCAGCTGCAGTTTCTGGCTCTGCTTGGTAAAAGCACAGGGAGGCGATGCCCTCTAGGTTTTGCAGGAAGGGTTTACATTAAGTGGCCCCCAAGTCTTAGGCTGGCTGAGGCTGTGTGATGAGAGGCTGCCGACAGCCAATTAGAAATGACTCTTTTGGAAAAGGGGCTGCCCTAAGGTGCTCAGGTCAAGTGGAACAAAGAAGGGGAGGGGCTCCGTCTGTGCCAGAAAGTAACAAAGGGCAAAGGGGGCATTCTGGATCCAGGTGGGGTTACTGGGAAGACAGACACAAAGGCTGAGTAAAGCCAAACAGTAAAAAAAAAAAAAAAAAAAAAAAGAAAAGAAAAGAAAAGAAAAGGAAAAAGAATCTACTTTCAGTTCAGGAAAAATATGGCACGTCGACACGTGTGTATGAGTGGCTGAAAAAAATAAAGAAATGGAGCAGTAAGGTTACATGGTAAGAAAATATTGAAAGTAATAAAAACTCTAAGATGATAGCTATTTAAAAAAATGTATGTGGTAGTTTTGGGAAGTGTTTTGGTTTAAGCTTATAAGGAAATGCTGTCTTCTAAGTTTTGTTTTTACCATTAACTAGTTGATTTTTTCCAACCTTTCTGTACCTGTTTCTTTATTTTTACAACGGGGAGACCGCCACCTGCTTGGTGAACTTCAAAGCTACGGGGAGAATGAATTAAAGGAGATGAAAGATGAGGGAGCTTGAAAACGGTTATGGTCCTGCACAGACTGAACCTTAGATCCATATCTTCTGCAAAATGGAAAGAGCACCATCTAAAAAAAGAGCTTCCCTTCACTGTGTTGAGTTCCTACTACTGGCAGGCACTTTTCCAGACCCTTGACTTTCCATACCACACTTCATTTCCACAGCAACCACAAGGTAAACAAGATTATCGCTCTTTTATAGGTGAGGAAACGAGGCTCAAAGAGGGCAACTCACCCAAAGCCACACAACTAGAAAGTGGCGAGACCAAGAGCTATGTGATTTCTGGCATTTATACCAATATCAACCCCAAACAGCAGCATACATGAAGGTATTCTGAGTTGAGAAGGTGTTCAACAGACATCAGGTATGATCTCCCCCTCTGGTACACTGACACTATACTGCCACCCCTTATGGTCTCTTTGCACTTACTTTTCTTCTCCTCTCTAAAGACTGCCAATTCCTTGGCATTTGGGTTCTCTGCCCCAGAGCCCTGAATATATAGTACATACTCTCCGATAAGTCTTTGTAAATGGAGTTGAACATTTGGAAGACAAATGTGTCCAATACACAAATGTGCATCAAAAAATAGTGCTGCACGTTATTTTTTTTGCAGTTAGAAGATCCCGAAGTGCAAAACACTTCTCACAAGGTCCCGTGGCTTGCCCCACCAAATTATTAACTTCTTCACTGTTGCCTGTAGCTGGGGAAGGGCAACTGCTCCCTCCCAGAGACAGCAGAGAGGGAGGAGCCCTAGGCAAGAAAGAAACAGGGCCAACTCACATCCTCTACTGTATCTACCAGCAGAGATCTCGCACATAGTAGAGATCCCGTGATTAAAGAAAACTGTGGTCTCAGGAGGAACTGAGAGACTGTTCAGCAAAGGGTTTGGGAAAACAGGCACTCTCATACCCTTCTGGAGGGAATACAGATTGGTAATTTATATCAAACCCTAAAAGAAGTGTATGCTCTTTGGCCGATTAATTGCATTCCTAGAAATTTATCCTAATCAAATAATTAAGAATTTCTGCAATGTTTTACCTACGAGAATACTTGCCTAGAAAAAAACCTAGACCTAACAAGTATTCAAGAAAGGGACTTGTAAATGTATATATGCCCATCAGACAAAATTTTCTGTGGCCACTTAAAACAATGACATGCAGAAGAAACATTTAGTGGTCTGAGAGATGCTCGGAATATAGTAAGTGAAAATGCAGGTTATAAGACGAGATCAATTTTTTTTTTTGCTTGCCTGATTTGTTGAATTGTCTCCAATAAACATGTTTTTTGTTTGTAAACAGAAAAAGAAAAAAAAAGACTGTCGGAATGTCATTTTGAAAATGCAAAACCAAGAAGTTGACAGGAGGGAGGCACTAGCCAGGACTACAGATCAGAGGCCACCAGAGGGTCACAGACGTTTTACCAGGAGCCCTGGGGCCCAACCAGTTCCCATCTCTTGGTAAAGCAAAGGAGTCGGAAAATAGTTCGGTTCCTGTCACCTTCCCTAAGAGTTTGCTGGAATCAAAAATCATGACTGGGGTCTAACCTCCACCTGTCTGCGGAAGAGACAGGACAGTGTACAGTAAGGCACTGGACAGAGTACCTCTGGGAATTCAGGAGGCAGAAACCTAGGGAAGGAAGGAGGCTGACCCAGAAGGAGCCTAGGATATGACTTCATGAGGCAGAGGTGCAGGTGGAGTTTTCTAGGCCTGGGTGTATGTAGAAAGCACAACCTGGTTAAGAAAGGCATGTGGCTCAGCAGCTGGGGCATTCTAAGACTCCCTCTGGCTGAGGTAGAGGAAGATCTGAAAGGCTTTAATCAAGAGAATGATTCAGTCAGTACTGTGTTCTAGAAAAATTGCTCTGGTGGCTGTGTGGATGACCAAAAGGGAAGTGATCCCATGCCAGCCACGCTCTCAGGGTATGTACAAGTGGGTATCTGGACAGATTGGCTGCTCTGGATGTGGGATATGAGGAAAGAACAGGATTGAAAGTCCCATTGAGTGAGTGGCTACTAGGTGTTGCCATTGAAAGCCATTATCTCTTCTAATCCTTACAACAATCTGGCAAAAGTCGATCCTTCCGCTCATTATAAATGAAAAAAAAACAAAAAACCCAGGTTCAGAGAGGTCTAGTAAGTTACTCAAGGTCACACAGTTAATATCCTATGCAACCAGCACTAAATCTACCTCAGACACCCGAATACCACACCACAGTGTCAGGCGTTCAAAGGCCCCTGTGGGTATGAGGCAGGGCCCTTCACATCTCTGACTCAGGTTCCTGGTCTCGCTGGTCTCCATTTTCAAATTTGTGCAGGGCCCTTCTTTTGCAGTCTACTTCACACCACAGCAAATGCAAATTCAAATATGAATATTGATATCAAAACAATATCCAAAGTTGGAATTTCTGTGATTGAGGCTGCAGTGTATTTTAATGTGTTGGAGACAGGGAGCTGACAGTTGTGTGATAAGGTGTGAAAATGTCTGTTCTACGGGAGTCTACCTATGTCTCCCTGTCCCACACACGCTTACTCTCTTTAATATGCTAGGAAATGTTGGGCCAGAGACTCGAGGCTTTGCTGACCTGACTGTGAACTTGCTCCTCTTTGTCACAAACTCTATGTCGACAAGCTTGATTTATCTTTCCAAGATCAAAGATCTAGAAACTTTAAAAAGGGGGCTGTGAAATGGGCCCATTTGATTCAACCATTCTGATACTGAAGAAAAAAAAGAATTTTCCAAGGGTTTCCCAATGGACAAGAAAAAATATGACATCCTTATGTGAGCATTTTAATGTTCCTTGCAGGCGAGAAGGAGCATGTGTGAGGCCACCGTCTTTCAAACAGGGCACTCTGATGCCAGCCTTGCATGGTGCCACTAGAGAATGCAGTGTGTTGACAGCCATGAGCCCAGCCACACAGCATTCTCCTACACACCAGGTCCGGCAGGGAGATGCTCTAGAGGAAAGCACTACGTCCTCGTCCTCCCTTTAGAAAGTGGTGGCTGGGGAGCATCTTGGCCATTTCTTCTTCCTAATTTTGAGCAAGTCAGGCTTCAAAGGAGGCTGAACTAAGGAAGAACTTGACCACCTTGCCACACTCATCCAGAGAAATATGTTATCCATCCTTCTTTTTTTTTGTTGTGGGGCTGAAGCAGAGCAGGTATGGAATAAAGCCACACTATAGTATCTATTAACAATTATTTGCCAATGGTCACATGGATACCCTGGAAGCTCCCCTTTCAGATGCTTTGAAAATCTGCTGCACAAATGAACAAGGGATGGAAAAGGGGCCCTGCTCAGTCATATTAGAGCTGGACCCTCCACACACCATGGTGACCTCTCTGCAGGTCGGGCCCACATTTTCTATTTGCAATTCAAACCCAAGGCGAGAGCGCAGAGGGCAAGATTGGGTTCTTGATTATATCTGCGAGGTCACCATCACTATGCAGAGTTAGAGGAGGCCAGGTGGCAACCCAGTACATTTGAAAATTGGATCTTTGTTGGGAACTGCCTCAATTTCATAGCAGAAACCAAACTTGAGATGTCTGTATTAGACACATCTGGGGAGCCACACAGATATGTTGCCATGTGAAGGGGAGGGGGGCAGCGGAGGGGAGGGGAACAAAAAAGCCAAGGAAATATTTTCTACTGCAGTGAGAGAGGTCAGATGGAGCCAAATCCTAAATTAGCTCAAGAAAGGGAGCAGGAGAGCACCGCTGAAGACCAAGTCCTGTCTGCACTGAACAATGCTGGAGTTTCAATTACAAAATAGCTCTTCCAAGAACAACTGCAAAATATCAAGTCTGTAGAAATCTGTACGACCGAAGGGGGGAAAAGTGAAAATTGAAAAAGGTGCACTAATAGATCTGTCAACAGTCCAATGGTGACAAGCCACATTTCTATAAAATGCCTTCACCATTTGTGTCACCTGAAATGTACTGACACTTTCTATAGAACATTATCTCCTGAAGCTATTCTTGAAAAGACTGGCAGGGGGAAGAGGAGCAGGGGAGGGAAAAATCTGCTTTAGATACTATCAAGGAAAGGAAGGGGAGGTGGCGTGGAAGGAGAGTGATCTAGATTGTTTAAGTGAACCTTTGAACAACATCAAAAAACTGGAGCTTAACTGGTTATTTGCAGAAATGTTACGTATCATAAAAAGGGGATTTTCATAAGGCCCAATTCTTCCCCATACCAGGAGGGAGGGGATGGCCTACAGAGAGGAGATCGAACCAATGAGGAGCATCTGTCCTCCGCCTGAGGAGGGACCCCTTTCTTTACTTACTTCAAGGAATATTCTAACACCAGCTGAGCCTACGATCAGGTCATCAAGGAGGGAATATTTGGTGAGAGAACTACCCTCTCCCTGCCTCTCTCTATTTTATCCAATTCAGTTACATGTGACTGGGGTAAGAGATAAAAAAGTATGTATCAGACTTAACATCCAGGTAAAGAATTCCACCTGCCAGCCTCTGGCAGGGCACAACAGACCACAGTGAAGGTCCGCCTGGATTTACAGGACAGGATTTTTATGTTGAGACTTGAATCTCAGCTGTTAAAAATTCACTCTCAGCTGAAACTAGGAACTTAAATGCTTAGTCGGAACAAATTATTTTGCAATTAAAAGAAAGGAATCAATTCCTTTGACCATTTTAAGTTAATTAGAGGTCCTTTCCGACTTCATAAAATTAAAACTGCTTTCAATTTTTTAAAAAACTGCCGAGATAGACAAAGGCCTTGTTAGAGTTGCACATTTTGGGGGTGTGGAATAATGATATAAGTGCTCCCAAACATCTTTTGGAAAGCAAACACTTGTTTCAGGAGGGTAATATGAAACACTGTTGTGGTAAGAGCACAGACACTGGGAATGGATGAGTCTAAAACCCCATCCAGGCTCTGTAAGCTCCAACAGCATGACCTTGGGCAAATTCCTTTACCTCTGAACCACAGTCTATTTTTTTGTATATTTTTTTTTATTGGAGTTCGATTTGCCAACATAGAGCATAACACCCAGTGCTCATCCCGTCAAGTGCCTCCCTGAACCACAGTCTAGTCTCTTTACACATGAAATGGGAATACCACCCCCCAGGGTTGTTCTAAGGTTTAGACATAAGGAAGTGGTGATCGAAGTGTGGAACCCTGATAATGATGACATTCATCATAATATAAAAACACCCTCTGCTATGTTAACCTCCCTATACAAGGCTAGAGAATGAGGCAAGGGAGTCTTGGTCAGCAAGTAGCCTATAGGATTTCACACCATCTTACTGATGGTCCAAGAAGACAGGGCCCTCTCCCCGCTGCCCAAGAGTCTTACACAGGAACTGCTGGGCTCCTCTTGGTTAACCTGCCACTGTGAGGGGAGCCTGTGGTGTCCTCCTGAAACCCACCCTTTGTGCTTTGTGTCTGCGTGGTGGCCATGTGCATGCTGGAACCACGGAGGTCATTACCTTGGAGAGGCTTCTTGGTTTTGGTTACAAGCAGCCCCAGGGCAGAGGTCAGCTGTGGGAGGGAGAGGTGCCCTGATGGGGAGGCCGAGCCAGTTTCTAGAGAGCCTCGTGAACCCCAGGCCTGGTAGGGTGGGCAAGGGGCAGACTGACAGTGGTAACTCTGAACTTGCTTGCCTTTGTGGATTTAAGCCAGTCTTAATGTTATTTGAAGACAGTTTTTTATCTGTGAATATTTATAACAGTGTGAAAACTCCCGGACAGCTGGTAATGCATTTTGAAGTGTGCTAACAACACTGTATCAAACAGCCCTCTATTGATCACATCATACTTTTTTGTGGCCACGCGTTTCATACACGGTGCTTATACATTTTGAATAAGAACTTCAAGTACCTTTTGCTTCAAGCGGTTTTTCACCTCTTTTATTCCCATTTTTGCATGATCTTTTGCCTGCATGAAAAATTAATTTAAGTTAAGATTCTCTCTCTGTTTCCAGCAGGGACTATGCTTGATTTCAATCCGTTGCGAATCACCTTCTCTGATTACTAAAAAAGAGAAGGAAAAATGGGATCATCAAGTCGAAAACATAATGGCTATGAAAACAAATACAATGTTAAGAGCTTAAAAAAAAATCCCTTAAAGAGGCTATGGAGATTTTATTTTCTGCATTTTGATGGCACTGAGTACCCCCCTCCCCCCTTTCCGAAGGCCTTCTTCTGCTCTCTATAATTATTTATCTCAGCAGCCTGGTGACAGCCACCAGTAAGTGTAGATAGAGCAGCAGCTTTTGTGGCTGCAAGAATCTGAATATCTATTACATTGCACCAGGGCAGGGCCTCAGGACCAATTTTCTGCCTGGGCTGACTGGCTTGAGCAGACACATCGCTGGGCTTCCCTAGCGCCGTTTCTTAAATCTCACTTCGGCACACACCCTGGCTTTTATTTTCTGTCATTTTAGACCTGTATGGTTCTGCTGGCAGCCACCCTCCTGGTTAAAATAGCTACAATTTAAGCACAGAAAGGACTAACAAAATTAAAAATGGAAATAAAACAAAACCACTCCAGTTAAGTGGCTCATGTCAAATTAGCAAGCAAGAGAAACCATGAGAAAAAAAAATACTTGTAAGAGATGGAACATCGGATCGGGAGCTGACGTGTTCTCCTATTTTCTCTCTGCTGTAGGCATGAGTCTCACAAACAATGCACGTCCTATAGGGCAGTGGTGAGAGAGATGATGAAGGATTTGGGACAATTAGGGAGTGTGCCCCACCATGAGCACTCCTCAGTAACCAGCAAAGGAGCGGCTTTATTTTGACATGATAATGGGGATCCCCATAGGAAAGGGTTTACCATAACACCTGGTAGACCACACCTCCAGGTGTCAGGGACACAGGCAAGAGCAGCCAGCATTTTAGCCACCCCCGTCGACATCTTATTAAAAGCTAAAACCAGTGGCTTCCCATTTCTTGATTGCAGCAACTGTGAGCAGAAACGGTTTAAAATGAAAAGCATCTTTGACCTGGTCACAAAATAATCAACACTAAGTAACTCTAGGAGCCCTGGAAGCTTTAGGAAACAACACAGTGGCTCTTGAGTCATCTCCGCAGTATAGGTCAGGTATGTTGGAGAGTTTCATCCTGCTAAGGGACAGATGTGTTCGGGTCCCAAGACCAAGACCAGTACTCACAAACTTATAGACAGTCTTCATAGCCGGGTTCGCCTTCGTTTTTACAGTATTCAGAATTGCCCCGCTTCCTTTCTGTAATAAAAAACGTCAATTAGCAATTCGGGCTGAAGATAGAGTGGGCCAACACCAACAGAAGTCTCTTCTCCTTGAACAAGTTAAGCAACATTCCAAGAGTGTAATTTAATTAGAGAAACAGGCCTAGAGAGTAACCGGTCCTGGGCAATTAGTTATGGCCACGGCAGGATCGCTCTGGGTGGGTACTGGGAGAGTAGGATGAGGATGAGGATAGTGATAACTAGCTGCAGGGGGAACCAGTGTTTTGCTTGGCACCTGTCCGCTGGCTGGAAGAAAAGCTCTTCATGGGCTCTCTGAGGCAAAGTTTCCCCATAGTAATCTATGGCTTCTCAAGAAAATCTAGTTTATTTGGCTACCTTTGGTCATGTGCTTTTCTTTCCTCACTGTGGTTTTCTGTGTTGTTATTTTTAATCACTCTGGTAGGCTGCCTTCCTTAACATCGATATCTTGAGGGAAGGAAAGAATGAGAAGCCATCAACGGGAATCATGGCTTTCATACAAATCCAACATACCAGTTTCTTTGTTCAGTTTCTTTGGGAGAACAGGGGAGAAGAGGAGGAGGGATGGCTCGCCCAGTACACAAAGGATGCAATGAATGGATATGACGCGCACAGGCTCTAGGCATCTTGTAAGGGCTCATTGCAGAGACACCCTATGTTAGCCTTGGAGGGTACTCAGTCCCAGGGAGACTGGTCTTAGCCCTCACAGGCTTCCAGTCTGGGGGGTGCCCCAGTGCCAACAGTTGCAGCCAAAGCTCGTGACAGCTGTACTGGCTCTGTGTAGAGGCAGCTCCTGGTATGCAAGGTCAGGGGAGGGATTAGAGGATGAAACATTTGGCCTGGTCCATGGAGACTGTGGGGGACAGGAAGGACATTCTAGGGACATGTTAAAAAAGTGCAGTCACTGGAGGAACCGCAAGTGGGGCTAAGGCCAGATGGGGTCAGTGCATGAGGGGCCAGGATATGGAGTCTATACTCTAGACGATTTTTAATCAGATGCATCAATAATCAGATTTGTAGTGGTTTGGGAAGATAATTCTAACTGATTTGAACAAAGAGAGAGACAGGATCAAGTAGGTATATAAAAGAGTAAGATACAGTGAGATAATTATGGGGATTAACTCTTAGCACAATTTTTGGTAACAGCCCATATTAGGAATTTTGAGCTTTAATTAAAAACACTGCAGTCTGACCTAGAAAGCATTTTATGTTGTAGGACAGTATGAAATTTTTACCCGCTCATTTATTCCACACTGCTTTCCAAAATTACTCAGTATCCTATTTCAATGGTCCTTTGGAGTATTAAAACTCCTTTTACCAATCAATCAACAAGTCCTTATTGCTTGTCTATGATCTGCCAAGTGCAGTGTTTGGCCATACAAGAAGAACAAAAGAGTTCTTTCATTGAGGAATTGCTTATTCTCGGCCAACTGCAGCCACTTCCAAGGGACCTGCCTTGGCAGTGGTATGCTCAGCCCACAAGCAGGAGAGAACACTTAACATATTATGTTGGAGTTGCCCATTTACATGCACCTTCCCAAGAAGACAGGGAGCTCCCCCAGGGCAGGGACTGTGTCCTCCTGCTCCCTGTTACACAGGAGGCCAGTACACAAGACGCCTTCAGTACATGCACACTGACAAACCCATGCACAGGCAAGAATTTGAATTCTTTGGTGGCTTCTGAAGACCTTAGCACCTAGCTTCCAATACAAGAAACTGTTCATAACAATAGTGAGGCAGTGAAAACCTCAGTGATAAGTCCTCCATCGTCCCAGGAGCCTTTGCTGTGAAAAACACTGCAGAGCAGCATTTTTTATTTTCTTATGAAAACTTTCCAATCACACTGGTCTCCCCAGAAATGCTCTAGGATAACAGCATCCACTCAACACGCCTTGGCCAGCTTCCTGAGATGAGGAAGCTTCTCCTGGCTCTCTTTGCCCTCACTGAGGGATGCCTTAGATGGTCTCATCATGCAAGCCTCCACTTGGCACCAGATGGCCTGGCTTTACAAGCAGAAGCATCTTCTGTTGAAAGAATGGAGGGCCCCGGACTGAAAGACCACCTTGCAGGTGGCAGGGGAAGTGGAGGGCTGCCAGGAGGCTCAGGAGGGGTCTGGGGGGCTCTGCGGGGGTGCACACTTACCCGGACTGTGGAGAGCCACTGATGGTAGAGTTTATCGCTGCCTGGGAAAAGAGGAGTTAGAGAAGTGGTTAAAGTTATGCGCCCTTAGGAGTTCCTTGAACTGCTTACAGCAAGCAGGATTTGAAGAGTTCAGTCTGGAGAAGGACATGGAAGCTCCCATGCTCTACTCCCCACAGGAGGCAGCAGTGAGATGCTGCCACAAGTTTTCTTTCTCAGAAATCCAATCCTATTAGTGCCCTGAATACTAGCCCCAATTCTCCTTCCTCATTGCCAACTGGGTAGAGGTCAGGTGGGACCCCTTAGCACTCCTGATTCTCTTCTCCAGTCTTCTTGTCCTGGTCCCATCACCCCCTCGGCCTTTCCACCCTGTACTTCCATCCCCTCACCCTCCATTCCCTCAAAAAGGCTGCTTCCCTTGCTGGCCACCATTCTCTACTCTCTCTGCTGAGGAGAGTCAACCAATGGCCCAGACGTCATTTCCTCTTTGTCCCCCACCCCCCACCTTCCTCTGAACAGCCTTCAAAAACAGGTAACTCCTGTTAGAAGAAGTCCACTTTCTCTGAACTTCTGTGAGCCACCCCAAGTCAGGAACCACAGGGCTGTGTGTCCCCCCAACTGCTGGACACACTCAGCCCCAGCACACTTGAGCAGCGACAGGGAAAGAAAAAGGAGGAGTTGTTGGGGGAGCTTGCTCATTTTGTCTGGAGGGATAAGGAGGTCCTATCATTGGACAACTTTTCTAAAAGCTCTGAATGACTTGACTTAGTTTAACAACACTTTATAAAGCCTGTCTTCTCCTCAGAACTCATATTCAACTCTGAGAGCGTTGCCTCCTTTGTGAAGCTCTCACATTACAGAGTGAGGATTAGTGGAGTCCTATTCTAACTGCATAAAAGCCTATTTCTGCTCCTTTTCCTGCACTGGTTCAATCTGTATTTGTCTTTAGTTATGCAGTTATTTCTCCTACCAGTAAAAGCTCCTTGAGGGCAAAACTCGGTCCTCTGTTTCTTACTCTATAGGGCCCTGGACATGGCAGGAGTCCCAGAGATGCCTATCACTGACCCGCTGTCACTGGCTGTGGACTGGTTGTATTGGTTGTTTGCGCTCTCCATGCAGGCACAGGCTGGTCAGGCCTAGGAACGAGGTTTTATGCCTGACTATGAATTTATGGGCCACCAGCTGGATTACATAAGCTTAATCCAGACCAGGCACGTGCCCACCAGCGAGGGAGCCAACAGCATGATTATTATTATTTTGCATTTGGTTTTGACTTCACTGCCACAGACTAAGGCTTTGGGACTCGGAAAGAAAGCCACATTGGGATTCGGGAAGCAGGGCCCACCACGAACACTTCTCTGGGCCTCCTTGGCCTCCTCTGAATAATGACAGGATGATCCCTCCAGGCCTAATGGTCTATGGAGACTGGGCCCTCTGTGATGATTTTTCACCTTTTAAAGAAAAACACTTATTTAGTCATAATCCTGTGCCAGCATCTGTCCTGATGGCTGCACAAGCCTTTTCCTCTCTGAGCCAATCTCCACAGGACTCCTGTGAGGTGGGCACTGTTCTCCTCAGGGCAGATAGGGACCCTTCAGCTGGAGAGGTGACCTGGCAGGACCAAGTTCTCATTGCTTTCCTGCAGGCAGGGTCCTGGTGTGAAGCCAGCTCTCCTAACTCAATGCCTCGATTGCTTTGTGCTGCAGCATGCTGGCCACTACGTTTCCCTAGACTTTGGCCAACCAGGGGAAGCGACTGACCCCAGGACAGAGGATCTCAGAGAGGCCAAGGCGCACCTGTCTCATCAGAAAAGGAAGAGGCATTTCTCAAACATTTCAAGGCTGAGAGTGAAATCTGTCTCTCTCCAACCCCCACTGAAGGAAAAAAGCAGCCACTGCCACTCCCTGCCATGCACATGCCAGTCCCATGTGACAACCTAGGGCACAGAATGGAAAATGAACTGCTTCTCACCAGCATACTCGCCCATGCTGATCTCCTCTTCGAAAACGTCACTGAAACCTTCACCAGAATTGAGAAGGTCCAGTCTACCATCTATAAACTACAAAAAGAAAGAACAAAAGCATAACAGCTTATGCAAAGAAACGGGGAAAACCATTCAGCTGGGTACCTTAATGTAGGACTGAAGAACTACCACGTCTCCCAAGACAGGAAACGGCCTGGGGTAACTGTTTTTTTGTTTTGTTTTGTTTTGTTTTAAAAATAAGTTTTTAAAACACTGGCTGCACATTTATGATAACTTGGAGATCTGAACGGTGTAACTGTGAAGGGTCTGTCTGGTCGCTGACCACCCTCTGCGCTCATCCCCCTCCCCAGACTCCAAGCCCCTTCGGTTGAGCCCGGCTCCCAGCAGGCCTGCAGGCTCAGGACTCATAGTAAGATGGCTGCAAAAATCCCCGTCGGGGGTCCAGCCACAGGCCACCCTCGGGCAGGCAGGGTACCTGTTTGAAGAGCTGCAGCTGGGTGGCATTCTGCAGGAACTGCCTCATGGCTCCGGAGCGATAGTGGGATACGAAGGCTTCTTCACAGAAGGTGATTGGCTCCTCCTGGGAAATGGAGATGGGACAGGAGGTTTGGAGGAGCGGGGTGAGGGCTCTTAGGCTCTTAGATGCTCTTAGGCTCAGTTAGATGGTGCTTCTCCATCTAGTTTATTTAATCCTCTTTTACCTGGTAAGGTGGCTACTATCATCATAGACATTCTGTTCTGTGAAAGAGGAGGCAGTTTCAGAGGGGGAAAAGTCATCCTCCAAAGTCCCAGAGTTGGTAAGAGGCTGAGATTCTGAACCCCACTCCTGGCCCCTTCCATAGGAGACAGCCATATCCCAACACCAAGCTCGTGGGATGTGCCCTCCAATGTGATAACTTCCAGACTTCTTTTCACCTTGAAAAGAATCCTTTCTTCAAGTAGCACCTTATGCAGAAGGAGCCCTGCTAGGTAAAAGCACCCGGCTGCTCCTCGGGAAGTCGGGGGCAGGGGTGGTGGCTGGCAGTCTCCTCCCTAACCCCAGCACCTTCCTGGTCCCTGAGGCACTCGCCATGGAACACAATTTGAACGGTGTTCTTGGCCAATAGCAAATTATAATTTTAAAATAATTATTTATATTAAAAATCAGGGCTGATCAAAAATAAGATTTACCATCCAGTCAACTATGTGCTTTCGCCGTCTGATGAGGAGGCATGCTTTTACCAAACTACGTTTTATGAGTGAAGAAAACAACAGCCTAAGCTGAAGACACATCCCATCCTTGTAGTCAACACCTCGATACTTTTTTGAAGGGATTTGGAGCGCTCATCTCCTCAGACAAGCCTTTAATTTCAGTGGTGTCTCCTCAATCCTTAAAGATCAGGTTTTTACACCTTGAAGTGAATTAAAGGTACCCCTCCCTTTACAGACTTGGTGGTAAACACAGAGATGTTTGAAGCTGTACTTTTATCCTCTTTTAACGAGTTACGTGAGCATTAAATTCAATGTCTGGCTACTGTGAATTCCAAGGGTTCTTCCTGCTTAAATCTGGCCAGTATTAGCTCAGCAATGGGGCAGACATTTCACAAAAGGTGTACCCCAAAATTAGGGGGTAGTGCTTATTTTTATACAGTTAAGCCCCACCTAATTTTACAAGGATCTGAAGCAGCCTACATGAATATCTAAAACAGAGAGAGAGAAAAAAAAAACAGAGTTGAAGAATACATAAATATATAAACTGTGTTTACTTGGGAAAAGAGAACCTGGATATGCAGGTCCTATATGGTCTCTAAAACAAAGTTACAAAATTAGCTCTGAGCTTCCTGGCTGTGAAAGCAAGAAGGGAAACATGCAAACTTCACATTGTCTGTGAGGACAAAAAAGCATATTGGTTCCTTAGGAAAAGAACTTTTCAGGACATTGACACTTTTTGGCATGGATTTATACCTTTCTTGCTGAACAGCTGGGAGATGGGCTAGTAATAACAAACTAAAGCCCACCTAGCATCACATCCCTGTGGCCTGCAAGTTCTGCTTCCATCCTAGGAACCACAACAGGGCAATTATGTCCCTCTTCAGGCCATCTCATCCATGACCTATGATAAAATTATAGCTAGTATGTCCTTTGCTCCAAAACCATATGTCTCAATCCCCACCTGGATGGTCCATTAACACTTCAAACTCAAAATGGCCCAAACGTCCAATTATTAGCCCACCTGGACTGTATCTCACATCTGTTTTTTTCTTAAGTTGGTATTATCCATAGCTCCCCATAGACCTCTCACACTGCCCAAGTCCTTTCTGTTTTGCCAGTGAAAGGAATCAAGTTGGTCCCTGCTCTCCATCCCACTACCTGACACATGCCGGCCTGCCATAGCAGAGATTTAATTCTATGTCCCTTCTGGTTGCCTCCCTCTAACTACCTCAATTCTTTGAGATTTCTAAAATGCACACTGGATCACACTACTGTCTTATCTAGGTACTTTGACTGCAGAGGCATTTTGCTGGGTGATTATTTGATTAATGTTCACTTCTTCCACTAGACTATAAGCTTCGTGTGGGCAGGAATGGCACCTCTTTCACTCAACATTGTATACCAAGCAGTGTGTATGCCACATACACGGGTCTTGGGTAGGAGAGGACAGGAAAAGTCCTAGTTCCTAGGCTGGGCACATAAACCCTTCCTAAGCTGGCCCAGCTTTCTTTTCCAGAGTCCTTTTGTGTCTCCTTTCCTCTGCTCCCCATGCATCTCCTGATCACACGCCATGTCCTTTCCCACTTACTTCCTCACTTCTTCCAGTTGTTTCTTTTCTTTTTTTTTAAGATTTTATTTATTTATTCATGAGACAGAGAGAGAGAGAGAGAGAGAGAGAGGCAGAGGAAGAAGCAGGCCCCATGCTGGGAGCCCAGCGTGGGACTCGATCCTGGACCCCAGGATCATGCCCTGAGCCGAAGGCAGATGCTCAACCATTGACCCACCCAGGCATCCCCTTCCAGTTCTGTTTCTTGTACTTAGATTATCCTCTTTTTTTTTTTTTTTAAGATTTTGTGTGTGTGTGTGTGTGTGTGTGTGTGAGAGAGAGAGAGAGAGAGAGAGAGCAAGCACAAGCAGGAGGGAGGGGCAGAGAGAGAGGGAGAGAGAATCTCAGGCGGACTCCTGGCTGAGTGTAGAGCCTGATGCGGGGCTCGATCTCAGGACCCTGAGATCATGACCTGAGCTGGAGGCAGATGCTTAGCCAACTAAGCCACCCAGGTGCCCCTAGACTATCCTTTTACACGCAGGCCTCCGTGTGGTAGTCACTCACTCTTGCTCAGTGCTCCCACTCTGCCTGGCATACTCCTTCCTGGGTGCTGAGTAATCCTCATTGGTATCCCCTGTGACCAGGAGCTCAAGAGGGCAGAGGCCCTGCCGGACTCCTCACTGCATTTCCCAGGAAAAGTGCAGAGCCCCTCCCGCAGTTAGAAGCTCAGGGATGTTGGCTATAGAACCACAGGATGAGCCTGACCCCCGTTCCTGCCACAGGAGCCCTGTGGTCTCGGTGTGGCTAAGACACCACTTGACCTGACAGTAAAGAAGTCTCAGAACATGATGCCAGGTGAGTGACACCTGTATCCAGAGAGTTTAGAGCTCCTTGGAGGAAATGCTCATTGGAGTTGTTAGCATTTACTCTTAGAGCCATGGCCCAGCATTGCCAGGAAGTAGTCTGCTGAGGGACCAATAAATTCGAGAGAGTTTGCAACTAGATTTGTACGTAAGGTTAGCCCGAGGCAGGATTTAGCTGACGGAGAGCAGAAAGAATCTCAGCTTTGGGGAGACATGAACATTTTGGGCCTGTTGTCTACTTACTGGAGGTGACATCCCCCCTGGATCAGATGTCTGTGCCATAAAAACGGACAAAGGACACGGGTGCGGATGGAAAAGATTCAGGGAAAAAGTGACAATGGGGGCTTTTTCTGCAAAAAGCTTAAAGAACAAAATCAGCGGTGTCAGTTAGACATGGGAACAAGTACAGCATAGTGCTACTGGAGTGGGGTGGGTGGCAAAACATCCACAGGAGCCAGGAAAGGAAAAGACTAATCCTCCCAGGGCAGGGGGTCAGAAATCTGGAGAGGAAGTGGGCACATTTCAGTGGAGCCTAAATGGGGAATAGGAATCAGGTAAACAAATCCCATCCCTTCGGGGCAACTGTTTTTTTTTTTTTTTACTTATGATAGTCACAGAGAGAGAGAGAGAGAGAGAGAGAGAGAGAGAGAGAGGCAGAGACACAGGCGGAGGGAGAAGCAGGCTCCATGCACCGGGAGCCCGATGTGGGATTCGATCCCGGGTCTCCAGGATCGTGCCCTGGGCCAAAGGCAGGCGCCAAACCGCTGCGCCACCCAGGGATCCCTGGGGCAACTGTTTTATCCTAATCTTGGTGAAAAACAGGGACATTGTCGCCCATTGTCATATATCTTTAAAGGTCTGACTGGCTACAGGCACAGAGGGCTCATTCCCCTGGAGCTTTCTAAGGAAATGACAAAAAACCATAGTTCGCCTCATCTTTACGGACTAATAGGTAGGGTCACTTTCCCAAGGTCACAAGACCCTAAGGGCAGAGTTAATATTGTGTATGCCATGGCCTTCCCAGCCCACCCATCATGCATGCGGTCCATTCGCAGTTCAAGTCTTCTCCTGAGGCCTCAGTTCTGTTTGTCCACGAACACCTGCATGAGACCAGGTGAGTTCTTGCAGGTTGGAACCCTTCAGGTTCTCCCGGTGGATAGATACTGAAAGGACCAGCCCCTCAGAGACATACACTCCTGGGAGTAAACAAGCCACTGTGAAGGCTCTGTCTGCCACAGGCCCACATCAAAGATGCTGAACCATGTGCCCCAGCTATTCTGTTCTCCCTCCTTTGGTTGAAATGACGAACCCACTCCACTCTCTGCAGTGCAAGGTGTCTTGTTAAACCCTCCTTTGTAAGAATTGCTGATTTAGTTCTCCTGTTACACTGATTAAATCTTTTGTCTTTTTAGGCGACACTCAGCGACAGGACTACTGGCTGACAGCTACATGAATGCAGGCAAGTCAGGCCGTGAGCGTTCAAGCTTAGATCACATTAGTAGAGTTTTCCATCTATGACCCGGAGGACAGTTAAACACAGCTGCTTAACCCTATCAAGGATTTTGTTACAAACAGACAAGTTTTACTCTCAGACTATCTTCTGACATATGGAATCAGTTGAAAATTCCATTACTAATGAATCCATCTTTGTTACAGGTGAAGTTGGTGATTCCAAATGTTTTTGATACTTTCAGAAATAAATGGCTTTTATCCATAGTACTGTGGGTACTGGCATAAAAATAAAATCTCCTCTCAGAGTCTTCTGAAGGGATGACTTTCCTTGTTCTGCTGATCCATACTTAAAGTACTAAATTCTTATTTTCCTTCACAAATTTATAAAAATTTTATGTGCACATTTACTCTTTGATTCTAAGGTGGAAAGAGGGGTTCATTCTTTATGGCCCTTGCTTAAAAATTTTAAAAACAATGATTTTGGAAGATTCATCCATTCAAACATTTTAAAAACACCTTTGATGTGTCAGATTCTGTGTTAGAGGAATACAAAAATGAATAAAATACAGTTCCTATAAGTAATACTAATAATCATTTGAGGGTGGAGAGTGGACCAAGATATAGATGACACAAGAATGGCAGGATGTTATGTTTACAGCAGCATTCCTCACAGTCACCAAAAGTCAGAAGCAACCCAAGTGTCTACAGATGAATGGATGAACAAAATATACATACAATGATATATAATTCAGCCTTAAAAGGGAAAGAATTTTTGGCACATGCTACAACATGGATGAACCGTGAAGACATCATGTTGAGTGTTAAGCCAGTAACAAAAAGACAACCACATGTATGATTCCACTTATATCTAGAGTAGTCAACTTCTTAGGGACAGGACGTAGAATGGTGATTGCCAGGGGCTGGATGGGGAGGGATGTGGAGTTGTTGAATGGGCACATTAGTTTTCATTTTGACAGAGAAAAAAAGTTGTAGACATGGGTGGTGGTGATGGTTGTACAACAACGTGAATGTACTTAATGCCACTATATTGTACACTTTAAAATGGTTATAAGGGTAAATTTGATGTTATGCATATTTTACTATAATTATAAAAATTTTTTAATCTAAAAAATGACAGAATATTTATAATTGTGGAAGCTGGGCAATGGGTATGTGGGAGTTCATTTCCTTTGTATAAATTTGAAATTTTCCATAATAAGAAGTCCAAAAGAAATGCTCCTATTATCAAGGAATCCCTCTTCAGGGAACAGATAACCATAATACAGTGTGAAAACTGGCACACCAGAGGGTTGGTTATTTTTTTTTTATTTTTTTATTTTTTATTTTTTTTGGCTAAAGACACCTTTGAGAAAACCTTAAAATTAAGAAAAAAATTGATTAAAATTGATTGTGTTAAGGTAACACAATAAGATGGAGAGAGAACATGTCTTGGGAGTCAGAAAGACCTGAATTTGAACCGTGACCCTAGCTATGTAATCTCAGATGACTTGTCATTCCTCACCTATGACACTTACCCAAGGCTGGTCCATCTCATAGCATTGCCTGGAAGATTATGGCAGAGCACAGCAAGTAGATTTTCCATAAATAATCATTTTCTTGCGGGGCAGAGATTGGGTTTTTCCAGGGCTGGCAACATAATTTGTGGGACACCGTGCAAAATGGATGCATGGGGAAAAAAGCTCTATTAAGTCTCTAAGCGCTATACTAAAATATAAAGCTTTCTTTCTTTCATGGTTTCTTTCTAGGCCCATTATGATGCTTTTTAAATTTACTATTTAATGCCATTCTATGTAAAGAAAAAAAATTTAAATTATTAGTATGAATCCTATTGCTCAACTTTATACTGTGCAATGCCAGTTTTAAATGCTAACATATGTGGAATTGTTTTTCGTAACTCACAAATGCATTTGTATTTTGTTCTTATCAGACAGTGGAAATGCTGCACAAAACTCAATTGTTTTTCCTTGAATTCTTTTTTTTTTTTAAGATTTTATTTATTTATTCATGAGAGAGAGAGAGAGAGAGGCAGAGACACAGGCAGAGGGAGAAGCAGGCTCCATGCAAGGAGCTGACGCGGGATTGATCCCTGGACTCCAGGGTCACACCCTGAGCTGAAGGCAGGCACTAAACCACTGAGCCACCGAGGGATCCCCTCAATTCTTGATATACACACATTCTACTAGCTCTCTCTGCCTTCTGCTTACTGATGAGAGAGGAAAAGGAACTAAAGTTGCTCCATCTTTTCCTCTCCATCATTTTCATGACAAGTAGTACTGGTGACTACGAGTAAGTAACATTAATGAGAAATGTGATCATTTGCATGATCGTCTGCGGTTCTTAGAACAGCTCTGCCTTCTGTGGGCACCAAAGCAAGTTCTAGTTCTAACACAAAGAGTGGCCCGTGGGGCTGTCAATGCCCCCCTTCCTCCACTGTGGACCTTAAAGCTCTACCTTGTAAGGGTTTGAGTCTTGCACCGTGGGTCCACTGCAACTCTGTGCATAGGGCATTGAGGAGTTCTTTGAGGCTGGGATGGGAAGACCCCAGGGAGGATGTTGGTAAAGATCTCTGCTCGTGCACACACTCCACTGTCCCATCAGACTATTTTTATAAAATACAAGTTCCAAGATGAAATTGAAGAATTTCAATATGGTAGCAGTGGAGCACTGAAGCAGGCACAGGCCCTTCTGAACACGGGACCCCGTGACTGCACAGGCCTCTCTCCTCTCCCTTTGCAGGATAGTCAGTAGGAGTTCTGGAGGTGGACTCTGTTTGCCATCTGACTTAGAGGCGGTAGCATAGCATAGCTTCAAGCAAGTTTGTTGGTCCATGTAAGTGGGGTTCCTAAATGGGAACCTCTCCCGAATGGGACCCTCAAGGCTATTTGTGACCTTCCATAGCTGAATGTTCTAGCTACGCTTGCCTGCCTACCTCATCTGGACACCCATCTCCTACTCTAGAGACTCTGGACTGTTCACCACTGCCAACCTCTCTCTGCATAGCTCCCCTCTGGCTTCCTTCTTCACATAACCTCCTCTGAGAACCTCACGTGATGCCTTCAGGTTAAGAGAAGCCCGCAGTTCCACCAGGATGTCTCCACACCAACACTACTTGTGCCCAGCCCAGAACCTCCAGGCCTCTGCAGGCCCCCTGGAGGGCAGGTTGTGGTCTACTTTCAGCATCGGCATGCAGTAGATGTCAGCTGGGCCACAGCAGGAAGAGGCAGATGGGGGAGTGCAACACAGACCTGGGTTCCAGTCCCATCTCTGACCCTGTGTGCAGATGCCAGCACCTGAGAGATCCTCTCTCTCCCACCTGCAGGGGGTTACACTGGGAAGGATGTGACAGTGTGGTCAGTAGTGCTCAATCCCCCATGCACTAGAATCACCAGGAGTGCTTTTCAAATCCCCAATGCCAGGGCCACAGTTTCTAAAACTCCCTAGGACTCCAATGTACCCAAGGCTGATAATAACTGGTGTAGGTACAAGAGACTAGCACAGCACCTAGTCCGATCAATATTCATTTTTTACATTTAAGAATGAAGTTAGAAAATCTAGCCCCATTCATTACCAGCAGGCCCAACCCAGTTGCACTTTGTTTAAATACCTCCAAATTCCTAATAAAATACCAAGTTACTGGCTATAGTGCAGCACAGCCAGGAACCCTGTTCTGAAGTCCGAAGGGGGCTTCAATAGCCCCTGCTGAGTAGCTAGTACTGCCCCACAGGCCACATGCGGATCTCATGCTGAGCCCCCTGCCTGGGGCCACGGCCCCACTTCCAGAGCTGGGTCCCAGATGCTGCTCCGCACAGGGTCAAGCTGTGATGGCTGCCAAGGAAGCAGGGTGAGTTTCCAGCCAACACAGGAAAGGCTTAGCATGGTGTCTGGCACAGAGAATGCAAAATCCTTACTGGAGGCAGAGGAGGGAGGGAGGGAGGGGGACAGCTGGATTAGATTACAATAATTTCAGGTTAGCCACAGCAGGCATTAGTCTAGGGAGAAGGGAGCCAATGTCAGCTGAGTGCTTGCTGTGGTCCAACCTGACCCTTCCCCTCACATGAATCCTCACCAGAGCGCAGATACATTCATTAATGGCTCCCATTTTACAGATGGGGAAAGAATGCCCAGGCAGGTGAAGTGTTTCTGCCTGGGGGGGTCTCAATAGGTCTCAGTGACACCCAGGTCCACACACACGCTCTCCCCTCACCAAAGCGGACCCAGGAAGGCAGGTGCCGCATGGCTTACAGTCAGATGGCTCAGGCTCGGCTGGGCTGAGTTGTGTTTTGGGGTGACAGGGCCGAGACAGCCTTCTGAACCATTTGCGCTGTAGCCCAGGCACACCAGGGGCAGCCTCCCAGCCTGGGCCCCTGTCACCGTAATAAGCCCTAAACAAAGAATCAATGTGTCATTGGGAAGCCAGCTCACTGTTCGGATGATTTAAGTCAGGGGGAATGTGGGTGCCCAACAAGAGCTACTCTGATGATTTGCAGGGGCTGCTGGGATGACAGTATCTGCCCATTCTGGCCAGCCGCTCCAGTATTGACAGAAGCCCCCACACACACTCGCTAGATTACAGTAAAGACATTCAAATCACAGGCGCGTCGGCCCACGCCTGGCTCCTCTGTGCCAGCAGCCCCTTCCTTCTGCATTAACCGAGACAAACAGAGAAAAGTCAGGAAATTCTGATTAGTGCAGGAACAGCAGATGAGCGGGGAGGCCTGTGGAAGCTGAGGAGACACAATGAAGTGGGTCTTCATGCATACTAGCTTAAGATTTTCTTTCCCTAAGAAATGCAGATGGGAATCGGCTCTACTAGGAAAGCAGGTGCAGTGATTAAAACCAGCTCCCACTTACTGAGCACGGCCCCGTGCTAGGTGGTTTTACATGCGCTATCTCACTTACTCTTCCTGGCTACCCTGTGAGGTAGGTGGTGTTATGATTTCCATTTTACAGATAAGGATACCGAGGCTCAGAAAGGCAAAGTCTGGTCCTGGGCTCATGTGACACGCGATGGTATGTGACTATCAGCTGCCTGGGGCCGCTCCAGTGGTACACAGAGATGGATTAGAAGGCCGTGATGAGGAGAGAGTTTGGAGCAACGAGTGTGTTCTGGTTCCACTACACGTTTACAGAAGCCATCTCATTAC
Organism: Nyctereutes procyonoides; assembly: GCF_905146905.1. NCBI lineage: Eukaryota > Metazoa > Chordata > Mammalia > Carnivora > Canidae > Nyctereutes > Nyctereutes procyonoides. The sequence continues at coordinate 41,423,094 of NW_026575020.1, read as the reverse complement.
TTGGAGCCTCCGTCTGCTTCCCAATATCCTGGAAATAAGATCTACCGCATGCTCCAACTGCCCAGTGCCATTATGTGGGCAGGTCCAAGCACCAGTGCATGGCTGGAAGGGAGAGAAAGCTGGGGACCATCCCCATGCTGCAGGAGGGCGACAGCTCCCCTCCCCAGTATGTGGAAACTGGACTGGCCATGCTGAGATCTCAATGTCAAACTCCTAATGGCTCAGCCTGCTTGGCCACACCAGAGTTTGCCTGCCACTGAGAGCCAGATTCTGGGTTTAATGCCATGATGGCTGCATCCCCAAGTCCCAAGAAAGGAGTCCTAAACCGATTCGAGAAGATTTCAGTTTCCTGAGAGTGAGGAGAAGACAGGTTCAGGGAGTGTGCTGCAAAAACAGTGGCTCAGAGGGTCTGGTGGGTCCCTGGGACAGGAGTCCATGAGCCCGAAAGTAACCAGCAGGAAAGCCACCATTAGCTGTAGTCCCAGGAATACAGGACTCATGGGTCAAAAGGCTAAAGGACACGGACATAAATCTGAAGCAAAAAAAAGGGGGGGGGGGAGGGGATGCCTGGGTGGCTCAGTGGTTGAGCGCCTGCCTTTGGCCCAGGGCGTGATCCTGGAGTCCCGGGATCGAGTCCCACATCGGGTTTCCTGCATGGAGCCTGCTTCTCTCTCCGCCTGTGTCTCTGCCTCTCTCTCTGTCTCTCATGAATAAATAAATAAAATCTTAAAAAAAAAATCTGAAGCAGCACAAATCAGCCTGTAGGAAGGAAAAATCCCAAACCTCTGACTGAATTCAGCACTGCCCACCAGTGCTTGGTGACCCGGCCCTCAGCCTGGTCCTCTGCAGCACTGTCCACACACTGAGTTACTGGCTCCTTTGCTGGATCACTCTCTTGTGATCACCCCTCTCCTGAATGTCCCTTGTTCAGGGCCCATCTCCGGTGCTTGGGGGAAAGGGGGGGTGGGCTGCGGCCACGAGGCCTCGGCAGCAAGCTTTGTCAGGAACTGATGACAGCGTTGCAAAGGGGAAAGAGCACAGGAAGACTCAAAACACCCAGTTTCAGCCTTGATTCCTTCTTGTATAAGCCTTGGTTTCTTCATCCGTAAAATGGGAAGGTGCTGCACTGGAAGATCTTCAGAGCACTTTCTAATACCAACATGTGTTGTTTCTAGACATAGAAAGGGCCTTTCTCTACGAGGTAACCCACAGCCCCTCACAGAGAAATGAGTCACAGAGCACAGCTCTCGGTACAGAGCTGGGAACAGAGAATGCAACTCGAGTGGGAATGACAGCTCTGCTACTCACAGCATCTGCAGTGTGGTGGATGGCCTGAACCCTGGAGACCCATTTCTTCATTCATAAAATGGGGGAGATGCTTCCTCACAGGGCTGTGTGGGATTGGCAGGTGATTCATAAAATGCTTAGCTCAAGGCTTGACCTCTAGAGGGGCTAAACACTTACTAGTCCTCTGCCCCAAATAAGGACAGTTCTCCGCCCAAGGCATGCTCTCGGTGATTTATTTCCAGCAAGCCTGTTTCAGAGCATGTGACATGCACTGCCTTCCCCGGACACATGTGGGGTCACTTAACTCAGAGCAAGGAGGAAAGGGGCCACCACCAAAGCTGCTTCTGCCATGGACAGGGCACAGCAGGCACTCGCTAACTGTGGTGGAGGGCAGATCTGCATAACAACCCTATTAGGGGAGGCTCTTTTTTTTTTTTAAGATTTTATTTATTTATTCATGAGAGAGACAGAGAGACAGAGAGGCACAGACACAGGCAGAGGGAGAAGCAGGCCCCGACGTGGGACTCGATCCCAGGTCTCCAGGATCTCGCCCTGGGCCGAAGGTGGCGCTAAACCGCTGAGCCACCCAGCTGCCCCAGGAGAGGCTCTTTTATCCTCGTCTTACAGAGAGAGGGAACGTGACTTGCCCAAGGCCACAGAGCTGGGAAGAAGCAGAGCTGTACTTGACGTCAATTCTGTCTGACCCAAAGCCCAGGCACGCTCTTCCCACAACACCTAAGGCACTCTAAGCATGCTCAGTTGCCCAAACACATTGTTTTTTTCCCTCTGGATTTCTTGGGATTTCAAGGTATAGATGATTTCCCACACAGAAGTGTTCTTTTCCACATACTGCAGTCCCAGTCAAAGGACTCCAGAGTGTCCAGGTAGGGGTTATGTACTGCCTGGGGACTCAGGCCCAGCGCAGCCCAGAGCTCCGTGAATGGGGAAACAAATGAGCTTCTGAGTCTCAGTTTTCTCATCTGTAAATTGAGGACCTCTTCATACTGAGAGGTCTGAAATGGTACAATATTTGTCAAGGTGCCAATACTGAGCAGCACACCGAGGGGCTCAATGGAGGCTAAAGTCTTAACAGCTCTTTCCGATGCCTTTTGAGAACTAGGTGTTACATTTTGTGTGGGACCTTCTATACCTTTCACTCAACAAAAACCTGTGACTGGGGTGCTAGGGGAGCAGTTGGGGTAGGTGGGGTCCAAGAAGGCCACAGTGGAGAAGAGGTGCTAAAAAAAAACCGAGGAGCAGGGCTCACTAGATGGAAGAGCAGGGGATGGCATGAGCAGAGGAGCAGGGCTCTGACAGAGCCCGGATGGCATTGCACGGTGAGGAGCTGCTGTCCCTCGCACTCGAGGGGCATGTCACAGGCGGGGTGAGTGAGATGCTGATGCTCTCCTTTGTTACTTAGGGGCACCTTCCCCAAGAGCCAGAGCTCTGAGGAGTGGTGGATGGTGGGCCCTGGTGCACACGCTGCTCAGCATATGCTGGAGCTTGTTCTGGAGCAACCTAACCGGCCCCAAACGGAGCCTCCCGTGCCCAAGGAGCAGACTTCATCCACAGGGACAATTACTGAAGGGGCTTCGTTTACTCAGAGCCTCAGCCCTGAATCCACCCCTACAGGCCACGCTGCTCCAACGGCTACCATGTCACTCCCCTTTCCCAGCTTCCACTGCCTGCAGATCTGAGCAGAGAGCAGAGTTGGAGAGAAGCCCTCCAAGGCGTGACCCGGTGTGTCTTGCCAACCACAACTCCTGGCCTCTCCTAACACCCTGCGTTCGCACAACACAAAGCTGATTACAGTTCTCCAGCCTGGTCCACAGGCCTTTGCCCATTGCCATACCTTCTGCCAGGAGGACCTCCCACCCCCGCTTCCTCAGGCTGCGGAAGTCCCCTCACCTTTCAAGAGTTACTTGGGGACAGCCACCCTGGAAGGCTCCCCCTCGCCTCCTTCCTGCCTTGGGTTGGGTTAGGTGTCCCTGCTCTGGTTGGAGCCCTCTGTGCTCACCTCCACCATGGCACCTGCTGCCATTTTTGTGCTGCCTGGCCTCCCTGGGGTCCCCTCGAAGGTGGTGGACTCCTCAAGGGTGTGGACACTTTTTATTTGTCTCTGCATCTCCAGTTTCTAGTGCAGGGCCTAGGCCTGCGCAGACACCCTGTGCTTGCTGAATGAATTATTCACTGCAGACGAGGCAATGGGAACATTTCTGAGAAAAAGGACAACGTGGTGGAGAGCAGGATGGACAGACCAAGGATGTGAAGATGAGGGTTAGCGGGAGGAAGGAAAGGAGAAGAGGGAACATGGTATGTGTGCAAGGAGGGGCCGAGGCGGGAGGCGGGAGGCCAGGAACGCTGTCTAATTAGACCACATGTGCAGAGCAGCATCTGGCTCAAAGCACAGCAGTTTACACTGCTCCTGGAGTTGTCGTGGAGACGACCACATGACCAGCCTGGAGCCGAGACTCAGGGGCAGCAATCCAGATGCACTCTTAACATATTCTGACAGAGAGCAGATGGGCAGCTATTTGCAGGGCCAAAAAATGCCAACTCCGCTCCCCTCCAGACCTGCGTGCCCTCACTGATCATTTTCATCTTGTAAAGTCATTCTTATCTGCCCTGGAACCACCAGTTTCTCCCACAGAGCAATCAGTGTCAGAGCTGCTATTTTTGTAGTTGTCCGACCATCACAACTTCCGGCCTGCTCCTATGGGTGAGGAAATGTCACCACCTTTAATGAAGGGGTCCTCAACGGTTGGACTCCACTGTTGCAGGCTCCCTGCAACGCCCCCAATCGCCTTCTCAATGAAAAGTACCTAAATTCCTCACTCTCTGGGCCCTATCAAACAGATAGAGGCTTGGGAGCAATGCTGCATATGTGGGGGGAAAATACAGGCTCTGAGGCTGAGCACCTGGCGGCCAGGTACTCACCTTGAGCATGTACTTGGTCCCTCTGAGCTCAGTTTACTTGTCTGTAAGATGGGCTTTGTAATACCTACTTTCACAAGATTTTTATAAGGATTAAATTAATTATGAAAGATCCCTGAAAATGATAAAACCACATACATTTTTAAAGTGGCATAAAAGTTCTTTAGAAACCTCAAAAATTGGGATGTCCGGGTGGCTCAGTGGTTGAGCATCTGCCTTCAGCCCAGGGCGTGATCCCGGGGTCCCAGGATGGAGTCCCACGTCAGGCTCCCTGCAGGGAGCCTGCTTCTCCCTCTGCCTGGGTCTCTGCCTCTCTCTGTGTCTCTCATGAATAAATAAAAAAATCTTAAAAAAAAAGAAACCTTAAAAATTTTAAGTAAAAAGACTTAACAGGACAGTAGGAAGATGACAGAATCTTAGGCTGTGTATGAAACTATACTTTTTTACCCCCATGTATGGCAAGTATGTCTCTTTAAAGCCTTTGGTAAGATGGGAAACCATCTAGTGTTGGAGAATCAAGCTGGGTTTGAACTCTGGCTCTGACACTTACTTAATTAGCAATGTGATCTTTAGCATGTGACTTAAAACTCTCTAGAGCCTCAGTTTGTTCATCTATAAAATGGGAATAATCATTCTCCTCTCCTGTGAATAATTCCACGTGTGAGAATTAACTGAGACAATATATGCAAACTGCTTAGCACATAGTGGGTGCTCAATAAACATCGTTCCACTTCCCTTCTCCCTAGTGGTTTAACAGATTTGGGGGATGCCTGGGTGGCTCAGCAGCTGTACATCTGCCTTCGGCTTAGGTTGTGATCTCGGGGTCCTGGGATCGAGTCCCACATCGGGCTCCCTGCATGGAGCCTGCTTCTCCCTCTGCCTGTGTCTCTGCCCCTCTCTGTGTCTCTGATGAATTAAATAAATAACATCTTAAAACAACAACAAAAACAGATTTAGGTAAGACAGGTTGAGAAATTATAGAACAGCATGAGTTCAGTCAGAGCATCTTGGGATCCCACCTACTGGCTGTGTGGCCTTGGGGAAGCACTCATCTTTTCTGAGCATCCATGTACTCTTTCGGAAGAGGAGGGGAGCAAGACCTACTTTGTCATGTTGTTGTGTGGTTTAAAGAGAACAATGAACATAAAGCTGTTAGCATCTTGTAAATGGGTGTTACTATAGTCCTCCTCACTTTTACTGGAGATATCCTCATCCCTTTTGGGAAAAATCTGGACTTTTATGTGGGTCCAGCTAGGGGACAGATGCCATACTGTCTCAAGAGAAATGAATTTCACTTTTGATGTTGGGGCAGTACAGTAAGGTGAGGACCCCAGGTGGAGGTGTGGGAGGCTCCAGGCGCACATCAGGACAGCTGTCTGCCCAGGCTCCCTGGCCTACTGCCTGAGTGGCATGAAGCAGGCTTGTCCAGGTGCAGCGAGACTTATTTATAAAGCATGCAGGGCTTCCCGCTGCCACACGCTCGCCTGCCATCACAGGTGTGGGGAAGGCCCAGCTAAAAATACTGCTAACGTGGGTTTAATGTCGCCCAGCAGAGACTAATGATTGTTTTAAGTAAATATTAATTATAAGAGTCACCCAGATAGAGTGCTGGAGTAGCATAAATATTCCCACATCTACATACATAGGTGAAGAGACCATTTGGGGAGACAGCTCTTTATACATCTCCTCCAGGGAGTTATTTTTTGGCTGTGGACTCTAAATATTTGGGAGGTTCCTGGTTAAACTATCTGGGCAGTGTCTTGGTATGCATGATATAGGGACTTCCTTATTTGAGAGATGATCTTCTCCAGACCAAACAACTGATTCAGTTCTGCTGGACCCTTTACATGAGAACTTGTCACAATAGTATGGAGAGCCCAAATTTGATTCAAGGCCCAGCATACTGGCTGGCTGATCTTGGGCAAGTGTCTGTCCAATGGCCCAGATGTGAGGGGTCAGCAGTCTGAGATAGTGTTCTGGGTCTTGCGCTTACTAGCCCTGTCCCCTTGGGTGTGCTTCCTCCCTTCCCTGCTTGCGGCTCAGTGTCTGCACCTATACTGGAAACTAACTTTGATCAGTGGTTCCTACATCTGGTATCCCAAGAAGACTCACCAAGGGAGGTTTTTTCATACAGATTCCTGGACCATTGCTCAGACCTTTGCAAAACTCCTTAGATGATTCTTTTTTTTTTTTTCCTTAGATGATTCTAATGCATTTGGGAACCTGGGGGCAGGGTGGGGTGGGGAATGGGGTGGTTACAAGAGTAACAAACACATGTGCTTTCCCTGTGCCAGGTACCGAAGTGTTTTACATACACCCACTAGTTTAAGCCTCATAACAACCCCAGGAAATAGAAGCTGCTGCTGTCCCATGTTACAAATGGGAAACTGAGGCACAGCAGTGTAAGGCAACTTCCCCGGGCTCACACAGGCAGGATTTGAGCCAGGTGGTCTGGCTCCAGTCTGATAGACTATGGTGCCAAAGAAGACAGAGGCTCTGCTTCTCTTTTTCATCACCACATCCCCATGCCAAGGCAGAAGCTTCTGGAGTAGGTGATGGGCATATTCATTAAACAGTTAAGCACTTTTACTAGGCTGTATCACACACTATCCCAAGGAAGCTGGGATCACATCCCTCCATTTTCAGATGGACTTGAGGGTTGGGCAGTACACTGAGCCACTTCAGGTCATTTCCCAGTGAGGGTGAGACTGGGGTTTGAGGCCAAGCCTGCCTCACCCCTTCATCTCCTACCACAGCCTACTGGTACCACATGATAGCGAATTCCTGGCTTTGTGACATGGATGTAAGGGTTAAATGGACATGAGATGCCTTTATAAACAAAATTCCTCAACGGATCCTTCTGATCGACTGCCTTGGTTTTTCCCAAGGTGGTTATCTTCAAAGACGAGTAGGCTCAGTGAACATTTGTTGACTGAATATAAATATACCAACTGTAGCTATGACCCCGCATGGTTCTTGGAAAAGAGCAGGTTCTCAGAGGAGTCTTTTATACCCTGGCTCTATCACTGGGACATGTGGACAATGAGTCCTAGGTGAGGCCAAGGCCACTGGTCAGGGCCCCAGATTCTGACTTTCCAGGCCCTGGATTCATGACCTTTCAGTTCCTGTCCTCTATGCCCCAAATTCCTTCTGTGATAGACAATGTCGAGAGAGGAGGGTGGGACTGTCTCTGACCCAGCAGGACTTGGGACAGACCAAACCCAACCTCACTCAGCAGAAATCCATTGTGAAAATCCCAACCTCCATTTTACAATGGCATTAAGTCTTCCAAAGGCTTTGGGAGGCTGTCAAGGGGATGTGCATCCAGGGGACAGGCTGAGTCTGTGTCTGGGGGCACCATGGTGGCTGTGATTTCCAGTCATTTCCCTGCCTAAAATAGGGACAGTCTAGTTCCCAGGAAGTGGCAGGCACCTCCCAACACCAAGGCGAGCAGGTGACTTATCTTTGGGAATATCAAATCACCCTATCTTCCTTTTCTTGATGACGACAATGATGATAGCAGCAACCATTTACTCAGTGCCTGTTATTCACAAAAACTATTATAGCTAGAGATACACATGTTGGATTATTTAGGAGAAACTGTTGATATCTGAACTTACTTTAAAATACATTAAAAGCTCTCTGCTCCTCCCTGTTCAACAGACAGCCGCATCTTCTGGTGCAGGGCCAGCCGCGTCCCTGAGACACGATGGTGAAGGTCGGAATGAATGGCATTTGGCTGTATTGGGCGCCTGGTCACCAGGGCTGCTTTTAACTCTGGCAAAGTGGATATTGTCGCCATCAATGACCCCTTCATTGAGCTCAACTACATGGTATACGTGTTCCAGTATGATTCTACCCATGGCAAATTCCACGGCACAGTCAAGGCTGAGAACGGGAAACTTGTCATCAACGGGAATCCATCTCCATCTTCCAGGAGCAAGATCCCGCCAACATCAAATGGGGTGATGCTGGTGCTGAGTATGTTGTGGAGTCCACTGGGGTCTTCACCACCATGGAGAAGGCTGGGGCTCACTTGAAGGGCGGGGCCAAGAGGGTCATCATCTCTGCTCCTTCTGCTGATGCCCCCAAGTTTGTGATGGGCGTGAACCACGAGAAGTATGACAACTCCCTCAAGATCGTCAGCAATGCCTCCTACACCACCAACTGCTTGGCTCCTGTAGCAAAAGTCATCCATGACGACTTCGGCATCGTGGAGGGCCTCATGACCACGGTCCATGCCATTACTGCCACCCAGAAGACTGTGGATGGCCCCTTTGGGAAGCTGTGGCGTGCCGGCCGAGGGGCTGCCCAGAACATCATCCCTGCTTCCACTGTCGCCACCAAGGCTGTGGGCAAGGTCATCCCTGAGCTGAACGGGAAGCTCACTGGCATGGCCTTCCGTGTCCCCACCCCCAATGTGTCAGTTGTGGATCTGACCTGCCGTCTGCAGAAAGCTGCCAAATATGACAACATCAAGAAGGTAGTGAAGCAGGCATTGGAGGGTCCCCTCAAGGGCATCTTGAGCTACACCGAGGACCAGGCTGTCTCCTGTGACTTCAACAGTGACACCCACTCTTTCACCTTCGACGCCGGGGCTGGCATTGCCCTCAATGACCACTTCGTCAAGCTCATTTCCTGGTATGACAATGAATTCGGCTACTGCAACTGGGTGGTGGACTTCATGGTCCACATGGCCTCCAAGAAGTAAGAGCCTCCTGGACCACCAGCCCCAGCAAGAACAAGAGTAAGAGAGAAAGAGAGAGGCCCTCAGCTGCGGGGGAGTCCCTGCCCCAACTTAATCCCCCAACACACTGAGAATCTCCTGACCTCCAATTTATATCCCAGTCCCCGAGGAAGGGGAGGGGCTTGGGGAGCCCTACCTTGTCATGTACCATCAATAAAGCATACTGTACCCAGCCAAAAAAAAAAAAAAAAGCATTAAAAAACAAGATGCCATGACCAATGGATAATTACGTGACAAAGTAAGCATAGTAAAATGTTAATAGTACAATCCAGGTGGTAGGTATGAGAGTGTTCACTCTCACAAGGGGACATGAAATACCAGACTTCAGAGGGGCAAAAAATGTGGCAGGATGTGCTGTTCTGTAATCAACTAGTCTTGAGGGGACTCCAAACATGACATTGTGTTATTTAATTTATTGCTGATCTAGTGACAGGGAAGTATTAAAAGTGAGTTATATAAATGAAAAACAAACTATTCATCGTGCATCTACTGTGAGCCAGGCACTGTTTAAGCACCAGGATAGTAATGGCTAAACCAGTCAGAGACTCTGCCCTAAAAGAGGACCCTTGCAGCTCAGTGTCTGTACCTGTATGGGAAGCTAACGTGGGTTTAATGTCGTCCAGCGGAGACTAATGATTGTTTTAAGTAAATATTAATTATAAGAGTCAGTGTCACCTCTCTCTCTCTTTCCTTCTCTCTCATGTGTGCACACGCATAAATATATATGTGCCAAGCACATGAAGACATCTACACTCTTTTTAAAAAAAATTTATTTACTTATTCATGAGAGACAGAGAGAGAGGCAGAGACACAGGCAGAGGGAGAAGCAGGCCCCATACAGGGAGCCTGATGTGGGACTTGATCCCCGGACTCCAGGATCACGCCCTGAGCCAAAGGCAGGCGCTCAACCGCTGAACCACCCAGGCATCTCGACATCTACCCTCTTTTTACAGATATCAAAGCAAAGCTCTGAAAGGTCATGCGGCTTGCCCACGATCATATAATGAGTACAGGTGGAAGGTGGGGGTTCACATACAGGCAGGTCTCAGCCCAAGATCTGGATTCTTTACTCCATTGCCTGCCGCCTTTCAAAAGGTTGCTACCATCATCAAATCTCATTTGCTCCTGATGAGAGGAGCTACTTGAAAAAGTGACACCCCAAGGTCATTTCCAAATTTCATTCTAGTCCTTCTTTTCCACCTTGCCCCTCATCAGACTGAGTCCCAGCAACCAACAGTTTTAATTCTTTTTACTTGGGAAACCTTTCAGCTTTTAGGGTGGCTTCCTCCAATCATTACCTCATTTAATCCTCACATGACCCTGAGAGATGACTCTGGAATTCCTGTAGTTAGCAGCCCGTTTGACTGGTGGCAGACTGTCTGCTCAGGCCTCCAGGGCTCGTGGAGGCTGGCAGGAAGAAAACAAGCTGCCCAGAGAACATCTGGAGGAGAACTGGATCGACAGGACTTTCACTGCTCACTGGGTCTGTCTGCCCCACCAGGACCCCAAAGGCCTCTTGCCAATACCCTCTCTACAGGGACCAAACGATTCTCCCTCTTGCTCTGGTGGTACACCAGGAGCCCCCCCCCCCCCACTTCTTGCTTCCTTTAGAAAGTAACTGCAGGGTGATTTGTGGTCTGGCCAGGGGGACTGTCAAAAGACATTCCAAGAACCTCTGGAAAGAGATTCATTTAACAATAATGAATGGCGAAAGCATGTGTCAACTGAATTCCTTTTCCTAGCAGTTCGCTCCCTGTGTCAGGACAGACTAACACCACACCACAGGATACAACAACAACAAAAACTGGCTGGTCACTTTGGTATTAGGAACAAAGTTGTTTTAAGATAAACACAAGATAAGAGATTTTCTGCAGCAGGACTACCTTCTTTACCCTCCCTCTGACCCTGTCAGGTTGCCCTGGTCAGTTAGGGGTTTCCTCAGCTCCCTCGGGGTTCTGCTTCTAGGCTTTCTCCACCCAATGTCACTATAGCATCACCCCCAAGGGATCTTTCCAAAGGGTCAGTCTGACCATCTGATCACATCCCTCATGTTTAAAGCACCGCACTACCCCTTACTGCCTTTGCGGGGGTTCCAAGGCTCTTGGTTGGCCTGTGAGCCCCCTGAAGCCCCCCACCCCCCCTTTCCAGTCATGCTTTCTAATACTTCCCCCACAAGCTGGAAGTCTGAGTCATTGTACGCTGCCCACAGCTTCCCATACAGAACACTGTTTCAGACCTCCCTGCTGCTCCCTTTGCCTGGAATGTCCCTTCCTCTCTCCACCAGGCTATGTCCCACTCATCTTACCAGATAAAGCTCAGGTGTCATGGCCTCTAGGAAGCCATCCTTGTCACACAGGCTCCCCTCTATGGAACTCCCTCTGGGCTCCCATGAAACCCAAACCTACCTCTACCACATTACATTAGACTGACCTCCCTCTTGAGGATGTGAGCTCCTCACAGACAGAGAATGGATGGTCTCCTCAGTTCGCAGTACCCTTACTGAGCACACGGCTTCACACACGGCAGCCGTGTTGAATAACTGAATGAACCATAAGCATCTACAGTACTGTATGGGAGTGAGTCTCATGAAATTAAGTGGGTTTCTGAGAAGTAAAAGAAAACCAAGATAGTTCGAAACAGACCTGCACTATCCCAGAATTCCTGAAACAGACGGTGTCACAGCAAGGCAGTAATTATAGACGTGTGCACACACACGCACACATTGTTTAAAAAAATTCATAGAATGCACTTAACACTGACTTTTTTCTTATTGGAAACCTGTTTACAATCTTGTCCACTGTCAGTCTTAAATGTCACTTTTCAGAGAGATGGCTGCTGCCAGGAGAAATTTATTTTCAAATTGAATCACAGCATGTTCATGCAGAGAAGCGCCTCTTTTGAATCTCCAAATTGGAGGGAATTCAGAGAAGAGAAAGCGAGGTGATTAGAATCTGCAGAGGCTGATTCAGGAGGAAAAATTAGAGGGTAAAATATGCATGGGTGAGCTAAACAGCAGCTAGTAGTTGGTGGAGCTGGTGAAGGCAGGATGGCAGCCACCTAGAAAACCATAGGGGCAGTGAGGATGTGCGGAGTCGGCGGCAATGGGGAGGAATGCAGTGGGGGGATGCAATGGTGGGGAAGTCTAAGCAACAGGAGGTGAGGGCCCATCTGCGCCAGGTACTGTGCAAGATGGTTTCACTCATTCAGCCTTTGCCCGCGAGATACCGTTATTCCCACTAAAAAGGTTAAGACGATGAAGTTCTGAGAGACGAAGAAACCCGAAAGAGGAAACGGTAGGTCGGGTTCTACCAGCCATGCTGCCACCAGTGAGTGACTAAGACAGTGTGGGAGGCCTCACTGTTCCTGCTATTTGCCATATGTGGGGTGATCAAGGAAGGCCTCTTGGAGGAGGAGCACTTGCACTGAATCTGATTATGCTTCTTTGTCCCCGATAAGAGCATCGTTAGCTTTTAGGAGAGTGGGTCTCACCTCAGCAAAGCCTTGTGAGTGGACCCCCACCCTCGGCTCGAGAGGTTTTGAACACACCTCTCTTCTGTGGCAGATTCTGTGCCCCTGCTGAGCCAGAGCAGCAGGCCCTCTGTGTCCTGGCTCTTGCACCTGGGAGCCACAGGAGCTTGGGCCAGTGTGAGCCTGGCTACCTCCCTGAGAAACTGGAGCTGATGCTACTACCAACCTCATGGTGGTTACTGTGGGGACAGGAAGCACGGGCCTGTGGTAGTAACTCGGTATGTGTGTTTTCTCGTTGAACACGAGCATTATACACATTGTAGGTCGCTCTTTCAGTCTTGACAAATGCGTACTCATCCTTCAGGCCCCAACTCAAAGGACTTTGCCTTCAAGAAGCTTCTCCCAAGTTGGCAAGGAGGGGTGGTCCCTGCCTTTCATTCATCAATTCAGCCAGTAATGGCTGGGATCCTGCTGGGCTATCCTGGCAGCTACCGGAGGGGAGTCAAGCAGCCTCACATTGTATCCCACCAGGGAGAACAGCTTTTATTTATTTTATTTTATTTTATTTTATTTATTTTTTTAAAGATTTTATTGATTTATTCATTCATGAAAGACACACAGAGTGAGAGAGAGAGGCAGAGACACAGGCAGAGGGAGAAGCAGGCTCCACGCAGGGATCCCGATGTGAGATTTCATCCCGGGACTCCAAGATCACACCCTGGGCCAAAGGCAGGCGCCAAACCACTGAGCCACCCAGCGATTCCCCAGGAGAACAGCTTTAAAGAAGTTCCTGCTGCTGGCAGAGCATACCACAGAGTGCTAAGATCTGGTCTGTCAGGGAGGCAGCACAAAGACCTCCTGGCGAGTGACAGGTGTGCTGACAGAGAAAGGTAAGCAGGAGCTCTCCTGGCCTCGGTGGGATGGAGGAGGGCAAAGGTACGAAGAGAATCCCAAACTGGCTGGAATACAGAGAGCAATGGGGCATGGGTGTGAGTCAAGGGTGGGAGGAAGGCTGGGCCCAGATCATGCAGGCCCTCTTAGGCCAAGATGTTTTCAAGCAATGGGGAAGCCCCAAAGCTTGGGGACAAAGAGGAAGGGGTAGGTATTTGCACTTTGGATCATTCTGGCTTCCAGAATGTGTCTGTCAAAGAGGCACAGGGGAGCAGGATGCCCACCGAGGTGCCAGGGGAATGAAGGTAAGGGATGATGGAAGTGAGGGGACAGGAATGGAAAGGGAGGGATTCAAGAGCTATTTTAGGAGGGAAGAGTAGATACGGGCTGCCATGGCCTAGATGTGGCAGGCTGACCATCCCCCGACCAAGCAGAGTGCCCTGGAGAGGCAGATGGGAGCAGCTGGGACTCCCCAGGGCCCTTCCTTCCTAAAAGAACAGCAGAGGCCCTGAGTAGGGACTGTGTCTTGCCTACTGCTAAATCTCCAACCCTGGGAGCAGGGCCTGGCACACAGAAAGTGCTCCAGGCACTGGCACGTATATGAACCAGGGTCTAGTGAGCCATGCCAAGGTTAGCAGCTCTGCTCTTCCACCTGGCTGCCTGATGACCCCCCAGGGCAGCCTCCGAGAACCCAGGAAACACCTTCCAAGCAGAGTAAAGGACGTGCCTTGCATGCTCGCCTCTGTGTGCAGACCATCTCTGTCTAAAAAAGCACAGGATTCTCAGCCCAGGCTTGGGGCTGCTGCCAGGTTCCCCAGCTCTTAGCTGACCCAGTGCTTGCATACTCAATTGGCTAGAGTCTGTCCTGCATTCCATTTGTCATGATGGAAACACCCAGTGTTGACTGGTGTCACATTCTAGATGGCAGAGGGGGAGTGTGTTCTGGGTGGCTCAGGCTCTGGAGCAGGACAGGCTGAGCTGAGAATTTCTGTCGCTCACTCTCCACGTGATTGTGGGGGTTTTTAACTCCCCCAGCCTCAGTCTGTCGTTTGTAAAATGGGGATAATACAACCTACCTCACAGAGTTGTCATGAGGGACAGATTTTATTTTATTTATTTCTTGGGGACAGATTTTACATAAATCTGACTCAGGGCCAGGCATGTAAGAGAGGCTCAGTAGTTGGGAGCTGTCACTGTTGTCCTTGAGACATGTCTTGGGTTTTTTTTTTTTTTTTTTTTTTTTTTTTTTTTTTAAGGATGCATTCTCTCTCAGGATTATATAGCAAACTGGTAGTGTCTCCTAGTAAATGTGGTCATTGAATGTAAGCTGTTAAATGTTATATTTATTCATTTTAAAGTTCGTCTAAATTGGTCAGAATGACTTGGTCTGTTGAGTTGGCTGCTCTGGTTTTTGGGAAGCCTGCATGCCTATCCTGAAAATTTTCTTATTCAGTATCCAAGGAGCCCACGCCAGGAGACTCTCTGTGTTCCCAGCCAGTTAGTAAGCCTCCATCTAACAGCGCACACGGTAGAGGCAGAGAGCTTGGGCTCTGCAGACAGATGGAGCTGGGTTTGAATCCCATCCTGGCCGCATAGGGTTGGGCAGCCTAGAGCAACTCTCTCATGTGGAGGCAAAGGGCTGTGGTGAGAACTTGTCCCTCAAATCCCGGGGTCCTCTGATCCATCAGAGCATGAATGGAGAGATCCACTCGTGGATTCCTCCAGTACTGTCCCTCTGCTGCCTTAAATCTTTCAGTGGTTGTCCTGCCTTCAGGGTGGGTGTGTCTCTGTTCACCAACATTGAGCGAAAACCTACTTTAAAAGCTATGCTGAAAAATAATAAATAAATAAATAAATAAATAAATAAATAAATAAATAAATAAATAAATGCATGCTATGCTGGATCGGGGGACACCTGAGTGGCTCAGCGGTTCAGCACCTGTCTTCTGTCCAGGGCAAGATCCTGGAGTCCCAGGATTGAGTCCCACATCGGGCTCCCTGCACGGAGCCAGCATCTCCCTCGGCCTGTGTCTCTGCCTCTTTCTCTCTGTGTCTCATGAATAAATAAATAAAATCTTAAAAAAAAAAAAAAGCTATGCTAGGTCCTAGAGAACATATAAAGGGGATGGTACAGGGTACTGGGTGGGGAGGAAGTCCAAAGTCTCTGTCCCACATATCAGGGCCTCCTGCTGTGGTCCCTGTCTACCCTTCCTGCTCCACTGCCCCTTAGCCAGCCCCTCCTTGACTCAGGCCAGACTAGGGGCTTGCAGGGCTATGGATGCACAGGGCATGTTCTCACTTCTGAGTCTTGCTCAATTCTTTCTGCTTGGATGGTCCTTGCTCATGTCATCCATCTGCCTGGTGGCTCCTGCCCAGTCTTCCACCATGGCCCTCACTGCACGGTGTGGCCTGAAAGGGAGGCTCTGGGCAAGAAAGGGGAGTACACTGGCCATAGAGGCCAGAACAGCTGGTTCTACTCAGTTTCATACTCTTCCCACATATGGGTACCTGGGGTGGGTGACATCACCTCTCTGCTTCCAGTCTCCTCTTCTATAACACAGAGGTAGTAACACAGTAAGGCTGCTTCCAAGTTTTATTTTTGGGGATTACAAGAGACCCGTGGTAGAGATATGGGAGGTGGTAGCCATTAATTGTCTATGCCGTTTCCTGCCCATCACTCCACCTAGACTATGAGCTCCCTGAGGGCAGATGCTGTGCCTCGGCCACCTCAGGATGACCCATGTGAGCCTGGAGCCTGGCATACTTGAAATGAGCAGGTGTGAAGTCTTGGGGAATGTGTCTCTTTAACACAAAAGCCTTTTTGGTGTTGAAAGAGTTAAAATCTGCTCGTGCTTATAAACAAGCCCTATTTCAGCTCAGCACCATCACTGGGTGTGAGTCACAAGGCTTAGCAGGTGTGGGCAATAATTAAAGGCCTCAGCAATCTACCTGGGCAAGGTATTTTTGCCTCTTATTCCAAAGAGGCAACTCTCTCTATGGAGAGCAGAGGAGCTCATTAATGAGACTAATTAGGTGTAAAGGGGGTAGAGGCTGGCATCAGCTGCAGCTTGGAGGAGCTAATCATTAAGCTCTGTAATCTCCACTGAACACAAGCAGATCAGGCTCAGGGGGCTGTGAGCAGGGCTCCCACACCTGAGTACCTGACCACAGGCTTTGGGGAGGCTGAAGGGCCTTATCTCTCCCCCTGCCACGTTCTGCCAGGAGACACCATACACACACACACACAGGCGCACAGACACACACACACACACACACAGCACAGGGTCAGCTTCCAGGGAAAGGAGCCAGACCATCCAAGAAGATGCTTTCCTCTTAGCGTTCATCTTTGAGGAGCATGTACTGGGAAGCTGTGCATTGGGTTTTACAACAAGCTTTCCTGGACATAAGGAATGGATCAAAGAATTTCCTTCTGGTGTCCACATGTGGAAGATAAAACTCTTGTGCCTACATTTCCAGATTTTCTAGCCACCACTAATCTTTAGCTAGCACTGGGCAGATTTCTCTCTCTGGATCTATCTTCTCCTTGGCCTGTGAGCTTAGTGACCCGTGGTCTCCCCCCGGGATCCTCAGTGACAGGCATCCCAAGGTTTCCTCAACACTGGATGCGTGGAGGGTGGTGAGAAGAGAAGAGATGAACGGATTTTGGCACCACCACTTTTCTCAGCTCTGTGGCTTTGGTCAAATCACAACTGAGCCCTAATTTCCTCATCTGTTAAAGAAACATATTAAAATCATGGCTCAACAGCATTAAAAAAAATAAGCCACTTGTAAAAGTAGTTCATTATAATAATCATGTGTTTAAAATATTAGTAAAAAGGAGTACCTGGGTGGCTCAATGGTTGAGCTTCTGTCTTTGGCTCAGGTTGTGATCCCGGGGTCCTGGGATCGAGTCCCACATCAGGCTCCTTGCAGGGAGCCTGCTTCTCTCTCTGCCTGTGTCTCTGCCTCTCTCTCTGTGTCTCTCATGAATAAATAAAATCTAAAAAAAAAAAACCTTGGTAAAAGAAGAAAGGGATGGATTATCAGAGGACAGGGAAAATAATTTCAGTATGGCCCCCATACTGGGCTTGAGTTAGCCAAAGGGCAGGGTCTCCTTGGGCAAAGGCACTGAGCAGAGAGACTTGTACCTGGAAGACGGGCTCTCAGATGCTGGTGCCAGGGAGTGTCTGCCCTATGTTCAGAGTCCACTCACCGTGGCTGCGGGCCCTGCCACCAGCCTGCCCAGGAGGCTTTCCATCTCAGCAACATGCCCTCAGAGACTGCTAGAAGGCAGGGAAGGAAGCAGCTTGGCAACTTGTCTCCCCCATGAGACCCACTCCACAGAGCACACCCCTCTGGTCTGTACTTGCAGCCATGTCCAACAGGAGCTCTCAGAACGTTACTTACTACTACAGAGCTGCAAGTGTCCAGCCAACAAACCCTGAGGGCCAGTTTGCTGGTGATGTCCTCTTGTCCTTAGAGCCTCAGCTCCAACATGAGCACCGTGGTGAAGCCCTCCACGATAACCCTCATGATCCCCCAATCTTCTGTAGTCCCTCCGCTCTACCACTGACCTACTATCTGTGGGATTACTGGTTCTCACATTTGTCTCTTCCATTCCAATGAGGATGGAAAGTAGCAAAATCCCCTTTTTCCCACTGGGGCGGATCTTGCTAACCTGCACCCAGTCAATAGGGGTGCAGGTGACCCCGATTTTACCAACTGGAGGACCTCATCCTTTGGTCACAGTGATTGGTTTGGGGCAGGGGTGGCAGATGTGGCCAAGCTTAGGCCAAGCAGTCTCCTAAGAATGTGCATGGAGCTCTAAGGATCACAGAGACCAGTACGCCTCTATCAGAAAGCAAGACAATGTTTGAAAATAATAACTGACAGGCAAAGAAAAGAAAAGCCAAACAGTAGTCAGTGAGAGACTAGCCAACATCACTTGAGCTCCTGAATCCAGTCCTGCCTGTAGCAAGAGAAGCCTTGGATTTCTCAATTATATGAGCCAAGTAATACTCCCTCCTGCCTTTTCTGCCCAAGTTGGACTTCTACCATCTATAACCAAGAGAGGCCAAGCCAGAGTTTATCAAGTCTAGGGACATTTCAGCTTGCCGGGCTGGTTGTTTTTTTCCCTCCCCAGTATTACAGCTGCTACTGTCTGAACTAGAACAGTCTCCATACTCATTTCTCCCTCTCTTTTAGTTATGAGTCAAAGTCATAGTTCTTGATATGAAGCAAATAAAGACATCACAGGACCCAAGGCTGCCTTCAGATCAATGCCTCTGGCCCCCAAATGACTCTCCTGGATGCACTTGTCCTGTGGACAGTTTCTGGCCCATCACCCTCAAAGGCTTTTTCCGGAGATCACTTATGATGCTTTTCACCATTTTTTTTGGTCTGAACAATAAAATCACAAAAACAAAACATATACAATGTTCTATAAAATCAAAAGCTTTAAAATATTTGGGGTGAAGGGGGGAAGGGGAACCAAAGATCTGCCCCACTGAACAGTATGAAGCACTCTGAAAGGGGATGCTGATATGTCTGCAGGCTTTATGGTTGTTTCTTATTTTTTTTTTTAAAGATTTTATTTATTTATTTGAGAGAGAGAGAGAGAGAAGAGAGAGAGAGAGAGAGAGAGAGAGAGAGAGAGAAAGCACAGTGGGAGAGTGAGAGGGAGAAGCAGACTCCTTCCTGAGCAGGAATCCCAATGTGGGGTTTGACCCCAGAACTCTGGGATCATGACCTGAGCTGAAGGCAGAGGCTTAACTGACTGAGCCCCCCAGGCACCCCTGTAGGCTTTATATTTTAATGGGTGGATTCCAACCCCTTTTTACAGATGAAGGCACTGAGACTTGAAGAAGGTTAAAGAAGTTGCTTTCTCTTTTTCATATTTTATTTCTTTGAAAGAGAGGGAGAGAAAGAGAGAGCTCACGTGCACACACAGAGCGGGGGAAGGGGCACGCTCCCAGATGAATGAAAGCCTTTGTCCAGCAGTTACCACAGCCAGGCTATCCTTCCCATTGGCTACAGGTGGCCCTCGACCATGATACAAGGTCTCAGGGCAGAGACTGGTTTTCATTTATCTCCACACTCTATCCAACAGCACAGGGCTTCGCCAGGGGCAGGGTTGCAATGAATTTTTGCTGGAGGAGATAAATGGATGCTGGAGTCATGATTTGAACCCTGTTTGTTCAACTCGAAGGTGAGCTTCCCCTCCCCCAGCTGCCTCCATGACTGCCAGCACCTCTGAGCCTCCCTCTTGTTCTCCCTGGAGGGAGTCAGGCTGGATAGTAGAAGTGGTTACAAGACCAGAGGGAGCACGGACAATGGTAATAAATATGTAAAACCCAGAATTCATTACATCCAGCTAATTCTAAATGCAAAGGACACCACATCCTGTGAGACAGACCCCAACGAAGGAGTCTGGTTTGCAGCAGTTTGAAGAGTGGACCAGAATTGTTTGGTCTGACTCAAGAAATCATTCTCTTCCTGATGGGCAGGATATCCACAAGGCTCTACATCCTCTACTAATTTTGTGGCCCAGGAACCATCTCCACCTGCTGCAGTTTCAATTTTGCAAGAGACCCTCCCCGTGGTCCTCAAGAGGCCTAGCCACCTGATGGGGCTAGGCTAGTGACCCTCTTGGCAGAAACCTCAAAATCTGTAAAGCAGAGGACATAGTACTCTTAAAGAGGCAGTATTACAGCAAGATGTTAACACTACACAAAGTAAGCTCTATCCTCTTGGTGGGGGGAGGGTGGGGTGGGATGGGGAGGGATGCTTCATAAACTAGAAATAAAGTGAGTTATCTCTCATGCAGTGCCCCGGAAAACAGGCACCTTCGTGTGGTGCCTGCCTTCTTCTCTCAACCCCAAAGAAAGGGAGAAAGGGCCTGCAGAGCTACCCAGGAAAAGCAGCTCATGCTTACAATCCTGCCAGGCAGGAGGTCTGCAAATGCTCCCCTCTGGCCTCCCACACTCAAAACATTTCCTATCTCAAGGCTTCAAAGGTAGAAAGGGGGAAATGATTTTCCCTCTGCCTCTGCCAGCTGAGAGAATATCTTTCTGTTCCCTCTGCCACACACACACACACACACACACACACACACACACACCCTCTGTACATGCAGCTGTATTAGAGAACCCAATCTACACACACCTAGAGCTAGAAAGGAGGGGACTGGGTTTGTGACCACAGATGAAGGTCATGGCAGAAGCATGTGATCTCAAGTCAGAGGTTCAATTCCTAGTTCCAAAAATTATAAGGAGATGAAGAGAGAGTGTGGGCAGTAGTATACACTCAACTGCCAGCACAGCAGTGGGTATACAAAGGAGATGCTCCCATGTATGGATCCTGGCACTGGGTCGAACACGTTGACTGTGTCTTCATCACCAACTATAGGAAAGACTTGAGTGGGCTGGACAAGGCCCACATCCCTCCTCAGCTATGACTTCCCTTTTGACTCTGCCTTAGTGGCATGAACTCCAAATAAAGTTCTCCATCTGCCTGAGATACCAAAGGCCCCAGTTATGGGAGCATAAGCCATTGTATACCCACTGCTGTGCTGGCAGTTGAGTATATATATATGTGTGTGGTGTGTGTGTGTGTGTATACACACCCACACCCACATATATATTTTAAATTTTAAAATTTTTATTTATTTATGATAGTCATACACACAGAGAGAGAGAGAGAGAGGCAGAGACACAGGCAGAGGGAGAAGCAGGCTCCATGCACCAGGAGCCCAACGTGGGACTCGATCCCGGGTCTCCAGGATCGCGCCCTGGGCCAAAGGCAGGCGCTAAACCGCTGCGCCACCCAGGGATCCCCATATATATATTTTTAATACAAAGTTGAATAGACCTTACCAGTCGTTAACACTTTCATGAAAATGAGTTCCTTCATTTGGTATCTGAAACCAGAAGTCACACCTTATTTTTGTGTTTGTTTCAGTGGCAAGTCAGCTTGGGGGTGAGGCTGGGTCGGAAAAGAGGAGGCTACTTTCCATACAACACAAGCTGGTGTTAGTGAGACATGTGGAAAGGCTCTGTCTCCGTTTGGGCAAAATGGAAAAACATGGGCTGAACAACCACAGCTGAATAATGGGTTTGTAGCTGTCGTTTAAAACCGCTGGCCAATGTGCTTGGCATGCGTGGAACTCTCTATTTTGTCCTAATCTCAACCAACATCATCAATAGTGACTTAGAAACAGAGAAAAAAAAAAAAAAAAAAAAAGGATCCCTGGGTGGCGCAGCGGTTTAGCGCCTGCCTTTGGCCCAGGGCGCGATCCTGGAGACCCAGGATTGAATCCCACGTCGGGCTCCTGGTGCACGGGGCCTGCTTCTCCCTCTGCCTGTGTCTCTGCCTCTCTCTCTCTCTGTGTGACTATCAAAAATAAATTAAAAAAAAAAAAAAGAAAAAGAAACAGAGAAAATGAAAAAAAAAAAAGAAAAAGAAACGGAGAAAATGCTGATCAGATCTGTGAAGGAGCTGGTGACAGCAAAGATTAAAAAAAATCCCCCCCCCCCCAAAAAAAATTCTCAGGAGACTGGAACAATGGGCTGAAACCAACAAGTCGAGATGTATTTGGGACAAATGTAAATTCCCTACACTTAAGTTCAAAAAAATCAACTCTAGATGTACTAGTCAAGGCTGACGTGTTTTAAAAGCAATTTATATGGTAGGTGTAAAAGAGGCAAAACTTTGTGTTCAGTACATGTTTAGCAATGGCCGACAGTGTGATACAGTTCAAAAAAGGAATAATGCAACCCGCTACATTCACAGAAGTAGAAAATTGCAGCCTGCATTCAAGTGCATTAGAATCCAAAACAGAACAATTACGCGAGTCACATCTGTAATTTTAAGTTTACTAGTTGCACATTTGAAAAGTAAAGAGAAACATGAGAAATTTAATGTGTTATATTTTACTCAATGTATTAAAAAATTACAATTTTAACCTGTAATCTATACAGGAAATTATTGAGTTTTATATTCTTTTACTCATACTAAGTCTTAAAAATCTGGTGTATATTTTACCCTTACAGCACATCTCCACCCGGACTAGCCATATTTCAAGTGTTCAGAGGCCACAAAAAGCCAGGGTCCACTCTATCGGACATCATACAGCTAAAGTAAGTGGGGGAGGCAGGTCCACTAAGTTCTGTTCTCACCACAAAACATCCGGAATATCGTGTTTTAGACATGTGAGGAGAGACCATGACAAATGGTAGCCCTCCAAAGGCTAGCTGAAGGATGGGGATGAGAAGGCTCAGTGCAAGAGGACTGTGTTCTTCTAGAACTGATAGAAAAATCACAAACAATACTAGCATTATGTGACTACCTAGCATAAAACTAGGACTAGTGAAAAAAAAAAAAAACTAGGACTAGTGGATGAAAACTGTAGTAAAATTTGGCTCTTTTGAGAGTGACTTTCCCTGACATCAGAGGTGTGTGCACAGCAGCCAGCTGGTCTACAAGAGAGGATTTATGCATCAAAGTTCTTTATCAACTCTGAGAGTCAAGGCTTGGAGACACGAATAGGACCACGAAGTAAAAGAAGGGCCTTGCCGACAAACCAGAACATATACATCCAAAGCTGTTTTCTCCTTTGAGTAGTCTCGGGAGGAGACAGATCTATTCTGGCTAACCCTCACAGGCTGCCTGGTTGTGAGAAATAGGGACCGTATGGTTTTATTTTGTACAGTTTCAGCCCTCCATGAGCTTGTAAGTGAGTGTCTGCAGCGAACATTCCCCCAGGTCATGTTCTCAACTTGCTGGCTCTCAGATGATCAGAGTGAGCAGAAAGCACTATATGAAGGGTCTTTGACAGGGCACCTGGGTGGCTCAGTGGTTGAGCACTTGCCTTTGGCTCAGGTCATGATCCCAAGCCCCCCATCAGGCTCCTCACAGGGAGCCTGTTTCTCCCTCTGCCTATGTTTCTGCCTCTCTCTATCTCTCAAGAATAAATAAATAAAATCTTAAAAAAAAAAAAAACAAAAAAAGAAGGGTTATTGAGGCCCTCCCCACTGAAGACTCTGTGTGAGTTCTCCTCTTGCCATCTAATGGAAAAAGAACACTTCCACTTGCCCTTATGGATTCCAAGGCTAGTGGGGCCTATGGCCCAAAGATCCTGGGAAGCCAGAGTTCTGCTTTGAATGTGTCACTATCCATCATTCATCTCTACTTGAATATGCCATGAACACCTCAACAATGACATGTTCCAGACTTTACTCCTTATCTCCTACCCCATCCCTCAACCTGTTCTTCTATGGCCCCAGATTTGGGGGAGCTTGCTCTTGAGCCAGGTAGCTCTCTCTCTGACCTGGGTACTGGATCTCACAACCTAGTGGGAGAGGTATACTTCACATAGAGAATGAAACTACTATAAAGAAAGCTGGTAGAAATAGAGGGCTTCCAAGGGGCTCCTTTGGAGTAGCTGAGGAAGATAGAGACAAATCTCACCTGGGGAGCCTGGAAGGCCTCTTGGGGAAGGACTTCCTTTCTTTTTCCAGAGGTTAATAGGGTTCCCTGTGTGTCAGGCTCTTGCTGGACACCAGAGGCTACCAAGGACTTTGATGGGGCTCCTGTCACTGAGGAGCTGGCAACCTCCCAGGAAAGACTGGCACATGAATAAGGGCAATGTAGGGCTTGGGTGGTAGGTAGAGGCTTGCCTGGGTATAAAGGAGGCCAGAAAGAAGGTGTTGATCCCAGCTGGGTCATCAGGAAAAGTGACACAGATGAACACAGGGGGTGGTGGCACTTGTACTGAGCTTTGAAAGCCTGGAGCTGTGGACTCCAGAGAGCATCTCGGGCAGAGAGGTGAGCAGTAACACAGAGTGGAATGGCTGGGGCCCTTGGGAACAAGCGTCTCCACAGGGGACGGGGTGGCGGTGGTGACGGCAAGAGTCTGTGAAGTGAAAAGAGATCACTGACCAGATCATGAAGATCTTGGATGCCCGGCCAAGGAGTGAAGAAGCTATCCTGTGTGGACTAGGGGACACAGGAGGGTTTTAAGATCAGATTGGTCAGGAGTAAGTGTACACTTTTTTGTTACAATAATCTTTTTTTTTTCTTTTTTTGTCCTGCCTTCATTTTAGTAAAAGTGAAGCATTATGGAGTTAGCAAATCATCTCTGCATCCCAAAGACAGTGAGACATGTGATAATGACTGCGAAGCACAGCTAAGCCTGTTAGCAAGAATGACCAGGGAGTGAGAGGCAGGAGTGATGCATTACCCTCCGCCATTGTCTCTTTGTTGGAGGATCATTAGGAAGGAAACCATTAGAAAAATGCCAACCAGGTAATAGGAAGGAAACAGGTCTTGGCAGGGCTGTGTTTCCTATGGAGAAATTAGCAAATACAATTCAAAGAAGAAAGCAGGGGCTTCTGGGCTCACCTGGTGAGGCTCCTTGGTAATAATGGCACATGTGGCTCTCACCTGAGGAACCCCTGATGAGACAGCAAACATATTCAAGCTTCTGTGACAGGTTTTGGGTGAGCAGAGCATCCTTCCCAGGCAGGCTTGTGATCCCCAGGCCAATCATAAGAGCTGGCCCCACACCCCTGCACTGCTCTCTCATGCACTGGGTGATGTGTCCAGCATGTGCCTTAGCGTGACTAAGGCACTGCCTTGCCCTCAAGAAGCTCATATTCCCTGATGCAGTGATGTTCAAGCCTCGAGGAAGGCAGAGCAGGCCTCGTTATCCCCATCCCCATCCCACAGCTGTGGGCCATGGGTGGTGGGGGGATGCAGTTTATTCACGCATCCATTCCCTGCTACTCTATTTAAAACAGGTTCCTCTTGTCATAGTGATCATTCAGGATATCAAGAGTATAAGAGGAGAGGTGACTCACTGGTTAAAATGAAAACTGAGGGCTGGGAACTGCCATTATGGCAAATGGTGGTTACCCAGGGAGGGGTGACATCACACCAGCAACTCTCTCACGTTCCAGACACTCCTTCATCCAAGAGTTTCCTTCATCCAAGAGTTTCCTGGCCATCATAGGCCAGAAGCTAGGAAACAGATGAGTAATCATAACCTGTGCCCCAAACTATACCATTTGGTCTGGTGTTTCTAACTGAGGTATGTACACTTAAAGAAATTAAGTTTGGTCAAAGATCTGA
The DNA here is from genome assembly GCF_905146905.1 of Nyctereutes procyonoides. NCBI lineage: Eukaryota > Metazoa > Chordata > Mammalia > Carnivora > Canidae > Nyctereutes > Nyctereutes procyonoides. Next base: position 41,397,638 of record NW_026575020.1, on the reverse strand, counting down.
TTTCTGAGGATCAAAGTCGGAAGTCAGACACTCTGCCTTGGAGGCATCTGAGAAGTGCTGTCGGGAGATGAGGAGCTGAGTTATAGGTGAAAGTGGACAGGGTGTGAACGATGGAGACAAAAGAATGGAGGCTAGGAGACCAGTATGGCTTGTACCACCATACTTCACGAACAGCTCGTGGCTCTCTAGTTTGGATAAAAGCAGACATCTTAGGGGGAAGGGAGGTGCTGATTTGTCTCTAGAACTCTAAGAACAGTCTGCCATGGTTTCTGGGGAAATGCCCTCCACCAGGGGTGCTACATCCTGGGGACACAGAACTAGGCAGGTGGTCAGAGGTTCCTTACATTTCCTGGTAGAGTGGCAGGGTGTGTTTGAATGGCTAACGCAGAGAGTCTGTTGACTGGTGGCTGCTTCAGTGGCAGGAATTTTCATGTCACTTTGTATTGTTAAAGGAGGTTCCAAAGATGAGGCTGGGTCCCCCAGAGCTTCCCATTTAGCTAATAATCCCGACTCTTTATACTGGCTCTCCAAAGGAACCTTCAGCAGCGTGGCATATAGGCCCAAAGTTAGCCTAACTTGAGTTTAACTCTTGATTCTGACAGTCACCAGCAGCCAAGGGAGCCTGGGCATACAAAACAGCTGCATCCGCTTAAATTTAACCTGCTCCATCATGGTGCTGGTAGAGTTGGTGCTAGCTTGATTTCATAGGTGAGAAAACTATACCAGATGACTTTTGGGGGATTTACATGGCTTTTAGGGAATAAATTTAGGACTAGAATCCAGGAGCCCTGATATTGAGTCCAAGATTTTTCCATAGCCTCTGCGGAGTGTTGGTCAAAGGTGGCTCACAGTTATGGAACATAACCTCAAGAGTGCAGCTAAGAATTCTATTCCAGTTTGGTCCTAGATGGATCATTAAGCCAGCTCCTCCCTCTTAGGGACACACAATCCAAGCACCTCATTTCCTAGCCTCTGCACAGAGGCCCAGGTCACCTCCTAACTTTTCAGCAAAGTCCTATTTATCTTTTAAGATCAGCCTTGTATGTTACCTTCCCTTCGGAGAAGGCTTAGGGCTTCCTTTTTCTATACTTCTCTTATACATCCATCTGTTCCAATCCAGTATTGTCTTGTTCATTTTTAAAATATTTTATTTTACTTAATTCAATTAACATACAGCGTATTATTAGTTTCAGAGGTAGAATTCAGTGATTCATCAGTTGTATTATATACATACCCAGTGCTTATTACATCATGTACCTGCCTTAATGCCCATCACACAGTTACCCCATCCCTCCCCACCCGCCCTCCTCCAGCAACCCTCAGTTTGTTTCCTATAGTTAAGAGTCTCTTAGGGTTTATCTCCCTCTCTGATTTCTTATTTTTTTCCCCTCCCTTCCCCTATGCTCCTCTGTTTTGTTTCTTAAATTCCACATGAGTGTAATCCTATGATAACTGTCTTTCTCTAAATGACTTATTTCACTTAGCATAATACCCTCTAGTTCCATCCACATGGTTGCAAATGCATTTTTTTGTTTTAAATGTCTGTCCGTCACAGGACTTGAGGAGCTCCAGGACAAGGGGTTGAGCTTTATTCATCTTTTTTTTTTTTTTAAAGGATTTATTTCTTGAAAGAGAGAGAGCGAGCGAGTGAGCACATGAGAGTGGGGTGAGGAGCACAGGGAGAGAATCTTGAACAGATTCCCTGCTGAGCACAGACCCGACACAGGGCTTGATCCTTTGACCTTGAGATCATGACCTGAGCTGGACACTCAATTGACTGAGCCATCCAGGTGCCCCACCTTATTCATCTTTTTATCACATTACCAGCAGTGCTAGACACATATGGGAATCAGATGAATACTTCTTAATGTATGGCCTTCCTAAGACCAGGAGGTTCTAGGAGCCAGAAATACCCCTAGGATGATGAACTTTCATTAACACCCTACACCTCTTCCTTCCATGGATAGACTTTCAAATGGTCCATATGGCCGAGTTATAACTCCACAAGACAAAGGCCACTTTTTCTCCTCAAAGGAAAAACGTAATAAACCGTGGATGTTCCAAATTGCCACTTTTTCTTGGGGTGGGGTAGGTGAGGAGGAGGCAAAATATCAGGTCTGTGTGGTCAGAGATCATGATACTTCCTGAAAGAAGCCCCAGATCAATACTGAGTAAGGGATCCCCAATTCCTTTAGAAGGACCTCACCTATTGGTTAGAATTTTGGATTCTTTCAAAGATAAGAAAGATTCCCATTCTTAGAGACTCCTCCAGTGTTTGTCCAACTCTTTCTTTCTAACATCTCCCTCTGAGTGATCTTCATGGTCCATGACAAGTATAGAAAGTAACTCTCTGAGTGTTTTAAAGCACTATTTTTCTATTGTTTTAATGGCCCCAATAAGGGCACCATTGTTCCTTAGCGGTATACACGCTTCATTCTAGTAATTAGCTGTCAGAGAGGACCCGACAGCAGCCTAATGTTGTCCGCTCAAATCATATTAATGAAATGCAATCCACTCAAATGTCCTGAATGCATATCTGTAATTGCATTAAGCAGAGAGACTGGGGACATTAGGATCAAACTTCAGTCTCTGAACACAGCGTTACGATCAAGCACATTAATCCATTATTTCTTCAGAATCTGACAGCCAATTAATATACAGGCCTTCATACACCAGGCAAAGGATTGATGTCCCTGTCATGATTTTGTTTTAAAAAAAACCATTAAAATGACTGTTTGTACTCAGGGATGTCAAAGTAAATGCTGGGTGTAATGTTTCTAATCAAAATCAATTGTTCAAAGGTGGAAAGGTAAGAAACAAACTTTAGAGGAGCACTGTCATCTCTCCCAAAAAAGGAAATTTAAAGATCTGAAAGCCTTGCTGCTTTCCCTGGTGCTTTAAACAAAAAAAGTAGCTAAAATTAAGTACTAGTCAGAGTTCAAAAAACTCAGCTTCATCAAGTGATTTTGAACAGGACATGTTTGGCGTGGGTTCCTTTTTATTTTTAACACAAACAGGTCTTCATTTTAAGGATTTCACTGGTATTTACAACTAAGCACATAATACACAGAGCAAGACGGCCCAGTTCTGAGTTTTTCTGCTTCACTCCACAGAACACACTTTGTTAATTATCAAAGCAGAAATTAGAATTTCTGCCGGGCTGCGAAGGCCAAAAAAATGAGAATACATTCCTCTTCAAATCTACAGAACTGCAGAAATGTCCTATGAATCAGACCCACTTGGAGGGTTGTGCAGGTCAGCGGTGCATGCAGAACCATGATAAAATTTAATTAGAAGCTGCTATTAGAACACTGTTATTCCTGTGCTGGGGCGCGTAGAGATAAAACTGCAGCCTATGTACGGCTAGGGTGCCTGGTGGGAACCGTTTTGGCTGGGCTGATCACACCGTGCTAAAATCAAACTCATTTTGGGTTAAGGATCAGAATGTGCGTACTTGGTTTTCCGGGATCTGGACCCTGTTTGCTTGTGCAATACAATCTCCCACCACTCCCTCACCTCTTCTGGTATGTTCTAGCTACAAGGCCTCCAGTACCACCCACCTCCATGACACAGCCCCCTACAAATTTTCCGGGAATAACAACATTCAACACTGAGCCCCCACATCCCTTTCTCTGGCTGGGTTTGGCAGGCTTTCTGTGGGACTCCACAGCTCCTGAGCATCCCTTTATCACAACACCTTCCCATACTGCTTTGGAAATGGTTGCTCCCATGGCTGACTTCCTTTACCTGAGTGTAGCCAGAGCTGTGCCTAGTGCAGGGCTCAGCACGTGGCAGTGACTCCAGCAAGCTGAATCCACCAGAGCATGAACATTTTTGAGGCCTTGATGTGAACTGCTACCTTGTTTCTCTGGAAGAGGGCCTATGGGTATTACTCCAATTGTAAAAACTGAGTGTTCTGAATCCATCTTCTGTGGCAGCCATATAAATACTGGCTGTTTTGAGATTTCCATAGACCCATCTCCCTCCCATCTAAAACAAACAAACAAACATCCCACCCATCTCCACTACTCAAGTTACGTCCCAAACCTTGGGAAATAGGACACTGGTTTTACAAGCAGAACCACAAAAATAGCAGTTGCCTCCTCAAGCCAGACCCTATGCTAGGAGAGGGAAAGTTTGTGCACAGGATCCTGAACAGTGGGCGTGGAGAGGTACAGGCTATGAGAAAAGATGTGCGCAATATTAGGGTTCATGTCAGAGAGATACTTTCAGTAGAATAATTTACATGCTGACAACTAGAGAGATGGTTTAAATATGTAGAGCCTTGGCTGAAATAACTGCTGGGGAATTCTAATTATAAAGAAGAGATTTGTACATCACAGAGGAGTGGGGAAAGACGAAGGGACACTTGACATTCGCAGAGTCCTTACTCTGTGCACTTGGCACCTACTAGCTTGACACACATCTCTCACTTGTCTCCATGACCGTTCCTGCGAGGTAGGAATGAGCATCCCTGCTATTTTACTGAGGAGGCTTACGAAGGAAGGTAACTTGTGTAAGATCACCAGTGTGTTGGGCAGAAGCAGAGCTGAGATTTGAAATTCAGGTCTTTTTTGTTCTAAGCCCACCCTTTCTCTGTATGCCATACTTTACATAGGTCAAAATTTTTTCTCATTAAAGAAACTCCAACTATCATGAAAGCAAAAACACTGTTCAAAAAAATCCCAGAGCTTAGAAGAAAGTGCACAGTAAAGATGTGAGCACAGGTGGATTGGAAGGGGCCAGGGCTTTGCCGCTGGGGAGGCTGGCAATCAACCCCCAGCTCAGTCTTGTACTAGATGCATGGTTCCAGGTAAATTACCAGGCTTTTCTAACCCTTGGTTTCCTCATCTGAATTATGGACATAAAACCATATCCCATAAAGGCTTGTTGGGGAGGAGCTGAAGTACTGTAATCTGGTGTCTGGTACAAGGCAATGAAAGTTTATCATCTTCACAATGCACTATACCAATCTCTTTATAAATAATGACTCAATTAATGGTCACAACAATCCCAAGAGGGAGAGCCTACTGATGATCCATGTCTAACAGATGAGGAGATAACGCGCAAAGAAATTAAAGACTTGCCAAGGACACCTGGAACTGGTACTGGGACTCTGCAGTTTATCTCTTACAGGAGCCCACATGCTTATAGGTTCACAGCGATGGTGGTAATCCATCCTTCAAGGTTCAGCCCAGCACCTCTTAGGGAAAGTGCTGCCAATGCAATCTCTCCTCTGGCTCAGCTGGCTGCTCCCAGAATCCTTCTTGCCCACATCAAACACCTCTGACTCCTCTACTCATCTGTGAGCGCTCGGCAAGCAGGACCCATGTCCTCCCCTCTTTGTACCCTCAGAGCCCAGCACAGAGCAAGTATCCTGCCACTTACAAATGAATTGGTGAGCAAGGAAGGAAGTATTCGATTCCTTCACAACTGGGCAAAAAACAAAAACAAAAACAAAAAACCCATGCTCATTCCAGCCAGTCAGCCTACAGAGGGTGAGGAGGGTGGGTGGGTTTAATTAAAAAGCAGAAAGTCTACTAATTTGCTTATTTTTCCCCAGCTTTCATCATCTGAATGATTTTAAATGAAGCATGTCACCTGGATACACCATAATCTCTAAGTAAATAAATGTTTTTAATGCTGCTCAGAGAAGACAGACATAAAAGGCCACCACTAGTCACCATGTCGTAGGATTCCAATCATGTCAGGTTGACAGGGTGGGATCTGAATTTTCTTAAAACCAAATCCAGGCAACAAGGGCACTAATTTGAAGCTCTACGTGAATATTGCTAGTGTTCTTGAGTGGATCACCAACATTTAATCCAAGAGAGAAAAATAAGCTCAGACATGTTCCCCTTTCCCATTTGGCAAATTTCTATTTGCCTTATTTATTTATTTATTTATTTATTTATTTATTTATTTATTTATTTATTTATTTATTTATGAGAGACACAGAAAGAGAGAGGCAGAGACACAGGCAGAGGGAAATGTGGGCTCCTCGTGGGGAGCCCAATGTGGGACTCGATCCCAGGACCCCAGGATCACGCCCTGAGCCAAAGGCAGATGCTCAACCGCTGAGTCACCCAGGCATCCCTCTATTTTTCCTTTAAAACCCATTGCAGACATGCCTCCTATGAAGCCTACACTAATTACTCAAATAGAGTTAATTTCCCCTTCTTCTGGGTTACTTCAACAGGTTTCTGCATTTAACACGCTGCACTGAGAGTTCTCTTATGGTTATCCTACTTGACAGTGAGAGGAGAGACAATGTTTTGCTCAAGTTTGAATCTCCAGCTCTGAGCCCAGTGAAAGGACTAGGGTAAGGGCTTGAGGACACATGATGAATTTATTGCAAAGATCCCTTCACTCAAATCTGGGTTTTGCATGGCCAGCATCAAGGCAAAGATCAAACCACTGGGCTCAACTTTATTTTTATAAAGCCTATTAATTTTGTAATATTTCTATAGAGAAACATTTCTGAGCAATTTCTGAACAAACTCCTCAGAATTATGTAGGGGGAGTAAGTAAGCAGCCAGACTGATGTTCAATTCCTGGCTTTACAATGTCCAACTATGACCTTGGTTACTTAACAAAGCCTTAGTTTGCCCATGAGTTAGGGAGGGATAACACCACTTATCTTATAGGGCTGCTGGGTGGAGTACATTGAAGGATGCATGGTGCTTTGCACAGTGCTTGGCAGATGGTCAGTGCTTTTATTTATTTATTTTTAAATATTTTATTTATTTGACAGAGAGCGAGTGAGAGAGTACAAGCTGGGGGAGCAGCAGAGGGAGAGGGAGAAGCAGACTCTCCACTGAGCAGGGAGCCCGATGTGGGGCTTGATTCCAGGACCCTGGCATTATGGCCTGAGCCAAAGGCAGACACTTAACCAAGTGAGCCACCCAGGCACCCCTGGTCAGTGCTTTTAAAGGGAGACTTTCTGGGGCAGGCAGGACAGCTCAGTGGTAAGGCCATGGACTTAGGAGTCAGTCAGATGGGTGTGAGGCCTATCAACCACATAACATTGGAGAGTCAACCACCTTCTCTATGCCTCTCTCCTTACACTTCAAAGTGACACAACAGCAGTGCCTTAGGGTGGCTTCAAGGAATAGTTGGGAGTGTGTATAAAAGTACCTAGCACAGTTCCTGCACACAGTAGACCCTCAGCATCAGTCTTCATCTCCTGCCTCCAACCTCCTAACACCAAGCTCATTCGTGGGTCAGCCTGTGAGCTCCTGAAAGGCCACCAGCTGGATGACTTTCAATGTCAGCATCTGGAGAACCCCTGTCTGTAGTACTCACTCAAGACTCACATACGCACGTGAAGGGATGGATTATAGTCAGAGGGGGTTCTCCTGGAGACGTGCCTCGAACAGCTCCAAGTGTAACCAGCTGTCTAATTACCTTCCTGATAGCGGTGACATTCTCCCTGCCACTTTCTCCCAGTTCCCATTCTTCCTCCTACCCAGAATGATCTTTCCAAAATGAGGACTGGATCTTGTATTTCCATGGACCATAGCTCTCCAGTGGAGCTCCCCATCTCAAGCTCTCTGTCCTAAAGTTGGTCCCATAGTATCAATAGGTCTTCTGCCTCAGAAGGGTTCAATGGTCAAAAGTTTGAGAAACAATGGGTTAAATCAAGCTTAGTGCAGATAATTGCTAAGGTTTACAGAGAATATTTTTGTAGACTGTGTACTTCTCAAAGGGGAACCAGTTCAACTGTATTCTCTTTACATTCAAAGAAACCCACTACTACCAGTCTGAAAAGCATGGGGCACATACCTTACACTGAAACTTTCTATTTTATTTTTTTAAGATTTTATTTATTTATTCATGAGACACAGACAGAGAGGCAGAGACATAGGCAGAGGGAGAAGCAGATTCCCTGTGGGGAGCCCGATGTGGGACTTGATCCCAAGGACTCTGGGATCATGCCCCGAGCCAAAGACTCAACCACTGAGCCACCCAAGCTCCCCACCTTACACTGGAACTTGTAAGAGTCTAAGATTTTTCACAAGCCTTCTTTTCTAGTTTTGTTCCTCCCAATAGTGCAAAACTCACTGCTTTGCCCCTGTCTGTTGCCCCCCTCATTCCTGTGTGTCTCTAGTTTTCCTTCTCCATTGGTGAATGCACTCACCTTTGAAAGTCCTGCCAAAACATACTCTCCTTGGTGACACCTGCCACTTCCTTCCACTCACTGCCTGACCCAGAGTACATTTTAATGAAGGGCTGACCTCTTTATTTGCTTTTTGCCTCCCTGTCCTCTGCCCAGGAGATAAGCTCCTGGAAGGCAGGGCCATGGATAATATGTCTCTGGAAACTGGCACTGGGCCTGCACAGAATAGGTGTGCAATTATGCCGAGTCAGTACTCACTGATTGTCAGATGGAGCCACTTATTGCATGCAAACTCATAAAATTTTTTTAAATGTGGTTTAAATGCCTTAGGTTTTATAGTCTTAAAGACTTTTTATTTCTCAGAACATAAACCCTTAGCATCTGACTATAAATTCTTAGTGGATTTAAAAGCATCATGTACTTTCTGTTCTGCTGAATGCAGAATCTGAGTAAGGCAGAGCCAAAGGGCTTTTGGAGATCCACTGACCTTGCTCAGTCATTTTAAAGATGGAGAAACTGAAGCTCAGAGTAGGCAGGGCTTGCTCAGGGGCAGGTGCCCTGAAGTCCAGGCCACCCTCTTTCCCTGCAGCTTTGTGGATGACACAGGCATGTCCTCAGAAGTGTGGAGGTGACCAATCAGGGTTCTGCAAGCCAGATGCCTCCTCATGCCTAGCTGAAGAAGCTGAGCCTTCTTCACAATGACACCAAAATATTCTGCTTGGTAATTATGAACTCAACAGTCATATGAACCATGGCCCATATAGAAAAGGCTATGAAAAAGCAGTGACAGCATGACACGAGAACCACATCCCTCTTCACCTCCCAAAAGAGTTGGCTGGTGTTCACTCTTAATGTTAAATGATGAATTCTTTAGACAGTCGCATATTTCTTCAAGATAAGTCAGAAGGAACTCCATGATAATTTGGCATCAATATCCAACTTATGTTACCTAACATATTTTAGCAGCTACAACTCCCTGTGTGAGATATTCTATATGGACAGATCTATGGTGATTGGTAAGTTACAATATGTACAAGTACAAATGCTTCTAGGAAACAGAGATTTATGTAAATATATGATATACAAAATCCATGCTACCTACAGACACAGGTTATGGGAATAGATATATCAACAGATATGCCTTGAAGAAGATGTTTGTCTTTAAAATGACTTGAGCTTATTTCTTCTTTAAACAATAGAGTGTGAAGTGGGATTTACAAGTACCATCTACATCTTGAGGCATGTAGGCAACACAGCTTTAAAAGAGTTAACATACCCCTACCAGAAGTCCTAACAAATTGAATCTTATTTAATTAGATATTGTATTTGGGGGGGGGAAATGAAATAAAACTCTTTCATTAACTAAACCAAACTCCCTTAAAGGCAACAATATGTTCCTCTCTGTCAGGACAGAATGGAATGAAATCTTTATTTTAATTGGGGTCAGATGAGGAGCCATTTGGCTTCAGATGCTTTGTTTATCAGCCCTGAGCTTTATGGCTGAACCGGAACGTGAAATATTCCATTACACAACCGTTCCACTTAAAAGCCCACTTTCCCAATGATTTTTCATATGCTAAGTGCTGTAAATATAGCTCAAACTAGCTTTGAAATTTAGAAATAGCATATTTAAAGATTCCCCAGTGACAGGATGATCTCAGATAACCTTGGGTCAGAGGTGCTATATTTCTTTTATCCAGCAACGTGGCTTCCCTTAGACAAGAACCTTATGATCAATAAGAGTAGGCTAGGAATGCCATCTATTGTGCCACTGCTCCTCAGGGGGCATGAGTATGCCCCCTTTATATGCCTGAGTTGAAAGGTTCCAGATATGACAAGCATTTACCTCCTAAGTGCCAGGCTCTGAAAGACAACATGGTTATGGTGATTCAGAGCAAGGACTCTGGAGCTAGACCCTCTGCATTAGAATTACAACCCTGGGATCCCCGGGTGGCTCAGTGGTTTGGCGCATGCCTTCGGTCCAGGGCGTGATCCTGGAGACTCAGGATCGAGTCCCACATCGGGCTCCCGGCATGGAGCCTGCTTCTCCCTCTGCCTGTGTCTCTGCCTCTCTCTCTCTCTCTCTCTCTCTCTCTGTGTCTTTCATGAATAAAAATAATAATAATAATAAAAAAAAAGAATTACAACCCTAATGCTTACTATCTGTGTGACCTTGGGCAAGTCACTTGACTTGACACATGAGTTCTGTCATCTATACAGCAGGAAAAATAACAGCACCCACTTCATAGGTTTGTGTGAAGCTAAATGGGTAGTGTGTCAAGAGCTTTAAAGAGTGCCTGGCACTGAGTAAGCTCTATTATTATTGTTATCTTTTATAAACATTCCCACATTTGTCCTCACAAAACTTTACTGAGGTAAGGGTAAGGCCCTTTCACAAATGAGAAAATAGGTTCAGAGAGGGTAAGTTATTTGTTCAGGGTCATGTAGTCATTTCAGCCCAGGTTTGTCTTAAGTTCAGGCTCCCTACTAAGAGATGTTACTTATAGGATAAAACAGAATAAACACCTATTTAAACTTCAGAACCCATCGATGGCTCAAAATTTCTACATATGCTGAAAAAGAAACACATTTTTTTGTCTGGGTAACTGGGTGGAGAGAATTGAGTGTAATCATTACCATTTTTCTCTTATGAGACCCATAACATCTATCCAAAAGGAAATTCCAGTAGATTTTATTATCTACAAAAAGATGACCTAAGTCATCTGATGTAGCCAATGATCCAAATACAAAAACTGGCATATTTATTATAACTGAGGGTCATAATAGTTAGGATTAAGTGTATTAACTCATTCATTGTGTGTTTATGGGAAAGGCTCTAGGCTGAGAGCCATTCAAGTTGATGTGAGATTATGACTCTTCTCTCCCAAGTGGATGAAAGCCAGGGAAATATTAACATAGAAAAAACATTTTTTTTGTCTTAAAATAACTAGTGTTCAGAGACTCAACAGACACTTTTCCATTTCTACTGTGAAATTTCATTCAGCTTTGTTCAGTTGCCCTTAAAATGTATTCACTCAGAAAACAACTTAAAAAAAAAATCTTTCATGTTCTAGCATCAAAATCCATCTCAGTTTCAGGATCCTTTTTCAAGCATGTTGGCAATGGGTTAATGATGACATTATCTGACAGCTCCCAAATAGCATAGGCAAAGAGGGTTGGAACTAATCAAGGAAATACTACCTCAGCTAGACATGGCAAGTCCAGAGCCAATGTTACACAAGACAAGCTTCCTAAAACGAAACTGGGAGAGTAGCAAAAATTTTGGCAAAAGGCACATTTTTTACTTTCGTTCTCAGTGAGACAATAGATCATATTGTCTGTACCTGACAGGAGAGTCACATTCTCATATGTCTTGAAATCTGCATTCACACGTTTACAGAAAACACAGCCATTTTAAAATAAACGTGTCACACGTGGTTTGTAAATTCCGAGACGACACCCAGGAAATTCTCCCTATACATTTTCCCATCTTCTGTGAAATATTCTGTTCTGGAAAATGTAATAAAATAAGCTGCATCTGCAACTTCACAGCAGGTATACTGATTTGATGGTAAATCACTTTTCTTTACTATTTCCACATAATTGTGTCATAATCTTTTGACACGTTACAAGAAAGGTAAGTGGACGTCCACGTGTACGTAATTCACTAATTGCATATCTTCAGCGAGGAAAAATGCTTATGTTAAAGTTATTGATTTTCTTAACCAGAGTTCAAAGCGAAGGTGCCATGAACATCTAAATAAATATCAAGGAAGTGTCAAAGGTAACTGAGGAGGGACCAGGTGAAGTGTGAAGTGTTAATTGTATCTAAAAAAGTATAAAAGAACAGAGGAAAAAGACAGATATACTGAACTTCCAATTATCATAACGTTGCCTTCTTCCTAACACATTTTCAAACTTGAAAAAGACATAGAGGCCAGAGGAATTCAGAGTAGAGTACCCCCAGCTGTGTCCTGCATACATCTTACACTCTGTGTGCACATAGTTTATTTAAACATAAAGTAAAATTATGACTTACATAATGCATATTTATATCACAATATACCATTAGCCTCCAAAAGGCACAGTGAAGGAACTGGACAGGAAATGAAGAATGAAAGAAAATTGATGAGAGAAGACTCTTTTGCATCTGTTGGTTTGGGTAATAGGGATACGGTCAAAACACATACCAGACATGTAGATAATCTGCAAAAAGAAGATGCCTGGTGGATAATGAATACACACATGTAGTCGTGAATGGGCTTGGCTCTGAGGGCAAAGAAGCAAGGCAAATGTCAGAAGCTTCCATCTATTGAAGGTGCTCACACTAGACAGCACGCAAGAAAGTATACAACAGTAGCTGGGGATGCTGGGAGTTGGGTGCATGTGTTTTCTAAATTGGCACTAGTCAGCTTAATCAAACTCGTCTGAACTTCAGTTTCCTTATCTGTAAAGTGGGGATATTCATACTAACTGGGAGGGCTCGTGGGAGGTGTAGGGACACTGCAGTGCAGCATCTTATACACAGGTGGTGCTCAACAAAGGAAACAAGCAGTGACTGTCCCATCTTTTCAGCCTTCTCTCCAGGCTGCAGATGGATGGCACACTCCCAACAAGCACACAAGGGTGCCTTCCATGCTCCTGGGTGGCACCAGACAGGCCTCTATAATTCTAAGTGAACTGACAAGAGATGAGAGCCTTCCAATTCTCCATCTCCAGGCCAGACTTTGTTCCGAAACTCCAAGGGCTGTTTTTCTAGGCACACTGAGTACCTCCCCTGGGATGACCTGGGGGATGGATGACCCGTGTCATCCTCAAACTCCACACTCCCAGTTCCGAAGTCTCGGCCCCACCCTTTGGCCTGCAGCACTCTGGGCCTCAGCCAAGAAATCTCTAGGAACTCACACACTCACTCACTCGTTGGGTTCTGTGCTCAGTCCCGCCTCCGACTCCTCCATCTCTACTCTGCCCTCCACTTCTGAGAAGCCACCTACTTCAGATGAAACCACCTGCAAAGTGCCAACAGCTAGTTGTCCCTGCCTCCTCATTCCTGGGTCAGAGAGTTGCCCTCTTCAAAGAAAGCTCACAAGTCCAGACAAACGTGTCTACCACTGCTGTCTTCCCCACAGCCCTGGCAGCCTTGCCTGAGCCCTCAGCATCTCAGTTTTGCTCTTGTCTCTCTTGCCACCCCGAGAGCTCTTCAAAGGCAGAGGCTGTGCCTTAGGAACTTTCACGTTCCTTGCATCTACCCCAGACCCAGGCCCAGAGTGGCCACTCAGAAACGTGGGTTAAATCTGTTAATCACAACTTTGTACACATCATGCCCACACATGCACTAAACTGATAAAGAGGAATACTACATGGAATGAACAGAGCGAACTCACGTGGACAAACCCCAAACATGCACCATCACAAGGGAACACAGAAGGATGGCGTGGTTTCTGTGGCACTTCCACTTTAGCAAATCTGTGTGCGCCCGCCATGTTTTGTGAACAGCAGCCACTTGAGATGGGTAGAGAAGGGGCGGTTATTCCCAGTCTACAGGTGAGGAAGTTAAGAGGAGGAGAGTATTCTATATGAGATCACACAGCAAAGCTGGTCAGTGAGATGTGACCCAGGGCTTTGGACTCCACACCACTAGTCTTTCCATGTACCAAACCCCTCTCTGCAAACAGAAAGGCAGAAATCTCACTTCCAGCCTACATTCCAGCCGCTACTGTCAACTGCCTCCAAGGAAGAGTGTTGCAGCCCTGAGGCATTCACCAATCTGGAGGGGTGGTGGTGGTGGGGCACAAAGGGCAACTTTTCACTAAAATAAGAGATTCTTGGAGCCCCTGGGTGGCTCAGTCAAACATCTGACTCTTGATTTTGGCTCAGGTCATCTCAGGGTTGTGAGATCGAGCCCCGAATCACACTCAGCAGAGTCTGCCTCTCCTTCTCCTTCTGCTTGTCCCCTGCTCATGCATCCTCTCTCTCTCAAATAAATAAATATATATATTTTTAAAAAAGATTCTTAACAATAGGCACATTTTGAAAAAGATTTTATATATTTGATAGAGAGAAGAGAGCAAGAGAGCAAGCATGAGTGAGGAGAGGTAGAGGCAGAATCTCAAGCAAACTTCATGGTGAGCAGGGAGCCCAACATGGGGCTCAATCTCAGGACGCTGGAGTCATGACTTTAGCCAAAATCCAGAAGCCGACTGCTTAACTGACTGGGTCACTCAGGTGCCCCTCAATAAGAACCTTTTTTTTTTTTTGTTTTAAAGATTTTATTTATTTATTCATGAGTGACAGAGAGAGAGAGAGAGAGAGAGAGAGAGAGAGAGAGAGAGAGAGCGCTAGAGACACAGGCAGAGGGAGAAGCAGGCTCCATGCAGGGAGCCTGATGTGGGACTCGATCCTGGGACTCCAGGATCATGCCCTGGGCAGAAGGCAGGCGCTAAACCGCTGAGCCACCCAGGGATCCCCCAATAAGAGCATTTTAAGGACAGAACAGGTTGCTTGGGAAGGAAGCATGCTCCCTGGTGCTGGAGGTGTTCGAGCAGAGGCTAGCAAGCCATATGGTGGGCTGTGGGTGAGAGAACGCTATGGAAGAGACTCAAGCAGGGAACAGGGGATCAGGCCACAAATCCTTCTAGTCTCGAGACCCTCAGAAGGAAAATACTGATTAGGAAAACAATGTGAGCCCCGAACAGGTCAGGAAGCAGACTGCAGGGAAGGCCTGCTACAGGCCTCCCCTTCCTCTGGCTGCCAAACACTCATCCCCAAGGCCCCGTTCAAATATCCCTGCCTCTACAAAGCCTTCCCAGACTCCCTCACAAGGTGAGACTCCCTCCGCTACACTTCCATGGCCCTGTGCTTACGACTCTTGTGTTAAGAGCCCAGATGTCAGAGGCTGCTGGGCTTGGCCGTGGAAGGGCAGCCTCAGGAAAGCTCCTCCACTGCCCCAAGCTCAGGTTACTGTGAGGGCCCAAGAGCTAACAGAGGCCAGGAACAGAGGCTGTCTGGCACAAAGCAAGTGCTCGGGAAGTGGCAGCTGCACCACAATCGCCAGCTCCATTGGACAAGGGACAAGCTCACTCCGAGGACAAAGCGGCTGCTGAGCCAGTGCTGGCTGAGAATGGAAGGAGCCTGCAATCGGCCGGTGGCGGTGGCGGCGTAGCAGCAAGCAGCCGGGCTTCCCGGCTGACCTGGGTCTGCTCCTGGGCTGGCTACTCACTAGCTCGAGACACCAGGAAAGGCACTTCATTTTTCCAATCCCCAGTCCCTGCCACTGAGAAATGGGGCCGAAAGCTAGTTATCTGCACCTCCTCCCTCACGGTCTGCCGCAGGTGCTGCAGAGAGGGCTTTGTGAACCACAGAGCGCCGAGCCAGCATCAGCCACTGCACGTCGCAGGGCGAGGCTGGGACAGGGATGGAAGGGCTACTGCCCAGCTTGGATGGGAGGCCGGGGGCTGGCTGCAGTCCAGGGTCCCTGGGCTCTCAAAACAAAACCCTGCAGTTATCAGGGCCTCGTGACTTGAGGGTCTCCACTTCTCTGTGTGTGGAAGCTGTGTGTGGTCAATCACACGGGAAACCAAAATCAGAGAGGAAAATGACAAAGGGAGAGAGAGAGAAGAGTATAGAGGATCCGAGTAGGTCAAAGTGTTCCTGGAAAATAAAAGCTCCAAACAAGAACCAGCAGAATGGCAAAACGGCAAACAGACGATCAAAAGCAGGAGAACAAAATGCAGGCCGGGAAGTCAGTGCCAAAGAATTGATTAGTCAAACATATGAATCTCTCATGCTGAAGCAGAAATATCACAGCCCTGGCTCCTCACTGCGGAGCCCTCTTGTCATAATGGGAGCTATGAAGAGGCCGGGGAATAAAGCAACTTTCATTTTTCCTCTGTGAACGCCGAGGGCCAGGCCCCATGAGGACCTCGCCTTGTGCTGGCTTCGGGGGGGAGCGTGGCCCCTGGCCACGGGAGTGGGGTGCGAGTGAATGGGCTGGCACTTGGCTCACTTCACTTGAAAGCTCAGAGGCCTCTATAGATACAGATCTCGGGCAAGAACAGCATCCTGGGATGTGGACTTATAGATTCAAATGAGGAAAGGTGAGTGTCCTTCTCAGCATCACGGGGACTAGAGTTCCTTCGCTCCTCTGTTCAGCGTCCTTCCTTGCTGCACGGGTCCCCTGGCTGTTCCAGCAGCCGGCGATGACAGAGTGCCGTGGAGCTCAACAAAGCAGGAGCCAGGAACTTACCAGAAGTGATGCAACTGGAAGACTCCCAAATCTGCAGGGTGGCCCCAGAAAGGGTGTACATAAATTGGGTTGGCAGTAATGAAGAACTGTGGGCAGCTTGGAAGAGCAGGAGGAGGAGTCGATTTGGAGTCAGCAGAGGTTGGTTCTAATACTAGCTTTGCCATTAATGCTTATGTGATCTCGGCCAAACTACCTCACCTCTCCGAGCCTCGGGTTTCCTAAACTGGAAAATACACACCTTCAGGGGTGCTTTGAGGGTTAAGTTAAATGAGATGGGAAGATGCCTGGCAGTGTGTCTGCCTCACCATGGTGCAACTGAGGCAATCTGAAGAAGTCATGCTGCCGTACTTTAAAAACATTTCTGGTATTTCTGGAAACTAGAGAATGAGCTATAAAACTTGGGGCTCTTCTCTGAATGGGCTGCAGGAACTTGGATCGTTCAAGTTTATTACTATTGAAATGTCATCCTGAGGTCTGCTTACCTTTCAGCTTTTCTTTGCCAGCGCCCTGTGAGGCGGCCCTAGACTGAACTCAGGATGGAAGAACTCAGGACAAGTTTCTCTGTTGACCTCAATTCTTAGTGCAGCACAACCACGAGAGGCAGCCTGGCACCAGGGAAAGAGCTCAGGCTTTCCAGTCAGACACTCCGGTTAGAAGCCCAAAGCTACCACTGGCTCACTGCAGTAAAACAGCAGTTTTTCTGTACACACCGTTTGCATGTGGTATCACAAATTTATTATTTATTATTTTTTGGTACCACAAATTTAAAGCAGAAAATACGCTTTTTCTTACGGTGGGTCCCAATGGACAGGTGAGATCCAACAAAACTGATGCAACAAGAAGATTCTCTACAGACCCCAGTGCTACCCTGTTATTTCCCCAGTCAAGGTCTCTACCTCTTTTCTTGGTTGCTAGGAAGCCAACTAAGCCTCAAGATTTAAGGATGTCAGAGCTGGAAGAGTCTGGATTTCATCTCTTCCTTTTACTATTGGAGAAACTGGAGCCCAAAAGGGTTACACAATTTGCCCCCAGGTTATACAAGGAACTGGAAGTACTGCTTGGGGTTGGTGCTGCCACAATCTGCCTCTAAAGTCAACACAGAGTCTTGCCCTTGACCACTGGCAGGAATGGGCTAGCTGTCTCCTTCATGGACAGGATGGGCTGGTCAGCACAGCTGGACTTACTGCTGCCTGGAAGGCAAATGGCTGTGCAGAATAGTGAAACACTAAATATTAACAACCGTTTTAAGAATTCTCTGCCTGGGGGATCCCTGGGTGGCGCAGCGGTTTGGCGCTTGCCTTTGGCCCAGGGCGCGATCCTGGAGACCCGGGATCGAGTCCCACGTCGGGCTCCCGGTGCATGGAACCTGCTTCTCCCTCTGCCTATGTCTCTGCCTCTCTCTCTCCATCTCTCTGGGACTATCATAAAAAAAAAAAAAAAAAAAAAAAAAAAAGAATTCTCTGCCTGGGATGCCTGGGTGGCTCAGTGGTTGAGCAGCTTGATCATGATCCCAGAGTTCCAGGATCGAGTCTCACACGGGGCCCCCTGCAGGGAGCCTGCTTTTCCCTCTGCCTCTCTGTGTCTCTCATGAATAAATAAATAAAATCTTAAAAAAAAAAAAAAAGAATTCTCGGTCCAAAAAAAAAGTATTTGTAATCTATATCATAATAAACAGAGTATTCACCTAAAACATAAAAAAATTCCTAAAAAACAAGAAAAATATCCAATAGAAAAATGGACAAGACAATCGTACAGTTCACAGAACAAGAGCCACAAATTACCCTTAAATGTAAGAAAAAATATTTAATCTCACTTGTAGTAATAGAGATTTATATAAAATTTTACTGAGATATCACTTCATATCCACAGATTGGAAATAATTCATAAATTTAGCAATACACTCTGCTGGTAAAGCCATGGGAGAACAAGGCAGGAATGAAAAATGATGTAATCCCTGTGGAGGGGAATTTGGCAATATCCAGCAACATTACATGACCCAGCAATCTGACCTACAAGACCTATCCAAAAGATGCTTAGGAAAACAGAAATCAATTATATGTATAAGGTTATTTGTCATGACATCACTGTTAATAGCAAAATTCTAAGAATATCAACATAGGACTCGTTGCAAAACAGTGACACATCCATACTATGGAGCAATATGGAGCCATGAAAATAATGATAAACATTTCTCTACACTGCTCTAGACTGATTTCCAGGATAGAATAAGTGAAAAAAAAAAAAAGTAAGGTATACAACAGTAGATACCTTTTACTTACTTACTTTCTTTTTTTTTTTAAGTAATGGAGAAGGATTTGGAGGGAGATAAGAATAGTGGTAGAAGGAACTGGGATGAAAGTCTGGTTTGTCCAGACTATATATTTAGCATCATGTAAAGAGTTTACAAGAACAAGAACAACAACAAAGCTCAAAATTAAATTTTAATTCCTAAAAATTTTCAGAAGATACTGAAACAAATGAATGTAATTATATATTTCACTGGTGACACATCCACTGAGAGAAGAAAATTATTGCAACAAACCCTACAGACAGGATTCTAACTGTATTCCTTAGGGGGTATTCTTTACAGACAGTAAGAACAATAAAAAAAAAAACAATGTGAGAATTACTGGCAGCAATAAAATGGATTTTTTAATCTAAAATAATTATGTGTAGGGCAGCCCCGGTTGCGATCCTGGGGGCCCGGGATCGAGTCCCACATCGGGCTCCTTGCATGGAGCCTGCTTCTCCCTCTGCCTGTGTCTCCTCTGCCTCTCTCTTTCTCTGTGTCTCTCATGAATAAATAAATAAAATCTTAAAAAATAAAATAAAATAAAATAATTATGTGTATGTTGTATGATAAAATAAATAATTATATCCATTAGTATTTTTAGGAACCAAGAGTTTCAAGAGGGAATCAACAGAAGTATAAAATCAAAGTATTAATTCTGAAATTTTAAATTTGAAAAGAAAATATCAGTATGAATTCATTCTTCTTCTTTTTTTTTTTAAATAGACATCTAAACCCTGTCCACTGTAAATCTCTGGAAGTAATAACAGATCAGTAGCAATGACCACTGGCTGTATGGTCTTTAAATACCATTTCTTACTAAGAGGAACCAGAGCTCATTGAAAAATGGGCTGATTCCAGATCTGGGGCAGGAAGTGTACAAGAGGAACTAGAGGCCTTTTGTCATCCTGGAATATATGATTATTCAAATAATCCACATTGTGGGATATTCTATAAGACAACTGGCCTGAACTCTTAAAAAATGTCAATGTCATGAAAGACAAAAAGTGAGGGCATTATTCTAGATTATGGGTCATTTAAGAGATAATAACAACCAAATGCAGTATATGTCACTCTTGATTTGAGCTCAGACATTCTGAAAAAGGCAATTATAGAAGATTTTGGAGCCAGAGCACCCAGGTAGCTCAGTTGGTTGAGTGTTCTTGGTTCTGGCTCAGGTCATGATATCAGGGTTGTAAGATGTGAGATCAAGCCCCACTCTGGGTTTCCTGCTCAGCAGGAAGTCGGCTTTAGCTTCTCTCTCTCCTTCTCCCTTTGCCCTTTCCCCCTGCTCACATGCACTATCTCCAAAATAAAAAAATAAACTTTAAAAATTTTGAACCAACCAGGAAAACTGAATATACATGGTAAGTTAGATAATATTATTGTATCAATGTCAAATTTTGAGAGTGACAGTGTCTTTTTAGTTATGGCAGAGAATGTCCTACTTCTTAGAGGACGATGAGGCTAAAATATTTAGGAGTGGTCATCAGGGTCATGATATCTGCAACTTACTTTCAAATTGGTTCAGCAAACAAAACAAAACAAAAAGTGCAGATAATGCAAATGTCTAAAACATTGTCAGTGAACTTAGGTAAATCGCGATTCATTGTGCTGTTCTTTCAACTTTTCCACAGGTTTGAAATTTTCTTAAATAAAAAAGCTGAAGGAAAAAGAAAATGTCAAATTCTTATTTTTAAAAGATGCTTACAGATAGAACTTAAGGGTAAAATGAAATATGTGTTTGCCTTAAAATACTTCAGGAAAAAAAAGTGGACAGAATGGGATAGGAAACAAAGAATTATGACAGAATGTTGATGGCAATAGAAGCTGTGTGATAGAGAGGTGGGGGAATCCGTACTCTGCACTTTTGTGTATATTTGGAAATCTTCGCAATAAAAAGCAAAAATAAAATGAAGTCCTGGTTCAGAAAAAACTATTTGCTACAAATCTGTAAGAAGACTGTTAATATCCAAAACATATAAAGAACTCTTGTAACTATAAACAAAAAACACGGTGAGCTGCTCAGCAGATAAATGGGCAAAAGACACAACATAAAGGGATCCCTGGGTGGCGCAACGGTTTAGCGCTTGCCTTTGGCCCAGGGCGCGATCCTGGAGACCCGGGATCGAATCCCACGTCGGGCTCCCGGTGCATGGAGCCTGCTTCTCCCTCTGCCTGTGTCTCTGCCTCTCTCTCTCTGTGACTATCATACATAAATAAATAAAAATTAAAAAAAAAAAAAAAAAAAAAGACACAACATAAAAATATCTGGCTCTTTAAAAAGAAATTAAAAAATAATAAATATCTGGCTCATAAACATGAAAAGTTCAATGACACTGGTAATCAAAGAAATGAAAATTAAGATAGAATTATTTTTTTTCACATATTAAATGAACAAAGATAAAAAAGTAAAGCCTTTAGTTATAGCCAGGGTGACTGTAAATGGAATGTAGATAAGAATGGACGGTAGTAAAACATTTATGGAAAGTAATTTGGTAAATATATCAAGAACTTTAAAAATCTGCCTATCTTGGGGCACCTATGTGGTTCAGTCAGTGAAGCTCAGGTCATAATCCTGGGGTTCTGGGATAGAGTTCAATCAGGCTTCCTACTCAGTGGGGAGTCCACTTCTCCCTCTGCTCATGCTCTGTTACACACACACACACACACACACACACACACACACACACACGCTCTTTCTCTAATAAATAAATAAATAACATCTTAAAAAAACACGCATATCTTTTATGCTAGTATTGGAATTGCTGGGAATTTAGTTTAAGAAAAAAACCTCAAATGCCAATGAGGCATTTGTTCACATCAAAAACAAAAATTTAAATTTCTCTTGGAAAGGGCAGAGTTAGGTAAATTGTGGCACAACTAATCAGAGGAATTATATAAAGACACTATCTCATGGTGTGAGGAAAATCTGTACAATCAGGACCACATGAAAAGAGAAGAAACAAACTATATTGACTGTATAAGCTCAATTATGTAAAAAAGACAAAGACATTTGAAAAGATGCACCAAAATTTAATGCTGGTTGCCTCAGGGTAGTGGAAATGTGAGTGACCTTTTTTTCATATGCTTCTCCGTCTTTTTAAAATTTCTACAATGAAAACATATTACTTTTATAACCAGAAAAAAGTACACATTATTATTTTTCAGATGTTGTCTCTATGTGGACCTTTGCCCTGGTGTAAATTTTTATGATTGCTCCTGTTATTACAATGAGAAGATAAACTTCACAAGTGACTGGGTAGCCCCGAGTGGCATTAGGGACTCACCTACGTGGGATGGATTTTAACTAGTACAAAGGACCCTATAAGTAGGAACATTCAAAGGTAATTAGTTCATAACAATATTATAAATAGAAAAGGAGCCAAATAAATGTTTCCTGGATATCATCAATTTAGTTGTAAAATAGATTCAGAGTTACTCTGATAACCCCATATAAAGAAGGCACTCATTATAAAGACAGCCATGTGTTAAACAAGAAAATGTAGACGCAGAGACAGCTCTGCTGTACACAACAGAGATATTCCCACAGAGACAGCAGATCTCAAAATACCAGCCTTGAAAACAAAAACTTCATCTAGGAAAACAATCCTAGTGCAAAACTTGATTGAGTGGTCCTGCCTACCTCTCCTGGAACCCAGCTCCTTTCCTCCTCTGGCTTGGTCTTAATGGCATGACCCAGTGCAGGCCATTGCTTGGAACTTTATTTGTAAAATGAGAATAATTAACTTTACAAAAAGAAAATTCTGTATAAAAGTACAGAGAAGACTGGACAAGGGAGGCATGGGGATGCATCTAGCATAGCAGCTAGCAAGTTCTATTGACCCCATCACCAAAGAACTTTTAAATTAACCAATCACTGAACTGCCTACCTCAGACCCTCCTACGACCGATCATAAAGCCCGTATTATTTTAGCCGGATTACTGTTACCCGCAGCTAAAAGCTTCCTGGTACACTATTCTGTTCCTCTCATCTCGTACAGTGTCTAACACATAGTAGGCTCAATAAAACTTATTTGAATGAATGAATCAGAGTGTTCATTGTAAAGTATTAAGAAAAAAAATCATGCTGCTAAAGTAGGAGTCATACGATCTCTATGAGAAAAGTACTTAGTTCCTGTCTCCTCCTTTTTATTATACAAAAACTACATTAAAAGAAAAAAAGGAGGGCAGCCCGGGTGGCTCAGTGGTTTAGCGCCACCTTCAGTCCAGGGCCTGATCCTGGAGACCCGGGATCGAGTCCCACGTCAAGCTCCCTGCATGGAGCCTGCTTCTTCCTCTGCCTCTCTCTCTCTCTCTCTCTCTCTCTCTCTCTCGAATAAATAAAATTAAAATTAAAAAATAAAAAAAAGAAAAGAAAAAAGGAAAAAAAATAAAAATTTTAACACGACTCTATCATAGAATGCAGTGCACAACTGAGCTGTTAAAGTGAAGGTTCTTACTTATAAACACAGACCTCATGCACCGAAGCAGCTTACAGAAATGCAGTTTCCCAAGTGACCCTGGAAGTCCCTCTGCATTCCTAAGCCATGCTGTGCCTTTAGGTACTAATGCAATGTTAAATTTAAAGTAGCTTTACAAATAACTCAGGAATAGGAAGAAAAATTTCCTATTGGTCATTAAACTTCCTGAAATATTCATACGAAATGTTTTAAGTGTATATGGAGCACTCATTTCCAAAAAAGCCCCAAAGGAAGCGGTCTAGTGGTTAAAGGGCTTTGCAGTATGACCTGAATTTGAATCCTGACTCTACACCTCTAGTTGCTGTGATTTTGGTTAAGTCACTTACCTTCCCTGAGCTTCAGCTTCTCCATCAATAAAAGGGGAACAATATCAAGTTCACAGACTTTGGGGGTGCTGGTTAAGATTAACTGTGGTAGTCATATGGTCTTGAGCTTGGTATATTGTCAATGCTCAAAAAAAGGACCATTGTTATGATAAAGTTGTTCCTACAGTAATCCTTAAGTGTCATGATTCTTTAAAGAAGGGCCTCACATATTGAAGGACATAGGAGTTGGCAACATGTCATGTGCCACAAGTCAGGTAAGATCTGGATCTCCAGTGTTGCCAAAAGCCAGCCTCCTCCCTGGGAGCCAAGGTAGTCCAATGAAATGGGCATAGGCCTCAGACTCCGTCAGAGTTGGGGTCTAATCCCAGCTGTACACTTGGTGGCTGTGACCTTGGGTTTTACATTAAATCTCTGCTCTTCAGTTTCCTAATCTGTCATAGGGATCATGCTATCCCCATTCCCTAGCCCAACATATCTGCGGACTAACAGAGTACAGGGAAGGTGTCCAGGATAATGCCTGGGACACAAGAGCCACAGTACCTGCTAACACTCCTTTCCTCAGTTCTCCTCAATCTCATTTAGATTAAAACCAGAAGTTCTTACTACACGGTGAACTGGGTCCCCTGGCAAGAGGGCACAGGGATGGGACAGCTGGCTTTAAAAAGATGACTAAATTGCCCAACAATGGCAAATACATATACAATCCCATCCCACAAATGTTTTATTTGGTTTTAAGGCCCTGCTGTGCCTGCATCCACTACTCCCTTGAACACAGGGGTCTGCCCTGCTCACTCACACAGAGAAAATTGGCAGACCCCTCTCCTGCACTCAGAGCTGTTTCTTGTGCCCTCTGCCCGAGGATGGCAATGTCACGAGAGCCAGGGAGCTGCACAATGCCCAGAGATTTATGAAAATACGCATCTGAAAAAGGGATTGCTGTGCAGAGAGTGGTCGTGTGGGCAGGCCTGGTGCATGGGAGCAATTAGAGCCGGTTTGCAACAACTCAGTGCTGTTCTATTCAATTGCTTAAAGAATTGCCATAGCAACGGCAGCTACACATAGTAAAGTGGCAGCAAGATGGAGCAAACACTTGAAAAAGACTCCCTTGTTAACCCTCCTCCCCTCCCCAAAATGAATAAAGGGCCATTTTGTTTCTCTAAAATAGTCTTGCAATCAATGTCCACACTTCATGCCAAAGCGGGTGACTAGATGCCTATCTTCTTTTCCTCCTCCTCCTTCTCTCTTTCTTTACTTTTTTTTTTTTTTTGGTTCTAATAAAGATAACAGCAGCTACCTTTTAATGAGCTCCTACTATGTTGTAGGCCTTGGGCTGCTGAGAACTTTACTTGCATCCATTAGCTGGCATCTACTGAGTGCAAATTCTATCTGCACTGGGGATGTGAGACATCCTGGCACACCGTTCCCACCTGCAAGGAGCCTGAACCCAGTGAGAGGGAGTCATAAGCAAACATGCTTATGGGAAGGGGCAGCATCTGAGCCAAGTCTTGAATGAACATTTGTGGGCGTCCACCAGGATGAATAAGAAACTTTCTTTTCCTTCAAAAAGCTCACAATCTGGGACGCCTGGGTGGCTCAGTCGTTAACCGTCTGCCTTCGGCCCAGGGCATGATCCTGGAGTCCCAGGATCGAGTCTCACATCGAGCTCCCTTCATGGAGCCTGCTTCTCCCTCTGCCTGTGTCTCTGCTTCTCTCTGTGTCTCTCATGAATAAATAAATAAAATCTTTAAAAAAAAAAAAAAGCTCACAGTCTAGTGGGGAGGGGAGAGAAGAAACATGGAGGTAAAACATTAATGTGAGGCCACATCTAATACTAACATACGGAGTTGGGAGAGCACTTTTGGCAATTTCTTTGACAAAATGAAACAGATTTCAGGACAACAATCTAACTCCCTTACATGTTATAGCAACAGTAGGCTAATTCCCAACTGCATGCCACATGGTCTGCTCGGCACTTCATGTTCCTTATCCTGTTGAGGCCTTCCTCATAAGAACCTTGTAAAATGGTAGTTCTTATTCCATGTGTACAATAGGATGTGGAACCAAAGCTCAAATAAGTTGTGACTTGCTTTTAGGGTCATACAGCTAATAAGTTACAGAGTCACAGATATGAACCTGAGTCATCCTGGTGAAATGCTCGTCGTGTTTATCTGGTACACTGAATAGATTCAGACTGATACGTCAACTTGCTGAAAAGTTTAGTTTGTTCTTGGAATAGTTGAGTTGAAACTGAAAGATACCTCATACCATTAAATTAAATTCACCTACATCTAACGAAAAGGGGAACTAGTTAAATGAAAAAAAAAAAAAAAAAAAAAAGGAATGGCAACTAATGACCTAGCAGAAGAGCTCCCATGCCAGATGTGTTTGGTGGCTAGGTGCAAAGGCCTGGCCTCTGCTCTCTTAGCCTGCCTTGACTTAGAAAGGTGAACTTGATTCCAGGGTCAGAGTTTAGAGTGAATTTACCTGGAAGTAACTCAGTGTATGGGATACATGTAGAAACTATCTGGGTCTGCTTTTTGGAATCAGTCCTGCAGTTGGCAACCGTTAGAATTTTAGGACAGAAGCCGGAGTCTCTAAAAGGTCATAAAAGCAGGGGCCTGAGACTCCCTAAAAACTAAGGAAACAACAGAGTAGGCTCTTTGCACCTTGTAGCAACAGCAGGGTGATAGGAAGGATGATCTGGGCGTTTGAGTCTGAAAGCAAAAGGGAGAAGGATCCAGTGGCATCGTTGGGATGAAAATATGTGTAAATGGGGGAGTTGACTTGGCAATGGATGATGTCTTTTCTATAATTACATAAGGGGGAAACACTGCTGCTTTCTGATACCTATTTGAAAGAGGCCACTTACGTGGGGCACCCAACAGAGGGCACAGCAGTATTTGGCACATAGCAGTCATTCAATAAATAGACTTTGAATAAATAAGTGAACAAAATCCTCAACAATATGCTTTCCACAAACACAATGAGAGGATTCCCAAAACTTTTTCAGTGATATCTGTGGGATTAATGGTCAGGCTTACTTCAGAACTAAAACCTAGAGTGGATCTAGAAATAAAGGTTGCCAATTCTAAGGAATTGAGTCCCACAAGGAATATAAATGAATGACGAAGTAGGTGTAAGACAACTGTGAGCAGTGTAAACAGAGCAGGCAAGCCCTGTCTCCATGTCTTCAAGTATTTCAAAGCAACCTCCCTCCACCAAAAAAAAAAAAAAAAAAAAAAGTGAAAACATCACTTGACAAACTACCACACATCAGGGCTGGGTTTGTTGAATCTAGTCCACAGAGGAGTGCCAGTTCTGATCTCTGAGAGAGGAAACGATGGACTACATTGGTCTTCCATCAAAAATGGCTCTGCAATTAATGTCTCAGACTGGCCATGGAGGGGGGCCTTGTCTTAGGGACAGGACCCGATGAAGCATCTAAACCTTTGTTCTTTGTTCTTTAGTGTTCAGATGAACAGACGGTGGAAAGCACTCTCGTTGTGGATACTGAGGTGCATAACCGAATGCTTATCTCCAACTTAGCTACCTAGCAGGAGACAGGTAGACTTCAACTTAGTATGTCCCACCCCTGGAAAGCCAGAGTGGAGAAAGGATAGGGAATATTCATGAATTTCTCTGAAGTAGTATGAGAAGTAGGTATCATTGCTCCATTTTACAGATGATAATATTGAGACTCAGGAAAGGGGGAGATGCATTCAAGGTCACACTGAATGAGTAGTAGAGCCAGCATGAAATTAGGCAAGGCTTCCTTCTAAACATGCCTTTTATTTCTACAGGGAGGCTGGGGATGCTGATGCAGGAATCCAGGCCAGTGGAGCAGCCTTCTTCAGGGAGAGTTCTCTGTAGAAAGAACTCTTGCCTCCATTTTCAGGGCCTGCCTCTAGGTATAAACTGGCCCTTGTTGGGGGAGTGGGAAGGTAACTGAAGGAAGGAGAAGAGCAAGAATCCTGGCCTCTCATTTTGAGGGCATCCCTGATATATGTGCTAACCATCTAAACTCCAAGGGTGAAGACACTATTTGAGAGTTCACCTCAATTGCCTGTGTACTAATGTAGGTGGCAGGCAAATGCCACATACCAGGGGGCAGAGAGAAGACAACTTTAACTGGATCCTTCTCTCTCTGATCGATAACCTACTGAACAATAATCAGGCAGCATTATGACCCTTCTCCACAGGAGCCAGAGGGGGAAAAAATTTAAGAACACGCTGCAAAGAGGACCAAACAAGGCAGACCATGGAAAGTCCACTTCCTCTTCACAAATGGGTAAATCCCCCAGCATTAGGTCAAAGAAAACCTTCCAGGTTCACTCAGCTAGTACTTCCCACCGTGCTTTACTCGAACCTTCTCCACTCTTCCCACCTGCTCACCTGTCCCCTGTAGTCCCCAACCGCTGCCCAACACATGCACATGCACACACTCCTACCTGGATGTCACAAACCAGAGCCATCAGATGGAAGCCCCTCTCCTCCACACCTCTGTCCTCACCCGCATAGCCACCCCTCAGGCTTCCTTCCCCATTTATGTTCACGCACAGGGGCACAGGGCCTGTCGTCCACGCTTCAAAGCTAACCTACCCACCTTGCTTTGCCAAAGCCCTTCCATCTCTGGGTCTTGGTTCTTTCTCATCAGCATTTCAATGGACTCCAGTTTCTTCCAATGTTAAAGTAACACACACTAAAACCTCCCAAATTTCCCTCATCCCTCTAAAACCACAGGGTTGTCATCACTCTCTCTCTCTGCCTCCGACTGGTCAGGCTGCCCAGAAGAGGGGGTCCAGTTTCACCCAAGGTTCCTATAAGACCTTCTAGTGGCTAAAGCAAACAGGAGATTCTCTGTCTTTATCTAATTAAAATTCTCTTTGGTGGCTAGACACATGGAAGCACTCTTATCCCTGGCTTCAGTGTGCTGTCCTGGTTTTAACCCCACTCTCTTGAATGCACCTTCTCTGGCTCCTTCAATGGCTAGTCTTTCTTTGATAGTTTAAATACAGATGTTCTCTGGCTTACATGGTCTTTACTTCCTACTTTATATATATTCCCTGGTTAATTATTTACCATCTGTATATTGACATCTTTCAAATCTCTGTCTCCATGCCACCCCTCTCTCCTGACCTCATGGATTCATATCCAAAGTGGCCTAACTGGGCGTTTTGTAGTTGATGTCCACAGACACACTCAAATGAATAAAACTGAACGTATCTTTCTTCCCAGACCAGCTCTTCCTCCTTCATGCCAGTGGATGGCCCCGCCTAGTCACAAGGGTCAGTCTTGCTTTATGTTTCTCTCCTCTGTCCTTTCCCTCAGTCACCATACCTGTGGATTCCACCCATCACATCTCTCAAACCCACCCCCTTCTTGCCATACCTGTGGTGGCTTCTGTAGGCCAGGTCACCATCCTCTCCCTCCTCCTGGTAACTGCCACCAGGGTGGTATCTCTGCCTCCATGCTTGTCTTCCTATTAATCATTACTCTCCTCACCCTCCTACTGCTGCCACCTCTGAAAATGCCTGCGTATTCATTTAACTTTCCAGCTCCTTCCAGAGCTGCCCCTTGATTTGGCTCCTCCCTGACCTGACCCAAACCTACCTTTAAATTTCATCCCCTGCCATGCCCTCCCTGGGCCAGTGTCTGTTAATCCCTATGCCTGGGGACTGCTTTCCTGCCTCTCCTCCTGCTTCTCCTCTCTCACTCCTCAAATCTCTGTGGATATCACTTCCTTTGGGGCACCTTCCCGGAGCCCCGATTCCTGGTTGGGCATCCCTCCTAAGATCTCCCACATCCTCTACTTCCCTTCTGGAGCACTCATTAAACTGTATTATAATATTAGGCTTATTTGCTTTTCTTTCTCTCCACTGGCCTATCTCATTCCTTGTCGCCAATCTCATACCCAATCTGCTTACTGACACATAAAAGGGCCTATTTGTACTTATAACAATGAATGGATGAAGGAGAGAAATCCCAAAGATGCGTTTGATCAAGAAAAAAAGTTCAAGCTGCATGAGTGGACAGCCATAGAATGGCAGGAAAAAACCACCAGATTTGAGGTATGAATCAGCTTCTAACCTTGACTCTGTAATTGATGGACTTTTTGACCTGGGACTGATTGTTTAACGTCCTGGCATCCCAGGTTCTCATCTGTAAAAGTGGTGCCACTACTTATCTCTCAGGTCGCTCTGAGTATTAAATGAGATGCCAGGTGAAAGCTCCTGCCACCATGCAGGTTCCATAATAGGCATCCGAAATGTTTTTTAAAATTAAGTGAAAAAGTCTAATTATTCAAAAAGAACATTTTGAGGCACATTGAGAACAGAGCTGGCTGGTAAGACACATGACCAGTGTTCCATCTGCAATGATGAAAGAAAGCTAAAGGCAGGAGTCACCAACTCAGTATCAAAGCTATTCTGTGCAAAGGAGAAGATTCCTTCAAAGATGTTAAATCACAAGAACTAAGTTTCCACAAGTTGTTCTCATTACTCTCCTTGAAAGGAGTGGAGAATGTGAAGGCATTTTTTCCTTGGGCCGCTTCTCTACGACGCTGTCCTTGCAGGAAAGCAATATTATTGGTTTCCTCCAGGATGGTGGTGGTGGTGGTGGGGTCACTTACAAAGAAATACTTGCCATATATACTGCTGGAGCCTGATGGTGTAAAAATGTCACCACCGTGGGCCTCCAAGCCAGAATCCTTGAAGTCATCCTAGCCCACTCCCTTTCTAGCTGGTCCCCCACCTTTGACCAATGAACTCCATCTCTTCTCTCTCTCCTCAGATGTGTTTTCCTGGCTCCATTTCCACTCTTTTAGAGTTCTGGGTTTGGTTTGTCTTTCGGAACTTTTTTTTAAAAAAGATTTTATTTATTTATTCATGAGAGACAGAAAGAGAGAGACAGAGACATAGACAGAGGGAGAAGCAGGCTCCCCGTGGGGACCCTGATGTGGGACTCGATCCCAGGATCCTGGGATCCAGATGCTCAACCTCTGAGCCATCCAGGCACCCTCTTTCCAAAACTATTGCAACAGGCTTCTCACTGGTCTCTGCTACGGATCTCACCTCTTTCCCACTAGCTTCCATGATGCCTCCAGAAATGTAAATGCTCCCTGCTTAAGATCTTCTGGTGACAGAAGGGCACCCAAACATCCTGTGAAGCAAAGAATTTCACAAACTGGCCCCTACCTCTTGGTGATGCCTTTCAAAGACGTCCCTATAATCCAGCCACACAGAACAATTTGATTTTCTCCTAAAGGGTTAGGTTTGCTGTCCTCTTACTTAAAGGAATATTTTGTTTCCTGGAAAACTCCTTCAAGACCCATTTCAACTGAGTATCTCCTCCTGTGGAAGCCACTCCCAACCTAGTCCAGCAGAGCTCATCACAACTTTCATGCCACTTTCTTCTCTAGCACTTTCCTTCATCATACTGCATTACAATAGTTTTTTTGTGTTTGTTTTCCTTATGGGCCGGTGAGTTCCCCTGTCAAGTAACAGATGATTAAGAAATACTTTTTAAATGAATGAGTGACAAAGTAATATATGTGTCACCCTCATTTCATCTCTGGCTGTAATGCCCAAGCTGGGTGGTGTGAGCTTCCACAAAATGTTACTGAACTACTTGAGATAAATGACAGAAACAATATTACAAAGAAATTATAAGGGATGTGATTAGCACAGAAAAAAATTTGTGAGCTTGGACACTTCCTACCCCCACATTGTAATATTCAACACCCAGCACTCTGTGGGCGCCTAACAAATGTTGAATAATAACAATAGGCTATTTTATATTTATAGAATAACATTGTAAACATTTCATCACTTCCCTGTGGTTGAAAAATTCTAAGTTTAACAACATCTGCCCAATAAAACAAAACCAAAATTCTGCTACCGAGAAGAGACAAGTGGTATACAAACAAACCTTGGTAAACAATCTATTTAGATAGCCAAACAGAATAGGAAAGATGGAAATTTTGTGCACTATAGAAGACAAAAAGAACTAAAGTTCTCTTTCTCAGAAACAACTCAGGGTGAAAATGGAAGAGGCCAAATATAACTCTTGACACCTCTCAGGTCTTCCAGCACATGGCATCTTGCTTGGTCTGGGCTGAAGTCACATTCATCCTCTCAATTACATCCACCCACATGACAGGATAATGCAGTAATCTGGTGCTATTTCACTGTTCTGGGGTTTTAACTTTTGAGATGAACTTATTAATTCACAAATGAGAGAATGCAAGTCAGAAGTTAGGTAGATCTGGGGTCAAATCCAGGTTCTCTATCTTACTAGCTATTTCGCCTCATGTAAAATATAATTTTTTAAGCCACGACATTAAAAAAAATTATCACCTATCCTGGAAGATAATACTGAGGAGTTCAGCAGAACAAAGCAGAGAGAGAGAGATCAAGAGTAAAAGAAGAACATTCAAGGGCATGGATAATAGGTTGGGAATTTCCAACTATTTATAGAGGAGTGTTCAGAATAAAACACAAAAACAAAGAAACCTATGCCTGGAAGAAAAGTGATATTTGGAGAGATAATGGCTAAGAATATTCCAGAACTGAGAAAATACATGAGTTCTGAGATTGAAAACACACTATTAGTACCCAAGTAGGATAAATAAAAATGAGCCCATTCCTAGATACATTATAGCAAAACTGTAGAATAGAAGGTGAAAAGTTCCTAGAGAAAAGATGGGTTTTTAAAAAAGATTTGAGAGAGAGAGAGAGAGGGAGAGAGCACGCGCACACATATGTGCATGAGCAAGGGAAGGAGCAGAGGGACAGGATATCCAAGACTCCTGCCAAGCATGGAGCCAGATGTGGGGCTTGATCTCACGACCCCTGAGATCAGGACCTGAGCTGAAGCCAAGAATCCAAGAATCCGGTGCTCAATGACTGAGCCACCCAGGCACTGTAAGATGGGCTTTTATTTAAAAAAAAAAAAAATGTTGTACTGATACAGATTTTTTTACCAAATAAAAACAGGTGAAAAAAGAAAAATTTTCAAAGGGCAGAAGGAAAAATATCAATATACAGTTTCATACACAGATAAACTATCCTTCAAAAGTCATAGCAAAATGAAGATATTTTCAAAGACAAAAGTGACCCCATAGGGATCCCTGTGGGGCTCAGCAGTTTGGTGCCTGTCTTCGGTCCAGGGTGTGATTCTGGAGTCCCGGGATCGAGTCCTGCATCGGGCTCCTTGAATGGAGCCTGCTTCTCCCTCTGCCTCTCTGTGTCTCTCATGAATAAATAAATAAAAAATCTTAAAAAAAAAAAAGTGACCCCATAGAGAAGCAGTAGGACACACACA
Organism: Nyctereutes procyonoides; assembly: GCF_905146905.1. Taxonomy (NCBI): domain Eukaryota; kingdom Metazoa; phylum Chordata; class Mammalia; order Carnivora; family Canidae; genus Nyctereutes; species Nyctereutes procyonoides. The sequence goes on along the minus strand of NW_026575020.1, from coordinate 41,364,853 downwards.
TTGATACAGTGTCTAAATACAGTTTTATTTATTGTTAATGTTCTTTTAAAAAGTGAAACTAATATTCTAACAATGATAAGGTTTGTTCATGGGGGTGTCCAATGAGTAAAGTATATTAAAATCCTTGTATTATTTAGGAAGAGAATAAAGATACTAATTTAGAATTGTTAATTTATGTGATTTCCATAAATGTAAGTTTATTCTGTTTTTCAGTATTCTGGGCTAGCCTCCCAAAAAAAAAAAATCTTCCTGGAAAAGCAAAATATCTCTCTTTTCCACTTTGTAGATGTACTCTTCCTATAATATTTTATAAATGCTTGTCTCAAACTAAGCTCATGTTTTAATCTACTCTGTGGAGGGTGTGTTGAGGTTCTTCTCCCCCCATCTGCTTTGCTCTTTTTCCCAGATGAGTCATTTCCCCTTTCTATTTCCTTCCTTTTCACATCTGAACTTCAATTAAAAAAAAATTCCCCAATATTCTACTCTTTTTTTCCCCTTTTAACCTTTTGAGGGAATCTCAGATTTACAGAGAATTTGAAAGAATAGTACAAAGAATCCCATTTACCCTTCACCTAGATTCCCCAAATGCTAACATTTCACCACAATGGCTTTATCTCTCCTTCTTTCCCTTTGCACAAGCGTGTGAGCATCACATACACATTATTATAGTATATATTAAAAATGTTTTATCTGTATAAAGTGTTTTCCTGAATCATTTGAGAATAAATCTAAGACATAGCTTCCTTTTAGCCCTACATACTTAAGTTTAGTCAGTTGTGCTATAATGCAACAGACATGCTCCTAAAAATCACATTTAGGGGCTTAACGCTCAAAAACTTCATCAGTGACATGTTAGAAATAAAGTAAAAACCTAATAAAAACAATAACGCTGTTTTATACATGTTTGATGGGTAAGAAATATATAAATAAGGCAATTAATATGTCATTTTACCTTGAAAAAGACCTGAAGCTTACTGTGGAAGTGTGTGTCAGGAGGACTACAGCATATGGGCAGCCTGTGATGTGGTGGTAGCAGGCTGGAGCGTTATGACACTGGTACGGACAGGATGTGTGGCTAACAATGCACGCGGTGAACTGAGGTTGCCGGCGGTATGCACGTGTGCATTCTGTGTATCCCTACATATCTCGGTTCAGCTGGGTGCAGTTTTCTGCATTCACCTAGTATTTCTCATGGATGATGTCATGCATAATCAAACATGAAATTTACATTCTGCTGAAACTGTTCCCAAATCTATCAGTTGCATCAGAACAATCTTGTGTTGTTAAAACAGGCATTACAGCAAACTGCTTGTATTTCCGAAAATGAAGAACTACAATATAATGATCAAAATCAGGAAATTAGCATTGATAAAATAAAAATCATGATCATCTACAGACTTTCTGCAGGAGTCACCAATTGTCCCAACAATGTCTTTTTATAGCAAAAAAAAAAAAAAAAAAAAAAAAAATCCTGGATCATATATTGCCTGCAGCTGTCCTCTTAGTCCCCTTTAATCTAAAATAATTTTGGGTCTCTCTTTGTTTCAAGATATTAACATATTTGAAGAGTACAGGCCAGCTACTTTGTAGAACATTCCTCAATTCAGGTCAAACCTTCTACTCTTACCTCAAACTATCACGGTTGGCTAAACTACCATTAATGCCTGAAATCTAAATGTGATTCAAGAGAGGGGGCAGGGTCTGTAGCTTCTGTCCTAGCTCCCTTTGACAAATCAAGTGAAATCTGCAGTGGGAGCCCTACAAGATAGCAGTTAAAATGATTGCCTTTAAAATACAAGTCCTTCTAAACTAAACTGTAAGACACACAGAAAAACCTGTCCACAACAGACAGTAACTGGCTTATCATCACCCAAAGTGTAGGGAGTCCATGCTGCTCACTGGCCAGTCATTTTCCGAAGTCTGGCATTCAGATTAATATCACAGCAAGGCTGCAGCGACTGTGGGAGGAAGGCTGAAAATTAATATTTTCTGATCACATTTTTTACAACGTGATCATACATATTATAGTAAAATGTGCTTCATTCTCATAATGGCTTCCAAAATTGCTGTTAAAGTTCCAATTTTATAGATAAGGAAACCGAGCCAGGGTAGGAACTCCTGTCTGTCTTGCTCTAAATCCTACATTCTTTCTCATCACATCTTCTCAGAATTACAAGCGTTCTTGTGCATATTAATCAACAAAAAAAAGGAACCACTAAGGTTGCAGTCCAAGATAGAAGACGAATCAAAAAAGCCACGTCATTCTCCCTCTGCCTATGTCTCTGCCTCTCTCCCTCTCTCTGTGACTATCATAAATAAATAAAAATTTAAAAAAAATAAAAAAAAAACACATGTCAGATATGGATGAATAATGGAGAGCGGCTATCACTGCTTCACCCAGTGCTGGCGCTCACAAACAACAGTCCCCCACACAAGAAGCTTTAGGACATTTTATGCAGCAACTGCAAGGTCACAAGTTCATATTTGGAGGAATTATCTCATTTTGGTCTCCTCAGTTTCTGCTCTTGAAATGTTTCTCCTCCAAAAGGAAAAACACATATTTCTACAGCACCAAGCCCTGTAGCTGGATCACAATTTTACCACTTACTTGCCATGTAGTTACAGAGTGCTGAGCTCTGTGTCAAGCATATAGTAGGTGCTCAATATATGTTGTAAATTGTTTTTTGAAAATGCTTTTATTCATTTTAGTGGTGGGCTTCCCCCTCCCAATGGGATTCTTACCTTGACTAAAAAGAAAATGGCATAAATTCATCCATCCATCGGTCTGTCCATTCACTAATTCACTAACTCTCCTCAGTATTCTAAGAATGAAGCTAATGAATTGACAGGAACAATCTGCTATCTTTTGGCATGTTGAAGTTTAGAAAAGGATGGTTTTAAATAATAAAAAGAAATAGGATAATAATACCATTACTACTATAAATAATAGAGAATTCCTCATAATTACTCTAAATGATAGAGCAAGAAACGGCACCATATTGGAGTCTTTCTCAGATTCCAAAGTTGACTTGCCATTCCTTGTGCTAGAAATGGGGTTCAGAAAGACAAACTTCTTGGAGTTTTGGGGCTGATGACTGTGATTTGCATGTACCCATCCTGTGAAGTGTCTGAAGTGCTAGAACCCAAAGGGGATGAGTCTTAAAATGAGTTGGGTAGGTTTTAGAATAAGGTACACAATGTGGCCACTATTCAGAGGGATCCACCAGATCATTCTGAGACACTCTGTTCAAATTTATTTGTCCAAAAGAGTTTCTGATTTCTTTCTTCCTGTTGGCTTTTCTGTGTTGCAAAAGAATGTGGACTTACATTCAGACTGAGCCACCCCCTCTCTTTCACAGGCACTAAGGAAATCCAGAACCTTAACATACTGGATCAAGCCACATTTCAAGATCCTCTTGAGGATCTTGAATAGTGTAATAGTGTTACACTATTAGGGTCCAGACCTTGCAAACTCTGAGCCAGATTTTAAACATAATGTTATGAAATTATGGGATTTGGAAATTACTAATAATTTACCTATTCTATAATTCCATTGAATTACATGTAATTTATATTTACACATGAAAGACTATCTGCAATCTATATTGAGCTATGTAGCACAATAACAAAATGAACATCTGTAAACATACCACTGAACTTAAGAAAACATTATTGTTTGGTATCCCTCCACTGCCTCCTCCTGTCCCTCTCCCCAGACCCCAGTAATACCTACCTTCAAGATGTTTCTCATTCCCACTCTCATTAAAAAAAAAAAAAAAAAAGTTTTAGTACACATTGTGTGGCCTAAACAATATTTAGTTTTACTTACTATTAAGCCTTAAAAATTGGTATTAGACTATATGTTGCTAAGATTCATCCATATTTTTGCTTCATTAATTCACTGATTTTCAAGTGGCTTAATACTGCATCATATAAATATACTATAATTTATCATTCTTTATGGCATTTCCAGTTTTTTTGTTGCTGTGACAATTTTTGTGCATGTCTTCTAGCCTAAGTGGGCTAGAGTTTCAGTTTTATAAAATAACACCAAACTGTTTTGTAAAATTGAGGTACCAATTTTATGCTTTTAACTAGCAAAATAAGGCCTCCTGTTGCTCCACATAGTCACAGATTTCCTAATTCTTGTCAATTCAATAGGCACAAAAAGTAATGATGCCTTGGTCTTAACTTCAGTTTCCTTGATTTGTTAGTGAAGTTGAGTATATTTTCTGTAAGTTTTCGAAACATAGATGTTACCTGTCCTGTGTAATAATCAGCTCACATCTTTTCCCTGTTTTAATTTTTACTGGTTCACAGAAATTCTTTATATATTCTAGAGACCAAGACTGTTCAGTTATTTTTCATTTGCTTTATACTATTATCTATTTATTTCTTCATGAGCAAAGCTCTGTCTGACCCTCTCTGAAAAATAAGCTTCAATAAGATGAAAAACCAGAGGTACACCAAGAACCTCGAAGAATCCTTGATTATTCTCTCACCCTCATCAACACATTAGCAAATTCTGCACCAAATTATACCCCAAATCTGACCACTCCTCTCCATTTCCACTTGGCAACAGGGTCTCTCTTCAGTCCCTTCCACCGTTCCCTGACTTCTACTCTGGAGCCCCCACAACAGCCAAAACAAGCTTCTTGAAATTTGAACTGGTCATGCTTCATTTCTGCTTAAAGTCCCTCCATGGGCTTCCACTGTCCCTAGATTAAAGTTCAAACTCTCTTCCGACCTTGCAAGGTCCTCCTGTCCCTCTCCCCAAACCCCAGTAATACCTACCTTCAAGATGTTTCTCATTCCCACTCTCATAAAAAAACCCTCTGAGCCATATTTTAAACATCTGGCCCTGCCTCCCCCACTGACTTTGTCTCCTATGGTTCTGCATGTATTTGCTGTGTCAGCCTCACTGCCTTGCATTCTGAACCTCAAACGAACCAAACCCATTCCTTCCTTGCTGCTTGTTCTGCCTAGAGTGTTCTCCTTCCAGGTACCTGTATCCCCATTACTTCTCATCATTCACATTCTAGCTCAGATGCCAGCTCCTTGGAAGAGAGCACCAAAGAGCAAAGCACTCCCCCACTCCCCTCAAACTTATCACTCACTACTGCCCACCATGTTTTCTTTTCCTCCTAGTAATTAATTACCACTGCCTGAGATCATCAGCTTCCGCTTTGGGTCCATGTTTACCACTGATTTTCCTCCAGCACAATATAAGTTCCACAAGGGCATGTCCTACACTTATAGCAGATATACTATCTCTTCCTGGATTTTTCAGGAAGAAATGGGAAATGGGAAAGGGGAATTCTGGAAATTTGGTGGTGGTGGTATCCTCAAATCGCCACATAAAAAAAGGAGAACTAGGTAGCAAAAGGTGCAACACTGACCACAAAACTAGATGAACAATGGGCCCCCAAATGCAAGCAGGCAAGTGCAAACCATCAACACTGCAAATCACCAACAGACCTGTTTGGTGCCGGTGTCTGTGCTGATAGACTGACATGAAAACAGCGAATCTCAAAACAGCTGACAGGGTCTTGCAGAAAGCTCAGTGGGCCTATTTAATAAAAGCTGGTGAAACTGGGAGGGTTCTGACCTCCGCAACAGTAATGAGCACAAGGGGCCAACAGGAAGAAGAACTGAGGGGTTATAGGGATCTGCCCCGACAAACCCTAGGAGTCCCTGTGGACTCTTGGCAGAATGTGTCGGGACTCCCTCTAGACAAAGGGATCCACACTGGGGAGGAGCCTCTGGAAGTGGAATTGGGAATGAGTAAGACTAAGCAGGATAGACACAGAAGAGAGGAAGGGAAAAGAAGATCTACATCAAAGCAGGAGAAGGGAACACAGCCAGAAAAGTTCAGAAAGCAGGTGCATTATTTTTGAACACCACCAAAAATGACAGAATAGGGAGGTCTATGAAGTTAGGAAAGCATTCTTGAACTCTATTTCATTCTCAAGTCAGGAAAACTAAGTTCACATAAAAATTAATAACATAAAGGCACTGAGGTCAAATCCTACACAAAGCTATAAGAAAAAAGGAAAGAAGTGTCCACAAAAATATATCCTGAGCATATGTCTACAAAATAGACTAAAACTGAACTCTATGGTGTCAAAATGTGCTAAAGACATTAAGAAAAGAGAGATACCGATTTTAATGAAAGCAAAAAATCAAATAGAATAGTAAAAGATCAAATAGAAGAATAATTGGAGCCCCTGATGAAGAAAAATAAAGCAAAAGAACAGAATCGAAACTGAAACTTATTGAGAACATTTTCTTGAAACTAAAAAAACAAAAACTCAAAACTGCATGTTTCACACACACTGTAAGAGCACATTATATACCTTAGACTACAGACCCACAATGACTCTCTGACAGTGTAATAAAATTACTGGATTTTAAAAGAGAAAAAAAAAATCCCTGGCATCTAGTAAAAGAGAACATGTGATTTACTAAAGAAAATTAAGATTACCATTAGACTTTGACAGCAATGCTTTTTGCAGGAAGAAAATGGAGTAATAGGTTAAAGATACTCAAGGCAAGAAGGTATGAGCCGAGGATTTTATATCCAGCCAAACTGACTCATGTAGAAAGGGCACAGCAAAATGATCAACCTTTAATAACAAGACGGAATATTGTTCCTATGAATCCCTCCTGAGGAATCTCTACCAGAGAGCAAGCCCCATACAACCAAATATGACTGACGATACCTCGCCATTTGAACTGGTTACCGTGACCTGAAGGCTAAGACCAGAAAGGCAGAGAGGGAGAGAGTGGGGCAGGTAAAGGCTGAATGTGCCAGCCGTGGAAACACTGTAACAATACAAACGCTGGGGAGAATAGGGAGAGAATATGCAAAGGTTAAAAGGTTTTCTGTAATCATACTAGTGTGCTAGTGTTAGTATTGTTCACCCAGGCTTCTGTGTGTAAAACAAATGAGTAATTAGGGATATCCTAATTCTATTATCCCCTGTGCCCTTTTGAGAACCAGAAGTCTCAGTACGGAAGGAAGGAAATACAAATGTAACAGAGAAGAGGTTGGGCAAAAGCTCTAACATTCTTGAATTTGAATTGGAAGCATCGATATACGTACACATGTATGCATGTGTGTGTGTTCTAGCTCTGTCCACAGAAAAGTCCTGGAGACTGACCAGTCCAAGAGAAGTGAGTATACTTAACACCCAGGTTTCAAGCTTGAGATATTTTTTCTCACTAAAAAAAACCCCAGTGCTACCTGAAGAAATGTATGATTTCAGGTTTGGGGGCAGGAACTGTCTAAGATGAACCTGGAACATCTTCCAATATCAGATAACAAGAGAGTGATCAAAGACTACTAGGATCACGTTTAAAGAAAAAGTACTCAGGCACCGACCTGAAGAAGTTGGAACAGTTTGAACTTCATTAATAATAATAGTAAGAGGGGGGCATCTGGGTGGCTCAGTGGTTGAGTGTCTCCCTTTGGCTCTGGTTGTGATCCTGGGGTCCTGGGATTGAGTCCTGCATCAGGACATCTGCCTATGTCTCTGCCTCTCTCTGTGTGTCTCTCATGAATAAATAAGTAAAATCTTAAAAAAAAAAATTGCAGGAGACCCCAAACCAGCAAATGTTTAAATCCACTGTGCCATAATCTACATACACAATAGAAATATCACATTTTGAAGATGTTAGGGAACTAATAATTCATTATATTAAAAACTGGAAAATAAAGGGAAAGAACCAAATATCTCTTATCTTTGCTATATGAACTGTGTCACTGCGTAACAAAGTAGTAAATGAAGGAAAGTGTCTCTTCATAAAAATATTCCAGCCAATAAATGAAAAATAAGTAAGCTTAAAATATTAATCACTGGTTTCCAAGTCCCAGTGAATAAACAAACATATATAGGCACTAAGCATTACTGGCTACTAAAAGTCACTAAAAGAGACAACAAGACTTGACATGCCTCCTATTGTCTTGCCAAAGGGACTGAGTCATAGTCTATCCCATCTCAGGATCTAGTTACCAATTAGCAGGAAATACAGAAGACAGAGGAACATAGTGAACAGCACCGTGATTATGCAATCCACAAAATCCACACTGTGGAAAACTATAGATCTGGATTCTTCAACAGATAAATTGTACTGAAATGAAAGAGGGGGGAGGAGGAATGTACAGAAGAGAATTAAAAACCATATCATTTTTTAAAAATGGCCAATACTAAACTATAGCATCTAGCAACAAACATTTGGATAATAAAACTATTTTTTTGAAATAGGAAAGTGAGGATGGTGGTTACTTCTGGCAAGAGGGAAAGGGTTTTCATGGAAAGAGGTTTTCTGTGATAGGTAGTAAAGCCTCATTTCTTGTGCTGGGTAGTGTTGGTCTTATAATAAGTGGTTAAGCTATTCATGGATTAAGGCAGTTTTCTTGATATACTTTACAAGTTATCTTATAATAAAAATATTTTAAAAATGTATAAACAATATCTATCCAGTAGGAAGTACTGTAAAGATTGAATATCAACATTTCTTTATAAACTATAGTCATGACAACAATTCTCACCATCATTTCATTAAAATACATATAATATTTTCTCTATGAAAAGGAAAACCTCACATCTACTCCACTGTTTCCTCATAGGATAGAATGTAGAGAAAGCTCAGCTATAAATTAACGAATTATGTTCATATATTTAAAAATGAACGTCATTAATGGAGGAGGCAATGCATAAGTGGGAACAGGAGGTATATGGGAAATCTCTGTACTTTCCCCTTAATATCTCTGTGAATATAGCACTGCTCTAAAATATAAAATTTATTTTTTAAAAAGGCCCACCTAATATTAAGTTCCTTCCACATGCTAGGTGCCATGCTGTATTATTTGATCTTCACCACAATCCTATGAAGTAGATTACACTTGTTCTCCCCTTTTACAGATGAGGAAACTGAAGCTCAGAGGGCTGAATTAACTTGCTCAAAATTACATAAGTGTTAAAGTAGCTGACTCCTATGGGCAGGTTCCATATTTGATCCATCTCTGGGTGCTCAATACTTATACGATTAAACCGCCTTACTGAATACTAAGAGATCAAGAAACAGATTAAGTCTACCTAGGCTACTACCTACGACATCAATTTTGGAAGCAGAGAGAAAAGAGGCAATGAGTTCCTTTGAGCCAGCAGTCACCGGGACCCTCCTCTAGGACAGACTGGGCTCCTCAGCACTAGGGCTTGAGTCCAAGCTGCCAAGATGCTTTCTGCATCAAGATTAAATGTGTTTGGGAAACCAGAGAGATGAAGGAAATAGCTACATGCTGCTGACAGCAGGGAGTGTAGCAAAAATGTCTTCTGTACCCTAGGATTGCAATGTCGCCATCCTGACACACTGGATCATCAACTCCAGAATAAGCAGCAAAATATCTGAGTTCATGTTGCTTCACTAGCTGCTGGAAACCATCACCAAAGAGGACTGGAAGCAGACTGGGACCAGTGGGAAAAAACATGAATTCTACAGGCAGGGAGATCTGGCCTCCAATCCAGTTCCATCTCTTACTAGCACCTACCTCATCTGGGGCTCTATCTCCTTCCTTGGCTTTCTTTTTAATTGACACATTACTCACCGACTTTCATCTTTGTTTCCTGTGTCTGCCTACAATATAAGGGATTCAAGGGCTGAGACTTTATCTTGTCCAGTGCTGCATTTCCAAGCATCTAGAACCATGCATGTCAGGCAAAGGGAGGGTCTTGAGAAATGTTTGTTCCAAGTCATTGATTTATATTATTTCAAGTCTCTCTGCTTTAAGTTCCTTACCTATCAATTTGGGGATAATACCATGCACATTTAACCAAAAAAATAAAAATAAAGGGCAAGAAGTTTGCGTTTACCAGATGGGTTTTCCCTTCTCCCCCTTCCCCCCATCTTTTTTATTGTTTGTTTGCCCAACACTCATCAAATGAGGATAAAACTAATGAACTCAGGATAAAAGTTCCCCTTCAAAGGATAATGGCCTTTTAAGCTGACAACTGATTTGCTCAGGACACCCTCAAAACCTACAGACCATTTTTAAATGTCGTGAAGAGGAGACTCAAAATGCATCATAGTGGGAACATGGGCAAAGAAAGTCTCAAGCAAATGGTTTATGAATAATACCAGTGAGCTGTGACAGGAGAACAGGGTGAGTGGAGGCCTGCCAGGCCATATCACTAACAGGACCAGCAAATCAAACATAAATAATCTCCTGTTAAGGCTTTCCAAAAATCCTTCCACACCAGCCACGTGGAATGTGGCTGCTGGTGAATTGGGCATTCACTGGGTAAGGAGGAAGGTGCCTCTACAGTTTGCTGGGGAGGGCGGGGAGGATGGGTGGACAAGTAATTTATATCTGTAATCTCATTCAATTCTTAAAATAGTTTTAATGAGGATAGCATTTTTCTCCCCATAACATAAGAAACATCTGTGGTTCAAGAAGGGCATAATCCCCAAGGTTTGACATCTCTTAAGTGGCAGCTCTCCTTGAATCTCAATTTTCTTTACCTTGTACGGAACTGGTAGCGATAGTACACGCAGAGAACCTCTCTGACACCTGAACATTCTGTTGCCCACTTTATGAGCTTCCTCTCACTCTCACATCCCCAGGAAGGGAGTATATTAAGAAACTAGACATCTACTAGATCATGATGCTATCTAATACAACTCCAGCCAATTCACTGAAGTTTAGAGCGGTTGACCAACATGCATAGAGTACTAACACTCCTGTTAGCTCCATGCTGAGCTCAAAAAGTCGTAAATACCTGTTCTTATTTCATTATAAAACAGAAACCAGGGATGCCTGGGTGGCTCAGTGGTTGAGCATCTGCCTTTGGCTCAGGTCATGATCCCAGGGTCCTGGGATTACGTCCCGTATCAAGCTCCTCGCAGGCAGCCTGCTTCTCTCTGTGTCTCTCATGAATGTCTGTTTCTCATATTTTAAATAAAATCTTAAAAAAGAAACACAACAAAAACAAAAACAGAAACTAGCCACAAATATGTCAAGGAGGCCCTGGAAAGGTATCATTCGAGTACAGGTTCTTTTTCCTATTTTACAATTGAGGAACTAGGGCTTGAAAGCTATAGTAACTCTCCTAGAGGCACACAGTTGAGAAGAGGCAGAGCTCAGGTTGGCACCAGGGATAACTAGAAATCAGGGAGCTTTTAACTTCAGCACGCTGTTTAGTATTTGCCTGGGCGGGTGGGGTGCATCACTAAATAGCTTAGTGTCTGGGATCTGGGAGCTCCCTGTCTGACCTTAGACCCACTCTGCACTCTTCTGCGCCGTTCTGTGCAGAAGGCAGGCTGAATCTCCTGGGCTGCCAGGTCAGCTGCCTTCCTGCCTGGTTGGGTCTATGTGAGGGACCGGGGAGGAAGATGACAGGAAGAAGCAGCTGAGGTTTTCTCCTCTATCGCTGCTGGGTGGGTCGTCCAGCAGTGGTCAGGTGACCCTGACTCTGACCCCCACCCTGGCCTCAGGGGCACCACCTCAGCTGTGGCCGATCTCTGGATTACCTCTCTGCCCCTTTTTGAGTCTCTGCTCCTCTCTCAGTTGGATAACCATTTCCTTGAATTATCTTCCCTCTTGTGAACATCTGAAGGGGTGTTTGTTGGCCCTGGTTAGATCCTGACTGAGACGCTGATCAAGTTGCTGGACCGAGAGAACCAACTGGCAGATTGGGATCCCAAACTGAGAGTCGAGGGATGGCTGGGCTCTATGTCTCAGGACCACACATTGGCCACAAACCTGTCTGGCCAGACAAGAAAGCCTTTGGAAAGGGCACACACTTTTCTCTGAGGTTCACAGCAACTGGGGGGGGGGGGGCATAAAATGACTATAGTTGGTATCCTAATTCCAGGGCCTTAGAGTGGGAAAAATTCATCATCAATCATTAGCCACAGAAGTGTTTCCCCAACTGTGGTGAGGACTAGTAGATGCATGGAATGTTAATAGGTATTTTGTGGGAGATAGGGTTTTTGAAAAATGCTACGTTAAACAAAGTTAACCAGATTTTTTTACAGCCAGGCTTTAGCAATATGCATAGTAAGTATCTAAAAAAAAAAAAGTACACAATGTGCAACAGTCCCAAATTTTATGTGATCAAAAACCCTAACATCTTGTAGACCTAATATTTCCAGGAACATTGTTCTAGAAACACTGGTTTATGGTATTTGTGCTAAAACCCTTTTGCGGCCATCTGGGTCTTTCATGGACTGGAGCTGGCCCCTTCCCACTTTACCCTCGGCTTCTCCCCTGTCCATGCTCCAGTCAGGTGACCATCCCTGGTACCTAACTGTGCTGTGTAGTTCCCACAACCCTTGCCTTTGTGTGAGCCCCTGCTCCTGGGGAAGTGCTATCCCTTCTGTAAGGTGCCACCCATGGGAATCCTTCCCTGGGAAACTTCCTCTTGGCACCCAGGCAGAGCAAGCAATTCATCCTGCTTTTGGAGGGCTACTACCTTGCCCAACATTCTACCATAGGAGTAACCGTACCTTAGTGCAATTCTGTCTCTGCCCTGCATCATCTTTAAGTGCAATGATTGAATCTTGTCAGTGTGCGTAAGCCAGTGTCCAGGACTTGGTGGTTGCCATGGTTACCAGTCAGGTTGGGGGAAGGGGCATGACACGTACCCCAAGATTTTATATATATCTATATAAGATTTTATTTATTTTTTCATGAGACACACACAGAGAGAGAGGCAGAGACACAGGCAGAGGGAGAAGCAGGCTCCATGCAGGGAGCTGGATGTGTAACTTGATCTCAGGACTCCAGGATCACGCCCTGGGCTGAAGGTGGCGCTAAACCACTGAGCCACCCAGGCGTCCCTCCTTTTTAAATTTTATTTTACTTTTTAAAGATTTTATTTATTTATTCATGACAGACACACACGAGGCAGAGACACAGGCAGAGGGAGAAGTAGGCTCAATGCAGGACCCCGACGCAGAACTCGATCCTGGGTCCCCAGGATCACAACCCAGGCTGAAGGCAGCGCTAAATTGCTGGACCACCAGGGCTCCAGGGCTGCCCCCACCTTTTTATTTAACTTATGTAATCTCTATGCCTAATGTGGGGCTCAAACTCATGAACCCAAGATCAAGAGTCCCATGCTTTACTGAGTGAGACCGCCAGGTGCCCTAAGTACCCCAAGATTTTAAATAACATCATTTTCTGCTAGCAAGGCTTGATATGATGGACTTAAATTTCATGTTAAATCAAATAAAAGTTCCATTGTTATGAGCCCTAATAAGTTAGCCTTATACAAATGCGGCTACTTTTATTATGATGAAAATAACTGATTTTTTAAAAATCCTAAAATCAATTGACAACTACAGTCAAAATTTAACACCCAGATTAACACTGCCGTGACAAAACTCACCACTAGGTGTCAGCCCAGGAAAAGAGGAGGGAGGGCTGCCCTTGCAAGTATGACTTTTTTTCCATCCAATTATCACCATAAATATAAAATATTTAAACAACAAAATATTCGGCAATTAAAATTATCTATTTAAGAAACGTTTCTTAAAAGATATCTAAAATTTTGACATTTCCCCTTTGCAAACTAGTTTATAAATGGTGTTAGTTTAACCTGTATTTTTCAAGAAACACTTGCACAGATTGGAGACATTGACTACTAAGAGGAAGCCAGCTCAGTTTGCTTCTGAAATGCCCTCAAATTGTACATAACACGGACCATATGGTAATCACCATTGTGGTGAGCGGTCAGAGGAAAGAGCGTGGTTGCTAGATTCAGGCAGATGGAGGGTCCGAATCTTGGCTCTGCCATTTCTTCAAAAAGTGACATAACCTTTCTTAGCCTTGGTTTCCCATCAGCAAAATGGGGATACACTACTCTCTTCATATGAGGACTGTAAAAATCAAGTAATTGACTATCTGTAAGGAGTCTAGCATATAACAAATGCTTTGTATTATTTTCTTTTCCTCAAGACTTCAAGTCTTAATGATTTAGCAAAACTACGTTTCAGCTACCAAACAACTGAAGAACAATTATAATTTCATTCACCCCACAGATCACTGTTGAGCCCTTTCTATATATCAGGCTCTGTGCCAAGGATACATGAGTAATCATGACACTCCACTGCCTTCCAGAGTGGGTTTTCATTTCTTTGTGAAAAGGGTAACACAAGACTGAACATAACGTAGCTGTGTATTTCTGAGAATGTATACACGCCCTCAGAAAATCAGTGTGGATTCATGTCTGGGAGGGTGGGTAGCAAGCAATAAATCTACAATCTTATCCTCTAATCATCACAAATACCATAATGTCCGCCACAGAACAAATCCACCACCACCCTGTGTTAGGTTACTGAGCCGCTACTGTGCTGGGGGTAGAAGAAAGAATACAACAGAATCCTGTCCTTCAGCTCACAGTCTAGCTAGTACATGGAGTCACAGATCACCGTTTTAGGCTCTAAATTATCACTGCTTGAACGTGGATCAGAAAGGTCTCTTTTTCAGAGTCTCCTCGAAAAAGTAAAAGATCCTAAAGTGAGATCACTTGACTTAAAACTCCAATAACAGCAACCATTTCTCTTTGCCACTGCTTCCACAAAGATACAGTATTTAAAAGTGAGTTTACTCCATTAATACACTCCTCTCTCACACGTTCCTCACTAGACCTGAGTGAGTATTTACTGCATGTGGTGACCTCACAGAGGGTGATCTTCTCCAGACCCTAACTGCCTCTGGTTAGCTACCATGTAGTGGCTGGGTTGTGCCTATGTTTTACATTTATACATTCATGGTATGGTGTTTGTGTCAGATTCTTATCACACTCTAATGGAGTCGTGTTTTGTTTTGTTTTTAACTAAGCCATCTATATTGTGCAACACTGAAATATGGCCACTAGTTTTTCTGATGCATAGCACAGGAAACAGGTATCATTCATTTGTTCATTCACACATTCAACAAATATTTAATGAGCACCAACTAAATATCAGACTATGTGAGGAACAAAATAAGAAAGTAGCCGAGATTATGATATGAGATCAAGTTAAAGTACAGAATATCCCCCCTTGGATAGTCTAAGATATCACTAGCTATGGTTTATTTTTTCAAGTATTTTAGAACATACAAGAATTTCATTTTGGTCATATTCAGTGATGCTTTTAAAAATCATTCAGGTAAGCATGATCATCATGATCATCATGTTTAAGTTGATTTCCTGCCAGTTCTCATTTTCTCTCACTTAAGGACTTACTTTTCACTGTTTTAGAACAATGGCCCTCAGTTCAGCAAACATTTGTGCTGTGGCTGCAAGATGCCAAGACTCCTAAACCATGTTCATGAGCAACATCAGTGTCCCCAGCCAGGGAGGCGGACCATAGAGACTTGGGGTCAATATCAAATGATGGTCATCCTCTCCCAAGAGGCACAAAATCTTTTGATAGAATACAAAAAAAGATTAATTATATTTTCTCTTGTGCATTAAAAAAATGGACTCTAATGTATTTCTTAATGTTAAACCCTTGTTATCTACCACCCTCATATTTGTCTCTAGGTGCTGGTCAGCAACAACATGAATGAATAATTATTTCCTTCAATACTTACTTGATCTTATGTTTTCTTATAAATCTTTTATGTATCATTTGAAATAAAAGCCAAACCTTCAGTTACTTCATGAGATGGAATAAAGAGGCCAAAATCTCTTTTGTATTGTGAATGATTTCAGGTAATCTGACACCTGAACAAGAATATTTGGCCACTGTCATTCTAGAATGTGGCAGTCTCATTCTCCTCTACTTTCTTGACCCAAGACAGTTATTATCATTTCGTTAGTATTTACTGTTAGCAAAAACACTGTGCTGGTGTTTTACATGCATTATTGCTATTTTTATCAGCAGTCCTATACGGTAGGCATTACTTGATTTCACAGATGAGAAAGAAGCTTGGAGAAGTTAAGTGACTTCTTAGAACCAGCACAAAAACCCAGGTGACTCCAAACATACACTTTCCATCCCACTCTGCCTCCTTGCTACTTAGAGCCACAGAGCCACAATGGTGGCCCCCTGGAGTCCCAGTGGTGTTACTTCCCCTTATCTGTGTGTGCTTCATTCCCAGGGTTACGATCTTGACTTGGGATGAACACTAAAAGGAGAAAAAAATGGCAACCAGTAAGTTACTAGCCCCTTCTCTAGACCACTATAGACTCCTGTTGTCAATGCATCTGTTTAGCTCAGGCAATGCATCTGCTTGCCTTAATATAAATTGGAAAAACAAGAAAAACTTTCACTGACTTTTCCTACAGAATATTCATGGGTACATATCATTGCTTCACATACCATTGTCTGCTTAAAGAGAGCATGGGCTCTGTGTGGAAAAGAATTCAGTTGTTCCTCAAAAATAAAATGACATCTGACCCAACAATTCCATTCCTAGGTTTATACCCCAAAGAACTAAAAACAGGGACTCCAACAGATATATACACAGGAATGTTCACTAAGGGATTCACCATGGCTGAAAAGTAGAAGCCACCCAAGTGTCCATCAACAGAAGAACTGATAAACAAAATGTGGTAGACACATAATACAGTGGAATATTACTCAGCTTTTTAAAGTACTGACACCTGCTACAGTGTGGGTGAATCCTGAAAATGTTATGCTCAGGGAAATAAGCCATATGCAGGAGGACAAATAGTAATTTCACTTACATGGAATATCTAGAATAGGGAAATTCATAGAGTAGATTAGAGGTAACCAAGGACAGGGAAGTGGGGAGTTATTGCTTAATGGGTTCAGAATTTAAAAAAAATGGGTTCAGAGTTTCTGTCTGGGGTAATGAAAAATTTTGAAAATACAGTGATGGTGGTCATGTGGTGCTGTGGCTGTAATTAATGCCACTGAATTGTGTACCTAGCAATGGCTGGAATGGAAAACTTATGCTATTTATGTTTTACCACCAAAAGAAGGGAAGGTGGGGAAGAAAAGAAAAAGCATGGGCTCGGAAGACGCAAATTTGATTTCCAGCTCTATGCTCCCACGCAGTGAGAGGAATCTCAGAGCCAGCACAGAGGCGCACACACACCAGCCTCTTCCAGGCTTTCTCCTTTCCCCTGCTTCCTTTACGTCCTATCTCTCATCTTACTATACACATTGTTTGAAGGATCCTCAAACATTTTTTTTAGCAAAAGATGGAGGAACAAATTAGTGACATCCTCTGGGCATATACACATTCTGGGCATCCTCTGCTCACCTATGTGGACAGCAGGGAGCACACACCATATGAAGGGTTCTTCATGCTTTCCATTTTGAGCTGCGGTTAGACCGAGTTAATACAAATTTGCTCCTTACCACGTTGTGACAAGCTGGCACCCAAAGTCAGGCTCCCGCACTCTAACTTTATTTCTTCTATTCAGAAGCCTTCAAAGTGCAATATTTCAGAGCTTTATTCACAAAGGTGTTTGGTGCAGTATTAATTATAGTATTAGAAGATTAGAAATGATCTAAATGTCCGATGTGGGTAGTTACAGAAATTATGATAGCTGTAGTTGATGGAATGTTCGGCTGTTATACAAGGACACATATGATGTAATGTTAAATGGAGAAACAAACGTTTAACTTAGATTTGATAGCAGCTATGTAAACACTTTGCAAAATGAAAAATAAAGAGAATATACTATACCTTTTAGTAGGAAAGGTAGTTGTGTTAGTTCAGTGGGACTATCACGGTGTTTTAATTTTTCCAGTTTCTAAATATTCCTCTGTTTTCTGTTACACTAAAAATGCATGTAAATATAGTTGTTTTTTGAAGCCATGAGATCAATGGCATTACTCAACCAGGAAACAGATATACATGGTGTTTCTCCAACCTGTTCCAACACAGCCTCGTCCGTTCAGGCTTGAAAGCCAGGCTATCAATTTGCTTTTATCGTAACTTCTCCATCTTTAAGGGGTTTTTTAGGTGGATAAATATGACTCAGCAGAATCATGTGCAAAATCAAGGGCTGTAAGGTGGATGATGCAGGAGTACCCACAGCTGAATCTGGAAGCCGAGCCTCTTGGGATAGACTAAGTGAGCAGGGACTGACTACAGGAGCTGGATGCTGCCTGTACAGCCTCCTTTAGGGCACACGATGGTGGCTGTCTGTTCACTGCCCTCACCCCAGCGCTGGCTCCCTGAGGGCAGAGGCCGAGCTCCATTTCTCCTGGGGAGGCCCAGCGAGCAGGCTAACTCAGAGGGAGCCACACTGGCTTGTTGGATCAACAACTCTCATAGTACTTCATCTATACTGGCCTTTCTGCAGATCTTGGCCCAGAAAAGGATGAGTCGGAAAGCACCAATATCTATCAGTTTTGCTCTTTAACATTTACCAAGACCTGCAGTGGGTCAGACATGGGAACAAGTACCTTCAAATGTACCCTCTTGAGATGACTCCACGTATGAGATATGAGAAACTCTGAACAGAAAAAAGCATGAAATTAAAGCACACAATTCTATTTTTAAAAGTTCTTTAAAACTGAGGCCATCGTGCTGTCTTCCAAAAAGAGGGTGGTAGGTTAGTCTTATTCAGATTTCACGATGATATAATTTTAAACAAAGGAGTGTGGTAAAAGTAAGAGTCTTTTAAAAATTCATTTGTTCTCCCTGAGGGGGAGAAAGGGGGAACATTCGAGGCAAATTCAAGAACCACACTGCTATACATATCCTCCAAAAGTTGCAATCTTCCACCAAGCACAGAAAGGATCCTTGGCCGGGCAATTAAAATCATTTGTCTTTTATCCCCTTCTTGCCAAAAAGGACCCCAGCCCTAACTAGTTAATCCCTAACACACACTGCTACTCCCAGAGTTGCCTGGCAACTGCTAGGAGGCGTGTCAGGGAGCAAGAAAGGCCTAAATAAATGAGCTGGAGCCTGGGCTGCTGCTTGACATGGATAAAGGGGGTTTTTCCGAATGGGGCTGCCTGGCTGCTTGTGGTTCTGTCATTTATGTGGACAAGAACAAGTTGGTGTGGCTGATATTATTAAATATCTTGGGCTTTGCTCCTCATATTCTCTGGGTGACTGCAAAATGGGTCACATGCCCTTGCGATTTGCAGACACTTTCCTCTCTGCCCAGGTAGCACCAACCTCCAAAGCCTAAAGACAAGGTGGGATGCAATGTGTTTGCGCTGAACACACTGAACACAACCCTGGCCTCACACACTTCTCCGTTCCTTACTTCCTCTCACCCAGCCTTCCACCTGCTATTCCAAAATGGACTCACTGTCGCCTGGACTCAGTGACCCAGGCCCGGCACTGGAAATGCTGAGAACAGAGCTATTAACATGGAGCCTGAGGAAACCAGAACAAAGACAAGGCAAGAGGGTGTGGTGGAAGAAAACTGAGTCGGCCTCCTGGCTCTACTACTCACCAGGAAGCCACCAGCAATCTCAGCCTTTATCCCCCATCTGTACATGGACAGAAAGGGGACAGTTGTAGGGAATTGTTGCGATCACAGAAGCGGAGCAACTTGGAGGTGAACACAGCTCCACCCGGCCTCGTGGGAGGCCACCAAGCAAGTGAACTCAGCTGTAACTGGACACCCTGGGATCCCCATTCTCTGACCCCTGAGAGAAATCATTCACCTGGCCCTGAAGACACTGCCAGTGAGCGGGCACAGGCCCTCCCGCCTGGGTCCAGGCACCCAGCACAGGGCGCAGATGGGGAGCCGTGCAGCTCTGGCATGTGGTCCGCCTCAGTGGGGGGCTGCCTTCCTCTTCCCTTCCAGGCCAGGGAAAGGAAACGAAGCTGGAGATTCCCTAGCCGGTGGCATTTTGAAATTTTTCCAGTAGGAAAGGGGGGAAAAAAAAAGGCCAAAGAGTTCAAAGTCTCCGGGAAGCCCTGGGCCGGCTGTGGAAGAGGAGTGGGGAGGGGAAGTGGCACATGTCAGCCCCTCACAGGGCTGGCTGGGACACTGAGCCGGCCGCCAGGCCGAGCAGAAAGGAGCACCGTCTAGTCTGTCACGTTTCATGTTTTAAAAAATCCAAACTCTGTGACTTCACAGTGACCCAAGTCCTGTGACTGCACCCATCAGCCCAGGGTGGGAAGCTGGCACATGGTGGCGGGGTGGCGACCGCCGTGGGCATGCGACAAAGCAGCCCAAGCGGCTGTGCCCTCCACACTGCGGGCTCCCTCTGCCATCAGCCGCTGAATGTTCTCCACACGCAAGGCTGCTTGCTGGAGCCCTGCCCTGAAGTCGGCCTCAGAGGCTCTCTCCTCCAGGCTACCCCCTGCTTCTGGCCACCAGCTTTCGCCCTCACCCTATATATCAAAGGCTCCAGTGTACTCGGATCCTTTGACTGAGTGAATCCACATCAGGGATTCCACCTGAGGAAATAATTCAGACCGTGCATGAAGATTTCTATAAAGATGTTCATCACAGTGTGATTTAAAATGGTGAAAGGTTACTGACAATCAAAAGAACCAGAGTTAGAATAGGGTGGTGGGCCTCGGCACTGATTGCAAATTGTGCGAACTTGATAAAAATTTCAGACACCTGCCTTTTTTCAGGGCCCCACAGGTGACTCTGATCCATGCCAGGGCTAAGAACCACTGGGGTCACCTGATGGGATATGTGCTGCCATTATAAATGATGTTTAAGGAGAGTTTTTATATAATGTGAAAAAATGCTTACATCATACTAAAAGGCAAAACCAAATAACTAGGAACTGGATTTCTTTGCCAGGAATACCTCAACTGTCTTTAAGTAAAAAACCAAAGAACAAAACCAAAATGAATCCTAAAACCCTAGAGCCTAGGTAGAAACATGTTAACATGTTGTGTTGACCCCAGATGATAGGATTATGGGTGTTTTCTCATTCCTAGTCCTCTGTTACTTTAAACATTTTTTCTTTTTCTTTCTTTCTTGCTTTTTTTTTTTTTTTTTAAACCAAGAGCAGGTGCTATTTTTTAACCAGAGAAACAACTAAAAGGCAAGTGGCCCTGGGGAGGACATCCTAACCTCTCAGCTCCGTGCTGCCACCCATAACAGGCTCACCCAAGGCAGCATTCCCCATGTCTCCCCCATGTGGCCAGTGCCCACCCACCCTCATTCCTTCTTGGGCTCATATGTGCTTTGCAGTCAATTATTTTAATTAACTCCCTTAACAATTGTGCATGGGAAGTGTTGTTAGCCCATCTTTCCGATAAGGAGAATTCCCTAGAATAAAATCTGTGGTTTAAAAACCAACAAGATAACATGGTGATGATGCTTGGCCAGAAAATTTCAGGCCCTCTGGCTTCCCTCCTGGCCTCCCACAAAAAACCTATTTGGGAGCAGATGAATGGACTGTAAGCACGACAAATCTGTCATATTTCATTGATTCTAAGATGCCGATGTCTTCACACTGTAACATCTCTGAAATCTGGATGTGTCTCACAACTGATGGCATCCAAAGACAGTACCCTCTCCTGTTTCGTAATGGTACCTGGAGTAATGGTACATCTTATGATTGACTGGCAGCTTAGACTCAATGAAATGTACCATGTTCACAACCAAACCCATCATCCTATCTTCAAAATGCTACTTTTAATGACTACATAATATTCTAGCACGTGGATATATTTTAATTTATTTAACCAGTGGCCTATTATGAACACTTAAGTCTGTTCCCTGTTTTTACCATGATAAATACTGCTACTGGGAACACCTTGGCATCAAGTTTTCACTTTTTCTACTTACAGGCATTATCACTTTCTCCCAGGTCCAAATCTTGGGAGACATTTTGATACCTCTTGCCCCTTGTCTCCCATATTTTCAATCTTTGCAGACTCTGCTTGTCATTTCTTCTTCCTAGTATGTCTTCCTGGTATCACCACCAGAGGGCTCTCTGACAGCCCCCTGGTCTCTGCTTCCAACTCCCCTTTCAATCCATCACTGTGTTACTGGTCAAACATGACTTCAGTCTAATCATATTTCTGTTCAAAAACTAACATTCCCTACAGGGTGAAGTTCACACTTCTAGCCCAGCATCCTGGGCTCTGTCAGATTTTGCTCCAACATCTCCTGCAGCCTGCTCTCCCTACCCAAAGCCAGGACTCCAGACAAAGTGGCCATGAGGGGTACTGCCTCCAGGCCCTTGCTCACTCAGTTACCCCCATGCCCAGAGAGAGGGATGCTCTACCTTTCTTTTTCCAAGCCTAAGCCATCAGACTCAGGTCAAGTTTCACCTTCCCTATGAAACTTTTCATGGCTCATTTGATCCTTATAACCATCTGGAGATGTAGAATGATAAGTATGCTCATACTCATTTCACAGGTGAAGAAACTGAAGTTTAAAGAGATTAAGTGGCTTCTTCAAGGTCGTTACAGCTTAGAGTACAGAGCCGAGCTTTGAGATCCAGGGCTTCTGTCCTTAAACCCAATGCCTTTTAGAAACAAGTGCAAGTACAACCATAAACTTCTCCTGAGGAGCAACTTGTGCCCAGGTCATATATCCAGCAATTCCTACCAAGATTCAACAGTCTCTGGATTCTAGACACATATATGACAATAACGAGAACATTTTAAGAGTGGAGATACCTAGTGTCTGTCAGTTCTCAGCAACACCAGAAGGGCTGGGCCAGTTATCCTAATTTCCTTTTAGAGATGGAAAGACAACAGTATCTTTCTTGAATTATACTGCTCTCAAATTAGCACCGAACCTGACTGGTTTGGCTGGGCCCAAGGTCAGGACAGAGAATCAGAGCTGCCTCATTTGGAGACAAGAAGGATATGGGAAACTTGCTTCAACTGAGGGCTTTGGAGGACCTCAGGGAAGTAGTTCTAAGGAAGCGAGAAGAGGGTGCAGCCTTCTTGTTATGTGACCATGACCTTGCCTGAAGCTGAGACAGCTTAGAAAGTCAGGCCAAAGTGCTGGACAGGAGACAAGGAACAAGGTGGCATGAGGCTGCTGCTTCCTGAGCCCCCCACTTGGCAGAGAGTATGCTCCGGCTGAAGAGAAAAGAAGGTGTTCACTATTACTCTGGGTCTCAGACACATGACACAGTCATAGTGGTTAAAAAAAAAAAATTCTTAACAATGTATAATTCACTGTCAAATCTACACATGAAATGCACCGCCTGACATATAATTCACCTTTTGTCATTTAATACAATAAAATGCTATGGGTTAAAACAAAGAAACAAAGAGTCCTGGCTTATAGGTAGTGCAACCTATCCTGGGTCCTTATACCTACCCAGACCAGGCTGGATGTAGCTGCCATCACCGACCAGCTCAGGATGAAGGAAAGCGAGCTTTGTGCTCCTAAGAGGAAAGGGCTGTCAGGAGGGTTGCCCTCCAGTGTTCCTCCCTATACACAGTGACCCAGGTCTCCAAGCCAATTTCTCCAACCTCTGTGGCCAAGGTCAAACCTCTGTGTTACTGGTCAAACATGACTGGTTGAGCAGGACTAGGTTGAGCAGTCCTGACTGCTGGCGTCCTGGTTGACTAGGACTAGGTTGAGCAGAGGGCTATCAGACGAAAGCTTCTCACCTGAGCCAACAGACTTCTCACGGAAGCTGGGAGAGTCGGTACTTTCTTTGATTTTAGGGTTGACCCAGTATCTTTGGATCTTCGCAATAACTTCCCACCTCATGGGACAGCCAGGGGAATGGATGAGGCTACTGAATCTCAGTAAAGGTGAAGGGCCATGGAGGTGGATAACATTATTCCCTGGTTCACGGTGCGCTATATAGCCAATAGACCAAGAGCTCTTTGGGAGCCTCTAAGAAGTGAAACCCCAAGCTGAGCTGCTTTCTTAAGTGTGGAGTAGAGGCCCCTCTATAGGAACAGATAGTTGAGGCACAGATGGAAACCATTGGCTTTGAGACTGTTCAGCTCCTCCACTGGTCAACAAGTCATGTCTGAGCCTCAGTTTCCCCATTTGTCAAGTAGAAAGGATCCTCAGTAAGAGCAGGTGTGTGAGAGGTCTGGGCACTGTCTTAACATTCACAGGAGCAGTGAGTGCTTCACACATAGCAGCATGGATTCCTCATGCTAAGAGGAAGGGCAACGGGAAGGCACCCCCCACCCTGGTCCCTCATGACATGGACGCATGACCCCTTTTGGGTGAACTCAACAACCAGATGAAGAGCTGGTTTCCTGTGACCCCTGAGGTAAGTTTCTCAGCCATGACCAAACGCAGATTTGTAAATGCCAAGAAGCTTACTCACCGGCTCAATTTTCAAAGCGTCTCGGTAGCTGCCAAAGAAAGCAGCCTGCGCCTTGAGGAAGGCCCTGGCCACACCATCGCCAGTTGTTGTGGAGACTTTCTTTAGCCGGTTCTTCAGTGAAGAGATCTGGTAACAGAGAGAAAGGACACAGGTTCAGGGCAGGGTGGGAGGATGGCTGGCTAAGCCCAATCCATACAGAACTCTAGAAATTCCCTGGGAGGATTCTAGTTCCAGCTCCTAGAGAAGAAAATTGTACTCAGTATTAGGGCAGGTTTCTGAAACTGAAGAGAACATTGCTTCTCTTAGAGTGTATCAAGTAAGAACAAAAACAAAGCTACTTTCCTTTAGTTTCAATGTGCCAGGTACGTGTGTTCACACACATTTTCTAATTTAATTATTTCCACATTCTTGCAAAGAAGGGATCAGTGTTCCTGTCTTATAAGAGTGAAATAGTCTCAGAGAGGTTGGATTATATGCCTAGAAACAAACCCAAGTGGTGGCCAACTGGAATATGAACTGAAAGTCTTATATGTTTTTAAAGATTTTATTTATTTATTTGAGAGTAAGAGAGAGACAGAGAAAGAGCAAGGAGATAGTGCACACAAGTGGGTGGAGGGACAGAAGCAGACACCCAGCTGAGCAGGAAGCTCATATGTAGGGCTTGACCCCAGGACCCTGGGATCATGGCCTGAGTTGAAGGCAGATGCTTAACAGACTGAGCCACCCAGGCGCCCCTAAACTAAAAGCTTTATAATCTGAGCCCAAAAGACACAAATTGTTTTAGTTCCAATTCTACTCTCTTTGAATTACTTACAAATAATAGAAATGAATGGCTTATTTATAACATATATACCTCACACCTGATACTCAAGACATACAATTATTAAATATGTGACATATATTTATTGTATTATAAATTATATACACATTAAAAATATATAAAGTAAACATACACATAATATATATTATCATATTCTTCATACTCTAGAGGAATAGTGGCAGCTAATAGATATATATACTCAAGAGACTTAGAAAAATAGGCAAGAAAAGCCATGGCACTAGGACAAGAAGCCAGAAATATTTAGTGTATAAATGTAAGCTATAAGGTCTTACATGGTGGCTAGAGCTGGCTTGTAAATTTGACTTATGAGCCTTCTAGTGGTCAAAGCAAAAAGAGAGACCCAAGTTGTGAGATTCTTCAGGTCCATGTAGTACAAACCAACCACCTGCACAAATGAAAACAAGTTTTCCTGAACGTGAGAACTGAAAGAGATTTTTTCCTATGAATCCTCAATGTGGGAAATCCTCATGCGTTACATGATGGCTCTTGCCCTCAATGTTGGAGACAACACCAAGCCTCCTGGTCTGCTTCTAACATGCTTTTCATTCATCTCAAGATGCTTCACTGCACAACTTCCAGGCACACCATTCACCCTATGTTTGTTCCATGTGAAAAATACCCCTGGAACTTGGCAACGGGGTAGCTTTGAGTCAATGGTGATAAAACAGTGAGCAAAAGAAGACACAGGTCCTGTCCAGAGGAAGTTTACATTCCAGTGAGGGATACACCAATCCACAGATGATGCTGCCACCTTGATGAGCCCCAGAGCTCGCTGAGGAGATCAAAGAAGGATTCCTGGAGGGCATCGGGCTTAAAGGGAAATCTGGGGGAGGAGCTGACGTCAAACTTGGCCAAGAGGGAACAGTGCTCTGAGTACACAGAAAAAAGCCTGTGGTGAGGAGTCTGGAGAATAGAAAGGACTATGGCTCCAGTGGAGAAAATGAGGGAGAACATGGCTTGAACAGGGCTAGAGGAAAACGCAGGAGTCAAAAGTGCCAGGAGGACCGTAAGGAGTTTTTTCCCTTCGTTTTGAGGGAAATGTAAACCTAATGACTGTTTTTAAACATGCAGGTGACATATCAAGAACACATTTCAGGAATCTATTATGGGCAATATAAGATTATCTGACAGGAGCACCCAGGTGGCTTAGTGGTTGAGCATCTGCCTTTGGATCAGGGCGTGATCCTGAAGTCCTGGGATTGAGTCCCACATCGAACTCCCTGGGTGGAGCCTGCTTCTCCTTCTGCCTATGTCTATGCCTCTCTGTGTTTCTCATGAATAAGTGAATAGAATCTTAAAAAAAAAAAAAAGATTATCTGATGGCCTGACATTATTTAAGGATAAATTAGAAAAATGAGATTCAGGTGGATCATGAGTCACCTAGTGTTCCTCAGATCCCTAAAAGTACCTGGGAGCCTAAAAATATTAAGGATCACTGGTTTGGGATAGATCATATAGACTTTAGGAAATGTTCCAGTGGGGGCACCTGGGTGGCTCAGTCTGTTGAGTGTCTGACTCTTGGTTTCAGCTCAGGTCGTGATCTCATGAGCCATGAGAGTGAGTCCCACATCAGGCTCTGCACTCAGCAGGAAGTCCGCTTACAGAATCTCTCCCTCTGCCCCTCCCTCTGCTCACAGGTGTGCTCTATCTCTCTCAAATAAATATATCTTAAAAAAGGAAAGTGCTCCATGGATATTATTTCTTATTAACAAGCTTCTGATAAGGGATTTTTATTTTTTAAAGATTTTATTGATTTCTTAGAGAGAGAGAGCACGAGCAAGGAGGAGGGGCAGAGGGAGAGGAAGAAGTAGACTCCCCTGTGAGCGAGGAGCCCAACACAGGGCTCCATCCCAGAATCCCAAGATCAGGTCCTGAGCCAAAAGCAGATACTTAACTGACTTGTCCACCCAGGCACCTTAAGGATTTTTATTTATTTATGTATTTATTTATTTATTTATTTATTTATTTATTTATTTATTTATTTATTTATTTATGAGACACAAAGAGAGAGAGAGAAAGAGACAGAGGCAGAGGGAGAAGCAAGCTCCCTACAGGAAGCTTGATGTGGGACTCAATCCCAGGACCCCAGGATCATGCCTTGAGCCTAAGGCAGACACCCAACTGCTGAGCCACCCAGGTGTCCCACCCTCACGGATTTTTAAGTAGCTTATTAAGATATTTTACATACCATAAAATTCACTCATTTGAAGTATATAGTTTAGTGGTTTTTAGTATGATGACAGACTAATGATAGTTTGTAGACTATCACTAAATTTAATCCCTAAATATTTTTATCACCCCCAAAAGAAACCCATCTTATTGTCAGTTACTTCTCATTCCCCACCAATCTTCCTCCCCTCCTCCTAAACCCTTCCATCTTCTGTCTCTAGCGATTTACCTATTTGGACATTTCATATAAATGGAATCATACAATAAGAGGTCTTTTGTGACTGGCTTCTTTCACTCAGTATAATGCTCATTATAAACAAGGTTACTCCATGTTGTGGTACTTATCAGTACACTTCATTCTTTTTCATAGCTGAACAATATTCCACTGTATAGGGTTAGACCACAGTGTATTTACCCTCCATATTTATCTAGTTGATAGGCATCTGGGTTGTTTCCACATTTTGGGTGTTATGAATAATGCTGCTTTGAACATTCATGTAGAAACTTTCATGTGGGGACAACAGAGACTCCGAGGCCAGAAACTGAGTGGTGAAAATCCTCTGTTGCCAGAGCTTATAAAGATAAGCTTAAAGGATACATGAAGTCATGGAGCACAGTGCCTGGCACCCAGTAGGTCACCACTAAGTCTTTACTGAGTAGCAGGGGAAAAAGTCCTGTGCTGTGGCTAATGGGAATGTGCTGTATGCTTGAGCAGGGAATTGAGTGATGGCAGGGCTAGGGCTGATGTCCTTCTCTGGTTAAGTCAGAAGTGATGGGAATAGGCAGAGAGGGGGTGGCTACCCTGTCTGTGCTCAGAGATGAGCCAAGAAAAGACATTTTCCTTTGGAAGCAGTTTTGAGTATGTTTCAGCACCTGGGCGTCAAGAGCCCACTGTTTGTGACTTCCCTCTCCTGGGACACATCAGGCTCAGTGCCACAGGGGGAGAGCCCATGAAGAGTAAGGCAGGCCACTCAGCACCCAGGCAGACTCTGCCATGGGCTTTCAACTGGAAATAGCAATGTGAAAAAAACCCAAACAAACCATGCTTTATTAAAATATTAAAAATATTGCCCACTTCCCACCCTCCCCATAATAGAAATCTTGCCTCTCCCAGGGACTAGGGTGACATTTCCATCCTTTGAAATGGTGCAAGCCACTGTCACTCTTCTAGTTCCTCAAAGGCCTTGGGCCACCTGTGCTGCAGATTATTCCTCACTTAACCTTCCCTGGCCTTTCCCTTTCATTCGGGAGGTGTTTAATTACCTTGGATTCACAACGCTGCACTTCAGGTGAGCCTCTCCTAATGGCCTCATTATCATTTTACACAAAGAAGTCGTTGCTGATTGTAACTGAGCAAATATGAATGTGTGCCTTCCTGCCTGCTCCAGCTGGTCTGAAACCAGCCAAGGGGTCCTGGGCTCTTGATGTCCCTGTGACCACTTAGGCCAAGACTTCTGAAGACCTCTCCTCACCCTGCAACACGGAGAAGCTTTTGTCAGTGCTTCAAACTTTGAAACTTCAAGTATATGTACATCTGATAACTGGTGATAGCATTTTGTCCTTTAAATAAAAGTGAGGGATGAAAATCAGAGGCTTAAAATAACCCACAGTCATACATCTAAAACTCAACTTGCCAAGGAGTACTTGTGGGGGGTTCTGGTCAAATCATTAACACTGGGGTTCATTAGGCATAATCTGGGGGCAATGGAAATGCTGATGAGGATGGTTTCCTCTTTTAATGAGGTACCAGGAGGAAGACAGAAAACAAAGGCAAGAGGATACTACATTGAATGTACCAGCCTCTCTTGAACACTACCACCCCCCTCCACTGTGTCCCCCTTCGTCACTGCAGGGTCACCCAGCTCATCTCCTAGGCCAGATTCAGATGTCAGACTCCATAATCCTCCTTCCCTACTCACCACCATTCTCCGCATCTTATCAGCACCACCCAAATATGTCCCAAATGCGCCCTCTCCTCTCAGCAGCTCCATCCCTCTTTTCTGGCCCAGATTGGTAGAGTAACTTCCCAGATGGGCTCTCGGTTTCAGTGTCCCCTCAATGCCACCCACTGATAGTTGTCCTAGTAATCTCAGAAACATATGAATCTGGTCAATTCAATCCCTTCATCAAAATGCTTCAATGCTTCCCGCCCCCCCACCGTGCCCCCACCGCCCCCCATCACTACCTGCAGAAAAACATCCAATTTCTCAGAGCAATCAGTGATGTTCCACTCAACTGGTCTCACTTGTCTCAGCCCACTTCACATATTTTGAGCGGATAGTGAATTACTATTTAGAAGCATACACTACTCTCCAGCTCATACACCTGCTGACAACTCACACAGCATTGTCTCTTGTTCCTTCCTGCTCTATTTGTAAAGATCTATTCACCCTTCAAGAGACCATCTAAGTGCCCATCAATGGGGGCCAAATAAGTAAACTATACCACATCCTCACAATGAAATATTACATAGCTGCCAAAAAGTTACCTCACAGTACTTGAACTGACATGAAAAGATGTCCACAAAATATTGCCAAGTGGGAGGAAAAATGCAAGTTACAGCGGTATACAGCATGAATCATTTAAAAAATTTTATATATGTATATAAATACATATATGTATGTATGTATGTATGTTTATATACACAGTAAAAAACTATAATGTCATGTATCAAACTTTAACCATGTAGGGATGCTTTCACTATTTTATGCACTTTTGATAGTTTTGACTATCCTTCACTAAAAAGCATATGTTCCTTTTATAATAAAGAATTAAATGAGGTCTTCTTCCTTGATAGTCAAATTAAAGATTACTTTGGGTTAAGGGAAAGAGGGAATTCAGATGTCCCCTCCTCTGCCAAGCCTTCCCTGACCCCTAAGGCAGGGCTAATGACACTCTATTGGGGCCCCTTGGATTGCTTAGGTGAATCTTTGGTGAGCTGCTACAGCTACCACATCTCCCACTAGACTGAGTTCCCAGAAGGGCCAGAAGGGCTTGGCTGGTGTAACCATTTAGCACTTGTGGCTAAATGAAAGAACAGAAGAGTGAGTGTTTTGATATTCTGAGAGAGGCATTTCCAGTGGCTGAGCTTCTCTGCTTGGGAGGAAAGTCTAGAATCACATTCTTCAGTAATTGATAATTAGAATCTAGTCTCTGCTGGGAAGGCCTGGATGGGGTGGGGTGGGGTGGGGTGGGTAGGACTGATACTCATCCATTCTGCTTCTGCAGAAAGCCACCACTTAGATGCAACCAAAATTGCAAGGAACACAAACCTCTTGGTGAAAGTGGACAACTAGCCCAGTCTTAACACTGCAAAAGTCGTAACATGTATAATGACAAAAAGCCATATTCCTCACTCCATGTTCCTGCTTTACCTGCTTCCTGAATGCTCTACCCCGCAGATCTCTTGACTTCACCTGCTTCTGTCCCCAGGTGCTCCTCAGAGACTGAATCACTTGAATCTAGGATTGGAAACCTGGCCCTCCTGCCTTCTTAACCTTTTTGAGCTTCCGTGTCCTTTGCTGTAAAATGAAGTGCCTGCAACATAATGTTCGCTGTTAGGGTTAAACACAACAGATGTAAGGTGGATGCCAGTGGAGGCAGTGGACTGTCTTGATTCTTTGATGTTCATGTTTCCTCTTTTTCCTAGACTACTGCAACCATCTTTTCACTGGTGGCTCTTCTATTTTTATCCTGGTCTAATCCACCTTCTGCACGAACTTGTCTTTCTAAAACAAGAGGCTGCATTCTACCACTCTAGTCCACTAAAATGTTCAGTGGCTCCATAGTGCTGACACGAAAAGTCCAAATTTCTTAGCACATATCCGAGGCCTTCTACAGGCTCACCTCAAGCTCCATCTCCAACATTGTCTTCTACTGAGTTTCAGAGGCCTCCAAACCATCCCTAAAAGCCTGGAATGTTGTTTACCCTATTCTTGAACAAAATCCTTCTATTAAAAAAAAAAAAAAGCCTCTTTCTGTGGTGCCCTCTGTCAGAACAGATAGCTCTTTCTCGGGGCACATTAGCTTGTTCCTTCCATTGATATCTCATCTTTGCAGGCCCCATGCTGCAAATGTGCTGGCAACAGCCACAGAGGACCAGGACCCAGTGCAGGAGAGCTTATAGTTAGGGTCCCCTAGACCAGCCACAAGGTAGCCTGTAACTACTTCAAAAGGAGCTCTCAAACGGTATATATCACCATCTTAGACTTTATCTTTTTGTAATAACCAGTATTTACATATCTTTCCCCCTCAACTAGAATGAAGATAAACTATGTGCTCAATAAATACAGGGTTCTTTATTACTTAGCTGCAACTTGTGGTGGGTAGGGGTGAAGGTGGAGATAAAGATGGTCCACTATTCACCTATCCATCTCTGACAGGAAAAGATGTCCACAAAATACTGTCAGATGGGGGAAAAATGCAAGTTGCTGAGCAATATATACACCACATGAATCATTTAAAAA
The DNA here is from genome assembly GCF_905146905.1 of Nyctereutes procyonoides. Lineage (NCBI taxonomy): Eukaryota > Metazoa > Chordata > Mammalia > Carnivora > Canidae > Nyctereutes > Nyctereutes procyonoides. The sequence goes on along the minus strand of NW_026575020.1, from coordinate 41,333,212 downwards.
TCATATATATTTACATATGCACTAAAAATCTAAAATGCCATGTATCAAGCATGAACCCTGTAGAGATACTTTCACTTTCTGCAGCCTCCCCACTGCTTGGATGATAACGACTACATTCCTAGCTTGGCCTGCAAGGCTCAGAGTGATTGACCTCCACTTCTTTCAGATTTGAGGCTCTGCATCCCCTCCATGGTGTCATACTGGCCTTTTTTGCACCCCAAGACCTTTGGTAGGCCTACTCCTCTGGAGCACTTCCAGCAGCATCACCCCTTTGTCCACAACCCAGTGCTGTCCAATAGACTTTTCTGCCGATTATTTATCTCCCATGTTGTCTGCTGTGACAGTTGCAAGTGAGCACTGGAAACGTACCAATTGTGATTGAGGAACTGAATTTTCTATTTTATTCCATTTTAATCAATTAAAATTTAAATAGTTACATGTGAATAGGGGCTACCATACTAGACAACGACTACTTACTCTTCAGGTCCTGGCTCAAATACAATCACTTCCTGGGTCCTACCCCTCAGAAAAGACCAAGGTTCCCTGTTATATTTTCTCCTTGTACCTTTCCTTCAGAGACATACAGCAATGTGTAATGGTGCATGTTGCAACAATTCTCTAAATGTCTTTCTATTAGACTGTATGTTCTAGGAAGGCAGGAGCCATGACCCTCCTCAGTGCTGGCGAAACATATCAAGGAGACAGTTCTTTTAAAAGTCTGACTCAAGTTAGCCTGTGAGGGTGCCCCACTTATTGCATTAATGGTTCAGTGTCAGAAATGAAGTTATAAGATTTTTTGTTTTGACCAGACACCCAGCACAGCTGGGAGGAGGCAAAAGAATCACACTTTCTTTCCCCCTTTAAAAGCGGCCTATAAGGACCAAGGCAAATTGATTCTTCCTTTCTGGAATAAACTAGGTATCAAGGCTTTGTTGTAAGATATCCTGGGCAATGTCTGGGTCTAGAAAGGGAAGAAGCAACTATTGCCTTGTTTTCCCATTTTTAGGGACACATACACATTGGTGCCCTCTGCTACCTTCGCACTGGCAATGCAAAATGGCCATTGATAGATACCATTGATGGTATCTATCAATGCCTTAGTTCTTGCCTCAAATTTGAAGCAAAAAAAGTCTTCATATGTAAAGGCAATCCACCCCACTGTCTTTCACAGTAATAGTTTCTGGGAAAACCAGGAATTCACTAGGAGAAAGGAAGATGAATTAGTATTTATCAAGCCCCCTACTTGTACCAAATGCCATGGCAGGTGTTTTCATATCCAGCATTGTATTAATATTTCAGAACTCGGCATGGTTATCCCTGCTCTATGGAGGAGAAAAGCGAGCCTCAGCCCCATGTCACATAGCAAGAACAGCAAAGGGCAGAGGCCAAAGTCAAGCCCAAGTCTATCTTATTCCAAAGTTTGTGCTATTTCACAGATTCTCATTGCTGCCAGGATTTCTTAAAACCAGCAAATTAGATTTATCCTTGATACTGGTTTATTTCTTCCCAGACTTAATATATCTCCATTATTGCTTCCTTTCATTCCTTGCTTTTCTGTTTCTTTCTCGAGAACATGGCTGTACCTTGACCTCAGTTGGCTTTAATTGCTTCTTCTGCATCCCATTTTCCCCTCAAAGATCCCATTCTCCATGGGGGAGTGGGGACTGTGCTAGTTATGTGGAGTTCTGAGCTGGCTATGACCCCAGGGGCCCAGGTTTCTGCTCTCTCTGTCTCTCCTGACATCTCACTGTTCGAGCATTAAGTCAGAAAGTTAGAGGCAAGCCTTACAATCTAAGCAGCTTTTGTTAGACAAAAGGATCAATTTTCATTATGTGAATGGCTACTTCACTATATGCTATAATGGCTTTGTTGAGCATGTTGAACAAACTATCAAGTCCTTACGATGACATTCTTGGAGTAAAAAAGTACAATTTTTAAACTAAAAAGGCCCATTTCCACTATCTGCCAAACAAAGCTCAGGAGGAGTCTTGCATTACACTAGAGCACTCCAGCCCCTCCCCATAGATTGAATCCAAGTCCCTCGGCATTTTAAAAGCTGAAACACAGCAGCAACAACTTTTGTGTTTTTCTACCTATTCATAATACTCCTTTTTTTCTCCAAATGCTTTTTTTTCCCCCCAGAGGAAGTGAAATTGTCTTTGTTTTCCCTATAAAACAATTTAGCTTTAAAACACCAAACACACACACATACACACACACACAAATTAAAGCAGTTGAAAATCCTGCTGAAGCTAAAGGAAGCTACAAGCAAGATCTGAGCTCAGAATAAATGTATATTTATGTTATTAGGTGGTCATTCAATAAAAGGATTATTTCTAACCAAATATGTGCACACGTGTGTGTGTGTGTGTGTGTGTGTGTATATATATATATATATATTATATATATATATATATATATATATATTTTCAAAGAAGGGTTTTCTCCCCCATACTTCTGGCAGTTTAGGTTTAAAGGTCAGATTTAAACTATCACCATGTTTCACAATGCAATCTGTGCAGTGCCGCGTAATGAAATGGTTCAGTAAAGGTGCTTGTGGAAATTCTTTTAATTAGGTCTAAGGCTTTTCAGTTGTCAACATGAATAAACCAAGAACCATTCTCTTGCAAACACAAGGCACAAAATACAAATGTAAGTTACCTTTGAAAAAACAGATATGCTCTTGCAAAAGGGAAGTTATATATGTTTTTTTTTTTTACAACATATCCCCTGCCAATTTTTTTTTTAAATGCCAACATCTTTCAGCAACAAAACGGACTGCAAATCAAAAATAAAAGGGGTTGGTCTATTTCTAATGAATCAAGACACTAATACCTGGTTCTAATGAAAAGTATACGCAGAAAGACTAAAGTTAATGGTAACTAAAAATGTTTGTCAAGAGATTAATGATGTTCTTCATGGGCAAAAGTCACTTATCTATTTAACTATTTACCTATAATTAATTCTATAGATCGGCAGTATTTCAGTCAGACATGTGCATAGCCCATTAATAGAATAATGATATCTATTAAGATATCCTGCAAATTGAATGGTATCTATTAAAAATGCACCCAAATGCACTTCTGCCCTCAGCACCACTATCTGAGTTCTAAAAGATGAGCATATTATCAAGACTCCTGCTTTTCAAAGCACTGTTGACAAACTAAACTACTCAGATTTGGAATTTTTAGCCATCAGCTCAAAGCTAAATCTAGGGACCAAAACTTGCAAAATGAAAACTGTAAGAACATGGTGGGTTGCTTGGGGAAGTTGGATTATATTCACACTAAGTTCTGATAGAAAAAGCGAAACTAAATATATAACTCCAAATAGCACCAGCAGTTCAGAGTTAGCTGGATACAAAGGTGTTGGTAATAGCCAACTGGCCCAAGACTTCACCTGGAATGGGGAAGCTTAAATGGAGCAATGGCAGCATGGAATATACATGTGTAATGAATCAGTGTATTGACTGGCCAGCAAATGAAGGTATGTCTAGCAAACCCTGAACATGAAGGTACAACACCCAAATGTATGCTGATTTAGTCTGGGTTCAAATTCTGCCTCAGATGCAGGCTATTTGCTGGAGGCCTCTAGGCAAGTTACTTAATCTCTTCATCTATAAAACGAGGTAAAGTACCACCACTCTTGACGTTTGTTTCAGAATTGTTATGTAGATTAAATGTCAAAATTTTCAAAGCCTCTAGCACAGTGCCTGGCACATAGTAGGAGCCTAATAGATGGTGACTATTATTCCACACAACTCAACTCCAAAGCCAAAACCACCCTAGCCATTATTGTAGCATAAAAAAGAATAATGGACTCACAATTAACATTTTCTAGGGCATCAATTACTGAAATGTCACTCACTATGCTAAGCCTGGTGGGTTTATTTAGTGACCTAAACTCGGTGTGTATTTGGGAGTTAATGAAGTGCGTGGTGTTTACAAAGATAAAAGCGGGATTTGTCTCAGCAACAATCCTGGGCTGAATGGATATAGATTTCCATGCTTAGGGATGTAGCCAGGCCGGATCCATGGTGGATCACATGGATACGTCCACACAGAGCGAGATATCTCCTAACGGGATCTGGGCATCTCCACCTCCTTGGGGGAGGAAAAAAAAAACAGGAAGGGGGGGGTGGTGGGAAGTGTGTATAATAGATGTGTTTCACAGTGTCCCTGCTGTGATGAACAACTTGATCCACTTACAGTTCCAAACACATGATGCATAAAAGAGCTGACAGAAATTCAATTCTTGCAAAGAAAAGCATCTGCTCTCTAGTGGGAACGGCCAAATATTAAGCAGTTTTAAGGCAGGGCAAAGACCTAGAGCAGCACACTTCATTATCTAGATATAGCAGGAGTAAAGAAATGCAGAAGATTACAAGCGGACGAACGAAAAGTAGCCGAGATTCCAAGCATTAATTACCCAGAGTAAAATGATTCAAGTTAAATCTTTGTTACGACAAATATTAAACCCAGCTGTGTTTATGTAGCAGTTGTGAAAAAGAAGAAAAAGAAATCCGTGTACAATATCTGTGAGCTCTGCCAGTTAATTGAATTCGCTGGCAGCACTTCCTCTACCATGAGCCAAACATCCTCAAAGATAAAATGTAGCTTTTAAACAGACCTGGGGAAACGGAATCAAGAAATTTCAACCAATAAAACACAACTCTTTACTGGTATAAAAGTAAAGTAAAATTCAGTAATGAAAGGAAGGAAGTCTCTTAAACATTTACTGCATTCCAAAGCTTGGAGTTGTGGTTTATTGCTGAGGTCTCTTCTGATGTCCCACAGTGCTCCTGCTTCAGCATCTTTAATGAAGTCCCATAAACTCCCATAAAGTACTTGATTGTTGACAAATCATACACACACAGTCGGGGCAAGGCCCACTGGATCACGATGCTCCTTCTCTCTCAGCATGAAATTTACAAGTCGTGACACTGTCATGGAGAGTGGCCAATCCAGAATAAAGACCTACAGACAATTACTTAAAAGCATAAGGGATGAATGGCTGGTGACAGAGAGACACCTGAAGACATACAAACCATGAAGCCCAGAGCCAAAACATTCCAGGGCTTCAGATGAGAGGAGGAAAGACGATTTTTTTTCCATCATAAAACTCTTAATAGTCATATTAGAGAAAATTTGGAAAATATGAGAAAAAAATGCTAACACATAACTTTACTATCTTCATATACTACTGTTGGCAATTTGGAAGATGTTTTAAAGATATTATACTTCTGTGTATCTGGCTATTTTTCATTGTTCTCACAGCGGATATAGCACTTAATATTCTGCTTTTTTCACTAAATCGTTATCTTTAGCATTTCCTGTGTTGCCCACAATCTTCATAACCATCATCCACTTAATCATCACTCCACTGAATAGCAATGGGATAGATTACCTTAATTATTCCCCCTGATTTTGGATCTTAAGAATGCTTCCAACTTCAGTTAACCTAACAACAATGCTATTTGGTTAGGTGGCTTTCTCCATTTAGAAGTATTTGCCAGAAAAAAAATCTTTGAAGTCAAGTTACTAGGTCACAAAAGAATACATTTTAATGGCCCATTACATATATCTTCATATAAGAAAGTGAAAAGAGCACCACACCATTCAGGCTATACAAAGCATGAAGTAAAAAAAAAAAAAAAAAAAAAAAAAAAAAAAGCAAAGAGTAGGTAGACAGTAGACATAGGCTTCCACATCTATGTACATACACAAAAGCCTACAAATTCCAGGCCAAAGAATATTAAAAAGGGCTCTCATGGAGCCATGGGAAATCTTGTTCCCTAGTAATAAAACGTGGTATGTCCACATCACTGGAAGTGTTTGAGGTCCCTTTTATCAAGCTTTTTAAAAGCCCTACAAACTATGTACTAGCTAAGCAGCTCACACTTAATACTCTTTTTTTTTTTAAATAATTCATTTATTTATCATTTTTATTACTTATTTTTTGGGGGGGGGGCCAGAGGGAGTGGGGGAGAAAGAATCTTAATTAAGCAGGCCTCTATGCCCAGTACAGAGCCTAATGCAGGGCTGGACCTTGTGACCCTGAGATCATGATCTGGGCTGAAATCAAGAGTAAGAGGCTTAATCACCTGAGCCACCCAGATGCCCCTACACTTAATACTCCTGAAGGAACAAGAGATGTTATTTAAAACTTAGGAAACAGGTAAAGAGTGCTTAGTTAAATGGCTGGGGAAGAAGGGGACATTATGTTTTTGTTCTCTGCAACCACGTGACCTTGAGATAAACATGAAGTCTATAAACAGGCATGGAGATCAGTAAGAGATGGACTATTGCAACATTTCCCCTCCAGAATCCACAGCTGGGGAACAAGACAGTATCGTAAGTAAAAAATGGTACATCTGTAAGTCACAGGGAACCCAACAAAATACAATGGCATTAACCTTGTCCATCTGTTTTTGTTTTTGTTTTAAGGTAGAAAAAGATAACTGAATAAGATTAGGGAAGTTGAGACCAAACTGTCTAGGTACCTAGTATCTAGGTATCTAGTACCACCCTACATCCAAATTTACCCCTTTACCCATGTTCATAAATCACATGAAAATCAACACTGCTATTCTGAAAGTTACTCGATATTGGAGGCTCCTTTTAAAAATTCAATTCCAAGTCCTCTTCTTTTTAAGAACTAACTTAAGTCATACAAAACACAATTTGAGAAGTTCTGACAAATGTATGACACCCATGTAACCACCAGCACAATAAAGAAGCAATGCTTTCTTCACCCCAGAATGCTCCTTGGTGCCCTTGTCAGTCCCTGCCTTCTCCATTCCAGCCCAAGACAACCACTGATCTGCTTTCATCCACTAAAGATCAGCTTTCTCTCTTCTAGAACTTTATATAAATAAAATCAGGGTGGCTCAGCGGTTTAGCGCCTGCCTTTGGCCCAGGGCGTGATCTTGGAGTCCTGGGATCAAGTCCCACATCGGGCTCCCTGCATGGAGCCTGCTTCTCTCTCTGCCTGTGTCTCTGCCTCTCTCTCTGTGTCTCTCATGAATAAATAAATAAATTAAAAAAAATAAAATCATACAGTATATTCTCTCATGTCTGGCTTCTCTCTCAGTGTAAGATATTTCAGATTAATCCATGCTGTTTATTCATTCACCAGTCAAAGGACACTTGGGTTGCTTCCAGTTTTTGGCGATCAGACACATTTATATGTGTGTATTTGTGCGCATGTAAGTTTTAATTTTCTTGGGTGAATATTCAGGAGTGAAATACATTCTTAAATAGTAAACATATATTTAAGATAATTATTCATAAGAAATGCAGTTATTTTATTTTGGTCATACCAGCGGGTATAGGGTGGTATACTTGTGGTATTAATCTTTTCCTTTAAGGAGCATGTTTTCATGTGTTCACTGGCCATTTGAATATCTTTTACTGTTAAGTGTCTCTTCAATCTTTTGCTTCTCTTTCATTGGGCTGTCTCATTATTGAGTTTAAGGGTTCTTTGTATACTCTGGATAAAAACCTTTTTTCATATATACATATGGAGAATATTTTCTCAGTCTATGGCTTGCTTCTTCATTTTTCCAATGGTATCTTTTGAAAAGGCTTTTATTTTTATAAGGTTTAGTTGATCACTTTTTCTTTTCTGTGTGCCTTTTGTGCCTTACCCAAGAAATCTTTTTTTTAATCTTTTTTTTTCGTTTTTTAAGATTTATTTATTTATTCATGAGGCAGAGAGAGAGGCAGAGACACAGGCAGAGGGAGAAGCAGGCTCCATGCAGGGAGCCTGATATGGGACTCGATCCCGGGACTCCAGGATCACACCCTGGGTTGAAGGCAGGCGCCAAACCGCTGAGCCACCGGGGCTGCCCCTTACCCAAGAAATCTTTGCCGAGTCTAAATTCATGAAGATTTTCTCCTTTATTTTCCTTTACTCATTTTATAATTTTTGCTTCTATGTTTGGTACATAATCCTTTTTGAGCTAATATTTACATGAAGTAAAAATCAAGATTTTTATTTTTTAATTTTTTTAAAGATTTTTAATTTATTTACTCATGAGAATACACAGAGAGGAGGGAGAGAGAGGCAGAGGGAGAAGCAGGCTCCTTGCAAGGAGTCCGATGTGGGACTTGATCCCAGGTCTCCAGGATCACACCCTGGGCCGAAGGCGGTGCTAAACCACTGAGCCACTGGGCTGCCCAAGATTTTTATTTCCAAATGGATAACTAGTTGTTCCAGTAACATTTGTTGGGAAAAAACCTATCGAAGTAGTTCTCTACTGAATTACTTTGGCATATTTGTTGGAGACCAATTGGCCATTTATGTGCGGGTCTAATTCTGAAATATTTATTCTGTTCTATTGAACTATATATCTACACTATCTACATTTAGTATAACTTCATAGTAAGTCTTGAAAGTAGGTAATGTAAGTCCTACAACTTTGTTCTTTTTCAACATTGTTTTGGCTATTCCAGATCTTTCGCATATTCACATACATTTCAGAATTAGCTTGTCAATTTTTTTTTTCTTTTTAAGCCATCTGGAATTTGGGTTGGGAATATATTGAATCTATAGATCAATTCAGGGAAAATTAACATCTTTAAAATATTGAGTCTTCCAATCCAAAACATGGAATATCTTTCCATTTGTTTAAGTCTTTTAAATTTTTTCTCAGAAATACTTTATAGTTTTTGGTATACAAATCTTACATATATTTTGTTAAATTTATTCTTAAATATTTTGTGTTTTGTATGCTATTTTAAATGGCACTTAAAAATTTTCATTTTCAACTGCTTATTACTAGCATATAGAAATATATTTGACTCATATACTGACCTTATCCTGCATGCTTGCTAAATTCATTTATGATATTCCTTAGGATTTTCCATATATATGATTATGTCTGAATAAAAGCAATTTTACTTCCTCCTTTCTAATATTTAGGGTTTTTCTTTTCCTTGTTTAAGCGAATTGGTTAGAACCACCAGTACAATGCTGAATAGAAATGGGAAGAGCAGACATTCTTTTTTTGGTTCTCATTCTGAGGGGAATAGCATTCTATTCTTTCACCATTAAGTAAGATATTAGCTGTGGGTTTCTTCTCGATGCTCTGGATCACAATGAGTTACCTAGTTTGTGAAGAGCTCTTAATCACGATAGGTGGATTTTTCCTAAAATAGTTTTTTTGTATGTTTCAATACAATTTTTCTTTTTTAGTCTGTTGACATGGTAAACTAGGTTGATGGATTTTCAAATATTTAGCCAATCTGTAGTCATTTTGTCATGCTGTATTAGTCTTTTTATACACTTGATTAATTTGTTAATATTTTATTTAAGATTTTTCATTTCTATATATGAGGTATATTGGCCAGTAGTTTTCTTGTAAATTTTTCATTTGGTTTTCATGTCAGAGTAATGCTAACCTCAGAAAGCTGGATGGGAGGTGTTTCTTTCCCTTTTCTTTTTTTCCCCTGTTATTTTCTCAAAAAGTTAGTTTAAGATGGTATCTGTTCTCCCTTAAATGCATATAGAATTAATGAAACTATCTGGAACTGGAATTTTCTCTGTGGGAAAGTTTTAATTGTAAATTCAAATTTACTTAATAGTGTTATTTTTCCATTTTCTGTCTTATTATAACTGTCTGTAATTTGTATATTTCAAATTTTGTTTATTTTACCTAACTTATCAAACATTTTTTAAAAAGATTTTATTTATTTATTCATGAGAGACAGAGAGAGAAGCAGAGACACAGGCAAAGGGAGAAGCAGGCTCCTTGCAGGGAGCCCAATGCGGGACTCGATTCCGGGACTCCAGGATCACGCCCTGGGCCAAAGGCAGATGCTCAACCACTGAGCCACCCAGGCGTCCCTAATTTATCAAAATTATAGGCCTCAAGTTCTTCTTTTTCTTATTCTTTTTTTTTTTTTTTTTTTCCATGCTGCCGCCAGGCCAGAAGCAGCCCCGGGCCCCCAGGCCTCAAGTTCTTTATAATTATTCCCTTATTTGCCTTTTCTCTTTCCTTTTTTTTTTTTTTAATATCCTTTTTATTTTGGAATATTTTTAGACTTTTAGAAAAGTTGCAAAGACACTACTGAGAGTGTGCCCATATACTCCACACTCAGGTTGTTTCACCTAAGAGATCTTCTATTACCACAGCGCATCTGTCAAAACTAAGAGTCCAACACTAGTACATTATTAACTCAATTCCAAACTTTATTGTGATTCACCAATTTTTCCATCAATGTCCTTTTCCTATCCCAGTATCCAATCCAAAATTTCACTTTGCGTTCAGTTTGTCATTTCTCTTTAGTTTCCTCTGGTCTGTGACAGTGCCTCAGTCTTCCCTAGTTTTTTTTATGACCCTGACAAGTTTGAAAAGTACTCATCATGTATGTTATAGAATGTCCCTCAATTTGAGTGTAATTGAAGCTTTTGTAATGATTTGACTGGATTTTTGGAAAGAACACCAGAGAGATCATGTATCCTCATCGTATCAAGGTTACGTGATAGCCACACAACATCCCTGGTGACGTTAAACTTGATCACTTGGTTGAAGTAGTCTTTGACATTTGTCCTTGTGAGTTACACTTTTCCCCTTTAACATACTCTATTTCTTGGAATCCCAGCCCACACTCAAGTGTGTGTGTGTGTTGCAGGGGGTGGGGTGAGGAGGATTAAGCTCCTTCTCTTAGAGAGGGAAGTATCTATAGATACTATTGGAATTCCTCTATGAGGAAGATTTGCCTCTCAGCCCCCATCCACTCTCTTGTGGTTGGTGTTTCACTGTGTATCTTTTTCATCCTTTAACTTTTCATCCATCTGACTCTTTAAAATGAAATTCTTGTGGGCAGCATATAATTGGGTCCTGATTATTTAAGTAATTTATTACTCTCCTGTAATTAGAGTATTTAGACAACATACGTTTGATGTAATAAATCCACATGGTTGGGTAAGTCTATCATCTTGCTAACTTTTCTATTCCTTCCATCTGTGTTTGGTCCCTTTAGCTTTCCCTCTACCCCCAAATGTTTTGGATCTTTAATATTGGCCTATTAGCTACATTTTTTCCCCCTTAGTGGCTCCTCTATGACTCACATCTTTAATTTAATAGTCTACCTTCAAATAATATACCAGTTTACAGAGAATTTAAGAATCTTAAAACAGTATACTTCCTTTCTCCATCCCCACCCTGTCTTCTGTGCTGTTGCCATACATCTTCTACCCATGTTACAACACACAATACACTGGCATTATTTTTACTGTAAATACTCAGTTGCCTTTTATAGAAACTAAACATGAGAAAAGAAGTCTCTTATATTTACCTATATATTAACTATTTCTGGCACTCTTCCCTCCTTTATTGTTCAAGTTTCTTATGGTTTAATTTTTCTTCTTTCCGAAGAAACAAGAAATGTAGTGTGTGCGGACAATGATTTTCTGCCCCCTGCCCCCCGCCGCCCCCCGCCCCCGCCCCGGCCTTTTGGTCTGAACAGGTCCTAATTTTGTCTTCATTCTTAAAGGATATTTTCATCCTATTGAAGGATATAGATTTCTAGGTTGACAAAAATTTCCCTTCATTACTTTAAAAATGTCATTCTATTATCTCCTGGCTTAAGTAGCTTCTTCTAGAAGTCTTCAGTCATTACTTCTTTCTTTTATATGATGTGTCTTTTTTTCTCCAGCTAATTTTAAGCCTTCCCATTTGTCACTGGTTTTACATAGTTATCATTCTGGGCTTTTGTGTGGTTTTGTCTGGATGCACTATGCTTGTGGTATCTTGAGTTTACGATTTTCACCACAAGTTAAAAAAAGAAAGCTATAATTTTAAAATATTTTTTTCTATCTTTCCCTACCTTCCTCTCCCTCCAGGATGATATGTATTTTAGTCCTCTTGATACTGTGCTGTAGGTCCTTGAGGATCCATTAACCTTTTCCAGTCTTTTCCTTTCCCTGCTTCATACTGGCTACTTTTTATACCTATGTTTTCAAGTTCACTGATCTTTTACGTGGTGGTGTCTAATATCCTCTTAATCCTATCAGTGAAATTTTGATTCCAGGTTTTGTTATTGTTTTTTAATCTGAGCACCAGTTACTGGTATTGGATAAGAACTCATCACACTGAACGTCAATGTTAGGTGTACTTTGTGTATTTAAACTTCAATAAAAACATATTGCTGCTCAGAATTTGAATGTTTCCTTGACTGTGTGAGCTCCATCCTACACACGGGCAGGTCAGTCTTCAGCACACTAGTCAAGAGGACCTAATTCAGATTTCCGGAGCTCTTTTGATGAGTAGCTTCCAGTCTGGTACTCTGACCCACAAATCTAAACCACCTCTCCCTCAGATCTCTGACCCTTCAACTCAGTAAGACTGCTGTGCTTTGTCGGGGATCCCCCTCCTGGCACCATGGTCAAGAAATGCCTCAAGGCAAAAAGCCAGGGGGATGGTAGGCCTTACCTCACATGCTTCCTTTCTCTCAGGAATCAAAGTCCTGAACTGCCTGTTGTCTAACATGTGAAAACTGTTGCTTTTATATTTGTCTAGAGTTCTAGTTGTTAATAGTGGGAGGATAAAGCCAGTTCCAATTATTCCATGGCTAGACGCAGAACAAAGACCTCTTTTAATAAAATTTCCAGCATGGATGCCATGTTTTGCAAGATTTCATCTACCAAAATAACCCAATCCATATGTCCCTTCCACTCTTCCATCTATCTATTCAGTGGCTGCTACATCTCTGTGAAACAAAGATGAATAAAACTTAATTCCTGCCCTCACAGAACTCACAATTTAAAGGGAAAGGAAGAAATGTGTAATAAACTATATTCCTGGGTGATAAGTAAAATTACACAATCAATACAAGGAGCTCTGAAGACACAGAGATATAGTTAAATTACTTGGAGAGGTAAGAGAAGGGCTTGTATTTATTTATTTACTATTTTTAAATAGGCTACACACCCAACGTGGGATATGAACTCATGATCCTGATATTAAGAGCTACATGCTCTACTGACTGAGCCAGCCAGGTGGCCCAGGGAAGGTTTTTACAGCTTCACATTTAGAGTAAATTTTAAAGAATGAGTAAGAGACTGATTGGTAGGATAGGATATTTGGGAAAAAAGAAACACTACATGCAAAGTTTGAAGCTATAAAATAATATGCAAGGTTTGGAGAACTAGTAACAGTTCTACATGCCTATAAATAGGGTTTGGGGCTGGGAGGGTAATGAGCTAAAGCTATGGAAAACAATAGGAGGGTCAGAACATGAAGGCAGACACTGAATGCAATGCTCATCATCATTTACATCCATAAATCATTACAACTACCACCCATCATACTCACAGGATATGTGTTTTACATATATTACACACACTACATTCAATTCCCACAACAACCTATGAGGAAACTAAGGCTCAGAGAGCTTAAGTAATTTTGACTGAGATCACAAGGCTAATAAGTGAAGAAGCCGGGATTTAAACACACATCTGACCAATGGAACAGAATAGAGAATCCAGAAATGGACCCTGAACTTTATGGTCAACTAATATTCGACAAAGGAGGAAAGACGATCCACTGGAAGAAAGACAGTCTCTTCAATAAATGGTGCTGGGAAAATTGGTCATCCACATGCAGAAGAATGAAACTAGACCACTCTCTTGCACCATACACAAAGATAAACTCAAAATGGATGAAAGATTTAAATGTGAGACAAGACTCCATCAAAATCCTAGAGGAGAACACAGGCAACACCCTTTTTGAACTTGGCCACAGTAACTTCTTGCAAGATACATCCATGAAAGCAAAAGAAACAAAAGCAAAAATGAACTATTGGGACTTCATCAAGATAAGAAGCTTTTGCACAGCAAAGGATACAGTCAACAAAACTCAAAGACAACCTACAGAATGGGAGAAGATATTTGCAAATAACATATCAGATAAAGGGCTAGTTTCCAAAATCTATAAAGAACTTATTAAACTCAACACCAAAGAAACAAACAATCCAATCATGAAATGGGCAAAAGACATGAAGAGAAATCTCACAGAGGAAGACATAGACATGGCCAACATGCACATGAGAAAATGCTCTGCATCACTTGCCATCAGGGAAATACAAATCAAAACCACAATGAGATACCACCTCACACCAGTGAGAATGGGGAAAATTAATAAGGCAGGAAACAACAAATGTTGGAGAGGATGCGGAGAAAAGGGAACCCTCTTACACTGTTGGTGGGAATGTGAACTGGTGCAGCCACTCTGGAAAACTGTGTGGAGGTTCCTCAAAGAATTAAAAATAGACCTGCCCTACGACCCAGCAATTGCACTGTTAGGGATTTACCCCGAAGATTCAGATGCAATGAAACGCCGGGGCACCTGCACCCCGATGTTTCTAGCAGCCATGTCCACAATAGCCAAACTGTGGAAGGAGCCTCGGTGCCCATCGAAAGATGAATGGATGAAGAAGATGTGGTCTATGTATACAATGGAATATTACTCAGCCATTAGAAACAACAAATACCCACCATTTGCTTCGACGTGGATGGAACTGGAGGGTATTATGCTGAGTGAAGTAAGTCAATCGGAGAAGGACAAACAGTGTATGTTCTCACTCATTTGGGGAATATGAATAATAGTGAAGGGGAATATAAGGGAAGGGAGAAGAAATGTGTGGGAGATATCAGAAAGGGACACAGAACATAAAGACTTCTAACTCTGGGAAATGAACTAGGGGTGGTGGAAGGGGAGGAGGGCGGGGGGTGGGGGTGAATGGGTGACGGGCACGGAGGGGGACACTTGACGGGATGAGCACTGGGTGTTATTCTGTATGTTGGTAAATTGAACACCAATAAAAATTAATTTATAAAAAAAAATTTTTTTTTTAAAAAAAATTTAAACACACATCTGTCTGATTTCAAAGTCAACAAAAGGAATTTGCCTCTAAGCTATAGGCACTGGGAAGTTTGGGGAGGATATTTTGTCTTTCAATTTTTTTTTTTTTTTTTTTTTTTTTAGTTTTTTAATTATGTTCCTTGATGGAGTGGTTTTAAGAGGGAAACATAGTTAGGTTTATTTTTGGAAAGGTCGCTCTGGTGCAAGAGGAGGAAGGGCTGGAGACGAAAGACCAAGTTGGGAGGCTGCTGCTAATAGTGCAGGAGAAAAATAAGAGCCTGGATTAGGTGGGTGTAAGGAAGACAGAATACAGGATCTGACAAATAGTTTAAGAAGCAGAATCTATCAGATGCCATAAACAAGCAGCTCTAAGAAAGGGGAAATTGTGAGGTCAACTCACAGGATATGATGATACCCTGAAGGTACCTGGCCCTGTGCTGAATGCAGGGGACACGAAGATGCACAGGACGTGATTTCTTCTCTCAAGTTCACACAGCCTTAGAGAATCAAATCTCTGCATTCCACTGAGACACAAATATCTTACAGACCACATTCCCTCTCCATTACTGTATCTTTGGAGTTTTTAATGGTTCTAGAGTCCCACGCTAGAATACCACTGAAGAACCGTCTCAACCCTGCCTCAAACCAATTTGCAAATGAACAGGTCCTTTTTATGCAGGCTGAGGTCTGTTAAGGAACTAACGTCCTCTAACTCTGGCTATAATTACTAACAATGACTTTATTAAGAACAAATGCAGGTACCATTTATTGAACACTAACAACGCGTGAGCACTGCCCCAAGCATTTGAGGAACATAATCATCTCATTTATTTGCTACAGCAATCCTCAATACAGGGCTCATACCCCACCTTCCAAAATGGGGGACTGAGCTCAGAAAAAAAATAACTTGCCCCTCGTTCCTTTGGTTTCCTGAGACCACTTTATTGATCATTTAAAAAGCATCTTGAGGGGGATGCCTGGGTGGCTCAGGCAGTTAAACGGTTCAACTCTTGATTCAGCTCAGGTCAAGATCTCAGGGTTGTGAAACTGAGCCTGCTTAAGATCCCCCCCCCTTCCCCCTCTCTCACCCACTTGCATATGTATGCTCGCACATGGGCGCATACTCTTTCCCTCTAAAAAAAAAAAAATTAAAAAGCATCTTTGTGCCATCTTCAGGAAGCCTCTATTACCTGTCTCCTAAATTTTGTCATCCCCAGGCCCTTCTGTGCCTGATTCCTACTTTCCTTGTGGCCTCTATTATGCTATATCATGATATAGATGTAATTTACATATCCATTTCCCTCTACTTTGCTCTTTGAAGGAAAGGACTAGATCTGCTTCATCTTTGCTGCTTAATGCCCAGCAGTGGGTCAGAGCACTGCAGATAGGACCAGTCTACCTACTCCATGGTTTCTTAGCCACCAGTTACTCATCCTGGGCTGCCCTGGGGCTCCTGGCTATTCCTAGACTCTCTTACCATATTCACTTGGGAGCTTTGGGTCCATACCTCTGGTGCTCATGGCTTAAAGGAAAAGTTCTTCCACCTAAAGGGAACCAGGGTGGAAACTACATATTCTTTGGACCAGTAGAACTAAAACTACGGTCAGTAGGCCCTAAGATCCCAAGCCCATACCATGTCCTGACATGAGCAGTAAGCCTCACAGTATCTGGTCCTTTCATTTTCCCTGCGTTTGCCATCTCTCTGCCTCAGAAGGGAGGGCACTGTACAAGAAGAAGAGGCAGACTGGGCTTTGGTGTTGTTGAATCTCAGCTCTGCCTCAGCCAGTTGTATGGTCATGTGCTCTTGGAGGCCTTTTCCTCCCCTGCAATAGGGAGAGGAGAAAGCACCTACTCCACTGGGCTCTGATGCTTACTGAATGTGATCCCTGAATGGAGCAGGCCCCTCAAGAGGCAATGGAGCCTGGTGGCTCTCTGGAGTTGGGTTTGCCTCCTGGCTCCTCTTCTTTCTAGCTCTGAGCGTGAAGTGGGAATTAGGAAAATACCTTCCTCACAGCCGTGTGAAGAGGAAATGAGAGGCCAATAATGAGCTCTTAGCACAGTGCTCAGCTTGGAGGAAGCCAGTTAATGGCAGCCATTGTTTAATTAGGCTACAAATGGGAACATCTTTATATAGCACAAATGACTCCCCCAAATCTTATACTGAGTTAAAAGTGGAGGGGTTTGAAATCCCATTGCAAACCATTTATCAACAAACAGCAACCTCTTCCAGATAGCTAACCCCAAACTGCCACGGGGACTCCTGGCAGTAATGGAGCTCCACCTGCCATGGCAGAAACCCAGCAACACAGACTCAATTCCACGTCAGTACACATGGCCAGCAACATCTACTCCTTTCAGTTTGGAAGTCAGGATAACTTTACAGATCTTCTAGCAGACAGAGCCATGGAGGTCAAGCCAGAAACATCAAAACCATATTTCCCAGTGAGCCCCAATCCTCCTCATTCATAATGACAAGGGGGAGACTGGGTCTACTTCAAACAGCTGTCCAGGAGGCAGCCCGAGTAGCAATACTGAGACTGGTGTGTGGTCAGGTGTTCACGCGGCAAATGTGGCAGCCAGTTGCTTTTGCTAAAGGATCTAGCCTGCTATGTGGCTAGATCCAGGGTAACAAAGATTTATGGGACATGGAGCCATCTTCAGAGAATTGTCAGCAGATACCACATGGGAAAACAGCTGCTTGATGATGGTCCAGAAGAGAAATGTAGATGTGGAGTGCCCCACATCATTCATATGGAAAGCCTCCCGGAACCTCTGCAGTGGGAAGCCCAGGGGAAGCTGTCTGAGTCTCTGGACATGGAAATGTGCTGGAGAGGGATGGCAAGACACCCCGGCTCCCACAGGAAGAGGAGCTGACTAGACCCTGGAATTGCTTCTCAGCCCTCTAGATGCAAGTTATAAGAGCAAAAAAAAGACTAAAAAAATGAACCACCCTCCAGCTTTCTTCACTAAGGCAAAGAGGGCAGAGACAGTAGATAGAAACCGCAGTTCTGAGACCACAGGACAACCACAGCCACCTCCTCTCCTTTCCCTTCTCTAAAATCACATCCACGTCCCCTCCCCCATCTCACAGGAGTCACAACTCAAGAGCTCATTACCCACCACATCATTTGGGAGGCTCTGGAGGTCATCGAAGGGAGTTTCCAGGGTGTTGGTGTCCACGTTGAGGATCACGACATCATCCAGGGCCATGTTTCTGACTTTCTGCGAAGAAAAAAATTCCAAAAGAAAAAAAAAATCACTGAAACACCATGAGGCTACAGATACTTCTACTGGCCCTCTCTGGGAAAGGGGCATAAGGAAGAACAGTGACAGGTTCATTCTGTGGCAGGCCCAGTGCTAGGTGGTTCACATTTCTTACATGTCTTCACATTTTTTAACTGTCACAAAAACTCTATGAGCTTTATAGTCATCCCCAAGTCCCAGGAATGGAAAGGGTTTCACAGAGATGAAGCTAAGTTACCATGGTCAGGTCACACAGCTAGGAAAAGAGATCCTCACACTCCAATGTTATTTTTTTCTTATATTTTCTTTTTTTTAAACAGTAGAAGCAGCAGTCCAAAGTTCAGCGAGGCCCTTATGACACCCATTTTCAATCCATCCCCTCTCATGTACCAAAAGCTATTTTGCATCTCTCTTTTGGACCTTGTCATTGTTGGGTATGGAATATGGTGTATGGCCAACGTTAACATCTTAACATTGCCCTTAAACATTAAGTAAGAAGGTCACACTTTCAGTTTGGTCCCATTTTCCATAGAAAAACCCAGCGAGTGAATCAAAGCTCAGAGGCTTTGGCCATGTGTCATTATTCTACTGGCACTTTAATGGAGAGAGTAAGAAAGATGTGCTTACTGGGTGCACATGTCTGTGTGGGGAGGAAGGGATACATAGATAATAGAGAAAGGAAGAGTCCACCATCTGGGAACAACTCTCCAAAGTCTGTAGAAGTATGAGTAGCCAGAGTTTTTAATTTTAAATTTTTTTTTTTTTATGATAGTCACAGAGAGAGAGAGAGAGGCAGAGACACAGGCAGAGGGAGAAGCAGGCTCCATGCACCGGGAGCCCGACGTGGGATTCGATCCCGGGTCTCCAGGATCGCGCCCTGGGCCAAAGGCAGGCGCCAAACCTCTGCGCCACCCAGGGATCCCGAGTTTTTAATTTTTAATCACACTATTTACCCACTACTGGAATCCACCTCCATTTTTCTCCTGCTCACCCACCACTCCCAACCTCATTCAAACCTCTTCTCCTCTCAAATTCCAAAGCTCATTCCTTTAGAGTCTAGAACTTCAGAACTGTTATTTTTATCCCAGTTGACCCCAGATAATTAGAAAGACCTTACAATTTGTGGTCAAAACTGGAATACTTGTGGGTGTGAAAGACAACATACTATGCCAGGGCAAAAGACATACAGTGAGACATATGATCACCTTCCATATATAAGGGATCAATTTTAGCTGCCCTCTGAGGTGCTGCATATGACCGTACAGATGTGCACTGCCCAAGGACACCCAGCCATCCAGATGGGGCTGAGATCTGCTAAGCCACGTGCCTGGGTCAAGGGTGGTAACGGTGGGAGGAAGGAGATGCCTTTTCCTAATTCATCTAAAAGAAGTGGATAGCCAGCCTAGAGTTGTGGCTGGATCATTCTGATGGTTGCTAAAGCCAATGTCCTGGAAATACACAATTATAGAATAATATAATATAAACTAGAAGCCTACTGGTGTTTTGTACTGTGTCTCATTTCATTCTTACCAAATCTGCAAACTGCATGTTATTACACTCATTTTATATACCTAGAGAAAAAGGAGGCTCAGAGAGGTGAGGTAAGGGGCAGAGGTAACAGCACTGGCCGCCTCTACAGCCATGTTCCCATGGCATTGCACCATCAGCCTCCTTGTCATCAGGCACTCTCAGTGAGACTGACCTCCATATATAGCCCTTGTCACTGAGCCCCAGCACCGCTCTGCCTGCCTGCTTTCCTCTGTTGGGGTGTGGGCTCCTTCAGGGGCTCACCCGTTTGGCTCTCCACTGCATGATAACCAGCACCCGACAAAATGATAGGCTCTTGGTAAGGGCTTAGTAATACTGGCTGATGCTTGTTCTCTCAAACGGCAGTCTCTAGGACAAAACATTTTGCGATTCCTCCCAGCAGGAAGGTGGAGCTGAGCTGGCCATAAGCCTCCTATGGTTGAAATGGTCCCAGGTGGCAGATTCCTGGGTCCCTCCCACTGAACACACCTAGGAGCTTCAAACTCCTTTTGTTACTGAGTTTTCCAAGCCACCAGGGGCTGGCCCACAAACCTCTCAACCCCTTCATCAACATTTCTTAAGTGCTCACTATGGGCTGAGAGCTGCACAGAAGGGATAAGGTTGCCTCCTTACACGCGTATTTTGTCCTCCAAACCCCAACACTCACATTAATGGGCTGCCTTATTTACAGGGTAAAAAGCTATCAGCAAATAGCCTCAATCATAATACAGATCACTAGTGTTTCACAAAGCACAATCCCTACTTTTCAGATGAGATCCGTAAGACTCCTGGTGAACTGTCCAGGGCTCTTTTGCTGCCTCATGTCTCAGCCCAGTCAGTTAAACACTTAGCAGTGTGCTGGCAGGAAGTCACACAAACAGACTTAACAACTATCCTTGTCACTCACATCACCAGGCAGAGTTCACATAGATCCTTTCAGATTCAACCACTTAGCTGGAGACTAAGTATCACCATTCCCATTGCAGGAATAAGACACAGGCTCGGAGAGGTGAAGTGGCTCACCTCAGGTTACGTGGCTACTCTTCGGTGACTTTGTGAAACTGGTAAGATAACTGCGACCATCACCATCCTTACCCCCTATCCCCTGGGCTGCTGTGAAGATGAGAGAAGCAACAGGCACACAGTGCGAGACACACAGGATTTATAAACAGTAGCTATTATTTTTACTTTTTTTTTAAGATTTTATTTATTTATTCATAGAGACACAAAGAGAGAATGAGAGGCAGAGACACAGGCAGAGGGAGAAGCAGGCTCCATGCAGAGAGCCCGACGTGGGACTCGATCCAGGGTCTCCAGGATCATGCCCCGGGCCGCAGGCGGCACCAAACCACTGCGCCACCGGGGCTGCCCTATTTTTACTTTTATAATTCACACATCAGTCACAGCAAGTCTGAAAGCTGCAGTGCCAATGGCCAAAGGGCAAAAGCCCTCTGGCCCCTTCTCAGTAGCTAATGGGCTCTCACCTCAAAAGCCGAGACACCAGAGATGGAAGTGGAGAAAGGGCCATAAGGAACACCATAACTCAGCAGGGGACTCCAGGACTGGATGGCCGCTGCACCCCAGAGTTGCCTATTCTGCCTCGGCTGACCTTCTAAATAGCCCCAAACAGGAGGGCAGGGGGCCTGGCCACTGGAGAGAAGCCTCAGAGGCTGAAAGGCCCAGTAAGAGGGATGTTGATTCTGGACCAGAATCGGGTGTTGTTTCTGTGTTCCCAGTGAGGCCCCAGCAGCACAGACCAGCCCTTGTGGGCTCTCCATGGCCTGGGCTGGAACAGGCTTTTGATTTCTTCCCACTCCTGGCTGGAGGACTTGCCGGTTAAGCTGCGTGGAGTGTTTACTTTTTCAACAATGGTAGCAGGCTAAAGAAGAGGAAAAAACCTGGCCCTTTTTTTCTGACTTAGCAGGCCAGGGTCCCCTTAGTAACCGAAATGCCAAAGCACCAGGCTCCAGGCAGGAGCTGGGGCGGCACAGTTTCCTCTTATAGGACAATGCTGCCCTCCTGGCAGCAAGGCCTCTTCCAAAGGGGCTGGCGGAGACTCAAGCGCCTTCTTGAAGCTCAGTGTTCCCAAGGAGAGAATGGGAGGCCAGCTCGGCCGGATGGTGCCTGATCCCTGAAAGGCTTGAGGAAACAGAGGCAACGAAGAAAGGCCAATCAGCCTCCCCCAAAAACAAAAGCCCAACCCCACAAAAGCCTTCCAATGGGGGGGTGGCGGTGGGAGGTGTTGGTGGAGGAGGAAGCTGGACCATGACTGAGTGCCAGCTCATTTAATCGCAACCACACTACGAGGGAGACAGGACCATCCCCATGGGTAGGGATGAGAAAATAAGGCCTCGTGATGTCGAATAGGCTGCCTCAAATCACATCACTAGTGAAGAGCAGAGCTGACTTGTGAACCCACTCTGACTCAAAAGCCCAACTATTTCTGAAGACATCCCAAATCCAATAGCTCAGACCTGAGAACAAATACCTGAAGGCATGAAGCTATAGGAACCCTCTCGGGGCCAGCTTTCTCTTCCACAAAGTAACACTTGCCTTTTGTATCCTAAAAATCACATATGCTTGTTAAAAATAAAAAAGGGATGGACAAAATATTCAAAGAAAGAAATTATAGTTATTTTCATCCCTCCATCTGGAGACAATGTTTTGTTTTGTTTTTTAATAAATTAATTTTTATTGGTGTTCAATTTACCAACATACAGAATAACACCCAGTGCTCATCCCGTCAAGTGTCCCCCTCAGTGCCTGTCACCCATTCACCCCCACCCCCCGCCCTCCTCCCCCTCCACCACCCCTAGTTCATTTCCCAGAGTTAGAAGTCTTTATGTTCTGAGGAGACAATGTTTTGATGTTTCCCTCCATAACCTTGCAACCCCAATCCCTACTTTTAAAAATACAGTTGAAATAATTCTTAATATTTCTTTCTGATTTCCTCATTTATTACAATATACAAATGCTCCATTTCATTAAAAACTTTGTAAAGGTCATTACTAATTGCCACAAAGTGTTCCATTTCATGGAAACAAACTTAACTGAGCCCATCCTGTTGGCTGTTATTTCCAGTTTTAAAGAAATTTTTATATATAATATTGTCATGAAATTTGTAGGCATAAAGCCTTGTTCTTTAGGATGGATTCCTAGAAGTGGAATTTACTTTCCACTTCTTAAAAAGTGTCCCTCTCAAATTCGACTTTGAGGGAGATATCTTTACTTCCAATTATTTTAAAGTCATTTTATCCACAGCTTGTGTTTCCTACTCTAAGTGAAGAAAAATCAGCAAAGACACGAGCAGATGTCAAAATAGTCCTCCAAAAACCCTACCCAATTAAAACACTTACTAGTACCGCAGCACACCGAGACAGCTCTCCGGTAGCTTGTCCCACCAACACATTCCCTCTCATTTTAGTTACAACATATGCCAAAGCTCCTGCCAGCTGCAAACCCTCCCCCCACCAGACTCTATAGGCTTTTTCTCAGAATGAATAAAAAAAAAAAATACTGACATGCACACCGACTTTCCAAATGGCATTTCTTGCACAGAGAAACACACAAAAATGGCATCTTCCCATAAATATTGTTAATCAAAAATGTCTTTTCTCTTTATGCTTTGTCACAGGCAGACTTTAGCCTGACCCCAGCCTTTCAGGACAGGGAAGGGAAGCATCGTTGTATGGGGGTGGTCAGGGCAGCTGAGAGGTTATGGGCTTGAATACAGGCTTCTTCACCTAAGATTTGCACCCCTTCTCCCACCTTGAGTGCTGCTTTAAGGCAATTTGCTCAACCTCATAAATCCTCCAGATTTTCATCTATGGAATGGGGATCAAGACAGTACCCCCTCACAGAGTTGCTGTGAGGATAAGCTAAGCAAACCTACGTAGAGTTAGCATGATGCCCAGAACACACTCACAGACATTGAACCAACAGTGGCTCTCCTGCTTGCCTGTCTGTCCCCTCTCCTTTGATGGTTCCTGAGAACTCAGCCAAGTTTAGTCAACCTTACTTCAGGAGGCCTCAGCTAAGTCTGCCTTTCCTTGTGCTCCCCTGTCATTCCCACAACCAGAATAACATGCCAACTGAGAGTTATTTCTTTAGGTATTTGATTCCTCCCCTAGTCTGTGGGCTTCTTGGGGGTAGTAAGACCTATCTCTGTACCATGAGCTCCTAACCCCAACACCTGGCTCACAGTTGGCAATTCCTGAATGAATGAATGAATGAATGAATGAATGAATGAGAGGCAGTAGAGCTGAGAGGTAAAGAGCACAGGATCTGGAAGCCAGTCTGTGAGTTCTAACACTTACCAGGTGTGCAAACTTGGACATTTCACTCCATCTCTCTATGCCCTACCGTTGTCCTTTATAGGGGCAGACAACAGTGCCTCCCTCACAGACTTGTGATGAGGATTAAATGGGTTAACATTTTTAAGTAGTACAGTGGTGCCTGGCACATGAGAAGCTGAATATAAGTGAGCTTTATTTTGTTAAATAAAAAAAGAACAATTTTTTTGAGAGTGGGGGAAACGTTCTATCTTTATTGTGGTGGCAGTGGTTTTCATGAATGTATGCAACTATCAAAATTCATTAAATCGTATGCT
Organism: Nyctereutes procyonoides; assembly: GCF_905146905.1. Classification (NCBI taxonomy): domain Eukaryota; kingdom Metazoa; phylum Chordata; class Mammalia; order Carnivora; family Canidae; genus Nyctereutes; species Nyctereutes procyonoides. The sequence goes on along the minus strand of NW_026575020.1, from coordinate 41,308,964 downwards.
TTAAATGGATGGTTTGTACATAAATTGCATCCCAATGAAGTTGATAAACACATTACTACTGTGTCCAGAACATGGAATAAAATCACAATAGATAGTAAAGAATTAACAATGCACGGATGGTAAATGAACGCCACACAGCAAGGTAATTTGTCCCTGGCACATTCAGATTTACACTGAGTTTGACTTCCTGCTTCTTTCATCTAGCCCAGGATTTTTTTTTTTTAACTTTGCTTTTTCCACTTATGCCCTCTTAGGATAAACATAAAAGTCCAATGCCCCTAGAGATCCTGATATACTTCTCTACACAAAAATGGAGTCTGAGAATCATCTACCTTTGGTGTTTCCCCTGCAACCAAGACTTTATTGAGCCTTACTTTCTAAAACTGGTCATATGAAAACAATGAATTTCCTCCCCTAACATATAAAACAGCAATACTAGTTCAAACTACACCAATACCCATGCCCCCCCCCCAGAAGGGGGTGACTCTGCCTGTCCAGGGAGGGGACTGGGCAGCTAATGACAAAACGGAGGACTCAGAACCAGCCCATAAGATAAAGAGCAAGGGTTTGCAATGGCAGTGTAATCCAGTGGATTCAAAGAGTGGTCAGAAGCATGTGATGCTCCCCTGGCTGAAGAGGCTGGGAGCTAGATGGGGAGGAAAGCTGGAGCAACAGGGGCCCAGCTCCAATATCAGTCTCCTCAGCTGAGCTCTGGGCTCCCTTTCTAGGATGGAGGTCAGTGAGGCAGCATGCACGGAGTAAATGTGCCAGCATGCAGGACATCTTTTCTATCGTCCCTCCAGTAGGATCATCATCAGGGCAGAGCCAGGAGGGTATATTTGTCTCTGCCTCTCCAGTGCCCAGCACAGTGCCTGACACAGGACAAATGCTTATTAACTAGAGAATGAATGGAATATTGTGGCTGGATTCACTCTGCTGGGAGGCCAGCCTGGAAGCAGATGTCAACGTAAGCCCAAATAGACAACAGAAGCCCAAAGTAAGCAAAATGGAGTTTGCTCAAGGAAGTGTAAGAGAGTAAGAATAATGATGGCAATAATAATCATGTAAAATTTTCATGATTAATTAGTGTAGAATTAATTCACAGTTGACACAGATAGTAAGATAGGAGTTAACATGGCAGTTAAAACTGTGGGCTCTGGAATGAAACAGCCAGATTCAAGCCTTGCCTCCATGACTGTGTAACTTCCAATAAACTCTTTACTTCAGAGTCTCAATTTTCTTATCTATAAAATGGGGATAATACTATCTACTGCACAGCTGTATTGTGAGGGTTAAGTGATATAATGCATGGAAAGAATTTAACACTGTACCTGACTACAGTAAGTGAGCAATAAATGGGACGCTACGGAAAGTGAGTTTCTATCCTTGTAATTTGAAAGTTATGCCAATAAAAAGGATTATGGTTCCAAGACTGTAAGAATTTAAACTGATTTTCAGACCAAAGGTAGAAGCTGTTAAGACTGCACTATTATGATTTTGTGCTATTAAAACTGAAACCACCACCAATCTAGTGTTCTTTTCCTAACTATGTCTCAGGGATATGAGCACATTCTCTGGAGCCACACTGCCCAAGTCTAAATTCCCAACTCTGCCAGTAATAACTGTGCTCCCTGTGCACACCTTTTAACCCCCCTGTGCCTCAGTTTCCTCATTGGTTCCATGAGATTAAAATAGTACTAACCCTTGGGATGATGGCTATCTTTGGGTCAGATGGCGAATGATTACAAAACGACACAAGAGGGGCTTTTAGGGGGACTGGTAATATCTTGTTTCTCAATCTGGTGGTCACATGGGTTACTAATCTTGCTGTGCACTTAGGGTGAGTGCACTTTGCCCTAGAAATCTCATACTTCAATAGTATGTATACAAAAAGTAGTATCATGGACTTCACTGGTTTGTTATGGTGATTAAATGAGTCAAAATATGTATAAACACTTGGGATAACGTTTGGTATATAATAAATGCCTGGTATTTATGATTATTATTATTATGAAAAACAATGTAAGGATAATTATTTTGACAAAAAATTCACTCTAGAATGTATTTCACAGTCAGAAAATCTATCTGCAAATGTGGACACTTCCAAGGCACATGTTACTTCTTCAGTCTGTCCTGTTGCCTCTCCAGTGAAGATCAAAGCAGCAACGTTATCTGGGTAGCTTCTGAGAGACCCGTGTGGTCCTGTGTCCACTTGTTTTGGGGGAACAGCAGGACTGAGTAGAAGCAGCAAGAGTCAGATTGCTTGGGCTTTGGCTTTTTATCTTTCATTCTTGCTCAGAGGACCCAGGGCAGGTTATTTAAATCTAACCTAACCTCAGTTTCTTCATCTATATAATGGGGCCATCACCACATATAACAGAGTGTTGTGAGAAGATTAACAAGGAAAAAAAATAGAAATATTTACTTGGCGCCTACATGGCCATGTTCCCTTCCATCTGCCCAGGGCACTGGCCTTGACCACAGGCTCCCTATCCCATGGCTGAGGTAGCACGTCTGAGACCAGCAACTAGACCATCAAGGAAAGGGGATAGGTCCAGACCGACTGCCAGCAAGGACATCTTATTTCAAGAGGATGCAGCACCTTCCCGAATCAGAGCATTATCACACCCACAAAATGCTTTGCTTTGTTTGGTTCAAAGAAAATTTAGTCTTCAAACCTCTGTGAGAGAGGCACATTGACATGGTTGTTGCCATTAGGTCTCCCTTAAGTCTGACTTCTCAGCAGCTGTTTTAATTTTGAAAGATAGAGAATATGGCTCTTACATCATAATAGTGTGTTAATCCAAATTTTATGCTAAACGACTGCGCTGGGTTCATGCATGTCCTCTTAGGCTAACTCTCCTCCTGATGGGCCAAGCCACCACTAGGTTGATGGGGCCTGCATGGGCCAGGGATTGGGGTACATGCTCTGCGTCCCTCACCTTATGAACTCTTAGGACAACAACGTGATAGCTACTAGCTGGTGTGTTTCTCCCATGCCCAACTCATTAATGAGTACCATATAATGTAATCCCCACGACACTCCTATGGAGAGAAGGAAATTGAGGATCAGAGAGGTAAAATAGCTTTTCCAAAGTCCTCTGGCTTAGAAGCAGTGGAGCTACACAATGAACCCTGTTGAACAACACCACTCAGTTACCCAACGCATCTTATTATTCTGACACGCAGTTTCAATCAACAAACATACTGAACAACTGTAATTTAACAGATGTTTGTTAAACACCTCCTAGAAGAATTAAGCCCTTCAGTAGTTTGTTGGTTGGCCCGGACCCCATTAAAATTCCCAGGGGGGAGAATTTTTTACAGAATATCATACCCATTTGACAGATGAAGAAACTGAGGCTAAAGAGATTAAATAGTTTGCCCCTGTTCTTACAACTGGTGTTTGTCAGAGAAAGGATCTGAATCTGGTTCCACGTGCCGATGTTCTTTCCACTATACGGCACATACAAAATGTGCTCAAATGCATGCGCATACATATGAGCACATAACAAAGAACAGCATGGAGCTGGTGGCCTCCTAGGAAGGAAGGAAAGAGAAAAAAGAGGAAAAGTGGAAAGGACAAGAAGAGGAAAGGCAACTCTTCAGGTATTCTCAACTCTCTATTCCCTCCTGAAATCTTGGATGCACGCAGAGGGGAGAGTGACATTCTCTTTCCTTCCTTGGGCCCCAGAGGTCACTGAGCTGCCAAGCAGTTGATAAACGTCATGGTTTCTCTTTGGAGCCAGGAGTCACTGATTTGCTCCTTCCTGCTCCGCAAAATTAAAAATCTAAGCCCACCAGTTCAGAGGACCCCTGAAAATACCGCTGGAATTTCCCAGGGTGCTTTAAACAGAAACAGAAGCTTGATGAGAGAGGGAAGTGGTACCAGCCCCTCACAGGTCAGGCCAAATCCACTCCTCACAAGGTAATAAGCACTGACTCTTATTAACGAGTCCAGAGATTTTTAACCCAGGGCAGCATGGAGCTATTTCTTCAATGGGCTATTTTTCCTTTCCTGATTGTCTATGCATCGGACACACCTTCATTCATTCATTCGTTCGTTCATTTACCCATTCAGCCATGTGTCAGTCGGTCATTCACGCCAACTTGATGCTAGGGTTTAAGGCCAGCCAGGCAGAGCATGAAATGGGATCTCTGAAATGAAGAAGCCCTCGCCTGGCCTGCTTATGGGGAGTGCGTGGATAGGGAGTGGTGGGGTACACTCTAACCAAATGGCCTAAGAAAAGGCAGAAGAACATAAAGTGGGAGAGAATATCGCCATTCATATGGAACTTGAACAACTGCCTCTCCTGGATGATGCAGGGCCTAAGGTCAGAAAGGCCCCCAGGGTGGTGTCCTAGCTTTTTCACGCACTAGCCAGGCAATTTCAGGCAAGGCACTTTACCTTCTCAGTCTTCAGTTGTCTTCTCTGTGAAATGGGAGCCACCATCCTTACCTTCAGGATTGTTGAGAAGATGAAAAATTAAGTAGGGCATGTGTTTCCTAGGGGGCCGGCTGTACGGCACATCACCCAGTGCCAACAACCTCGATGAGAGCCTGTCCCAGCAGCTCACTGTACAAGTCCACCCTTGTGGTGGTGGTGTCCTGCCTCAGGCTGAAGCACCTTCTTCATGCTGGAGACTCAGTTTCCTCATGTGTAACAAGAAGACAAGGAAGGTCTGTTGTAAAGCATAAATGAGAGATGGAGTGGTGGAGCCCTTGGTGAGATGTGAAGATGGCCCAGACCTAGATCAGTATGATTATCTTTATTGCACAAGGCCATGCTCTTCTGTAAAACCTTCCTGATTACTCTTATTCCACAGCAAGTTGCCTTCTCAAAATCCTAAGTGCCCAGCACAATGGACCATACATGATTAGGCCCTCAAAAAAACCAAAATAAAATAAATGAAACCAAATAAAAAACCAAATAAAACCAATAAAAAAAACCAAAGTAAAATAAAACAAAACACGCAAAAAAACACAACTTGTTTAGTGATGTTTCCAGCTGTTTCATGTATCCTTGTCACTTTTCCTTTAAAATGACTTGTTTTAACCTTACTATATTCACAGATATTACAATAACATTGTCATCTATAAAGTACTACAGGGTTTTTAAATACTTTTATTTTAAAATACATCATCTGATCTTCAAAGCAACCTGATGGAACAGGCATTATTATCCCCTTTTAACAGAAGAGAAGCCTGAAGCTCTTGCCCCAGGTCCCAGTGTGGTAACATAGCTAGGACTTGAGCTTGGGACTTCCCGACCCCAAAGCCTGGGGGTCTCCTTCTCCTGTCTGTGTAGTCCTTTTACATTCTCAGTTTAGCAAATACCAAGGACAGTGACTAGGTCACAGATTTATTTTGTAACCTCTGGATAGGCTTATCAGAGGCCAGACACCTAACAACAAACAGACCCGAAAAGCTGGATCAGTATATCTTTCATATTTATGTACTAAAGCACTTCACACAATGAAACAATTCGGTTTGAATTTTGGTTCTGTAATTATTAGCTATGTGACTCTGGACAAGTTACTTAACCTCTCTGGGCCCAAATCTCATCATCTGTAAAACAGGGCCACCACTACTGGAGTACTGCCTAGTCAAAATTAAATAATGTGTGTAATGTGGCTGGCAGTATTTCAAAAACAGTATCCATCCACTTTGAAACGATGAAACTGGAATTCAAGGATTTCACTGGGGGTTTAAGGGGATCTTGATTCCCTAGTCCCAAAATGGTTTGGGGTCACCCTCCATAAATAGGGCCTCATTCCTCCCACACAACTGCCACTTACCATCATTCATTCATCACTAGGCACAGAAAACCCGGACTCCTATCTCCACCTGCCTTTTATTTGAAATGTCAATTTTTAAAGAGTGGAGAGGTTGGAAACCCAATTTAACAAGCACGCTGAAACATTGTTTATTGCCCCCATAAACATGGCTTAGTGAGAATTACGGACTTAATCAGAGTGAACTTATCTCCCGGTGAAAAGGAACACTTTAAATTTCAGAAATGGCACCTTCACTGTGAAAATCTCTTAACTTTTCAAACAAACTACAGGGGGTCTTAAACATATGGGCAGTAAAGGGGCAGCGATTACTGTGATTTGTCTTGCCCAAGAGCCAAGGAGCCCTAAAGGTCCATAACAACTTTAAGATCTAGGAAAAGTGTTTGGAAAATCATATTCAGGAGACATGTCTATAAAAACACCCAAAAGGTCTGCTGAGTGGGAAGTAGAATCTATATAGTGGCTTGGGGCGGCCCCAGAGGATGGGCCCTGAAATCCTCAGAACGGACTATTTAATAAAGCAGCAGCACCAAGAAAGCACACCTTTCCACTTCTGTGTAAGATTAAGCATTTAGCAATATGTAATATTTTGGTGACCTGCTTTTCAGAAAAGAGGTGTTACATAAACCACAAAGGCTGCTAAATGGTTTGTATGTTTTTTTAAAAAAAACTATTCCAAAGGATGAGATTCTGTGAACCCCAACTTCCCAATGTGAAGCTTCATTAGGGCTCCTCTGATCATTCCAGGAAAGGTTTTCATAAGGACACCCCATTTTGCAGAGAATGTATCAGCCTGGCTGCCAGAGGCAGGAAAGGCAACAGATATAAAATTTTATTATTTCAATGCCCCTAGTAGCAGCCAGGAGGACTTAATGAAATCGCCAAGATTTACAATCTGAAATAGCTATTGCACAGACAGATATGGTTAAGGGAGCTGCGCCCTCTGACCTTTCAACCCTTTGATCCTGGCACAGCAGGTGGCCTGGAGCCCCCTCCTGGGCATCTTCCCTCTCTTCCGAAACTGCCGAACCTTGATGTGCAATAAGCCTGACCCTACACAGGTGACTCTCACAGTGCTTATCACCAGCAGCTGCTGCTAATGGAATGGCCCAAATCACTTGGCCTCGAGATTCTAACTCAGATGGGGGAAGAGGACTCTGCTGTGCAGTGTCCAAATGGTGCCGAAATGATACTCAATAATTCAGCCCAAGTCCAGGGGTTTGGCAATGTTTAACGATGTCATTACAAAAAAGCTGTCCTAGAAATGGAACTCTGTCTCCTCCGATTTATACTTTGAGTTGGGGGGAAAAAAAATCACCTTTTAAAAATAAATCACAAATCTCAAAAAAAAAAAAAAAAATCAACCCCGAAGTCCCAAATGCATCTCTCAGAACTTCCCTAAAACCATGTGCAGCAAATTTATACCAATGAAAATCAAAACAATTTTTGGAAACCTAAAATTGACTGTTTTCAGTTCCATGAAATTTCATTTAAAAAGCCCCATATGCCAAAATGTCCAAATTCTCTTATTTTTAAAAATTGGGATGACTTCCAAACTCATAGCTATCTTTTTCTTCCTTTTTTTTTCTTTTAAAGCTAGGGATGGGTAATGTGCATATGTACTTATCAAGCTTCATAATTTAACCCATTCGGTCAGTACAAAATATTTGCAATAAAATGCCAAAGAGGATATAAGTTTATCACCAGTGAATCATTCAAAAACAATTGATGCCAAGGCTTAACAGATATCATATTTGGTTAAAGATATGTCCAGGACCCTGGGTAGCCCCAGCCTGCAGCTTTTAGTTTTTGTCAGATATTTGGGTGTATGGAGGGAAGGATTTTAGGCAGGACACATAAACCATTCTGTGGGATACTGATAACTTCCAAACACAAAAGCAAACTTTAGCGCCACTGTTGATCAAGCTTAGGAAAAGCCCTGAGCCAGTGCCTTTATTTCTAACAAACATAACACAGTAGCCCCACTCTACCTGCAAAGGCCAGAGCTTAGGTCATTAATGTCTGGATCCAAAAGCAAGAAAAAACTCACTCCTTCTGTAGCCTGCATGGCACAGATCTTAAATACTCAACTTTAAATTCATTTTGAAATCAGCTGAGAATCAAACAATATGTAAAGAGAGGTTTACAGACTCCAATTTTAGTCACACTTTTCTCTATGGGTGTTTAAGTTTAGTACGGAAAGCAGTTTATGGAGAAATCAGTTTAGCAGGGTGAAAAAAAAGGTACAGTTACTACATCAGAGTTTGACCACTTTGTACAAAGTTATTACTAAGCTATCTTCCTCAGAGATGCCTAGTGGGAATACTTTATTAACAATAATCTCTACCACTGCATGAGAGTCTACTAATGTGCATGGAACTTCAGTCACATTATTTCTAACTGTCATCACTTTAAGGCAGGTGCCCCATTTCGCAGATGGTGAGGCGCACACGCACAGTTCAATGGCTCGTTCATATACCATGCAGACAAATGGTGGAGCTCAGATTCAAACTTAGGCTCGCTGCCTGCCCCAAAAGCCTATGGTCTATCCATAACCTCCCCCAAGAAGCAAAAACAATAACATGCATTAATCTGTGCAGATTTCAGCCTGGTTACACATTGCTGTGGTCCATTTAAAGGCCTTCCGAATCAATTATTTTAGGTCATTAAGAGGAAGTTTAATTTGGTTGACAAACACCCCTACTGTGGTGACCTCACCTATCAACAACAAATGCCTGATGGTCACAAACCCGGAGCATGAGTCTGCGGAGCATGGTGTTAAACAAAACCACATGTGCCCAGATTCCAAGTAAGATCTGCCTAGGCCAAGGGTATGGCTCTTCAATCACCACGCGGCTGGTCTCTGAGCTCCCACAACGGCCCTGCCCCTTATCGCTTGCAAGGACTTTATGAAAAGAAGCCACCAGTCCCATGTGGCTATGCTCAGTTAAAAGTGCCTTTGAGTTAATGTCAATTTAGAAAAAATCACTCACTAAAAAATACAAAAGGAGGCTGAGAGAGGGGAAAGTCAATCTTAGGTAGATGCGTTCTAACGATGCAATACTGATACACATATAGTCACTTCCATTTATTTGGCACCTACCATGTGTCAGGTATCAATTCCCTCACTTACTCATTAAAAACTCCTATGAAGTGGGGGAATCTACCCATTTAAAAGCGAGGCATCTGGGGCTCAAAGAGAAACCATAACATCCCATCTGCAAAACCTACACTTCCTTCACAGGAATGCTATGGCTAAAGTGCCATCCATGTACACTGATAGACTCTCATTCAATGGTTGATGTCATTAGATATTTCTAATAGGCCTCTCTCTTTTTATTTTTTATTTTTAAAAATATTTATTTATTTATTCATTATATATATATATATATATATATATATATATATATATAGAGAGAGAGAGAGAGAGAGAGAGAGAGAGAGAGAGAGGCAGAGACACAGGCAGAGGGAGAAGCAGGCTCCATGCATGGAGCCCGACATGGGACTCGATCCCGGGACTCCAGGATCACACCCTGGGCCAAAGGCAGGCACCAAACTGCTGAGCCACCCAGGGATCCCCTCTTTTTAAAAGATGTGTTTATTTATTTGAGAGAGATTGAGAGTGTGCGAGCAGGGGGTGGGGAGGGGCAGGAGGAGAGGGAGAGAGAGAGAATCTCAGGATTCTCCCCGCTGAGTGCAGAGATAGATTCTAGGACCCCCAGATCATGACCTGAGCTGAAATCAAGAGTCAGATGCTTAACGGACTGAGTCACCCAGGTGCCCCTCCAGTAGGCACCTCTTTATCTCTAAAGAAGACAATAATTCTTTTGTACGGAATAGTCTGTGTGGTGCAGGAATAATACTCTCCCCACCCTCTGCCAAACTGACCTCTTGGCTCGTCTAAAGTTACCTGGATTCTAACTAGACCATTAATTAGGGCTAGAATTTGAACCCAGGGCTGCCTAACTCTAGAGCCTGAGAGTCCTTTCCACACAGCCTCCCTGCGTGCTGCTCCTTTTCTTATAATCTGACAGGATTTTGATTAGTTCATGCTTCTCTCAGTAACAGTTTATAAACTAAATTTTCTTTGAAGTCAGTTTTCCCATTGCTAAGCGGAACTTACATATAATGACTGGCTAAGTGATGATAGGAAAATTGGCAAACAAGAGCATCAATGATGGTTTCACATTTTCTACTGGGATTCTCCCTCATAAATTACTCAGTTTTTCTAATCTATAACAGAGGCTTATCTCATCGCACAAGAGAACATTTCAGTCACAACAAATTATACTGAAACTGTACTGACTGCAAGAGATACTTAAATCATCCAGAAGTACTTGTTTCCTTTGATTACATAAATTACTACTAGAGATTTAAATTGTTTTATATTAACTAATTCTAGTATTAGGATAAGTGACATTTTAAAAGTAGATAGCACTGTGAAGAGGAGAGAGCTTCCAGGGGAAGCCCATCAGGTGAAATCCAGGAGCTCCTTCAGGTCCTAGGTTGAACAGAGCTGCTGGGCCATCACTCAATGCTGTGCATGTGACAGGGACTTACATATGATATTCTGCATGGTAACAAATTGAATGCTAAGGAAATTCCAGCAAGACCAAGCTACTGTCCAACTACCTTCTTCTTTATATAATAAAGCAAGCACCAGCAAGCAATTTAAACATGCTCCTAACTGCAAAGAATGTTTGGTATGGTATTTTTCAAAAGCTCTTCAAAAGTGATCCGTTCATTGTATCACTAAATTCTTGCAACGCCCTGAGATAAATAATATCATTTAAATTTTACTGATGAGAAAATGAAGTCATGGGGAGGCTAAGTAACCCAGATACAAATGTACTTAGAGCTCTTCTCTGGTACATGAGGCTGCTGGACTTGTCTCCCTGATGATCCCCTCACCAAAATCACCAGGGCATGGCATGGGAGCTGCCTCGAGAAGGAAAGGCTCAGGCAAAGTTGGGGCCTCTGTCCAGCAGAGGGGCAGGGCTAGGCATGATCCACATAGCCTGATGAGACAGTGCACAGAGCAGAGGCCCTGGGTCCTTGATTGAAATTATGTTACCTGAGCCTCAGCTTCCCCATTTGTAAATATGGATACCTCCCTGGCAGGGAGATTCTGAGGAACACTCAAAAGTGAACACAGGAAAGGTATCTGGCACAGTGCCTGGTATTGAGTAAGGGATTCAGAAGATGTCCCAATCCTCTCCCCTTCCTGCCAAAGCTCTTCCCATGAGCCTATAACTAAAACTACCAGGTGGAGCCTGTCATGCAACTATCACCTTCTTATAAAGCAAGAAGAGGATTACTTAGCACTAACAAATAAATCTCACATGGAATTTCTCAATTCCTGTGAGGATACATATACAAGTCACCACTTACATCTAAATATAATTATGGCTCAGAGTTTTGCATCAATCTTAGCATCAACTAGTGTGAACTACATCTTATTACTGTCTACCTGTGGAGTCCTACGAAGAAGCAAAATGGCACAATGGTAAACAGGAAACACTTTGCTCACTATGAAACTATGTAAAAATAAATTTATATATATATATATATATAAATGAACAAAGGATTAAAGACTTTCTATGCTGAGGGGAAAATGAAAAGAAAAAACTAGTTAAAATTGTGTCCGTTTATTTGACAGAAATTCGGGTTCTTTGAGAGGCAAAGGAAAAAAGAGAGGTTATTTTTCTTTTCTGTAAATAAGTAAATCCTGTGATTTTGTGTGAAAGCTCACTAGTTATACCGGGAGCCCCAGTGCAGATACAAACGCTGCCTCTGGCTCCCACAGACCAAAAGGAGATCTAACTTGGCACCTGGATATGGTCCCTAGAGTGGTGGCTCGGTGGCTCGGTGCTGTGCCAAGCACCTGGTGCATCTGCAAAATCAGGCTTCTAGCAGCTCCCGCCAAGCCTCCCCAGGTAAAGGACGGTGAGAAAGAGAAAGGAATGCTGTGAGTTGGCTTAGTGCCCTCATGTACCTATCACATACCATTTGACATTTTAATGCTGGGACCTGTGGCTAGGGACCTGTGGATGTGGTTTCTGGGTCTCGCTCCTCCTGTTCTTACTGAACTGTCATTTAGTATACAATCTAAATTTATATCCTCAAACTGGGCTGTAGAAAGAATATCTAATTCATAAAAAATACTTGGAAACAGGCGGAAAAGACAAAATCTAGTAAAAGTGGTGCTTAGACCCCTGAAGAAAGTCATCACTACAAACACCTCTGTCACAGCGTGGTAGCAAAGGAGCCATTCAGAAGCTTGGGTTTGGGATGCTAACACATCTGAATTTTATATATATATATGGTTGTGGTGTGTAATTTACTTAAGAATTACCTTGATCTTTATAAATATCAATTTACTTTATTAACATGGTTAAGCAGTTTCCAAACATTTTATATGGAAGGACTGTGTTTCTAATGGCCCAGAAGGAGAAGGCCTGACCATGTCCCTCCTTATTTACACACATCAATGGCTCTCCATTGCCCTATAAAGTTCAGACTCCTTAACAAGGCTTACAAGGCCCTGGATGGCCTAGCCCTTGCCTGCCTACCTCAGCTCTCTCTCCCTTCAGCTCTGTGCTCCTGTCAGATACTGAACTACTCATACTTTCTGGAAAAATCCATGGTGTTCATTTTAAGTCTTTGTTGATTCTGTTCTCTGTTTTCCTGGTTTCAGTTTAGGTACTTCCTTCCTCTCTGAAGCACAGCCCCCAGGGCTAAATGTAGTGTCTCCCCCACCCAGTGAATTTGGGTTGCCCACCAGACCCACGGCAACCCAAATTCACTCCAATTACTTTCCACTTGTCTGCATCTGCTCCAGACAAAACCCCGTGAAGGCAAGGATTGCGTGACATTCACCATTTCATACAGAACGCTTCACATGATGTAGTGCCTGGTATTCAGAAGGCTCTCGAAACATTACTACAGAAGGGGATATAGACTGCATGCCTACCACAGGCCAGGCCCTGGGATACACTGGACACAGACAGGACTCACTTATTTAATCCTTACCACAATCCTAAAAGATGGGTACTAGCCACTTTTACAGATGAAGAGAGATACAGAGAAACCAAGTATCATGCCTGAAATTCCTACAGCAGGGGAGTGGTCAAGCAGAGGACTAACAGTAGCTTCAAATTCTACAAAAGCACTGCTCCCATACCTGATATGGTGTCTCTAGCACTACAAACCAGGAGAAAATAGGGTGAGCACAAACCAGTTTTTTTTTTTTTTTTTGACACTCTTTTGCCTTAGGTGATGAGGATGATGACTCTTGTAACCTCTGAAACATGAATTCAAAGCCATCAACTTAATGCAAATGGCTTTGAGGCCATTGAGGAAATAAAAATAGTAATGGCTGTTGATCTCTGTTGAGTTCTATGTGCCCTCATTTCATATGTAAGACAACAGAGATTAAGAGGTCAATTACCCTGCTCAAGATCATCACATAAGCAGGAAATAGGGGAGCCAGCATCCAGAGCTTACATTCTAACCACTACACTTTACTGCCTCTGTGTATAGGTGGATCATAATCTACAGGCTAACACGAGCCTCTATATGGAACTGTGCCATGGCTATCGACTTTCCTTCCTCCTTCTTGACCATTCTGCCAACAGGAATGATACATACATATGATATCCTGCATCCATCCCTCATGTTGCTCTGAGGCCTGTACACAAAGCATTGCTTGTGAGGCTTGGAAAGGAAAGTCTTCATTTAACAAATAGGAGAAGCACCATCTACCAGATGTGACCTGGCACCTGCTACCAGACATGGCACAGAAGAGGGGTGGCAGAAATGTCTCCTGAACTGAGGTTGAGAGAATGAAAGGAAACAGCCAATGTGTAATCTGGCCACATTTCGGTACTTTCTAGCTGCCAGCTAACAAGATCATTCTCTCCAAGAAGGAACTAGGTCTATGCCAATAGCCTTGGCTATCCTGCTAACTTACCATTAGCCTCAAATTAATGTTTGCTTAAATGAGAGAAAGAATATAAAAAGGCAGAAGGAGGGGTAAGAATCATGATCAACTATAAACTTGTCACTGAGGAAGGCAGGCAGACTTTTTAAGGGGACGAGGTTATCATCTAACACACAGCAAGGGCACCCTGGGAGAGCAGGAAGACTAGAATGAGGTCTTTCCCCAAAATAACCTTTTTACAAATGAGAACACTAGGTTATAATTTATATTTCGTTTTGTGCAACAAATTTGAGTGTCATAAAAATGGTTAAAAAGTCTTCCTATGGTAGCTTTTTCTAAACTTTTATGAACATCTGCCACATTCATTTGAAGTTTAAAAAATTCTGGCACATATGCAAAGGCATAATAAGGTGCCTATAGCTTTCAAGAAAAAATAACAAGACAGTCAAAAATAAGCCTTTTGCTGAATTGCCAGTAAGAAAACTAGTATGCGAGAGGAGATGGGCCTTCCCGAGCTCCTTCCTGAAAGAGCTTTCCTTTGGCCCCAGGTACGAACTCCTCCCTGAGTATTACAGCCCATAGTTCCCAGAAGAAACCTCACAGGAAAGCATTTCTCTCCCTTGAAGGGTATAATAGAACCAGATAAACCCAATCAAAAGGATGACTAGAGCACTTGGGAGTCTGAACTGAAATCCACTTGAGGAGACAGAAAGACTAAACTCCATAATTGGGTAGTTCATGGCTGCCCAACACACCCAGGCCATGTGACTTTGTCTGGAAAGTGGCTTAGCTGGCCTCAAGCACAGGGCGATGACTATTTCTGTTTTTCTTTTAGTTCTGACCACAGAGGAATCCAGCATGGCAAACCCCTTCCCAACTTCAAACAGGTCTAAGATTTACCTTGCCTGGCACTTTCTGAACCTTCTCACTTAAAACCCTTCAAAGACTGAGGTGAGTAGACTTGCACCCATTCACCTAAACACAAAACTGTCAAGTGTTAGCTTCAAAATTGACATATATTTTGCACTGCATGTTTTACTACCAAAGGCCTTTTCAAAAATTCCTTACAACCATATAAAAAGTAAAAAAAATTTACTCTATCTTTAAGTAAAATTGTAGTGCTAGGTTCCCTGGAAACAGTGATGCCTACTGGAGGCTCGAAATGTGTTTGGAATTCCAGTTTTCCAAGCATGCACTCAATCCTTCTTTTCAGAAAGCACCTGCTCAGCGTCCTGCTAGGTACTGAGGACACCACATGAATGAAGCACAGTCTTTGTTCTCAAAGAACTCACACTCCTAGGAATGAGAGAGGAGACACAGAAGCAGATGGCTATCATCCAGAGCAAGAGGTACAGGAAGCAAAAGAGGACAACCAGGGACTTCTGGGAAGAGCTGGAGAAGGACAGGCTTAGTCAGGGCAGGTAGGGGAAAGGGGGGCATGTGAGTGTGTTTGGGAATCACTGAGAGCACTGGCTACCAAAGGACAGTAAGAGGACACAAGGCATGACAGCGATGGAGACTGAGTAGAACGTGG
Source organism: Nyctereutes procyonoides (assembly GCF_905146905.1). Taxonomy (NCBI): domain Eukaryota; kingdom Metazoa; phylum Chordata; class Mammalia; order Carnivora; family Canidae; genus Nyctereutes; species Nyctereutes procyonoides. The sequence continues at coordinate 41,293,693 of NW_026575020.1, read as the reverse complement.
GGAGAGCAGAGAGAGGCAGGATGCAGAGGTACAGCGCCAGGCAGAAGGTACTCCACCAAATGTCAGGACTATGCCCTGAATTTCACCTCCGTCTTCCTCCCTCCACAGCCTAGCAAATATTTGGAACACGGAGGCCTTCATTTTGCTTATCAAATAAATGAATAAGGCTTCACAAGAATCCAAGAGAGCAAAGAAAAAAAGGTCAATGAAGGCAGTGAGGAAGGAACAGGGTGGGAGAACTGTCAGAGGCACAGTGACTACTCAGAAAGAATGAGGAAGAAGAGTACTCAGCCATGCTCAGTGTGTCCCGCTTTGGTGGCTTTGCAGGCAGTGGTGCCACTCATAGGGATCTGGAACAGCGGCAGGCCGTGTGTGTGTGTGTGTGTGTGTGTGTGTGTGTGTGTGTGTGTGTGTAGATAACGCATCGTTTGGGGGAGTCTGAGTTTGAAACATCTGTAGCACATTAAGTGACAGTCAACTGGCACTTGAAACTTTGCACGTGAAGTTCACAGAAAGGGATGCCAGTATTAGAATCACAGCCAAGAGTCACTGACACTACCCTTGGTAACTGAAGCAAAAAGCCTTATGTGAGTTGACTAGAGGGTATGTGGTGAAGAAAAGCAAGCTAAGACTACTAGAAAGGTGGACAATACTAAAGGTAAAGGGACATGAAAAGGAGTCTGAAAGAGCCTGTGCTGGAACAGTCTGGAAGGCAGGAGGAGGGGCAGGGAAGAGCTGTGGACTCTGATAAGACCAAATGGCCTTTAGATTCATGTTTCAAACTCTGCAACAGCTGGCATGAAAGGTTGATTAGAAAGTATTCACTTTTAATTTTTCACATAGGAGCTTTGAATACACCCCTAAACTTCACAAACAAAGGTAAAACACAGAAGAAATCTCTTCAATCTGATCTAAATACACCATCCAAGATAGTCCATAAACTGTGTACTGTATGTGCTCAGGGCTGGGTGATGACAAGGAGGAACTGTTAACAGAATGTAGGAGCCACATGGCCGTCCTGTCAAATTAGAAATTTGAGCAGATTTCTGTGGTCTATTTTGATCAAGATTCTCAATGTCAAACAAACAGGTTTTTCGATAACCAACTTGTTTCATTTTCGTAAGCACAATAGCACAGTGTGCAACAGTGTGAAGAAGCAGGTGGTCCTCGTCGACGTGAAATGAAGGGAACAGAAGAAGAGAAGTAGCACTTCCTATAAGACATGCAAAGCATCATCACAGACGGACATGGCTCTAGATTTTCCCTCTGAGAGCGTATCTCCTGTGCAAAATAGGCAACCCCCCCTCCCACCTCATTTTGCTCTAGTACAAATTTAAGCTCTCTCTTGAGAAGGGAAAAGCTTAAGGTTCATGTCTACGAACCAATGGCACTTACAAAAGCACAGAAAAGTCCTTTAAAAGAACTGCTATCTAATTGGTACAGCCATACAAAAAGCAATCTGGCACCAGATTCATAGCTTTGACCAAGCATTTCTACTTTGGGGGTTCTGTGCTAAGGAAATAAGTCAAAATGCAGATAAAGCCTTATGTATAAAGATGTTCACTGAAATGCTATTTATAATAGTGAAAAATGATAAACAACCTAAGTGTCCAACAATAATAGGAAAATGGTTAAGTTGTGGTATATCAAAAAAGTGGAATGACAGGCAACAAACTAAAAATTATTATTACTGAGAGTAGATTAAAAACATGTAGAAATCCCCATGCCATAATGTTAAATGAAACAGACATGAAATTATATATACATATATATACACACATCAGTTATGCACATTTATACAAAATATATATTCATAGGCTATAGACTATAGACTAGGAGGAAGAATAGTTTAATGCTAACAGTAGTTGAATCTGGAATAACGGTACTGTGGATAATTTTAACTTTCTTCTTTATACTTCTTTATACCACATTGTCTATAAGGAAAATTGTAATATTGTTATAGTAATTTAGAATAAACATCATTTGGAAAAGTAAGCAAATTCCCTTCCCTCGTTCAAACCCTTGAAGAACCCCTTCCTCCTGCCTCTATGTACCTCACTCCCTCACCCATGAAAATTGACAATCTCCAAGCAAAAGTGGAAAAACACTGGGAGCCAGAGCCCAGTGGAAAGGGTCTCCACTGAAGCTCAGCTCTGTGCACCTGGGAGAGGTGTTGCTTCGACATGCTCCCATGTGCAGAGCTGTGAATCCAGAGACTGTCTTTTCCGCCGCCACATATCAAAACAAAGCCACAAGTAGAGAGATCTGGGGAGGAAAGGCGCCAACTTACCTCCATTAAACTTAAATGGATTCCTATGAGGTAGGGCATGGGAGCACTGTGAAGAGAAACAGAGACACACAGCTGCTTTAATGTCTGTTGCTTCCAAGAGAAAATTACAGATGGTTCATTATTTGGAGAAAAACTGTTTTAATAAACGTATGCACAGTTACATTTCCTTTCACAACAAAAATCCTAATGTGACATTTTGTTCCCAAGCCTAAAAACTTCAGAAGGATTTCAAAATGTGGGCAGCATTTGAAGCAGCATGGGTGGTGGGACAAGCACCGACCATGGTGTTAGTCCCTAAGTAGCAGCTATGTGACTAGCCTCAGTTGCCTTATCTTTAAAATGGGATACTTGAATCAAACTGACAGCTTGTGATCAGAATGAGAGAGGAGAATATATGTCAAGAGATTAGTAGAGTTCCTGGCACAAATGGAAACTGTTATTGCCACAATTACAACAGAAATACAGTTACCAAGGTTGAATGGAAGGCATGATGTGTTTCAGTGGAGAATGATTTTTGTTATTGGCTGTTTCCTTCGGCCAGCCAGAGATGTGATTTAATTCTCTGTTCTGACTGGCCTGAGTCCTGAGGAACTTCGAGCAAGCCTTCCCCCACCAATTGCACACATGCCATCCAGTGACACCATGATTCACAAAGCCCTTTTCAACTGCTTCATTCAAAGGGAGGGCAATGGTTCCTTGAGTAGTAACTGAGCAGGAGTGGAGAACCCGACTCCAAAGCTCTTAAAGCCTGGGCATTATGGACTGATTTCCGTTGGTTTCGGGAGCGTGCGTGTGTGCGCGCGCAAATGTGAATGTGTACATGCACTTGCATACAGTATCATTTATGATGCCACTTACCAATGATAAATGGGTTAAGTATCACACGAGGAACTTCAAATTCACCTTTCCTAATCCACACAACAATGGCACAAGGTAGGCGTTATCCTCATTTTACAGGGGAGAGAATAGTCCCAGAGAGCTTAAGTCACTTCTCTAACGCCACAAAACAAAGAAAGCAGCAAACCTGGGATGACTCCGAAGTTTCTTCTTCTGTGCCACACTGACTTCATAATACTGAACCTAAAATTCCTGGGCCCACCTCCCACGAATGTGTTTCTTGGGTATGGTAGGGGAGGGAGGGCAAGTAGTAGGAGGCAGAGAGAAAATGGCACCCTTTCCACATGTCTTTCCAGTAAGTGACACATCCTATGAAAGCTGCAAGAGTATTTTGTGAGCCTAGAGGAAAGATACCTGGCTCTGATCAAGGTGACCAGGTACCTTTCCTGTGGGGCAGCCAGGGGAGTAGAAGTGGATCTACAAGGATGGCTTTTCTTGGGAACAGGGTTGTGGAAATCAGAATGATAAAAAATGAGAAAGCAGAGGTGTGCTTTCTCTCGAATGCTAAGGAGTTGAGGCTTTATCCTGAAAGCAATGGATACTGAATGAAGGTTTTCAAACATCAGATGTGCATTTTTAAATTGCTCAAACATTTAAAAATAAGAGAGGGCATAATTCCCTCATTACCATTCAACAAATAAAATTCTTCAAGCAAAAATCTTTCTCCAGAATATAAAATGTCCTCCTTACTACAGATCTCAGCAGTAATGTATCTTGGGAGCCTGTAAAACAGACTTGAATATTAGTAGCACGGTTTGGGAACTATTCTTCTAGAAGACTTTTGTATTTGAAAATAGCCAAAGAAAGAATTATAAACACAACTGCAGAGAAAGTGGAGTTGTCTTTGCTTTCTTCTTCTTCCTCTCTCTTTTTAAAAAAGGTATCTGCTGTGCACATTCAGCTTCTCTTCGCTTCTAGGGGCAAGGAAATGCCCTATGTTATTTTTTTCGCTTAAACTGTAAACCATTAGTTTAGCTGCCAGCTACACAAATGCTCAAACTTCCCAGTGTGCCGGGCTCTGCTGTCCAAGCTTTTTCCAGTGTACACTGAAATGAATGTGTTTCTAATTAAGTAGCTTCAGGAACACGACAGCTTCAATGTCAAAAATACAAAGTCTGAACCCTGGCAGGAAGTCTTAAGACTGCAAATGTCTCATCTAGTGGAATCTTGCCTAATGTAATGAAAGGAAGCAGGAAGGGTGCAGAATTCCAGAAAAATGGCCACTTATTAATTTGTCCAGAAGCACAGGCTAACACATTGGAGAAAAACTCCAATCCATAATATTTAACCAAATCTTATCAACTTTTCCAGCTCCTACATTTAATCATGCAATTGACAAATGACGCTGAATTTTGATTAGAGTTTCAGAACCAAAATTCCGGCAAATGAGTTCATGTATACAAAAAGACCATTTAAACAACTGTGAGAAAAAGGTGAAAATAAATACTGTGAAAGTCCCTGTGTAACTAAAGCCTCTTACCTGAAAAAGAAATGTTTTCTAGAATTTTAAATATGTAGGTTTTAATGCCATGCATGCCCTTTTGTCCTACAATAAAAATCAATGATACTCTGAAAGAGAGGAGAAGGAGTCATGCAGAAGTGACTACAGATGCAAAATGGGACAAAGCAGGACTCACCCTTTAGGTATCATTAGGTAGGCATTTTTTTTAAGCCCAATAATTTCCCAAAGAGTAATTATGGCCTATCATAGAAGTGCAATTTCTTAGCCAAGTATTGTTAGGGCTGCAACAGCTCTGTATTTAGAAAATATTGAAAGCACATTTACTCTGAAATCACAGCAGCTCCATGTTTTGTATAAATGCAAATTTAGACAAATACCTTTTACATTATCATCATTTGCTTACAAAGCCTCAAATACTTCCCTGAAATGACTGCATTTCTGCTGTGCAAAGATACTAATTACAAATTCCAAGTGGGGAGAGGAAAATAGCGGCAGGGGAGGAAACCCAGGGTCTCCTTAACATCTCAATGTAGCAAATATATAACTGGGTAATTCTAGGTGTGCTCTGAAAATTTCTATTCTCAGTAAACCTCAATAGTTATTGCAGTTACTGACTTGTTTTTTTTTTTTTTTTTTTTTGGAAACCTCTTTTCTTTGGCTTTTATTGTAAAGAGAAATTTGCGGGAGGGGGATCACATCACCTTAAGGCTACTTTTATTTTCACATTTTTCTCATCCAATACTGGCCCACATTAACAAACATATTTATATCTTTGAAATTTATTTTATTGTTTTCTCATTGGCCACATTAACATCTTCCGTATTAGACTACAATCTTTGTGATTAAAGACTGTGTAATATTCCACCATGTATGGATGTGCCTTAATTCACTGTACCCTGTTTCCAGAGTTAGGTATTAAGTCACTCACAACTTTCCGTTTTAAGTCACACAGTGGTGAAAACGAACAACTTCACGTGCATGAATTTCCAATCATGGAATTACTAAATCAAGTCAGGGCTATTTGGTGTACACACACACACACCTTTTGTTATTTTTTTGGCAAAGCGCTTTCTAGAAGGCCAGGACCTGCCCCACTGGAAATCTTTCAGGACTGTTTCAGGACTGTTGCAGGGTTAGAGATAACCCACGAAGCACCTGGCATGGGAGCAGCACATGGTCAGCTTGGTAACTTATCATCTCCAGTTGGGTTGTCTCTGAGGCCCTGACATGGCTGGTTCTACTGGACCCATTCTCTTAGCACCCAAAGAATGGTTTCTTGTTCCTGCCCTGGTTCTGAAAGATAACTGGAAAAGCCCTGGTGAGGACAGTCGGGACTCCATTATGAGTGTGAAGTGCTTGATATGCATCATCTGGCACGTGGGTTGCTGACACCAAGTACACTCTTGTTACCATTCTATTTACTAAGTTCAGTAGGTTGCTTAACACTTTCTTTGGAAGGCAACCTTCCCTCTTGGTCTTATGTACCACCAAGAATGCAAAGACCACAAGTAAACTATAATTTGTTACTTTCCCACCACTTAGATTGACAAAATTTAAAAACCACTTATCACTCTTGAGCATACCTTAAAAGGAAAACACAGCGAAATACATTTGTTTAACCTATTCCTAAAACACTCTTTCACATTAAGAGTTGGACCACTCTGAATCATTTTGTGATTCAGTCATCAATGTGCATGTTTTTCCAAGGGTATCTCAGTAACAAGACATAATCAAAGTTCATCTAGAAGCTACCATCCCTTATTGGTCCCCCACAAAGAACTTGTTTGTTGCTTCTCAAGAACACAGCAATGCAAATATCTGTTTAACAGCAAACGAATACCATACTTCTGTGTTCTAGGTGCCTTTCAGCATTCTCAGTGACATTTCAATGCCAATTCTGAGCACGATTTTGAAGACATTTTAAATGGCAATTAGACACAACATGTGCAGAACCAATAATGCACATAACTAACATGGTGATAATATTAACAGCTATGACCAAGTTCATATACAGGCAGACAACTGTGTCACAACTGCCCTATGGCTGATGGCAACTGTGGGATGCCATTGTGCATCTCTGAGTAGTGGAATAGGGTATAACTCTGTTAGGCTTTTGTTCTCAGGGAATTATTGCACTGACTTCATCAGTTACATTCTGGAAGGGTAAAAAATATTCTTTCTTCCTTCTTCCCTGCAGAATAAAGAGGTTCTGCTGCTGATGCCAAGGCACTGACAATATAATGACCTTTACCTGAAAGGTATGTTTAATTTGAACCCTATTAAGGGAAAAAGGAACGAATATTTATCAAACTACTAGAATGCAGCAACTTTTATGCATTACTTACACATAATTCTCAAGACAACTCTGCAAGAGTGCTATTTTCTACATTTTCAGACTGGGAAACAGGCTCAGAAAAGTGAAGTAACTTGCCCAAGGTCACACAGCTAGTAAATAGTAAGCTGTGACAATATAATGACCTTTACCTGAAAGGTATGTTTAATTTGAACCCTATTAAGGGAAAAAGGAACGAATATTTATCAAACTACTAGAATGCAGCAACTTTTATGCATTACTTACACATAATTCTCAAGACAACTCTGCAAGAGTGCTATTTTCTACATTTTCAGACTGGGAAACAGGCTCAGAAAAGTGAAGTAACTTGCCCAAGGTCACACAGCTAGTAAATAGTAAGCTGTGATTCAAACCCAGGGCTGTCAGATGGCTGTGCCCAGCCTGTCCCAGAGCACATGCTTGGTACTTACGATGTGCTGGTACACCATGGGGATTACTCACCCAATCCTCCTACAAACTCAGGCCTGCAATGTAGGGAACTTTCTTACAGGTAAGTTCTACGCACGAGCTCATTCCCCGCATGAATGTGGCTCCTGCAGACTTATTAATGGTCTTGCAGCCCCGTTCATTATTACTGCACATTCACAATTTGTTTAATTCCTTTCCCCAGACAACTAGAGCCCTCTTAATTATGTTCCCCTGAGGTGAGTGGCTACTAATTGGAAAAGAGTCAGGTGAAATAAAAGAACACTGGCTGCTCAAATACATAAAACACAGCTTCCCAGGACAAGGGGGGGAAGGGTGGAAGAGGACCTGCAGAGAGGTGGGAGGGCCCCCACCCCCAGGTGAGCAACACCTCTTTGACCTCAGTAAGGAATTAGCTAAGAGCTGCCCAGGGACTTGGAAGGTCCACTGTTTTGCTTTGCTTTTCCCCATAAAAATGCACAGTCAGCATTACAGTTCACATGTCGTAGTACCCACTCCACCTCTCAGAAGCACACACCTCCTTAATCACATATCCCAACTGACAAAGGCGAACCCCTAAGTCTTTCCTCAGTTCTCTACTTTCAAAGGAAATGAAACTCTGAAAAAAAAAAGAAGTCTTATTCATTTGAGCTATTCTTTCTTTTTTGGAAAAGAAACAAAAGTGTAAACACAGCTTGTCCTAGACTCTTAAATTCTGCTCTGAAATAATGAGGCCTGGCATAGGTAGAAAGGTTAAAGGACAAGAGGTAGGAGAAAGAACATGAACCAAGACCTCACAGCACATCTTGTCAGAGAGCGCACGTAATCACAGTTCTGGTCTCATCAAGTGCGACCGCATGATGGTGTATGGGCCACCATCATGGCAGGTGTGCACAAGGAGTTCATCACAGCAGCCACTAGGGGTTCAATAGGCATTTTCCCAGGGGACCCTCACGGCAACATTGTGAGGGAGGTACTACTGCTACCACCACTATACAGATGAAGAAATGGAGGTCATGCAGGTCACACAACTCGTCAATGGCACAACAGACTAGAATCCAAGTCTGTTCACTGAGACAAATGAGCTGATCTTCTCCCAGAAGCCCAGCCTTTGTGGGGCTACTAGAAGGCGGGGGGAAAGGAGATAAGGTCGTCCTTTATCTGCTTTCTATGGGCTAGTCAGGAGCTGTGCCAAGTCTCAGGCCAAGTAACCCGCTCTCTGTCTCCCATCACCACAGGAATCCTCTTATTCCCAATTTGTCTCTGAGCCCCAATCCCTTCTCCTTCAAGTCCTACTGAACCTCTGCTGCCCATTGAGCACCACTTCTCACATAACCCCAGTGGTTGCAAACACCTCCTTTTTTAGAGTCTTTTGTGTGGGTTGCCCATTTGGCATAAAGCACATGTTAATTTGCATGTTATTCTAGACTGTCAGTCACAGGAGAATCAAACTGTTTCCTGTTTCACAGAGTCTACCACATGCAGAGCACAGAAGAATAGTGACAGTGGAGCTGCCACATACTGAGTGCGCACCAGATACCAAGGGCTGTGCAGGAGGCTTTAGCCACCTTATCTTATTGAATCCCCAAATAATCCAATTTATACCATCCATTTTATAGATTTAAAAAAGGATTCCCAGAAACCTGCCGTTGGTCGCAGTTAATGGTGATTCCAGCTCAAACTCTTCTATTTCAAAGTCTCTTATACTACTCTTACTTAATATTAACTTCTCTTAGCCATGATGCTAATTTAAGAAAAAAACTGGCTATTTGATAATTATAACTGAAAAAGAAAACAGCAAGGAGATACTGTAAAGAATAAAACTGTTTGTCTTACTAGCTTAAAGGAAGGGATGTTCTTTGTTCTAAGTAAGATTTAAAGCCGTTTAATATAGCAACAAAAGTAGGAAAAGAAATAGGGGCAAAGGGAAAAAAAAAACCACAAGCTGAGGTGAAACTGGCACTCCAATTGTATGCTGTGAAGTTTTGAACACCTGCTGGCAAAGCCATAGACTTGGCTCTGAGCATGCCAGCTGCCAACATCCAAAGAGGGAAATGGGACCATCACAGGTTCATGGTGTCCATAGAGAAAAATCAACTAGTCGTTCTGGAGCCTGAATTGGAAAAAGGCAACTGGGGAAGAGAAAGAGAACACGAAGATTTACTATGTGCCCAGTGCCTTCCATATGCTGCGCAATCAACAAATATTACTATGTGTCAAGCGTCCCATTGGGCTGGGGAGACAGAACAGAGACAACAGTTCAGGTCCCTGCCTACTTGGAGCTTACAGTTAGCAGCAGACATGAAATAAGCTTATTAGTGTATGCGTGTGAACTGGGGTAAGGCAACATACAAGGTGCTGGGGGGTGGACCCGAGGGGACCTCATTTCATCGTGGCAGCAGTCTTGAAAGGCTGATCTCCATAATTTACAGAGGCATCTATGGCTCAAACAGGTTAAGTGACTTGACAAAGGTCACAGCTGGTGAGAGGCAGAAAATATGGCTTGAAAAGCAGAAGGGGTACAAATGCCATGAGTTAATCACAGTTTTTTTTTAGGGGAAAAGGTATTTAACTCTGTGGCTGGTTTCCACCCAGCCGTCCCTGATTTATGAGCAATAGCCTGGGATAAGGACCCATGAGAGGACAAGAGCAATTCTGGATTGGGAGACGAGGCACGTGTGCTTTCAGGAGCCAGCTCGCAGGGCTCACAATTGTGGGTAGGCAGGACGCGGTGTCAGGCACTAGAAGTGGTTGGCTAGTGTGACACAGGTCTATCACTACAGTGGAAGCATGGGGGAGGGGCTGGGGACAGTGCCCTTCTCAGTGTGGCCCTGGGGTTTCCTGGGGTAACCCTGGAGCTTGGAAGAGATGCCTTCCAGAGCTCTAAGCCCCTGAACCCAACCTAAATGAACACATGAGCTACAAAGATAAGGCCTGAAGGAAAACCCAGAAAGGTCAACATCAAAGCCTGAAGTGGTCCGCCCTTTTGTGCCTCCTCAATCTACAGGAAGGAGACATACTCAGAAAACATCAGGAAGGGCTCCATGGCTAAGACCACTTGTAGCAGGAGAAGTTAATCACAGAGAAAAGGTCAGGAGACAGGGCTCTCTATTGCCCCAGAGAGTTCAATGAGAACCATAACAGCCATAGCCAGCTGCAAAGGCAAGTCTCAAGTTGTGAGCCACCAGCAGCCCATGAGACTCCCAGAGAAGTGCAGGAATGAATGAAGTAAGGAAGAAATGGAGAGAGAGGGAGAGGAGAGGGAGGGGAAGAGGGAGAGAGGGGGACAAAGAAAGAGAAGTGTGTATGGATAAATCAAAACAAAGTAAACTCCTCCAAATGTAGAAGTTTAAAATGCAACTGGTAAGAGGGAAAGAGCTCTTCTTTTTGTTTTTCTAGGCCTAAGATATGTCAATGCCAAGATGCACAACATCCAATTACTTCTTAGCCTAGCTTCTCAGTCTTTCAAATGTTTAAGGGTAAAAACCTACGGGTTCTGTTGAGAGAATACTCTGAGCCTAGCACTGTGCCGGTGGCTTCATGGACTCTCCCTTGTACCAACAACCAAGAGAGGCAGGGATGCTTATCTTAAAAGTCCTCCATGAGGTAAGGCACCTCCACTGCTGAGGCATGATGGCATCACGCAGTCTGTGGCTCCTGCTCTATTGGTGACCAGGAACATGGCTAGAATGTTTTTGTTGTAGAGACCACTATACTGTGGCCAAAGAAATTCCACAGTTTTCTAACTGTTGGGTCCAAGATAGGCTCCAGGTCAGAGAGGAGTGAGGAATGACACACAGAATGTGGCTCAAGAAATAGAAAGTCAGACCAAGGCTTGGTTATATAAGCAGAGGTCAGGGTCAGCTATGTTCCAGGGAGGCTAGTCAGAAACCGGAGCAAGGGAGGCAAGCTGTGTTGCCCCTTGCCACATCAGGCAGCCAGACAGGGGCTGGCAAGCTGGAACCAGTAGGACAGCTTCTGATGTTCAGATGTAGATGCAGGAGCAGAGGAGGTGGGGGGCCCCCAGCGGGGAAGAAACCCAGGGGGTTGCGGGGAAGCAACCATCAGGAGAGCTCCCCAAAGGGTGGGTCGGTGAGCTAACAGCCACCATCCCCAAGCAGGGAAGGGCCATTCCCAGTGGGGACGGGGCACTATGACTTCTCTAACCCTGCAAGTCTCTGCACCACTGAGGGCATGCGATGCTGGATGACAGCCGTCTCATCTTGATGCACACCTAGCATCTATGCCATCAAGGGCACCTCACAGGGACCAAGTTAATAAGGGTCTGATGCCAACTACCTACACAGAATACTCATTTTCACAGAACATTTGCTTTCTGATGTATACGCTTTTGGAAGGTTAAAAAAAATGTGTATTTTTACATAAGAATGAACTATCTTACTAACGATAAGGAATGTATTAAAAATCTCATGGATCTAGAATTAGTGGTGATGGTTGTACAACCTTGTGACTATATTAAAAAAACCTCTGAATTGTATGCGTTTTTAAAAAAACCTACTATATATGTTGCAGTATATGAATTACATTTGAATTTTAAAAAATCAAATGTAGAACATGAACCTTTAGAACCTACAGTACCAATATAGATTCTTGTCAAATCTATAGCATAGATAATACAGAGAGCCCAGTCTCTTCTTTCTGCCATTTTACCACAAGGAAGACAGTTTACTCATAAATTGTCCAAAACTTCCTCCAAAGACTCTTGGCATTCTCACTCTTGGGTGCTGCTGAAGGAAATGTAGGTGCATCTTAATGTAGTGACTGTCGACACCAAACACGTTTTTAGGTTGCCAGGCTTCTCGTGGAGAACCATATTTTTAGCTACACTCTTGTGGATGAGGCAACGGGAAGCTTGGAGAAATTATGTGATTCACCCAAAGACATGTATTCAGTGGGATTTGGACCCAAAACTTATCTACTATTCAGTCTCTCTGTTCAAATGGCAGGGTCAAGGTTAGCCAAATCTCACTCAGAGATTTACCTGGAAATCTATAATTTCCCTTTCTTTGTTCAACCAATACACATTGTTTATACATTTCCAGCCTGTCGGGCCCACCACAGACCCAACTTTCCACCTCCTTCTGTCTGAAACCGAAATCCTGGTCCTTTTCCTATCCTACCGTTTCCCAAAGGAGCTTCTGTTGTGGTGGTTCCACCCCCTGAGCACTGGACCTACACCCTTGCTGCTTCTTAGCTTAAAAAAAAAAATCTGTTCTCCTGCTCTTGCCTGGACACCTGAATTCTTTAGTGAAGGAGTGTTTTATCAGATCCAGAACCATCTATAAATAAGCTCCTACCTTCCTGTGCCCCAGCCAGGGACATAGGAGGCACTCATAAATACTCGCTGCAAAATGGAAATGACGGTTTTTGCTTACTTGGAATTCAATCTTGAACAAAACCTACATATCCCAGACTTTGGCATACAGAGAATTTTAGCCACATCTGTCTACTTCCCTTTTACCTGGGTGTTGTGTATTTCAACTGGATTTTGCTGGGTCATTTATATATATTCACATTAATATCAAAAATAGTACCTACTATTTATGGAACATCCATTTTGTGTCAGTAGTAATTTCTATTCATCTTTGACAGAATAGAAAGGAGGCCCAGAGAGGTTCAGTGACCTCAAAGCTAGTAAATGGGGAAGCCAGAACCAAAGCTAGGTTTTCCTGTTTCCACCACACCACACTTCATTGATATCTATTTCTGTCATTAAAAAGATCAACAATCCCACTAACTTTAGCATCAGTTTATTCCCTATGCAAAATTTCGTGGCATGGATAAAGAGACAGATCAGACTGGACCCAGCTCTAGTCATCTAGAAGTCACCTCACAGCTGTCTCCAGACTGATGCCCCTTCACTATATGAACTATGCACCCTCTGATTAGCACATTTCAGACTGTTTGCTAAAAATTCTAGATGGAATACATGATGCCACATATAGGGACTGATTCAGAACCCTACAGGCAGCATGGATAAAGAATCTAGAACTAGGGCAGTCCGGGTGGCTCAGCGGGGCAGCCCGGGTGGCTCAGTGGTTTAGCACCACCTTTGGCCCAAGGCGTGACCCTGGAGACCTGGGATCAAGTCCCACATCGGGCTCCCCGCGGGGAGCCTGCTTCTCCCTCTGCCTGTGTCTCTGCCTCTCTTTCTCTCTGTGTCTCTCATGAATAAATAAATAAAATCTTAAAAAAAAAAAAAAAGAATCTAGCACTAGTATCTCTCAGACAGAATGTGAGCATGTCCACTCTGAGTGAAAGAATGGTTTCCAGATTCAGGAGATACAATGCCTTTTACAAAGACAACTGTAAAATTCAAACCTAATTGTACACACAGGATATAACTTTTTGGTTCAACCATGTCCTCACAAAGTATCAGGAATTAGCTACTAACTTGCCTCTTGATCTGGCTGGCCTTTGGGGGGACAACCTGAACTTGCCCTGATTTGCTCTGGAAATATTTTGTCACAAAGGTGTATTAACAAGTGTCCAGAATAACCCAAATATACAATTTGATTTGGGAATTGACATGTAGTTCTTAGTAGTAGTAGGACTACTTCTGAAAGAGTAAGGCAGAAAAAGGAATTTACATAGGAAATACCATATGGTTTCTACTGGGACCTTTTATTAGCAACATTTAATTAGCATAGTACCCAGTACACAGTAAGTGCTCTATAAATATTTTCTGAATGAAAAAACATAAGTCTACAATTAGCAAGTAATCAAGCCTACATGAAAATTTTTTTCACAAAATCTTGGTGATGGATAAAACCTACTCTCTAAAACTTTGGAGGATAACGGTAAGGAAAGCTTTAATATCAGATAGTCTTAAATGTTAAGTGCAGACTATCATTTCTTAGCGGTATGACAGTGGTTTACATCACTAAACCTCTCTGAGCTTCAATTTCCTAATCCATACAATGGAGCTAATAATTAAATATTATTTATGGCTTGATTTTGAAGATTTGCAATAATGTTTATAAAGAGTTTGACACACACACTACTCAGTAGTGATTATTATAATGAAGGGAAATGCAGATTCTCATCAGCAAGTTAATCCTTTTGTCCCAGAAATGGGAAGGCCCTCCCAAAACTGGCCAAGGTCAGGGCTGACATCAGCCAAGGTAGGGAACATTCTCATTTTCACATTCAAAGTCAAGAAAATGGTACAGATCTAAAGTAGAAAGGAACCAGCAGCACATGTTTTTAAATATTCATAAGGGCTGGAAATGTCTTACTCCTTTCGTTTTCTCTGCCATCTGCTTTTGTTTCTTTTCTTTTCATTCTTATGCCACAGCTGCAAATGAAAACAACCATACAATAACTCAAGTTAAATAAAAAAAAAAATCAAAATAAAAACAATCTGAGGGGTAAAAAGAAAAGATGAATTATAAAGTTTTTCCCTGAGCTCACAAAGCAGCAGAAACAAGAATATTTGATGTGAGTTAAACCTTCTGGAAACCAAAATTCATGTTCTGCGTTTATAATAACCATGATAAGAGCAACCACCATTTACTAAATGGCCCATGTGCCACTTGATGACCAACATCACTAATTCTAAAGCCACTCTTCAAAGTAGGTAAATTAAACCCACTTTACAGAAAAAGATTTTGCAGGTCAAAGAGATAAAATAGATTCTTAATGGTTACATAGCTAATAAGAGATGAAATTGAAATTTGAATCCAGATCTGTCTGAATCCAAAGCCCAGGGTATGCTCTACCACATACCCCTCTCCAAAAATGGGAAGGGATTTGAAAAATATAATTTGGGAATTTTTTGGGGAAGATCATTTGTACTAAACTGATTTATTCAGATAATTAAAATCTGTGATTATACCCCTAATTAGAGTTAACTCAGATAATTGGTTGCTGTATTTGTGAATGTGCAATTAGAGTCTTCCACATAATTGTGGGGTTTTAGGCATCATACTTTCCATTTATTCACTGCATCCCATAGCTTTGCTCTACTGGCCTCTGTTCTACCCAAGGCTGCATTCTAGCTCTTCGGCCCAAGAACCATGACTTGTGATACCAACAGCAGGATCTGGACTCAGCCACATTTAACATGTCTTTGTCCAGAAGTCAATGAACACCTCATCTTCAAGTGCAATGTAAAAAGCTCTCACAGCCTACACTGTTGTCCTGAAAACCCCTAGCAGCATGTACCTGAAGAAAAACTGGCAGCAGTGGTCCTCATGTGTTAATTACACTTTCGAAGTCTATTATGCATAGCAAGGGCACCTGCTGGCAGTGAAAATGACTAGAATCTACCCTTCCTGTGCAGTGAGTAAATTGAGAGTTCATTTCTACAGGAGATAATAGTTTTCAGATTCCATTTCGTGTATCCCCTGCATGGGGACGTACTTAACATTTAAATCATCTGCAGAGGAACAAACCTCCTTCAAATTTACATGTTTCAAGCTCCTAGCACTTTACTTAAAATGCTAGTTATCCCTGCTGGCTCTTACCACCAAGGATTAAACTCAACAGTGGTGAAAGTCACCGAGCACAATAGCATAAAGTTATTAGCATTGACTCAAATTTCATGACATTTGTGGTTTCTGACCAAAGCAGTTGGTAGCAGGCTGAAGGTGATCAAATCAAGCCTTGAATGGAAGATCTGTTTTAACTCTTAGGGTCTTTTATTTCCTCATTCTTACATCTTGTAGTTAATAAACAGATACCAATCTCCAATGGCCTATAATCATCCTTTGGTCGAATGTCAAAAAAGTTCTTTTGTGCAAACAAGAGGCAAGGAGAGGGACTGCTATCATATACACAGAAACCTCCAAGATGGAGCCTAATCACAAAACCCACTCAGGCTCTGAAAAATTCAAGTCTTAGCTTTGATTTTGCTTTTTTTTTTTTTTTTTGAGTGGAAGTTTGGGTTGACAAGGGTTTAGTAGCCTTCACTGTCAAGTCTTCTCTTCTAAGGTAGACCTGACAGCATCATCCTCTGGATCAGGCTAGTGACACAGTTCATGAGGGGGCTGGCGTTAGAGAGGAAGTTGAAAAGAGGATCTCGAATCACCTTCCACAGAAAAAAGCAAACCAGCCAATAAATCCTTGAAGCAGATAAGAAAGGAGGGCTGGAAAGAACAACTGGCTAGAATAAATACTTATTTTTTTAAGTGAAAAATTTCAATTATAGAAACCATACTTTTTCATTGTAGAAACAGAATAAAACAAAATAAAATAAAAATCACACCGAGTTCCTCTCCCTTCTCCCCCTCACAAATCCCTGCTAACACTGTGGTGTATTTCCTCTTAGACTTCTGTTGTACCTGTGTGTGTACATGTATACACATATACATACATCTACATATGTATACACACATTTTTGTGTTTCATATACACATATAATGTTTGTTGTTATAAAAATGGAATCATACAGTACATGGTATCTATATTGGAACCAGTTACTAAACCTCTTGGGGCCTTGGTTTACCGATCTGTGAAATGGAACTAATAATAATACCCACCTCACAGGGTTGCTAGAAGAATTAAGTGCGATCACAGACTGGGGCATAGGAGATGCTCAACACTGGAAGCTATTGTTAGCACTGTAAGGGACAAAGCCTTCTTTTCTGCACAGTTCGGGGAATGTAAGCTGCTAGTTTTAAGCTAGCTGACAATTCAGTAACCAAAGCTTTCAATCAAAATAATAGAAAAATAAAGTTGTACTATTTCGGAGACAGAGGCACTACTATGACTCTGTCAGGTCCTACCAACACCTGCACACAGAAGCCCACTGGAGCTCCTATCTGAAGCTCAGTATCAAGATACATAGGTGAGTCTCCTCCAGGGAGAACTCTTAAAAGGTTTCCTTTTTTTTTTAAAAAAGGTTTTCTCTTTAAAGTACATGTCTGGGGTGAGGTGTGCGGGGGTGGGTGGGGTCTCTTGATAGGGGGATCAAAGACATGTGCACAGGGAATGGACCTGTGTCAGTGTGTGTGTGTGTGTGTGTGTGTGTGAGAGGGGGGTAGGGGCCACATGTCCGTGTGTGGGGTAGGTGTCTATGAGAGTGTTCTACGTTGTGGCGGGGATGGCAGAGGGCTTCTATGAGCTAAGGGGACTGGGAATCACTGTGTGAGTCTGTCTTAGGGAACTTATGTCCCCTTTTCCTTCTATTCCTCTCACTATCCTCCTTCATCTTTGTCCTCTTTCCCCCTCTAACTCCCCTCTCTTCTTCTTGTCTGAGTTTCAGTGTCCTCCTCTCTTCAGCCCCCTAGCATTTCATTCAAACAACAAACACTACTGGAGAACAAACATGGTCCTCTCCTTTGAGACCTGTGGCAGTATGGAAAAAACAAACATAGTTGATTTAGAAGCTCGAAAGGAAGCAGCAAGTCTAAGCAAAGGAATGGGCCCTTAATTTCATAAGAAATGGGAGAAAGGTCCAGCTAAAAACAGCTACCTTGATAAGAAAGATACATAACTGAGAGAGAAATGAGCCAATTCACTTAGTGCTATGCACTGGAGAGTGCCATTGATTTGTACCTGATGGCCCGGAGCTCCACCTTGGTTGTACACATGGCTTCTTTGGATGAGAGTGAGCTCAACACATTCAAAATCGGAGTACTGCAGAACACAGTTAAGCTCTCAGACAATCTGGCCACTTCAGTGTACCTTTTCAGTGACATGACAGGATTGCAAAATGGGCTGGAAGAACCCAGCAAAAATTGTGACTAACCTGATGGTAAATGTCCTAAAATCATCTGTTCTTGAATGACAGGGCTGTGACCCTCTATAGATCCCTTTCTCCTGAAGCTCTTAATTTCTGGCAGGCAGTACCTTTTCCTCCATACTTCCATTGCTCCCTTATCAATGTCTGCTGACTTGAGCTGTCTGGAGACAATGTCTTTAATCACATTACGCTAGAGAAAGAATTATTCAGAAGGAAAACAGATCCAAATTCATTACACAGACAATCTTTATATATTATATATGGAACAATTTCATTTTGCAGATGAGGAAACAAAGTCTTAAGCCAAGTGACTTGCCCATGGTGGTAGAGCTGACTCTAAAGCCTGACTCCTTTCTTCCTGACACTAAAATACATTTCCCCGAACACTGAAACTCCTATCAAAAAACTGCAGAAGGTTTTGAAGTGTGGCTTATGCTCCCAAACCAAGCACAGCTGAAAATGAGTCCTACAGAATGTGCCAGGGTATGGATGAAACTTCAAGACCCTGGGGACCACAACTATTCTTCTCACCAGTCTCCGACTCATCTTGGGGGTGGGTGGGGGTAGAAATCACACCTCTACGTGGTACTTCAGTCTCTCCAAAGCTAGAAATACAAAAAGATCTACTGCCTTGAACTCTTAAGAATGCCACAGCATAGTCGAAAGCAGTTTAGAAACAAAAGGGCCATGCAATCACGTGGTCTAAAATTCACATCATTTTGAAGTTAGTATTTTTAGTTTAGTCACAATTGCATTACAGGTTATAGGCCTAACATCTTTGTCAGTTCCTGTAAGAGGAAGAACAGAGGACAGGGTGAGCAGCAGCCTTACCAGCAGTAGTCCAACAGGTGTGGGGGCAGGACAGGGATGTACACGTGCTGCCAGAACATGGGGTAGAGCATCGCGGCAGACCCGTGGATGCAAGCAGTCAACTGCAACAGAAGCAAATCACAGACCCAGAGCTAAAACACCAAATGAGAAGACGTTGTCATTGAAGTTGAAAACAATTAAATACGTACTTCGTGACATATTTAAAATTATAACTCAATCACTCGAATTCAAATTTAGTAAGAGCTTGCTTTTCAAAAGAAAATCTTCCTCCCCATCTTGATGATGAAGCTAATGCACAATGAAATTTTTAAAAGTTTTTAAAAATGGAAAAACAGATAAAAGAAAATAAAAGCCTTCGCCACCTGGAAATAACTTGACATTCTGAGGTATTACAAACAAAACACTTTTATGTTCTTTTCTAATAAAATTAGAATTACTGTAAATGCAGTATTCATTTGCCTTCTTTTACAGTTAATGTTTATTTGTTGGCATTTTCCCACATCCTTAAATATTCTTAGAAAACATATCTTTTAAGGATACTCAATGAATTTCCCACACTATATTTATTTTTTTTAATCTTTATTTATTTATGATAGTCACACAGAGAGAGAGAGAAAGAGAGAGAGAGAGAGAGAGAGAGAGAGAGAGAGGCAGAGACACAGGCAGAGGGAGAAGCAGGCTCCATGCACCGGGAGCCCGATGCGGGATTCGATCCCGGGTCTCCAGGATCGCGCCCTGGGCCAAAGGCAGGCGCCAAACCACTGCGCCACCCAGGGATCCCTCCCACGCTATATTTAACCACTTTCCCACTATTACTTTATATAATCAGATCATGTCAATTAATTTTTATACAAGGTTCCTAGATGTAAGATTCAGAAACAAAGGTTATAAATATTTTAAGGCACTTAATAACTATAGTTTAAATATAATAAAACTATTAATATAATAAAGGATGGAAGCTCTTTACACTCCCTCAGCCATGCACTAGAATGTCTTCTCCATATCTCACCTGTGCTAAGAACTATAGTCAAGTTAGAAGCTTTGAAAGTGTCTCTATCTGGATTTTATTTTTAATCCTCCGATCATGACTAACGCTTAACATCTTGTCATGTTTCTTGATTATATTTCTTGGGTAAATGGTCTATTCACTTTCTTAATCCAGTAACGAGTGTTAGGATTTTCAAAAGTGATTTACAAGCGAACAATGGATATACGAAGAATAGTAATCCTTGTAATGTTTCTGAAAATAACTTCCCCTTCTGTAGTTTCCTTTGAATTTTGGGGGAAAGAGAAGGTTTAAATAATTTCACAGACAAATCTTTTCCTTCATGATGGTTTCTACTGCTGTTATACTACAAAAGTCCTCAAATTCTTCCCCAGCATTTAACTCTTTAATCCATCTGGAATTAATTTAGGTTTAAGGATGGAGGTGAGAATTTATTTTTCCACATAGTTAATCAATTGCCCCAGCACTGTTTACTGACTAATCCTTCCTCTCCTTCTTTTGATATGCCCCTATTTCATATTCCTTCTTTCTCTTAAGAGCTAGACACATCACATTAGGATTTGATATAATTTAAAAATTAAGGACAAAGATATAATGGGAATAAAATTGCTACAAAATTCAATATAGTGAAAGAAGGAAAAAACCCAACACCTTTGGAGATATGGCTCTGAAGTGACAAAAGCCAACAACACATGTTTCTTTCTGCCTTTTTTCTTTAATGTTTTTTTGGTTTCTGGGAAGCCTGTTCCCAGGAGGACTTTGCTTCTTTTGGAAGCTGTTAACTGGCCTTTGCTGACAGAAGGACATTTACGTGGCCAAAGAGTGACGTGCCAAGGCCCAGTTAAAAGAATCCCAGAGGTTAGTGTAACATGAACAGCTTTAAATTGGATATTCTGCTGATGTTTCACAGTTGTGAGAGCTGTGTATTAAATCCAGGGCCGCTACTTTCTTCCCCCCCTCCTTTTCCCTCCAGACCCTGTTCTTTAAATCAGGTACATGTCATGAACAGGAGCTGATCCAGCAAGCTCTCAAGAGCTGTTCCCAGTGACTCTGCCAAGCCTTGTAGGTTTAATCCATTCCTTCTCAACCCATTTCAGTAGGATTCCATATAGAGACTGCCATATTTTACATGAGTAATATCTTTAGAGTTAGAAGAGATAAAAAAATCTTTGGTGTCAAATGAGTGGAAAATGAACAAACTTCACTCCAACTGCACCCTAAAGTCAGGCTGGAGGGTGACCCTGGCTTTGGACCCCAGCTCTTCCTGCCCATCCTTTAACTAGCTGCCAAAGTACTCACACTAACGTACAGGTCCAGTCATGTAACATCCTACTCAAAAGTCTTTGGGGGCATGTCTGGAGCAGGCGTGTCTTCCCCAGCTTCCAGTCTACCTGTAGAGTAGCATCTCCAGCCACAGTCTCTATTGGCTTCTCCAGGTTTATCCTTTGAATAAATCACTTCAAACTTAAGAGTAGCTATGTGCTCCTTTCCTGGATCTGTGCCCCTAGCAAACTCCTGCTTTGGGTCTCTGTGAAAGGACTACTTTCTTCACATGGCTCTTCTGGGCACACGTTCCTATTATTCATGGGGTTATACCGGTCTGCATGTTTGTCCTCTCAATGGAAAGTACAGAAAGACCCTGTCTCTCTTCCTCTCTACGTTCTTAGTGGCAGAGTAAGTGCGAGTTAATGCAATGATTCCTCCATAAACAGAAGACAATTCCAACTTAATATATATTCACAACATAAAGACTGTTAGTGGCCTGGCTTTTAACTATTGGGCCAACATTTTCATGAGTCTCACAGCATGTGGTATATGACTCAAATTCCAAAACAATAATGGCAAGCTTAGACACAAATACACCACTTTTGGGAAACCATGTCTGTGGACTCATTCATTCAATAATATGCCTATTCTATAACTCTACAACACATCAAATAAGTAAGTAAAAGCACTTTAAAATCTATAGGATGCCATACAAATATAAGATGTCCTCATTAGATGAGCTCATTTGTAATTCTCTTTCGAAAAGTCATTCAGTAGAATATTCCTGGTTGAGATTTCATTATTTCCCCTCTTTTTATCTTAAATTGGTTTGAGTCAAAATCCTATTTCAAGAAATAAAGTTGCAGAGATCATATCTCCAGATAATGTTCTTTTAGGTCTCCTTTCCCCCCCAAAAACCCTAAAAGCTAAATGCCAAGATTTGGGCAGCCCTGGTGGCTCAGCGGTTTAGTGCTGCCTTCAGCCCAGGGCCTGATCCTGGAGACCAGGGATCGAGTCCCATGTCAGGCTCCCTACATGGCGCCTGATTCTCCCTTTGCCTGTGTCTCTGCCCACCCCCCAACCCCCCACCCCCGTGTGTGTGTGTGTGTGTGTGTGTGTCTCATGAATAAATAAAATCTTTAAAAAAAAAATAAATGCCAAGATTTTAAAATTACCTATCCCTCATAAAAAAATCGAACTTTAAAGGTGCTTGATCATGATTCTCATTGGGGGTTTTCTAAAGGCCAAATCTCTGTAATTGAAGTAAAATGCATTTACCCATTTGGTTAAGAAAACAAACAAACAAAATAGAGAACTGTTTGGCTTTTTTGCAAAATGCAAAGTGGCAAAACAATGTACATCATTACTTAGGAATAGTGGTGAGTCAACCATAAAAAAAGTGTTATGATTTATCTGTGCTTAATAAGAAATAATATTATATCCCACAAATTATCATTAGCCACTTATTTTAAAAACAACTCTAAGGCCAACTCCACTTGTAAAAATAAGGCTCCTAAAGGCCTAGGCTCACTGCTTATAGAATACAAAATTTTAAAGTAATGAAAGTATACAATTTGGATTATAGTCAACAAAGGGGTATTGTGAATATATAATTGAAGTACAAGTTGAAGAAAATGATCCTATCAAAATCTCACTCAGTGGGAGCATAGAACGATAGTATGTGTAAAATTTGCCCAAAGTCATTAGTCACAATGAATATTCATCAGAAGCCAATTATCAATCCCATTTAATGACACCCCAAAAGATTTTGCCCTGAAGCAGCTGAATAGTCTAAGACTCCAGACAAAACTAGACAAATTATACAGCCAACAGCCAGTCTAGCCAGGACACAGATTGTAAAGTAAACCACTGGTGGGTTTCTAGACGCACTTGGAGCAAATTCTGTCCTGAATTAAAGGTGCACAAGGTCAGTTCTATCTTGGAGCTTTCTGTATGGCTCCATTAGTTTCCTTTGAGGCAAAGGGAGAGAAAGAAAGAAGACAGCGGGAATAGGATAGAGAGAGTGCTCAATGATAGAACTGGAAAAAAAAAAATCACAAAGACATTGTGTGTATGTGTGTGTATTTTTTCCTAGTTTAAGGTATTTCTCAGATATAATGCCCAGATAGCCACAGTCTTAGATTCCAATTCCTTGGTTGATTCCTAATGGTAGCTCTGCAGTTTAACAAGAAACAAAGACTCTCCCCCAAACAAACAAAAGGAATCCTCACAGTATATGCACCAGACATCATTTGAGGGGTTTAGGATAATGCAAAGTATTGTTTTAAAAGTGTGCATGTTTATATATATATATATACACACTCATCACCACATTTCACAGATACAGAAACAGTCTCAAAGGTGAAATAACTTGCCTAAAGCCACACAGTTTGTAAGTGACAGAACTGGGACTCACATCCAGGTCTGTTGGACTATAATGGCCACTGTGTTTCCAAAATGCATAAACTAACTAAAAAAATTTTTGACTGCATACCCTGTGCCTATATACTGTGCTGAGGAATCTGAACTAGGTGAGACACTGTTCCTATCAGCATGGTCAAATTACATAGAAATGCATTTGTCTTGCTCTTAGAGGACAAAATATCCAGGGTAAAATACCAGTGAATAGAAAATAATCATTCTTAAAACAAACACAGATCTGATAATTTCCTGGGGGTTACTTACACTTAATTGGGTATTGTATTGTCCTTAATCCAATGGAAATTCGAGACAATGGCATAATGATTGTTGGTCAAAGAGAAAGGCTTACAACCAATCTGGCACACCTATCTCAAAGTATGGCTTTCTGTCATGTTTCCTTTCATATACTTGCATGGAGCTTCCATGAACTCTTTTTGATCTGAGCAAGCTGTTTCCTCTCCTGGGTCTCAATTTCACCAATAGGGAAAACAAGAAGTTGGACTCCATAATCTCCATGCCCTCTTCCAGCTTTGACAATTTCTGATCTACCTTAATTGTAATCCTTTGACATGAAGAATGTGCCACCTCTGCTCCAGCTCACCTTCTTCAGTTATACTAAGTAAAACAGGGTTTCAAAGCTACTCTTATTTTTTCTTGCCTAAAGTTATAGGGGCCCACCTGGAATTCCTATGCTACCTTGGAACTATCACCTTTCAGCCACAGCAGCCCTAACAGCTGACTGTGGGGGGCACAGCCTACCCTTGGGCTTGGCCCCTAACACTCTGGATATTTCAGAGGAAAATGATCTTAGGAGACTAAACTGAAGATGTGAGATCCTCAAGGACTACATTTGATTTCTCCTCCCTATATCTCACTATGCTTGACACAGAGCAGGTGCTGGGCAAATATTGGGGAACGTAAGAATGCCTCCAGCTTAATATCATGAAGAATGGTAGGCAAGATTAGCAGACATTTAACAAATTGTAATTGCTTAAGAGATCACATTTAGAAGCTGCACATTTCTAAAATGTATTGGGATTCCAAGTTCTAACGGTAGACAGAGAAAAAAAAATCAGATGGTCACAGTCATTCTTCACATCCTAGAACTCAGGATGCCGAAAGATCAAACTGACACCTGCTTCATTACAGGTTTAGTTAGATGCACAATTTTGATTTCCCCTCTGAAGCCAAACACCAGGAAACTGATAAAAACAAAGAGTACGGAAAGAATACTAAATTACTAACCTCTAAGATAGGTCATTTATAAGTCCACTCATTTTAACCACAAATCATCCTAAGTAGAACAGTTGCAGAAAACATTATGTGTCTTGTAGAAGTTGTTAGCTTTCTCAGTTTGAGAACTAGACTCTTTTACTTAATTATAAACCACCTTTATAGTCACCAGGAATGAACAGTGCCATGATTCAAACAGTGCTGCTGATTCTGTTTGTTTTTTATTTTAACTTATTCTCAAACAGAAAACCCATTATGAGATCAACAAAAAGTTCTTTTTTGCAGGACTATGAAAGTTAATCTACTCAACCCTTCCAAGGGTATGAGAAAAATCTTTCATTTTAAGTGGTTCGGCTATGATCAGATTGTGTTTACTATATTCAGTGAGGGAAGAGTTGGCTTTTAAGAAACTATCAGAGATGCTTTAATAGAAAGACAATTTATAAAGCCTCAGACCTTCAAAGACCTTCAGCTGGTCTAGACAGATGCCAGACATGTGCGTGGAAAGAAGGAAAAGTGCAAAGAATGTCCTGTTTTTCTTAGAAGCCAAAATGTAATTCATTAATTCTTTCTTTCTTTCTTTCTTTCTTTCTTTCTTTCTTTCTTTCTTTCTTTCTTTCTTTCTTTCTTTCTTTCTCTTTCTCTTTCTTTCTCTTTCTCTCTTTCTTTCCAGGGGATGGAGGCAATCTTTCTTCCAGTAGTTTCTCTTTTAGTTGGATGGAATGCATCCTATCTCTTGCTTCTCCACCGTCCTCTGGGGAAAGGGAAGGGGAAAAAAAAATCCACACCACCACGGAGTTGAGCAGGGTGCCTTCCTCTAAGAGCGAGATCATCTAGTCAATAGGAAGCTTTCTCAGGAGATTAACTGCTAATCGCCTCTTTCCATTTTTCTGTTTTTTTAAAAATGATTTTATTTATTTATTTTTTCATGACAGACACACAGAGAGAGGCAGAGACACAGGAAGAGGGAGGAGAAGCAGGCTCCATGCAGACAGCCCGACGAGGGACTGGATCCTGGGACTCTGGGATCACGCCCTGAGCCAAAAGCAGACATTTAACCACTGCGCCACCCAGGCTTCCCTCTCTTTCCACTTTTCAAAAGTAACCTACTAGGTAAAGTAATTAGGGTAAGTTATCAGCCAGGGCAACAAGCTTTCATGTCAAGATCTGATACTACAAAACAGCAAGCAACTAAAACTGCCAGAGAAAAGCTTTAGCTTCCAAAGCAGAGGCAGAAACGATGGTATGGCAACACTATAATGTAAATAATCCCACAACACCAAGAGTGAGGAAAGTGAAGCCTTTTCTTTAAGATGAAAGAGAAAAAGGGAGAGTTACATCGGGATTGATCATTCATTTTAATATAGGGACAGCAAGGCACTGTCACTCCTCTGTTCTGTGCCTCTGACAGACATTACTAACTGTGGAGTCAGCACAAGGTCTGAGGATTCCTCCAAACATGCAACCATTGTCAATGGATCCAAGTTGGCACTCGAAGTCTATCAGCCACCTCAAGTTTCTTGTAAGTGAATATTAAATAGTTCTTTGAAAATATTTCTAAGATCATAATTTATGCTTAATTTACACTGCTGCTTTAATAAAGAGTCACATTTTTATTTTTTTAAGATTTTATTCATTTATTCATGAGAGACACACACACAGAGAGAGAGAGAGAGAGAGAGAGGAGAGAGAGAGAGAGAGAGAAGGAGAGAAGAGAGAAGGAGAAGGAGACACAGGCAGAGGGAGAAGCAGGCTCCATGCAGGGAGCTTGATGCGGGACTTGATCCTTGGTCTCCAGGATCATGCCCTGGGCCGAAGGCAGGTGTTAAACCACTGAGCCACCCAGAGATCCCAAGAATCACATTTTTATAAAAGAAAGATAGCATAGGGGTGCCTGGGTGGTACAGTTGTTTAAGCGTCTGATTCTTGGCCTTGGCTCAGGTCATGATGTTTTGAGATTGAGCCCCATGTTGGGCTCTGAGCTCAGCACAGAGTCTGCTTAAGACTCTCTCTTCTGACTCTCTCCCCTGCATACACGCTCTCTTAAAAAAAAAAAAAAGAGCATAACTGAACATGGAATCATGAGCACTTACCTATCAGGTCTCTGTACATGAAGAAACAGAAACCCTCAGGTAGTAGGAGTCATTAGATTTGGAGACAAACAGCCCCTGTAGTATTTTTTCAGGCAAATCCAATCTTAGAAAGGACTAGAAAACGCAGAAAGACTGAAGCTATAATATATCTAGCACCATGATCACTTCACTTACCCTGCATTTACTACTGAAAGCACTGTTCTAAGTGCTTCTATATGTTTACTCATTTAATCTTTGTAACAGCCCTGTAAGATAGGTAATATTATTGTCCCCATTCTACAGATGAGGAAACCAAGGTGTACACATATAAGGACCTGGTGCAAGGACACAGAGCTAGTGGCAGAGGTAGGAGATGAATCTAGGCAATCTAGCTCTGGAGTCTGTGCTCTTAGTTCACAGGAAACTGCCTCTGTGCTAGGATCTGTATTAATCCAACGATCACTGAGAATCCACTATGTGTACAAGCCATACCCTCAAGCAATTTAAAGAGAGAGATCAAAATGCAAACAATCAACTTCAACATAAAGGCATTATGAAAGAGGTGGTATAATAGAGGTTCAGGTGTGTTAGCATATAAAGAAGGAATCATTAACTCTGCCTGGGCCAAGAATCAGGCTTACTTCCCAAGAGAGACAGAGACAGAGAGACTGAGGCATCAGAGTGGAGTCTGGAAGGATGAAGACAGGAAGTTGCTAGTCCTCCTTCCTGGGGGCCTGGTCAGGTGGTAACACCAGGTCAAGTAAACATAGCAACTTCATAGGCCACTTAACTTCTATGCACTCATGACTGTGGAGACTTGAACAAGAACTGACAATTTAGTCAATGACTAAGTGACTAATGAGAAGTGAGTGGATGTGGAAAACCTTTTATGAGTTGCCATGACTATTCTTTGTTGCTTGGATTCATTCACCATCTACTATCACCAGTTATACTAATTAAATCTTCACAACACTTTAAGGATCTCTATAGCCTCTTTGCTTCTGAAAATCAAAATAGGATTTGCTGTCCTTTAGAGTCAACTAACCTCTGCTGACTAAGCAGTATGTGCCCAGTACTGGACAATGTGCTTTCAACATCTACAACTACTGAATTCTTTCAACAACCCTAAGGTGGGTATTAATGTTATCCCCATTTTTATACAAGAGGACAAGTGGCCCAAGGCCATATGGATAGGGTGGATTAAGTACACAGGTAGGAATTGAACAAAAGCATCCTGACTTAAAAGTCTGGTACTCTCTCATCCAGCCCTGCTGTCCTTTTTTTAGGAAAAGATCACCAGCATGGTTGGCTGAATCACCCAGCTAGCACTACAGATAGCAAAAAAGAAAAAAAAACTGAGTTTTCATAAGATATGTACCAACCTAACAGAAGAGCCTAATCTCATATCACACTATGGCTCACCAAAGTGACCACACTTTTAGCCTACATATATCACAAGAAATAATGACTCCTTATTCTTGCTGACTTAGTATCTAGTAGGTGCTCAAAATTCTTTAATAAAATCCACGACATCTGCCAAAATGGGTGCCATTTAGGGCTTTTCAAGCATATTAAAATAGCAGTGACTTGAATATTATCCATTAGTGGTTTTTGGTAGAGGTTTGATTCATAAGAGTCACATAAAAAATAAGCTATAATCAGTCCTATAACTTAAAGAATATACTATTTCACAGACTGACCACACCACTAAAATAATAAATAAGATCCTTGGCCATGTTCTCAATGCAGTGGCTAAAAAAGAACTATCACCTCCAAATTACAATGCTAGACTGCATCCGCAACCAACATTACTGACAGCTTGGATAGATTATACTTAGCTCTGTCCTATCCTCGACTAGTTAATGCCAAAATCAAAGAAAGCTCTCCTAAAGAGAAACATGGAAACAAAGAATTTTATAGGGCTAACCTGTACTCTTGTCTTCTAAACAAACTTAATCAGCCACCATTATGTAGTCTCAAAATGAAAATTAGTCTAATGATGCAAAATAACAGTAATCAAAGAATAAGTATTGTTTTTGTCTTAGAGAACTGGTCTATTCACTGTTTCCGAATCCGGCGGTGTATCATTTTAGGAAGCTTTAAAAAATAGACTTTTTGTGGTTTCATGCTAGACCTTTTGAACCAGCGTGTCTAGAGATGGTGCCCTAAAACCTGGATTTTTATCAAGTTCCCTGGGTCATTCTAACACAAGTAACCCATAGATCAGCATTTGGGGATCACTAGTAATCTGAATGCTGTGTTTAGTCCAAAGGAGGTGCTTAATGCTTACCGAAGCAATGGGAGCAGAAACAGAAGAGGAAGAGTAAGAACTAGTCATGGATACTTTGGCTGGTTGAAATCACAGCAATTTTTAAAGTATTACAAATTAAACTGTTGATGCTCTCTATATTACAGAGCCTCTGTAACACCTTAGGGTTCTTCATTCTAGTTACAGTTCAACCAGAATAAGAGAAAACCAACTCACACATAATTAAATGAAGAACATAGTTCAAAAGTAGTTAATTATATTTACATTCCCAAACCAGGGAAAAACCACATAAACACAACCTACCAGCCTTTTCTCCTACTTCCTGAGAATCGAAGTTCCTTTAGTTTCTTTCTAAGTTTTTAATATTCTCTGAGCTACAATAAAATTTTATGTGATGAAGATTAGAGAGGCTATGCTATTTGAAAGTTTGGCTGCAGAGTCTGTATTTCACGCCCCTTCAGTACATTTTGTTAAGGATTTCCCTCTTCACCAAGAGGATTAGTTTTCTTCTCACTTCTTTGAATTCTCTTCTTAGATTGTTAGCGTGAACTAGGTTAATCTCTCTTTTCTAACATATAAAAGATGAACAAACAAAATGTTCGATTTATTTTATTTTTTAAACAGAACACTAAATTTAGTCTTAGAATTCTCTGTTTGGTAAGTTTCCAGTTACAAGGTCTTGGCTTCCCTTGAGCACAGTGTGAAACAAAATAATGCAGTTTGTTCCTATGGCTGGAACATGCAGAGTGGAGTGTGCAGGCAAAGAGGCCCTGGCTCTGGTCCAGTACTTCCAACCTTCTTAAACTGCCGCTCTCATCTCTGCTTCAAGAGCCACAGATGAGCAAATGGGATTAGTTATTTCTAGTCCAGAAGAGCTAGGAAAGCATGACACACATCATTCAGGTACCCATCCCATTATACAGGCTGGTAGTCATGAACAGGTGGGGTTCATCAGGAAAGAAGTGAAAATGAAGACAAGTCTGAAAATCTACAGAGTACACAAACTAGCCCTTCTTGGGTGACAAGATCAGGTGGTGCTAAGATAATGGAGGCTGTTAGTGGGAGTGGGTGGGACATGACTGGGGCAAGGTTGGGAGGGCCCCCATCTCCATCCCTTCATACCTACACAGAATATCACCCACATTCTCTGGGACTGATTCTTAGGAAGAAACTGACAGGGAGAAGATACTAGATGGGTTTTTTTTTTCTTCCCTAAATGGGGTACTATGAGAAAAGTCACAGTTTTTTTCATAGTTATGGGTACTACATAAACAATTAGATGTGGAGACTCAATTAATTAATTAGGTAGTGATCTTGCCACTAAACTGTGCTTCCTTCCTCCAAACAGGTTTTATTTTTTTTTAATAAATTAATTTTTATTGGTGTTCGATTTACCAACATACAGAATAACACCCAGTGCTCATCCTGTCAAGTGTCTCCTTCAGTGCCCGTCACCCACTCCCCCCCACCCCCCGCCCTCCTCCCCTTCCACCACCCCTAGTTCATTTCCCAGAGTTAGGAGTCTTTATGTTCTGTGTCCCTTTCTGATATTTCCCACACATTTCTTCTCCCTTCCCTTATATTCCCTTTCACTATTATTCATATTCCCCAAATGAATGAGACCATATAATGTTTGTCCTTCTCCGATTGACTTACTTCACTCAGCATAATACCCTCCAGTTCCATCCACGTTGAAGCAAACATGTTTTAAAAAGTATCCGCTGAATAAAACAAATATACATTCCTTTGGAAAATAAACATACCTTTGTCACCATTTACTGGATATTCTCCATGTACAAAGATTCTTATGCTACTCCTAAATCATAGAAGGAGCAATTAGGGCCAAGATGCCCAGGAGCTGGAGAATACTGCAGTACATGAGCCCTGAAGCCACAATGAGTTGGGGGAAGATATGTCCTAAGGACCCACCAAGAATGAGCCCATGGCAAGGGAATGGCAGGGGTGGGGCCTATAGAGGAGCCAATCTAACAAGCCACAGAGTGGGCTGAATCTGAGCAGTGCTCATGGAAATGGGCCTTTGCCTAATACAGTGAGTGTGTCAGTTAGAAATTCACATATTGGCCTTCTGTTTCCCTCGTGCTGAGTGGTATGCCAGGCATACAGCAAGTACTTACAAAATCCAAATTGAAGGGCTTTAAATGTGCATCCAAAGGCAATGGGTTTTAATGTCATCTTAGACAAGGCACTTCAACTTTTCCAGTGCTAAATATTCTCATCCACAAAAGGAGAATAAAACCAGCTAGCTTTTAGGGTTGCTGTGAGCACTAATGAACACATACATATATGATTAGCACAATGCCTGGCACATAGTAGGCAGTTTGAAAAAGTTAACAGAATTTTCACAGGGTGTTAGGGAGAACTGGGGACTTCCATATGAAATATGGGCTATGAATCTAAACAAGGGCATTCCACATACTGAGTCCATGGATGCAAGGCAACACACCTCTTTGGCAAATCTTACAATTATTTACAAGCTACATAACAAGTTCCTCTACTTACTATACAATCAGGACTGATTTTTTACCCATACCAGTGTGTTACCCAGCTCCATCAGCCATCTTATCCTCCAGACTTGGCTCAGACTATCTTTCTGGCTCTCTCTGAGAATTCTCAAATTTTCTTACTGGGATGGATATTCTTAACAATGTGCCTCTGGCTCCTCTGACAGTTCCCACACAAAGGTTCTGACGATAGTTTTAGGTGACACCAATAAACATAACCTGATCCTCAAGGCAAGGACTTTGAAGAAGCTATGATTCATCTGTATGTGTAATGTATGTTTATCCCCTTCCTGAAGCCACACTGCAGCATAATGACCCATTTGCATGTTTGTCTCTCCCATCTAGAACATGACTTTGTCAACTACTGCATCTCTCAGAGTAGATGAGCCATTCTGTAAAATGGGGATAATATTGATCTTGTAGGACTGCTGCTGGAAATAAATTATATCATCTGCATAAAGGTCTTATTTTAGAACTACCTGCTATCCATAAAAGCTACTAAGAAGCAACACGAGTTAAACTCAGATGTAAAAATCTGGAAGAAAAATGGGGCTTTTGTGCTAGAAGAGAGCACAGTGAAGTATTTACATTAGAGAACAAGATTTAGTTAAGCCTTCCCTATTTATCATTTATAAAGGAAAAATAATCAATATACATTAACTGAGCAAAGAGAACAAAAAGTCACATTTTTCTTATAAAGAATATCATATTATTGACCGAGAAAGCCTGAAATGAATATTACCTCACTCTGAACTATATTATATATTCCTCGGTTTGTCTCTATTGACACAGTCATCTTTATAGAAAATGGCACTCCAGAGTGTTTGACAGCTTTATTCTTTCAGATGCTTGATGGTCCTGAGGAGCATCAAGCCTACACCTTATCAAAGAAAATTGAGAAAAATGGGGTTTGCCAAAGTATTTGAGCATCTTTCCACATATTTATTAGCTATTTGTGTTTCTTCTGTCAAATGCCTATTTGTGCTTTTCGCCAATGTTTCTATTGATAGTTCTGTCTTCTGCTTTTTAACTATAGTAGTTCTTTACATAGTTCAGATATTAATCCTGTCAGTGTTACATATGGCAAATAATCTCAACTCCAAATTGTGACATGCCTTTTCATTCTCTTGAATGGTACTTTTAAAATGAACAAATATTTTCAATTTAAATCTTTTCCTGTATTCAATGTATATTTCAGATTAGTTGATTAAATCCTTCCCTACTCTGAGATCACAGAGATTATTTTGTCTTCTGAAAGTCTCAAAATTTTGCCTTTCACATTTAAGTTCTTAATCCATTTGAAATTCAGTGATGTAAGATAGAAATTGTCTCCCTTCTTTTCCCCATGTAGATACTCAATTATTGAAAAATCCATTCATCCCCCCAGATTTTACAATACCACATCTGTTGTATATAAAGAGCCCCACAGTCAGCCTATTTTTGCAATGTCTACCCTGTTCCATCAAGACCATTTGTGTATTCCTGTGCCATTACTAGCATCTTAATTACTACAGCTCTATAAAAAGTTTTGATTCTGGTAAAGCAAGCTTACATGACCTATTCTTTTCCTTCAAGTATGTCTTGGCTCTTCCTTGGACGTTTCTGCATTAATTTTAGAATCAGTTTGCCAAGTACTGTGTAAAATACTAATGGGATTTTGAATGGAATTGTATGCAATCTATATATAGACATTTTTTAAGTAAAAGGACATCTTCAGTATATTCAGTCTTCCTGTTCATGAACATAGTCATGCTTTTTGTGAATCTACTAGTAACCATATGAATTTTCTCTTTTATTTATTTATGTATAAATATTTATTTATTTATTTTAGGGGGAGAGAGAGATAGACAGCAGGGGAGGGGCAGAAGGAGAGGGAGAGAATCTCAAGCACTTCTTGCTGAGCATGGAGCTCAGCAGGGTTCAATTTCATGACTCTGAAATAACCACCCAAATCGAATCAGATGTTCAACTAACCAAGCCATCCAGGTGCCCCATGAATTTCCCTTTTATTTTTTTTTATTTTTTTGAATTTCCCTTTTAATATGTTAATATGGTAAGTTATATTAATAGATTTTTCTAGTATTGTCAATCATTTCTGGAATAAATTCAAATTAGTTATTATGAATTATATTTTTTATACATTTGCTACTATTTTGTTTAAAACTTTTACAGTTGTTTATGAGCGAGATTGGCTGATATATTTTTTTTCTTATAAACGTCTCATGTGGCCAAATGTCAAGGTTACACAATCATCACAAGAAAAGGTGAAGTGGGGGCACCTGGGTGGCTCAATGGTTGAGCATCTGCCTTCGGCTCAGGGCGTGATCCCAGGGTCCTGGGATCCAGTCCCACATTGGTCTTCCTGCAGGGAGCCTGCTTCTCCCTCTGCCTGTGCCTTGGCCTCTCTCTGTGTGTCTCTCATGAATGAGTAAATAAAATATCTTAAAAAAAAAAAAGGGAAGAAGAAAAGGTGAAGTGCATTCCCTTTTCTTTCTAGACTCTCAAGAAGTTTGTCTAAGGTTGAAATGATCTGTTCCTTGAGGTGTTTGATAAAACATAGCTGTAAAGCCATCTAAGCTGAATGTTTTGGGAGAAAATATATTTTATGTACTGATTTAATTTCTATAAATTAAAT
Organism: Nyctereutes procyonoides; assembly: GCF_905146905.1. NCBI lineage: Eukaryota > Metazoa > Chordata > Mammalia > Carnivora > Canidae > Nyctereutes > Nyctereutes procyonoides. The sequence continues at coordinate 41,259,323 of NW_026575020.1, read as the reverse complement.
GACCTATTCGACTGTTCTCATTTTGATTCAATTTTAGTAAATTATATTTTACTGTCCATTTCATCCTGGTTTTTAAATATTGGCATAACACTGGTAATAGTATTTTTTTTTTACTGTTTTTAAAAATCTCCACTGCAAAAAAAAAAAAAAAAAAAGACAGAAAGAAAAGAAAATCTCTGCTGCATCTACTCTTTGTGCTTGTTGATCTTTAGTTCACTAAAGATTAGTGTGTTTAATTGACCATATTTTAAAAAAAAAATTACACAGAAGGTATATTCTTCCTTATCTATAAGAAGGAGGTAACAACAGAACCTACTACACACTGATAGAGTGAGGATTAAATGAGTTAATAGATGCAAAGTGCTTAGCATAGTGCCTGGCACATATTAAAGAGCTCAAAAAAAATACCATGATTATATTATAGGGAATTCAAATTACACTAATATGATATCCTTTTTTTTTTTTGTTCTACTGAAGTTTAATTCTCCATTGTAATAGTAAGTATAGACTAGGCTCTTTCAACTGTACTTTTATTCTTTTTAAGTTTTATTTATTTCAGTAATCTCTACACCCAATGTGGGGCTCAAACTCACAATCCCAAGAGCTGGAGTCACATGCTCCTCTGACTGAGCCAGCCAGGTGCCCCTCAACTGTACTTTTATTCTAACTGGCCTCATAAAGCTGCGGCAATAAATCTGGATGGCAATCCTCTTACTCTCAAACTGTGTTTAAGCCCTGATATTATGAACAGTACTTCTAGTTTAAAATAAAATGCAAAACAAAGCAAGAAGCCTACTCTGGGATGTTTGCCCCTCCAGGGCAGACCCATGCTTTTATCACCTACTATGTGCTATGAGTCTGGCACAATAAAAAAAATTGTGAGTTCTTGACAAGCTAACAATACCAAAGAATTAATAAAATAATGAAAACTAACAACCTCACAAAGTTTTTATTATTAGGCACCTTGTATTCATGGGTAAACACACAATTGATTTTATCCACAGACCCTTCATTAGGCAAATTCTCACACTATAAGAAGGTTTTTCTATCCTCTTTAACAGAGTTACCTGATAGGCATTCCATTCTTAGTTAATTTCTGTATGCAAGCTTAACCTCAAAAGAAACATAATGCTATTTATGGATATTGAACTTCAGTTAATAATATACATACACTAATATTTAGGAGGATGTATAATGATGTCTGTGATTTACTTTAAAATGCATCAAAAAATACAATGGATTGATGGATAGCACATGGGATGAGCAGATGAATAAATATGTGCCAAAGCAAGCATAGTCAAGTGTTCATTGCAGAATCTAGACCAGATTATATGGGTGTTTACTGTCTATGTTTGAGAATTTCTGTAATAGAATATAAGGAAAGAGGCAAACTCCTCTACTTGGCAAGTTAAAAAAAAACTAAAATAAAAAGAACATGAAAAATATTTATATTATATATGTAGCAAAAGTTATTACAATATAAAAGACCCCATTCCAATTTATTAAAAAACAAACAAAAAAAAACCAAGAGTCTTATAAGATAAATGGGAAAAGACATTAACAAAATATAAATGGGAAATAAACCCATGGAAAATATGCAGTAACTTCTAACCAAAGAAAAATAAAATAAACCTGCAATACCATTTTATGCCTATTTTATTAGCAAAATTAAAACACATATGCATGAATACACACACAATTCTGGCAAGGCTGCAGTAAAAATGGAAACTCACATATAGCTGGCAGCATTCACTATCAACAAGCATAGTGTGTTTGGGGAGCAATCTGAGTCCGTAAGTCATAGTGTTCATCAAGTCATTTGACCTGATGGTCCTACTCATTAGACTACAAACTGCATCCACCAAAAGTGGCCAAAAGGTGTTCACTGCAGTTTTATCTACTAAAGAATTAAACTCTGAACAACCTAAGTGGCCATCAAGAGAAGAAAGGTTTAGTAAAGATTTCAGATCAGTACAACAGAATAGGATACAGACATGTAAAAAATGACAATGATGGAAACTTATGTGAAAATATGTAAAGTGTTCATAACAAAACCAAATGGAAGACTATTTACAATTGATTTTGAAGCTCTAAGAATGAAAGAAACGTGAAGTGGCACTGTAAAGAAACACGAATAATTAATGAAAGTGACATGTCGAGGAGACTGTGGCTGATGTTTTTTTTTTTCTAAAATTGTCTTTCATCTTTCTGATCCATCTTTCAATTAAAATAAAATAATTAAAAAGCCTATCTCAAGACTGTCTACTCACAGTGCTGAGTTTGCTGCAGACGATGAGAATCCGGCGTTCGTACAGCATGCTGGCATACAGATGTAACATGTTGTTTACATCCACGGCCACAAAATATTCTGTGAGATTTCTCTAGGAGAAACAAGAAGAGGAGATCAGTGGCTTATTTTGTTTGTTCTTATTATAAGCAGCATCTAAAAAAATACGAGAAACAGAAAATTATCGGAAAGCATACTCTGCTCTGCCCCATCCTATGCTTTCCACCTGGGAGATCAAATCCCACTCTTGTGTAATATCCTGAAATGCAAAGTTGGGAGAAACCTTAAAGATGAAGCACTCCTGTGCAGTGATTACAGTTTACATGAGGTCACAGGGAGCACTGCATTGCTTTGCCTATGAGTTCCAAAAGGTGAGCAGGACAGGAAGCCTACAATCTTACAAATGAGGAAACCAAGCCTCAGAGAGGGATGCCAAAATCAAAAAGTCTCATAAGCAATAAAGACAGGACTGCAGCTCAGACCTTCTGACCCTGGATCCTAGAACTTTCCCAATGTGCTGTACCATACATCTAGGCAAGACAAAGTACCCAAGGACCAAAACGCTTTTGGCATAGAGCCCATTTCTGTCCAACAGATCCCACCCGGAAAGCTGGGCATGCTCTTCTCTTGTCATCACTGCCGTTGACCCCCTCCTCCACCATTTACGTTCTCTAAAAGGACTCGGCTGGAATTAGAGCAATTTCGAAGATTTACAATCTCCAGGTATTTCACTCAAGAGGAGCAAAAAATGACTGCAGACAAGCAGCAGGAAGTGATGACAAAGCAGTGTTTTAACTAGCTTTTGTCTGTAGCTGGGGCTTCATTTCTTTAATTACTACTACAGATTGGTACTCTTCAGATTTCAGAAAAAATATAATGTGTTTCATTTCTGCAACCCTTTCTCTACCCACCTGACTTTAATAATACACATGAATATGTTAATATCTTCAATGTTACAGGTTTTCAATGCTGTACAATATAATCTTCTGAAAAAGAAGGGGTTCAGGGAGGCAAGGAACACTACTTGCCAGGGGTTGCAGTTTATAATGATGAAAGAGCTATAATTCATAAATTCAAGTAAACCAGGTGGATTTTACTGCAAAATAGCATAAAGTGCTTTTCAACAATATTACGGGTTGGGAATAAGAATAGGCACTTATAATTTATTGTTGTTTGACTGGAATACCAGGTTAACCATCAACCTTTATAAATAGTGAGTGAATTAATAGCTCCATATACTGACTACCTACCTGCCAAGTACCAGGTACCATATCAGGTACTTCGTATAGGTAATCTTATGCAGTTCTCACAGAACTCCAAGGAGGTATTCCCCTAGCCCCCACCCTTCCCCCTCCAACCCGTATACAGATAAAGTAAGCCTGGGAGAGATTCAGTAACTGGTGGAGTCAGAATTTGGACTCAGATCCAACTCCAGAGCCCATATACTTTGCCTTACATTACATTGTTCCACTTAAATATTTTTAAAGATGTGCAAGACACAAAAGCTTTACATATATTATGTCACTTAATCTCGAAACCACTGCTTGAACAGGTATTATCATCTCTACAATACAGATAGGAAAACAGAGGTGACAGAGAAAATGAATAGGATCAAGGTTATCCACTATGTGGATGTTCAGTCTTGGGTGAGTTTGTCTCTAAACCTGGGCTCTTTGTTTATGTCAGTATGAATAGCAGGTAAAAGTTGTATTCAGGAAAGAAAGCACAGCATAGGAACAAAGCAGGATCAAAGTACACCTATTGAAAGAGAAAAAGGATCGCTGTGAAGAATTGCTATCCCATTTTTTGAGTAATCATCATGTGCTAAACAATAGGTTCTTTACCTGTGTTCTCTCCAATCTTCTCAACAACCCTGAAAAAGGCATTATCATCTCCACTTTATAGATGAAGAAACTGAGGCCCAGGAAGGGCAAGTTGTCTCCAAATGTCACCCAGCTAGAAATCTAAGGCAGAGCCCTGTTTCAAAACCAGGTCTCCTGAATCTGAAACCTTTGCTCTAACCACCACACAAACTTGCCCCCCTGACAGACTTGAAAAACAAAACCAAACGAATAAGCAATACAGTCTGAAATAGTCAACAAGTGCAAGTGCAAGTCTCCTGCCCGGTGGACTGAGGAGTGCTGAGCTAATGGTGTCAGGGTGGGGTTCGTTCTGAAGACCGTGACATGGCAGAGCTATTCTCGCAAACAAAAATACAAGGCCCTCAGCTGAGCATTTCAGTAAAAATGCTTAACTGCTGATGAATTACATAAATTTTTCTTTTAGGAGAGGATGGAAGTAAAAAGAAAATAGAAATGAGAAGCTTAAGGAAGGCCAGAAAGCCCATTAGCACTTTTGACAGATCCAAAGATAACTCTGAAGCCACCAAAACGTGGCCTCAAGAGTCTGCCAAGAAGCTTCACGCTGGGTAGAAATATGTTACACAGCTTGCCGTCCAAATAAGGAGACACAGCGTCAGAGACAAATCCTGCACCTTATTTTGGTGGGAGAAAAAAAAAATCAAAAGGATACTTTTGTGGATGGGAAAGGAAACATTTCTGAAATCAAAACACCACTTGGTTGAGGCATAACCCCCAGGCCCAATCAGGTTCTGAGGGATTCAGGTGCTTGTTCCAAAAGTCTATACAGGTATGTTAAAAATATGTAACATTTAGCCAAATTCTCTCTAAACTGTCATGTACTTTTTTTGGTATTTCTCATCCCATCTGTGCTGATTACCAAGATATTTGTGTCTAAACAGAAGCTGTCTTTCTTATCTGCTTCCTCCCCTGCCTCTTTCCTTCTGGGATGCCACCCGTCTAGGGGGGTGGGAGTGGGTGAGTGGCGACAGCCCTGGGGACTTCACTCAGCCGTGGGAGCACCTGTGGGGCAGAGCAGACCTTGGGAGCAGCTGTAGGGAGAATTTACAGTTTCCAGCAAGCTTCATCTCTGAAGAAAACCCCTAGGAGAGAGGAGTCTCCCCTCCTGTACCTTAAGCACCTAGTGGCTTAAGCCACACCAACCCTCAGTTTCTCAAACCTGCCACACCTTTTCATATCCTCAAGCCTCTAGTTTTTTTCTTTAAATTTTTAAAAAAAAAATTTTAAAGATTTTATTTATTTATTCATGAGAGACACAGAAAGAGAGGCAGAGACACAGGCAGAGGGAGGAGAAGCAGGCCCCATGCAAGGAGCCTGATGTGGGATTCAATCCTGGGAATCTGTGATCACGCCCCGAACCAAGTCAGATGCTCAACCGCTGAGCCACCCAGGCATCCCCATCAAGCCTCTACTTCTGTTGTTTCCTCCTCCTAGAACGCCTCTTTCTTCCTTGAGGATATCCACTTACTTTTCAAGACCCAGCTGAAATGTCACCTCCTCCTAGAAGGCTTCCTCAATTCCACATTTGTCAATCTCCTACACTTTGTGCTGGCATAGTGATTTGTCTCTATCTTATAACCACTTGGTGACAAGTATGTTTTTGTCACTAGGCTGAGGTCCTTTGGGAACAATGACATATCCCATCATCTAACAGTTTTATAAAATAATGAATCAATAAGTAAAGAAAGCAATGACTGAAGACCTCAGCTCCTGAGCTGGAGTTTGAGCAGTGTAGTGTAAGAGAAATCCACCAGGCTGAAAGACAGACAACATGGTTTATTAGGAAGAACATAGCATTTGATGTCAGAAAACCTGGCTCTAGTTTGGATGAAGTGATCAATTACTTAGTAATGGTGAAGGGCTCAAGGGAAAGAATTGACACTGGCACCTCACAATGTCAGGTAAAATAGCTGGGGGCTTGGGGGTTGCTGTTTAAGGTATTTATGGCTACATTTATTAAAAGCGTAAAGGAAGGGCATCCTGGATGCTCAGTTGGTTGGGTATCCGAGTTCTGATTTCGGCTCACATCATGATTTCGGGATCGTGGGATCAAGCCCTGTGTTGGGCTCCGTGCTGGGCACGTAGCCTGCTTGGGATTTTCTCTCTATTCTCTCTTTCTGCTCCCCTCCCCCTCCCCCACCTTCCGTGCATATGCTCTCTCTCTCTCTAAAAAACTAAAAGTGTGAAGATATAGGTGGTTTGTTCACCAGATCATGGGGAAGGGGGTTCATACAGAAGCAGGTATTCAATTCACAGCCAGGTCAATCATGTCTTATAGATAAGAGTGCAGGGAATGAGGAATAAGGTGAACAGAGGGCTTCCATGGCAAGTTGTCCTATGTCAAGATTGCAGCTAGAACATACTGTGAGCTTTTATTTCTAAAGGACACAAGGCATACCACTCTCCTAGCACTTTGCTTTAGTCTCCTGTAATTTCTGTCTCTGTAATCAGCCAATCAATGCTTATTTAACTCCTACTATGTGTTTAGTAGCCTCCTTGGAGCTGGGCCTGTAAAGATTAACTGCAGATGATCCCCATTTTCCAGGAGTTCAGCCTGGGGATGGGAATGGCATCAGTATGGTGTGCAAAGTACTGTGGTTAAAGCTACATACATTCCAGGGCTGCCTGAAAAGGGCAGATTCAACCTTGCTGGATGGATACTGGGACAAGGCTGGGGAAGGTTTGACAGAAGAGAAGATAGCTGGTGTGGGCCTCCCAAAAGGGGTTCACTCAATGGACAGGGGGCGAAGTGTGTTCCATGCAAAGACAGAAGCAGGGAGGAGAGAGGAGCTCCAGCAAGTCAGTACAGTGAAGAAGAGGATGCAAGGCAGGGAGGGATATGCTAGGGCAGGGGAGCTGGGTTCAGATCCTGTGGGACCTTAGCCTTTCCCTGCAGGTAAGAGGGAGCTGCTGAAGGATCATGATACAATCACTATGTGTTCCAGAAAGATCTTCCTAGAGGTCCTATGGAGGATGCACAGGAGCGGTCAAGCAGGAGGCAGGGCGATCACTTAACAGGCTACTGCCATATTCTGGGAAAGAATGATTACAACAAATAAACTACTGAGATGAAAGCTTTGAATATGGATGTGACTAATCTATGTAAAGTGAAATTATAGGACCTGATAATGAATCAGACCTGAGAAGTGGAAGGGGAGGAAGAACCACAGACTACACCCAGCTTCCAGGTTACTGAGCACCACACTTGTCCACTTGCCCAGTGTCTTCAATGGAGAGTCTACTCATTTAATGAGGGAATCAATCTTCCTTCTAAAGAATCATCAATCTTATGAAGCTTGGTGTTATTGCTCACTTAGTCTTGGGCCTAGTGTCCCGGATTATAATGCTACCACCATGGCTAAATCTAAGTCTGCCCCAACCCCCCATTCCCTGACAATTACTTCTTTGGGTGACTCACCTACAGGGATGGAGAATCTTGCTTAGAGGGACTATTTCCAGTGTCCATGCTCAAAAGGGTTCAGTTTTCTCAGTGCCAGCACGTTTTTAGGCTTAAGGACATTCTGTTTCTATTCATAGAGTTCAAGCATTCTTTCAGTTATATATCAATTATGCGCCTGTGAGCATTCTCTTATCTGCCTAGCATTCATTACAAGCCTACTCTGTAAGGCTGGGTAGCAGGGAAAAGAAGCTGACTGCCACCCAGGCTAGAAAGGGCTCAGGTCCAAGGTCTCTAGTTAATGGGGTCAGAACAGCCTGGAAGTTTGAGTTTTGGAAAGGTGTGTGCTACACAAGCTCCTCAGCCTCGTTTCTCGTCTCTACAAAGAAATGACGGTGAAGGTCCTGTCCAGCTCTAACCCTCTCTGGCTCTAAATCCAGACAAAGAGAAAGGAAGGGCACCTGGCAAACCTCATTTCCCGGAGGAGAAGCCCCATAATGCCTGCTTGCTTCTAGCTGTCCCTGCTGGCTCCTGTGCCAATCCAGGTGGCTGGGGACTTCGGGCTCACTGTGATCCACGCCCCGGGTTAAGAAGCAGGTGGGGGGTGAGGGGGGATGGGCCAAGGATGGGAGGGGATATAGTGGGGCTTAGAGAAAAAGCGTCTTAGGTTCAATACCTTAGGGAAATGAGATAATCCCCAAACCAAAGAACTAACTCTAAGCTGGGTACTCCTTGGAGCCTTCAAAACAGATGCGAGTCCGCCCCACGGTCTGTCATTTTATTAGTCTTTGTGACTTTCAGCTTCATACACAGAACAGATGATAAAGACTTACTGTACTGTGTCTGGAGGAAGCTTCTAAGGCAAGAGGCTTGGTTTTGCCAATGGGTCTAATTCCCTGAAATAACTCCTGCTTAGATTATTTTACCATAATGTAAACCTTTAAAATCCTCAATTGATTTTTTTTTTTAAAGAATTTAGGTTACTTTGGTTGTGTGGGATTCTTAAAAGGGAATTATAAATTTGCATTCTAAAATAAACCGTCTCAGAAAGAATTCCACAAACTCACTTAGGCAATCACATCAGAAAAGTATATTATAGGCAAGGCAGGGTTTACCTGGAGGTCAACTTTTATCCCTCGGTGTGAATGGAAAAACCATTAGAATAAACAATTACCTGACACCTCTTAAGAGCAACAATGGAATTCTCTACAATCTCAGTACTTGATAATAGGTCTTCTACTACCGCCTCAACTTTGTTTATTTTTGAAAGTCATGATGAGTTCATAAATCTCTTCTATATCATGGTACATCTTTTGACAAAGTGGAGTCTGGGCAATGTTATATGTAACTGTCCATTCTAAATGCTTTCCTCGCATCATTAACCACTTGGTATGACACTGACCAGATAATTAAGACAGGTTTGTTCAATATTCCAAATGAAGGTCTAAATGATTATCCATTAATCAAAAGTTAACTTCAAAACCTGGCTGCTAAAAAAAATCCCTTCTACAACCAGTTTACAATGTAATTATTACTACATATTCATTCCTGATCTTTGATTTCTCTTTAATGTTGGTCAACTGCTTAAAATTTATAAAGAAAAAAATAATAAAATTTATAAAGATTTATGCTCATTTAACTATTGCCTGTATAAAATTCACTCCTATGTGTATTATCTTGATAGAGAAAACCCTGATGAACAATTACATAGTGATAGTTTTTCAGAGAAAAGAAAGAAAATATTTCCACATAAAAATTGTAGAAATAATGAGAATTAACTTCAATAGCCATCTGAAAGTGGAAAGAATTTTCTACATTTGCTTTTCATTAATGTCTTGCAGACAGACTGGCTCAAAAGCCAACTGAAAATAATTGTTATTTTCCCTTTCCTGGGAATGGCTGCACTGCTCATTCATTCATTCAGCCAATCATTCAGTCATTCCATAAATATATATTGACAATCCACTATGTTCTAGGTATAGTGCTAATTACAGAAATGCAATGATGAAAAAAATACTAATCCCTCTCATTATGGAAGGAGAAATGACATTACACAAGTTCATAAAATTAATTACAGAACATAAACTTATAAACTTATAATGAGCCATTTCATAGAAGGGTACAGGGAGCCCTGGAGCTTGAGGCCCAGGACCCAGAAGCACCTCCGTACTGAGATCAAACTGACCCGAATGGGACTCCTGGTTTTCGCATTTACTAGCCAGCTGAGTAGGAGCAAGGTCTCCCTAGGCTTCATTTCCATTCAGAGCAGGTATAGCAAGGCTGCTATGAAAATTCCATGATATAACAAATAGTGCCCAATCTAATCCATGGCAGGTGCTGAATCTATACTAGCTCCTTTCTCTTTCTTACATCACCATTCTCTGAAACTGTCCAGAACAACCTGATTCTCTGGCGACAGAATTAAGTTCCATGTGCCAAAGTCCTTTTATATTTTTCTTTGCCTATTCTTTTAAGTTTAACATGTCTATTAGAGAAGATAATCAATAAATGTTTATAGAACCTCCCATACTACAGGCACTGGAGTCCTGGACTCCATTCCGTGCACTATTTCTAAGCTTCAGAAATTCTGGTGTCAATGGCACCTGCTAAGAGACTTGTGTGGTCAAATACATACTCCATGAAAGGAAAAATACTGAGCTTCACAACCAAGAATGTTAGCAAAAATCCAGAAAAGACAAGCTCAAGAAGTAATGTGCCCTAGCCCTGAGCCATAACTCAGACTTCAAAAGAGGTTAAGACTAGAATTATAGAAAGCCAAGAGAAGAAGGGAAAGAAAAGAACCATCAAAAGCAATATCTCTCTTGCACCAAACATTGAACTTGGAACTTTACATTTAATTCCTCATTTGTTCCTCCCATTTTTCTTTATTACACAAGGACACTGAGGCTCAGAGACCATAAGTTAGTAGTCCAAGGTCCCTAAGTGGTAGAGTCCAGGGTCTGGCTGTCTCCAAAACTCATGTTCTTTCCACTACAGCAGACTATCATATTAACAACCCCATGGTTATTGCTTGTTTCAATTTGCAATGCAGCAATTTAGTCATTTTAAATTAATCCTTAAAAAATCACCAAGAGATTAAAATGCAAATTTCAACATGGCTACAGCTTAATACTGATTCTATGTCAAAAATCACACAAATTGGTCCTCCAAAAGTTCAGATTCTCCTTGGAGGAAAAGCTTTCCTGCTTCACTTTATATCTGAAATATGAAAAATAATTTTTCCTCTTTCCTCATGAATATCAAAAGTCAACTGCAGGGAGGCAGGTGGGTATAATGAAAACAAAATGCTTTGGTTCCTTACCAACCTAAGTCACTACATCCCACTTAGGTGCATACCTTGGGCTGGTAACCTCAGGTCTGTGAACACTGGGTCCCTATATAAAAAATGGGGCTCACGTCTACCTCTCACAGAGGAGCTGTAAGGATTTAAATGGAACCATGTATGTTAGGAGTCTGGCAGATTGTTTTTATTATTCCCGCTCAGAAACAAACAAGGCCAGCCTTTTACCGATTTGCAAAGGAGGATTTAGGGGACAATGGGTCATACAAAAGGAACTGGTTCATTAGTGACAAAACCAGCAGAGGGAATGCAAATTTTTCTTTATTATTATTATTATTTTTTTAGTGATGGGGCAGTGCAGACAGGAATTGTAGCTGGGGCTATGAAGAAGACAGTTTTTGTTCTCCCTCCCAAACTATTTCTAACCTCCTTTATGGCAGTTTTGAAAATTAAGAAATTATCAGAACTTTCAGGTACCTCAAATTTAAATTCTTAAGGAATTCTCAGCCCTTCAAATTAAAACAAATTAAAATGATGAACCTAACCTATGCAACAATATTTATAGCATTATTTATAATAGCAAAACATTAGAAGCAATCTAAATGTCTATTAGTAGGAGTGGCATAGTTAAAACACTGTAGAGATTTCCAGTAAAATATGATAGATTAAACACCATATTTATCTTTTCTCTCTGATACCATCCCTCCCCAACAACCCCCAGGGAAAGTCACAGTGAAAGAATTTTAAAAGACAAACTCCCAAGAACAGGAGAAAAGACATTATTGGAAGAGAGATGTCAAATTTTTAGAAGCCAGAAAGCAGAGGTTACTAAAGAAATGGTTCTCAACCTGGGTCATTCACTCCTGGGGAACATGTGGCAATGTCTAGAGATATTTCTGGTTGTTATAGACGGAAGGGGGTAAGCTATCATCATGTAGTGAGTGGATCTCAGAAATGCTAACATCCCACAACATACAAGACAGTCTCACATGACAAAGAATGATGTGGCCCAACAGGTCAACAGTGCCAACTGAGGCTAAGAAACTAAAGAAGTATGGCTTGGCAGCCCACAAAGGGCAGAACACAAAAGCCGGGACAGAGGGTTAGGGCACAAGCTCAAGCCCAACTCATACCACACAACTCCAAAAACGTTCAAGGAAATGGAGACACCCAGAACCTCTGAAGGCTGGAGGAAGGGTGCCAATAAAAATAAGATTCTGCCCTTCCAGCTCACTCTACTTGTCAATTAGCCTTCCCATAGTCCTCCAGCAAAAGAAGTCTTTACTTTCTAGAAGAACTGAACCAGAAAGACATGGTGACACTAGGTATAAGCTAAGGACGAGATAAAGCATTAAATAAAAAATGGGAGGCGGTTTAAAGAATACATGCTGTTAACTCATCACCCCTAGTCAGCTTCCAGAATGATGCTCATCGACAAAAACAAAACAGAAAACGAGGCAAGAAAAATAAATAACTGATTAGTTCCAAAGAAAAGATTCTGATACTGACATTTGAGAGCCCCTTACATATGCCGCACCAAGTAACCAGGCCTCCTCTTTTCCATCATCTACCATAAAAGCCAGCCAGTAACAAGTCCCATTCACAAACACAGAACTTCACTTTGGCTTTTTAGTGCCTCAGCCTTCAATAGGGCTGGACAGGCACTTGAGGAAACTCTCCACAAAGATACAGAGTGAAACAAACAGGAGAGAGAAAACATTGGGGAAGAAAATATGCAAAAAGAACCATTTTTTTAGACCTATAAACGAGTCTCAAAGAGACAAGAAAAAATATTGCACTCATGAAACAAGATGCCATTAAACGAGTAATTTACTGACCACCACCAAAAAGCTCTTAGATATAAACAATGATAGCAGAAGAAATTCAAAAGGGTGGAACCATTTGTTAAAGAAAGTAGAAAGACAACTAAAAGAGAGAGATGGAAAACAGAAAAAAAATATTAGAGGATCAACACAGGAAGTATCATCCTACTATTGAAGCCCCGGAGAAAGGAAAAAAAATTAAGAAGAATCTTTTCAAAGGAATAATGTGACACCATTTCCTAGCTTTAAAGGACATGAGTTTCTAGACTGAATGAGACACCAAGTGCCCAGCACAGATGGAAAGGACAATTTCAGAATACCAGAGATATATAAAGGATCCTAAAAAATAAATCAGGAATCACAATGGCTTACAACTTCCAAGTTTCAACAGGAAAACTAGAAGTCAATAGAGTTATATCTTCAAAATTCTTTTTTTTTAAAAAAGGTTTTATTTATTCATTTGAAAGGGAGAAAGAGCATGAGCAGGGGGAGGGGAGGGGCAGAGGGAGAGGAAGAAGCAGACTCTTTGTGGAGTGGGGAGCCCAATGCGGAACTCGATTCCAGGACCCTGGGATCATGACCTGAGCCAAAGGCAGACACTTAACCCACTGAGCCACCCAAGTATACCCAGAAAAAATTTTAAATCCATAATGTTTATAATTCAGTGAGCATGTGGAATGAGACAATCAATTATGGTTGCAATTTCCTTCTTGTATGACTTTTTGTCAGAGTTCCTGGATTTCACATCTTCTTGTTTATTCCTTTATTCTGATAAATCATTCTCCAGTAGCTTCCTGAGAAAGTATTGTTTTGGAGGCAACATAGTCAGACCTTGTATCACTGAAAATGACTGTTCTACTGTGGATAGGACTGGAAAATGCCTTCAGAATTTTGAAGGCAGGGGTACCTGGGTGGGTCATTGGTTAAGTGTCTGCCTTCAGCTTAGGTCATTATCCCAGGGTCCTGGAATCAAACCCCATGTCGGGCTCCCTGTTCAGTGGGGAGGCTGCTTCTCCCTCTCCCTCTGCTTCTGCCTGCTGCTCCACCTTCTTGTGCTCTGTCAAATAAATGAATAAAATCTTTTAAAAAAATTTATTTCCTCTGAAGATAGGGGGAAAATGGCAGAGGGAAAACATGTGAGTGAAAAGAAGTTATCTTCTATGGGAAGAGAGGCTCAGAGGTGGTAAAAGATCTAAACTCTCAGCTTCCACAGAAAAATCAATAGGTGATATATGAAAAAGAAAAGTTAAGATATAGTAATATGTGCATATTAGTTTAAAATATGGAGAGAAATACTGCAATTGCTAAAATCTTGAAAGTGGTTGCCTCTGGGAAGTGGAAAGTAAGGAGAATCTGAAATTTTCATCAACAGTTATGTGGTACTATATGATTTTTTTCAGCCATAACTATGTATTATTTTCATAAGAATAGAAATACCATTAAATTAAACAATCTTTAAAAAGGGATGAAGTAAATCAATAAGAACAGGTTTTAGAATACATTTTAAAAAGTGAGTTGCAAAACAGTATGAATATTACATTTACATTTAAATAAATGTCTACAACATACATAGGTACTCACACATATAATACTAAATACATTGAAAAAGATCTAAAAGGTCTGGTAGGACTTGCAAACTCTGGAGAGAGAATGGGACTTAGGGGTGAGGGAGGAAAGACAGTAATTCACTTTTTTCTATATGTGTTTCTTATTTGTTTAATGCTTTTTTACAACAAAGATATTTGTAATGAATTTTAATGACACAGGCAAACATCCATAAAACACTGTCATAAAAAAAAAAGCTGATATAAAGGTATGTATTTGGTATAATCTCTATTGTGTTTTTTAAAAATGTAGCTTCTAAAACTGCTTTGCTTTTTTCTTTTTTAAATTAAAAAGACCTCTTTGTCTCAAACAAAATATTACCTAATTCTCAACTTAAGTGGATAAAATGAACCTGCAATGCATGAAGCAGGAGCAGGGACCCCGTGCTCTGGTCAGCCAGCTATCTATCTCCCCCAGGCCATCAGGCAGCATAGAGTGGAAATTACTACTATCATAAAGAGGAAAGGAAAATTCTGAGTGTGACTTTCTCTAAGACATGGGATTACGAGTGATTTTTCTTTTGCTTTTTAGTGTAATACATACACATACACAACTCTTCTATAATTTGGAACAGTTTACATAATAATCTGTTCCTTAACATGCCTATATAACCACCTAAACCTCACATACTTGTAGCAGCAAGGTATAGTGATGGCCAAAAAAGCTTCATTAATCTTTCCAAGTTATGGTTCTATATTTATATTTCCTATTTCTTAGGTTGATTTCTTTTCTTTTCTTTTTTTTATTTATGATAGTCACACACAGAGAGAGAGAGAGAGAGGCAGAGACACAGGCAGAGGGAGAAGCAGGCTCCATGCACGGGGAGCCTGACGTGGGATTCGATCCCGGGTCTCCAGGATCGCGCCCTGGGCCAAAGGCAGGCACTAAACCGCTGCGCCACCCAGGGATCCCCGGTTGATTTCAATCATTTATAATTTTCTAGAAAATCTTATCTCCATCAAATTTATTGCATAATTTTAAGATTTTATTACTTTTTCAAAAATTCAGTTTTAAAAAACTCTTATTTTTCAATTCTACTTTAACAATATTTTCTAAATAAATTGTAATTAAATTCTTCTAGTTTGGGTTTTTGATTGCTATTAATTTTCCAGATTATTTCTTTTTAAGATTTTATTTATTTAGATACAGAGTACACGTGAGCAGGCAGAGGGTAGGAGGAGGGAGAGAGAGAATCCCAAGTAGACTGCGCTGAGCTTGGAGCCTGACTTGGGGCTCACTCCCACGATCCAGAGACCCTGACCTGAGCAAAAATAGACGCTTAACCAAACTGAGCCACCCAGGCACCCCTCATTTTCCAGTTTCTTCAACTGAAAGTCAAGGTCATTATTTTCTCAGTTTCTTATTTATAATAAAAATATTAGAAGCTATCAGTTTTCCTCTGAGTATAGTTTTGGCTGCATCCCTTAGGTTTTTGTTGTTTAGTGTTCTCATTGTTATTAATATTTAAACAATACAGAATTTCAATGTTTTATCCCCTTTGACCCAACCACTATTTCAAGTAGATGAATATTTTTAAAATCTTTGTCATTAATTTCTAGTCTTATCTTGTTGCCATGAAGAGACTGGCCTGTAAGACTTTGAGTTTTTCTATTCTAAAATATTCAGTGTGATCTACATAGCCAATTTTTATAATTGTTCCATGGCATTTGAAAATAATCCTTCAACATACAACCTTTTGCTATTTGTCCATGGAACATCCCTACTTCTGCTCTTCCACAGGAGTTTTCTAATTCTTTCTGGGTTCCTCCATTATCTACTCCTTATTGACTGCTAAGTATCAGTAATTATCTCCTTTATGTTGTGGAAATTTCTCAAATTTTCTGGCTCATGGAAAAGCTCCTTCTGGAATTACATGGACATTCTTTTCTAATTTTATAGTTCTTTTGTCATTTCTATGGAATTTTTTGGAATTGAAGGGCAAGATAATGGGCTCATACTATACTATAGCATGGTATATGAGAACTCAGTCTCTAAAATCAGGAAGTCCAATGTTTGAATTCTAATTCTACCACTTTTTTGCTGTAGGTCCTTGAATATGTTACTTAAATTCTCAGGGCCTGTTTCTACATATAAAATAATAATCACAATAGTTACCACCTAAGCTTATTAAGAGAGGTAAATGAGAAAGGTCAAGTTTATTAAGAGAGGTAAATGAGAAAATGAATACATCATCTGACAAGCAGTAGTACTCAGTAACATAAGCTATTGTTGCTGAAATGGAAATTATGCTCCAAAGTTGTTACTACTTAATCCAAACAAAAAGGAGGTATTTTCTACCAGAGCCTGATCATATAGATAAGAAACACTATGGATATATTTGGCAATCCCAACTAAGATAGTTATCTAACAACAACTCTATAGACTAACTTCATTAATAACACACGATTATTTGACATTTATAATTTGTCTGCTCTATAGACAACATGAAAAAGAATTTCCTTTCTGTGAATCTGTAATGGTTATTAAAAAGTATACCACTTCTTACTCTAGTACTTTAAAAAAATAATCAAGTATATACTCCCAAAAATTAAAAGCAGGACCTTAAACAAATGTTTGTACACCAATGGTCACGGCAACATTATTCACAATAGCCAAAATGTAGAAACAACTCGTGTCCATCAGTGAATAAACAAAATGGAATATGTTATATACACAGAATATTATTCAGTCTTAAAAAAGAAGGAAATTCTGACACATGCTGTAACATGGATGAACCACAAAGGCATGAATAAAATAAGCAAGACACAAAATGACAAATATTGTATGGTTCTACCCATACTAGGTACCTAATCAAATTCATAAAGAGAAACTCTGAAAGAATAGTTGTTTCCAGGGGCTGGAGGAGGGGGTATATGGGGCATTTGTTTTTTAACAGGTACAAAGCTTCAGTTGGGAAAGATAAAAAAGTGTCCTGCAGATGAATGCTGATGATGCACAACAATGTGACTATATTCACACCAATGAAATGTAAATTTAAAGATGGTTAAAATGGTAAATTTGATGTTATATATATTTTGCCACAATTTTTAAAAAGTAATCAAGTGCCTACATGGTGGTCACTCTATGTTTAGTTCTACATAGCACTACTTGTAATCTGGGTAAAACATTTTGAAACTATATCTTATGCCTAGATATGCAATTCAATTTGTTCAGAGGGCAAACATTAGCCTCTGCTCCTTCAGATTCAAGTTAACTACTCCTAAATCTTTAAGAGGTGGGGCAGACTTCACACTTATATCCACAAATACTTTTTTTGAATATAGGAATGTAATATAATCCTACTTGAGTAAATCCTAACAACAAAAAAATCTTTATAGCAAAGTTCTTTATATAGAAACATTTTACTTAAAACAGCAAAAACTAAAAACCATGAACATGCACACCAGTGAAGGAAGAGCTAAGTAAACTATATAGCAAATGGAATATTACACGGCCAACAAGTAGGCTTCTGTGAATGAGATGGGAAAAATGCATATGTGATCAGTAATTTTAACTACATAAAAATTCATTCTAAAAAGGCTAAAATGAGACATCAATGTGTTAATAGGTTATTACTTTTGAGAAGTAGGCATAATGATTCCTCTTTGTACTTTCTATGCTTTTCAAATATTCTCTAGTTTTGCTTTTGTAATGCATTATTTTTATAATGGGAAAATATATCTGTTTGTTTTCTTTTAAAAGTAAGTAAAAAATAAAAGAAGAACAAAAATTTAATCTCCCATCCCCCAGCCCTAGCAAGTACTCACATTCTCAGGTATGCTGGGAAGTTCTCTGGTATCAGGCACAGTAAAGTAAGAATGCTGGAAAAGAAAAGCAAATGTTACTTACTTTTGCAAAAATATGCAAGAAGCACATTATTCAGCAATCAGGTAAATGATCTGAAGGTAGTTTTTCACTTCAATGAGGAAACAGAGTTTCACTCACAAGAAATGACAAAAGAATATTTTCTTTGGTTAATGTTGGGTTCCAGCCAGACACAGGAAGTCACCAGTCTAGTAGATGGAATTCTTTTCTATGAGAGATGAACTTCTTCAGGAGAGATAAATGAATAGCTCAAAGAGGTTAAAGGCTAAATTCCCCTACAACGTTTGCACATTTCTGAACACATGAAAGCTGCAGGCTTCATAATTTATTGTTCAATGAGGCAAGTGGACCCGAGGGATCAAGTATCACTAGGTTCACTCAGCAAGGGTCTTACCAACCAAACCTGCCATTTCATTTTAGCATCTGAGATTATATCCATATACAAGCTGCGGGCAAAATGTGCCCCAAAGGCCCAAGTGATGTTAAGGACAGCTCCAACTGCAGGACTGCTGCACTGAGACCATTACAGACGGCTGAGAGTGGAGAATTCTGTCCCTATGCATGTTCTGCAAAGAAGCCTCCTGACTTCAGTGTAATCTCCAGTGAAGGGAGCGGGAGACTCACTGGAGCTGAAAACCTGACCTGTTCAAAGAACTTTCAAGGAGGCTTCTCCATATATGTGACGAGCATATGTCCCTGAGTTAAATGACAACAGGCTGAACTGATGACACCTCCTCTGTGCTACTAAAGACTTGGAGGACAATGGCAAGCAGGAATGGAGAGTCTGGTGCTGGCCAATTAAAGATGGGATTGTGCAAAGGGCAGGAAAGGTTGCAGCAGAAAAGGTCAGCTTAGCCATGGCCTAAGTTCAAACCTGGACCCCCAAGCGACATTTCAGGAAGTCCCTCCTCTCCATTCTTAGATAATTGCAAAATAAATAGGTCTCAAGAAGAATGAGTTGTATAGAATTCCTGAAATCAAAGGCCAGGGGACAACGGCAGTAATGACAATAACAACAGTAATAGTACAAGCTACTCGCCTAATATTCAACAGATATCGACTGAGTACGCATTACATAGAAGGCTTTATGCCAGGTATTTGTATCAATATTATCTCTAATTTCTGTGACAGATTTTAAGATACATATTATCTTCACATTATAAATGGGTAAATTAAGGCTTTGGGCACTAAGGTCACACAGTTACCAGGTGACAGAACCAGGAACTGAAACCAGCTCTGCAGAACTACAGCTATGTTCTTCCTACTGTAAGAGATAGCTAAACCAACCTTTTTCTGAACAAATTACAGCTAAAGCTACTTGAATTGAAATAAACTAAAAAGTAAAAGCAAAAAAAATTATGAAAAGATCATTAAAAAAAAACCCTTCTGCAAAGCATCATTCCAAAAGTTGCGTGTCTGTGCCAAAACATTACCCATAAAGTATTACAGTAGAGATTATGTAGCATGGAAACTAGTTAACAATGAGGATTAAAATAGCAAAAGTAAAATAGCAGGTTAAATGTGCTGCCACAAGATACCAACTTCTATATGAAATGGCTAGAGGAGAGTTCGAGGAAATGTTCGGTAATGGACATCCACAGGATGATGGAGTGACAGTGAGGGAGAAAACACAAGGACCACAGAGTCACCACTTCATAGCTATGTGTGATCTCAGGCAACTTCACTTAACAGCTCAGAACCTCAATTTTTGAACCTATAAATGGGAATCGTGGTATCTACTTCAAAACTGTTATGAAGAATAAATGTTACATATGTGAAGTGCCTAGCACTTTTTATTTATTCCATAAATAATATTTTTCCATAAATAATATTTTAATAGAAAGTTATTATTGTTCAACCTCTAGTTTACATTTCTATTTTCTCAAACACCTATATCAGACATACAGAAGTAGTCTCTTCTGAAGACTCAAAGTATAGGATTGCCATTCATTTTTTTTCCACATTTCAGGCTTTATAAACTAGATGAGACTCACCCTTCAAAATCAGAAATGAAACAGTGAGAGAAGAATTCTTTGTAAATGGGAAAGAAACAAATATCCGCCTTTACAGATGCAATGAGTTGTTAACAGTGAGGCATCGCAATTCCAAAACCAAGTAGTCCCCAGGCTGTCCTTTGAGATTCTGTCTTGCTCCATCACCCATGAAATGCTGGGACCAGAGGAGGTCAGAAACATTCCTAGGAATCACTGGCACGAAACAGCTGCACCTCCTCCCCCCAACAGCTTCTCCTCCTGCCCCTGGGATGGCTTGTCCTTGAGGCCTGGCAGCCACTCAGGGGAAGGACTGGCCCTTCCTCCCCAGCAGCTGGTGACCCAGCCAGGCTACTCCACAGCTACCTGTCGGATGTCATTACAGACTGAAACAGAGAGATCAAGCTGATTTAGGAAAAAGGACAGAGACAAAGGCAAGGTTGTTTAGCTATCTGGCAATGACCTGGGCAGGTTTAAAGCTCATTTCTTCATCTTTTTCAGGCAGTCTTCCCTACGATTTTCTAGAGAAAATCTAACCTTCTTAGAACAAGGTTCTTTTCCTTCTTATGCTTTATTAAAATGAGCAAAAACCTCTACCAGTTCCTTCTTTGCTCCTTTTCTTTCAACACTCGTGGCCTAGTGGAAAGAACATAGGCTTGGAAGTTAGCCCTGGGTTTGAAAACCTCAATCTTCTCACGTATTAACCACATAGCCTTGGATAAGCAAGTACCTTTTCCTCTTTAACCCTCATCTATAACATGAGAACACTACTATCTGCTTTGCAGAATTGTTTTGAGCATTAGGGATGCATACTTGGCAGAAATTAATAACTTAATAAGTAGAAGATCTATTATTAGTTACTGGTAGTAATACTATTTTCAATTTGTTCATCATTTTTACAAAAACCTGTAAGATATGTTCATTTTCTTTATGAAGGCTAATACCAAGATACTAACCACTGAATATCAACACTGTACCTGGTTCTAGTGAAGATGAAAGACAAAAGTTTCTTTTATTTAAAAAATCTATCTACCTATCTATCTACAGAAAGGCAGACTGCCACATGCAACATCTCATTTGGATGTGTCTAGAGTCTTGGAAGCTTGACTACTCTACATTCTCCTACAACTAGACCTCGAGAGCCTATTTGGAGGTTCTAGCAGGGGAGTGCAGCTACTCATATACCCCTGACTGAAGAATGGTCCTCCTCTATCAGGGAAGGTTGTCCTCTCTGACTAAGCACACAGCTTCAACTTCAGGAGGGATGCACATGGAGTGGTGAGGGAGGAAGGGGACACCTGCTTAGGCAGCCAAATCAGCCAGATGAATGGGGTGCCAAATGCTACAGCCAGATTGCCCTCACATCCAGGAAAACTTTTTTAAACATTCAAGGGATCCTGAGTGCCCCAGCCAGTTAAATGTCCAAGTCTTGATCTAAGCTCAGGTCATGATCTGAGATCAAGCCCTACGTTGAGCTCTATGCCCAGCATGGAGTCTGCTTGAGATTCTTTTTCCTTCATCCTCTGCCTTTCCCCAGCTCCCCTGCACTTGCTTGCTCTTTCTCTCTCTCAAAGGAAACAAATAAAATCTTAAAATCTTAAAAAAACAAAACAAAACAAAAACAACTTTTTAAACATTCAGATCCCACAACACAGGAAAAATAGCCCCTGGGTAATCAAGAGCTGGCTTAAGGGTATCTATCTGAGAATTCTGATGAAGGTGGAGATGAGGGTTTGATCTAGAGAATTAGAGAATTCCAGTAACTGAAATATGAAAAAGATCCCCTACACCTTTTTTGATGCCTTATCTGACCAATGGGGAACTCAAGGTCCACAAGGTTAAATGTCTTAATTAAGATCACTCAGGTCACTGGCAAAACTACAGCTAGGACAGAAACTTCCCAGTTCAGAGGGTTTTCCACCCGGCTTACTACACATCATGTAGCATGTACTTAAAAGAGTTTAAAGAAACAATTATTACTGGAGGCCAGGAACTATGCTAGGCTCTCTCCATCCCTGTTCTTTTCAAGAAGATGTACAGTCCAGTGGCCAAGACAGGAAAAGAGATGTGGCATATGACTAAGCACTGCAAAGTGTACAAGATGCTTGGGGACAAAAAAGAAAACCCTTGACTAGGACTTGGGGACAGGGGTCAAGGGGAGGATTTCTCTGGAAATAAACTCCAAGGTGAGTTCTGAAGGATGAATGTAGGCCAGCTTGGTAAAAAGGAGAGAGGCAGTGTTGAAAATTCAGGGACTACAGGATGGGCAAAGAGGCATGCATAGCAGTACTGGGGGACAAAGCATGAGGCAGGGATCCCCAGGGTGGGGGGCTGAGGAGGCAGATAGGGGCCATTCCAAGCCCAGCACCTGCCATCTAGGAGATGCTGGTGATAGGATGACAAGCAGGAAGAGAGAAGCCTGGGGGCATCTGGGACCCATTCCTTATGGAATCCCAGAAAAGGAAGAAATTGAACTCCATGGCCTGTCTCAAGTCCAGAGCTTTCAGAGTATGCAGAGGTAGGGCCTGGGAAGATACAGATGACAAAGATGATCCTGTTTGGTTAACTCCGTCTCACCGTCAATAATGAAATGCTTCTCGGCAATTGCTAATTTTCTGTCCCCACTTACCACGCTGAGATGAACAGACACTCCTGGGTCAGGGATGGGAAGTCTGTGCAGAGTTTCCAGAAGCTCATTCCACTGATTCTCCTGAAAGAAATAAAAGGCCTAAGTAACAAAAGCAAGGCTGAGCCCCTAGTCAGAGGCCTGCAGGGAGGTCTGCGCACACAGTGAGCTAGAGGCCCTCATGACTGAGGGGGCTGGGGAGATGCTGGTCCCAGTACAGAAATAGGCTTGATACTCAAGTGGGGTTGGACAAAAGACACTGCTTACATACAGCTCAATATAAGAGCCAAATAGATCCTCCCACACCAAGTTTGACATTTTCTACTGAGTGAGACACCTACCATGACCGCCTTTTACGGATCGTATACCATAAGCTTTCAGCAAACGTATCCACTCAACTCCATAGCAACAACTTTTAAAAGCAAACAATCCTAGCTTACAGGGTGGGGGTGGTTGGGAGATATAATGATGACACTATAGATTTTGTCTTCATCATCATTACCCTCAATTAATTTTATTGAGTGTTCACTAGATACACACAGCAGCATCCAATTATGGAAAGTAAAAATGAACTACATACAACAGCATGCAATATAGTATGGTGGCTGTGCATTTTAATTAGTGAAATTGAGCCACAGAATGAAATATAGAACAGTACAAATTATTCGATTGGAAACAGATTCACTTTTAAAATGCTCAAAAGAATGCTGCTTACAGAATTATGCAAAAGCCGTTTCCCCTACCCTGTGGAACTGTCTGTGCTAATAGTATTGAGCTTACACGTGTTTCCACTTGTTATCTCTCTGATCCTCACAACTAGCCCACTTCACAGGTTGAAAACTGAGGCCCTGAAGGGTAAAACAACTGGGCTCAAATCCCCCCAGTTAGTAAGCTGCATAGCCAGGAGTTACATCTGGGTTTTCTGGGTTCAAGCCCAGGGATTTCTCCACTGCTCCACATAGCTGTCTTGGGTAGGGAATTGAAAGGAGGGGAAAGAGAGGATGAGCCCGGATTAAAAACCTGTTTCAATCTGAACTCTGATCAATCACTCAAGTTTTTCACAGATGAGTGTGTGTGCACAAGCATACAAGTTTAATTTTGCTCTGAAACAATCTCAGATTTATACAATTACTGGGCAGCAATTTTTTATTTCCTGAACTACTTAAAAGTAAGCTGCTGACACCATGTTCCATCACCCATAAACACAAAGGACATTCTCTGGTACAAACACAACTAATTATCAAAATCAGGAAATTAACATTGATAGAATATTACCATCAAATCCTTAGGTCCCTTCAAGTTTTATCAGATGTGTCCATAATGTCCTTGGACAACAACATAAGCCAGCTCAGAATCACATGGTGCCTTTAAGTCTAGAACAGGTCCCGAGTCTTTCCTAGATTTGTAGGCACTTGACAGTTGAGACCAGCCATTTTGCAGAGTAACTCTCAATTGTCTGATGTTTTCTGTTGATTCAGACTTCAATTCATTCCATTACTGATGATGTCCACTTTGAACATTTGATTAATTCATCTGAAGTCTACTGTGAAGGTACTTATTCTCCTTTGTGTTTAGCAAGCATTTTGTGGAGTGATACTTTATGGACACATCCCCTTCTCATTGAATTTTTTAACTTATCTATTTACTGATTTATATTGGTAAGCACACATGCTTTCCTGTCTTATTCAATGGCTATAGTCTTTCGTTACCATTATTTATTTTAATGCTCAAATTGTCCCAGACCTGGACCAATGGGACAGGTCTTATCCATTTCAAGCTCACTTCTGTGTCTTTCTGACATGTCCCTATCACGCGTTGAACACTTCCTTTGAGCCCTTTTTGACACAAAAAGATATTCCAGGTTCACATTTTATACTTCCCCTGCCCTGGTCCTAGAATTAAGACATTTCTTCAGAGTGTCCTGTCTCCTTTTAGTGGAGAATGTTATTTAGAAACGACAATTTGCATACTACGTGTGCTCACTGCTACCTGGGTATTGCTAACCCCAGACTCTTTTAGTGGTTAGAGCCAGCAAACATACTACACACACACGAAGACCCACAATATACACACATCTTTATTGATTTCTACATCACATACATTGAAAGGCATCAGTTCATACTAATGGCTCTAATTCTAATCAAACACAGGAATCCTTCTAGTTTCTTTCCTTTTCATATTTGGAACTAAGTTTTATAGAAATGAAGAATCAATCCTATTTTCTTAATATATTTACTAATTTATATGTAACCAATCTTTCATGGCTGACCCTATTCACCAAGCTCTCCTTGCCCTGCTTGAATACAGACATCCAGTGCTAGGCCACTACTGTCCACTCCTCGCCAACAAGAATGCCCTCCCCACCCTAGGCCACAAAGCCCCAGTGCTAGGCCACTGCTGCCCCCTTTCCTTTGTGGATCCTTCTAGATCCTCCTACAGTTCTGATATCTGGTGCCAAACCATAGCCACTGCTCTCACACATAAACAACCATTTCATCTCTCAGGCTCCAACACCCTCAGCCAGCCTGCTCTCTAGCTCGGATGTCCTCTTCAACTCAATAATTCTTCCAAGGGTGGTCCTCAATGCCCCATCCAGAGGCTGACAACCATAGTGGATCAATGATCCAGACAGGCACCCTCATCATGCATCTTAGGCTCCAACACTCCACTCTGAGCTGTCGTGGTCATTACTCACCCCCACCCCCCACCCCCACCCTGAAGCTTACCATGCCCAAAGACTTTTGGACTTGGGGAAGGGATTCTGTTTTTTGTTTTTGTTTTAAATAAAAGTTCTTTCCTCCTGTTCTAATCTGATGATCCACACCTTGCCAAGAAGTAAGCCAGTTGTAGACAGATTCCATATCATCTGTGTCATAATTCCTTTAACTAGAAAAAAATTTAATAGTAAAAGGACTAGGTACAGGGGAAACAGACTCCACTAAAACACATCACTGACTGCAAATCTTCAACAGTCCAAGAGACTGGGTCCTTCCTGGGGCAATGGCCCAGAGGAATGATATACCAATTTTACAGGTAATCATTATATCTCCCCTATGCATAGGCCGTAGATATCCAACATTTTCTGTATCACAAGGCATGTTTTTAAAAGTCTACTGTGTTTTAATAACTGGAGCATAAATATGGAAGAAAAAAATACATGAGTCAATCCCAAATTCTAAGACTATTAAGAGCCTACATGTGATGCAATTCTATTTACTAAAGAGATCTTTCAAATTTGAGTGAAAACCTGAATGTTTTTTTTTAAACCTGAATGTTTGACTAAAGTGAATTGTAAACAGAAATCAATGAACAGACCCAAGATAGCCTTTGAATTCATTCATCAAAGAATAAATCACTTTCCTTCGTAACAGAATTCCCTGATACCTAAGCATCTTTTCAGAGTGAGTGCAGTGACCTAGGGAGCCATTTCTATTTCCTTCTGTTTACTATGGCCTCTAGAATATACTGCTGGTGAGTAAATCTAACTTGAAGGAAAGATTTCTTCATTATACATACAATTTCCACTTTTCTCCAAAACAGCATTTCCTCAAGTATGTCCTAGGAAATACTAGTATCTCAGAATATTAACATATGTAATGGAATAAAAAGGACTTTTAGGGGCCAAATGAGATGGAAAGCACTGAATAACTCACATTTCTCCACTACAGGACCTTCTCAGAACCACCAGGACATGAATCTTAAGGATATAAAAATGAAAGACAGCTTTCCCTCTCCCCTACCCCAAAATTACTGAATTATGGCCTTAAAATGGCCCATCTGAGATTCTCCTCTTAAGGAAATAATCCAAAATGAAGAAAATGCTTTATGCTCAAAGATTCTAACAGCTATACTTACAGTGGAAAAAAAAAATCCCAAATAATAAAAACTCCCAACAGGGGCACCTGGGTGGCACAGTCGGTTAATCACCTGCCTTTTGATTTCAGCTCAGGTCATGGTCTCAGGGTTATGAAATCAAGCCCTGCATTGGGCTCCATGGGCGGCAGGGAGTCTTCTCTTCCTCTCTTTCTCTCTCCTTTTCCCTTTGTCCCTCCCCAACTTCATGTGTGCATATGCACTCTCTCTCTCTCTAATGTTTCTAAGGTCCTTAGTAAAATGTTATGCACCCATGAACAATATTCAGTGTTTTTTACTAGCTCAGGGAAATGCTTCTGTTACTATAGCACCTGAAAAATGTGAGCCTTGGAAGTCTAAATATATCTCCACTTGACCCTTGACATCCACAGAAGATACTTCAGCATATCATTTCTTCCAGAAGAACAGTAATATAGAGTTAACTTTTAAAGTAACTTTTCAGACCCTTAAAGAAATTACCAAAAGAGCAAAATAAAGCCTTACTGAGAGAGGAACTTGGGAGAGGTGGGTAGATCACTTGCCACTTAAATGTTTTACTCAACAAATCAAGCTTTGCAGCATGACACAAGCAATTCAAATTTGTGTGTTAGCAAAATTGTAATTTAATACATGTCATGAACTTATAGGGAATATCAAATATCAGAATATTAACTCTGAATGCTAAGGGTCTAATTATTATTTCTTTACTTATAAAGTAAAGGAAGAAAACATCCCTAAATACTAGCAATTGTTCTTTTAAGGAAGGGGGAAAGAGGAACATATAAGGAGTGATTTTTCTCTTCCTTCCTATTTCCCAAGTTTTCTATAATGGGCGTGCATTACTTTTTTTGGTAAACATTTTTTTGTTTGTTTTTTTTTTTAATTTTTATTTATTTATGATAGTCACACACACACACACACACACACACAGAGAGAGAGAGAGAGATAGAGAGGGGCAGAGACATAGGCAGAGGGAGAAGCAGGCTCCATGCACCGGGAGCCCGACGTGGGATTTGATCCCAGGTCTCCAGGATCACGCCCTGGGCCAAAGGCAGGTGCCAAACCGCTGCGCCACCCAGGGATCCCTTGGTAAACATTTTGATTGAATATAAGGTATGTATTACTTTAATAATCAAAAAAAGTTGAAGTTACTTGCTAAAAAGAATAAAATAGAAGGTGAATACCTGGCCTTTTGCCGTGTAATCCGCCAAGATGTTAAGCAGCTTATAAAATACTTCGAACCAGGGAAGATAACTGGGGAAAGAAGAGGAGAAACATGAAATATTAGTATGCAGGTCAAAAACTTTAACCAGGAGCTGATTTAAGACTGGTACATTTCAGTTTTTCCTCGACATCCTGAAGAGTCTTCCTGTTATAGGCTGCTGGAAACAGAATGCTAATTATTTCTGGGATTTTAAAAAAATTGCCTGTGTAAGGTGGAGTGCTGAATGCCCATTATAAATTATTCCCATGGCTCATAGCTAGAACAGGTTCACAGAGAAGAAATTCAAAGCGGACTCTGCAATCAGGAACCATCTCTGAATAGCTCCCCAGGCCTCTCCCACCATACCCACCCTTTCCAGGAAAGTTCCACATGACTGCACACACACAGCCACACACTCATACATATAGCACTTCCCTTGCTGCTGTCTGCAAGGGGACAAAGGCCCCATGAGCCTGAAACCAGTCATACTGTAGCATCAAACATCCTACCTTTCCTGCACCCCTTTGAGACTTACTGCAGGAGGAGCTCTACCTCTCTGTCCCCACTTCCCTCTACTGGGTCCCTCACCATAGTGCCCCTTCTCTCCAAGGACAGTCTGGTCCTGACCTAACTCTACCCAATGTGAGGCTTCAGGAATAATCTTCCTAAAATGCACATCTAGGTGGCACACAGATCTGGTTCCTGCAGTGGTGCCCCATCACTACCGGACTTCTTAGGATGGCACTGGAGGTTTTGCTGTTAAGGTCCCTGACTGGCTGTGTGCTCTGCTTTCCCAAGTGCATTCTTCTCTCATTGCAGCCTCCCTCTGAGAATGGCCAGGCATCCTCAAGCCTGCCTGAGCTTGCATACACTTGGCCCTTTACTCCCTCTGACCTTCATGGTCTAGACTAGCTGATTTCCATGCATCCTCCCAATAACGGTTCCCCACACTCCCCATCCCCGCCCCTCATGCCCTAATTCTCTTTTCTCTGTGCTGTCCTGGTCACGTGCATACCCCCATTTGAACATTCCACACACCATGTGGCACTCAATGGTGTGTCTGTTCTGCTAACGGACTGTGCACAAACAGAGAAGGAAGGATCTCATCTTTCTTCACTTCGTCTTCCTGGGGCCAAGCATGGAGCCCAGCATACCATCGGTGCTCGGTGTTGACTGAACAAACACAACTAAACAAACACTAAGAGTCAAGGCATGTTAATGTTCGAGAACTGGTGTTGAACTCTCTCTCCGCTCCCCACCCCCACAAGAAGTTTTGTCACTTAATTTAAAAGGCTTTACTCTCCATAAGAAACTTTCCCAAAGGGACAGATAGTCAAGCGAGGAGGATATCGTACCAAGCTCCTGCTGTCCTGCTCATGCCCACCCTGCTGGGCTCCTGGGGTCCATTCCTGATGCTCAGGGGAGCACTGATCCCACCAGGCAGAGGGAAATCAGCACCTCGTACAGATTACCAGCTGTACTGCCGAGGGTAATAGATGAAGTGAGAGGCAATCCAGAGCACAGATAAACTGCACAGTTCTCCATCATTAATGTCTGTCTGAGGCCAGCACATGCTACTGTAAAATTTAAGTAGCTTATCAAAATATACTGATAAGCAACTTAACTTTTCACTTCTATGACAGTATTATCACTTATGTTAATATGTTTCAATCAGCTCTGGCAGCTGCATATTGACTATTACACAGCAAATGACTGCTGCCACTTGCCACAGCATTTACTTTGGCAGAGCAATGTAAACATTCAAGAGGGATTAGGGAGGAGATAAGTTTCTCCCTTCCTATTCTGTTAAATAAACCTTGGCTGAGTTAAAAGCCATTATGGTGGGAACAATAAATCCCCTCAGACGAAAACTCTTGCCCAGATTAGAGGACTCTTAGTAAACAAATTCAACCAAGGGTTACACATTTTTCCCCCTGAAAAAGAAAATACCACTAGTTAAATCCAACAACTCCAAGTCAGGAAGGGGGCAGGGGATAGATGCGTGGGGGAAGCAAAGAGAAAATATTTTCTTGCAAGGAAATCATGGCGTTAAGCAAATGAGAGAAAAACTGGAGTCATTTTAGGAATCCTTGATGAAGTGACATGGCGCAGGCTGGATTCTCTGATCATTAAAGACTGTGGTATATGTGGAAGCAGTCTTTGCCACCGGGTTCGGCTGGCCAGCTAGCACAGGCCTTGACCCCAAGCCTCTGCACCCTCCACTGCTATGGGGCTGAGGGAAGGTGAGGGACGTGGTAGGGCCACCGAGCCTGTAGCACAGTGCCCAGCTTCTCACATGCAGCTCCAACCTTAGTCCCAATCAAATCTTTTTGGCTACACTAAGCAGAACACTCAGCCATGGGAGGTTTTGTAGATACCCTGGAGATCAGCCATTTCTTCCTCCCTGTGCCCTGATCAGACACAACTGTTCCCCACATGTTGTCCCCTGTGCACTGACAGATGAATATCCAGTGATGGCAGTGTTAAGGTCTTGAAACCAAAACCCAGCTGTCGTCTTCTTCAAAGGATCCCTCTTTTCCCCTGTTGGGAGGCCAGGGTTCACAGCTGAACCTTATCCAGTGGCGTTTCCTGTACTGCTTCATTAGTGCTGGCACGACAGCTTCGCCCTGGCTGCAAGGGTGCAGGTGAGGATATGGAGAACCTCCACTCCATTTTGTGCGTGTCTGTCATCATGGAGTAAACACTACTTCCTAGTCCAGAGACAGGAAACAAACACTCCATTACGCTGCTCATCCCTGAACATCTAAAGGAGTTCCAAACATCTCTGGGCCTGCTTCACTTGCTACCTTTATGCAACCACTCAAGTCTGTAGTGCAGAGTACCCCTTGGGCTCAGTCCAAGGCTAGGGCTCAAACAACAAAAGGTGCCTGCATTTAGGAAGGCCATGGCATTAGTAGGGAAAAAAGACATCCACAACAAAACAGTTCATGTGAGGGAAGTTGGAACTCTTTTCGAAGGACTTTATTTAGCTTGGACTTTAAATCAAGTTATAAAATTATCATGGCCAATCAGCAGAACCTTGATGAGGTAAAACCAAAATGGGACAAGTCTGATTCCCAGGCACTGGCCATCATCCATGCTTCTCTCACCTGGCCCAGGTAACTTTGTCCCAGGCTCTGCCATCACTTCCTGGCCTAACAGTCAAATGGAGCAAATGGAGAGGCTTTTGTTTTGTGTGAGGCAAATACAAAGTCTTGAACTTGAGAAGAACTCAGGCAGCATCTGAGTATTCCCACACACCTGGCCTCACTGACCCGAGCCATTACAGGCCCTTGTAAGATGTACAGGGGCAAGTTCAAGAGAGAGTGCTTAGAGTCAAATGGCCCATGGTAAAAAAAAATAAAAATAAAAATAAAAATCCCGTAAAAGCCCTAACATTGCCCCCAATATAGAGCAGACGTGGTTTTATAGACACAAAGTAGCTGGCCTGAGTTTGGGGGTCATACTGAATGAAAACTGTCTATGTTCCCATCTGTCAGCTGGGTGAGCTGCTTACCCTCCAGCTGACCTCAGGAACTGAGTCTGATGAGGAAAGATGACCTGCATTTCTAATTTCACTCTGCTGAATGGACTGTCAGGATAATCATTCCCACTGTTCTGTGTATGTACACGTATCTAAGTGATCTTGTGTAACTGTATGTATGATGGGATCCCACTCCAGTGTCATAAGTATTTTAATAGAAAACCATCACAAATTTTAAAAAGCTCTCCCTATCTCTTGCGAATAGTTCAGTTCAAAGCCATCAGATGAGCCCAAGCAAGGCGGGGGTGTGCGTGATGGGACCAATGGAGGCACACACTGCCCAAGCTGAGGAAGGTGGTCATTTATGAGAACAGGTATGAGCAGAATGTCAAAGTTCAAGCACAGGGAGGAGGATATCCTCCTGTAGGAGCAACCAGGACCAGAGTGTTGGAGTCTGAGTAGAGTGAGGAGAGTTTCCTCATAAGGGAAAGACAGGGCTCCAGCAAGATAAGGAGTGTCCACACAGAAAGAGGTCTGGCCTGGAATGTCAGAACTCAAGAGTAAGGGAAAGGGTGTTTAAGTAGGGGCAAGGCCTGGCATCTGTCAGGAGAAAGAAGTTGACTAGACTGGTGTTAGAACCTAAGAGGAATAAAAAGAACATCTGGAAGGCAGTTCAGTGTGGGATGTCAGAGCCTAAGTGGGTAAGAGGGCTTCCATGAAGAGTAGTGAGACAGAGTCCAAGCGTTGAGAAGGAGGTCTACAGTAGGAGGAGGATTTGATGCCTAAGAGGTCAGAGTCCAAATGGAATAGCCCTGCCTAAGATGTCAGAGTCCAAGTGGAGTGAGAAGGTCAGCCACAGAGGAAAGGAGCTACAGTAGCCAGAGTCTGATCAAGACTGATCAACCATGTAAATATATAATGGAAACCATTACTACTATCAGATAAGAGAGTTACAAATATGGACCAGGAAAAAAACAAGAATGAACCTATGGTGTTCTATTGGAATTAGCTGTAACTGTGTGAAATCATGGAGATGGATAAAAGAAATGAATACAAATGCATGTATGTGCATGTGTGTGTGTGTGTAGATCTATCTCCACACATATATTCACACATATATTCTCATATATTCTCTACCTCTAGCCACTGAGGGGAGCAGAGACACCCCAATTATAATGAGCATTCTTAGTGCCAAGATCTTGGTTTCTAAGTACTATTCTCCACTAAAAGGAACCAGAGCTCCTTGAAGAAATGTGTGATTCCAGAGCTGGGACTGGAAATCTCTTGTACTAGAAAAAAGGCAGGCTTCAACACACAATTAGGACATGCCAATGGGACACAAAAGCCAGTTTGGAGGGGCTCTTGCTGACAAAATCTGTGACAATCTGAGCATCAAACCAAATTATGATAGAGATTATATGGGACACCTGGGTGGCTCAGTGGTTGAGCGTCTGCCTTTGGCTCGGGGCGTGATCTTGGAGTCCCGGGATCGGGTCCCACATTGGGCTCCTTGCATGGAGCCTGTTTCTCCCTCTGCCTGTGTCTCTGCCTTTCTCTCTCTCTGTGTCTCTCATGAATGAACAAATAAAATCTTTAAATCTTTAAATAAATAAATAAATAAACAAACAAACAGGAAATCATGAGTCTGTGCTAATATAAATAAATGAATCAGAAATTTGACAAGGATAAGATGATGATATTCTGAATGCACATTATAAAGGGAAAAAGAAGGGAGAAGCCTGGGAGATAAGACCTTAATCAAGTAATGTGACAAACTGAAACAGTGTGCCAACTGATATAGTGCAATGAGATGATATAGAATACTTTCATCATATTCTAGCCTTGGAAGTAGAACCCAACCCTGAGGAAACATCAGATAAATTCAAATTGAGGGATCTTCTACAAGTTAATAGCCAATGTCAAGTTCGTAGAAGTGTAGGAGGGTGCCTGGGTGGTTCTTTTGGTTAACCATCTGCCTTCAGGTTGGGTCAGGATTCCAGGGTTCTGGGCTGGAGCCCCACATTGTGCTCCCTGCTCAGCGGGGAGTCTGCTTCTCCCTCTGCCCACCCCCACCCCTCTTGCATGCACATTCTCTCAAATAAATAAAATCTAAAAAAAAAAAAAAAAAAAGAACTGTGGGACATGTTGAGGAGCTATTCCAGAGTAAGACAAAAAAAAAAAAAAAAGAGAGACCGAACAACTAAATGTAACATGTGCCTCTACATACACAGGGGGCCCAAGTATTACATGGTAGTATTGAGTCAAAACTAATACTAACTTTCAAATTTTGATGATTGTAATGTAGTTATGTAAAAGAATATTCTGGTTTTGTTTTTAAGTGGTCTCCATGCCCAACATGGGGGCTTCACTCATGACCTTACGATTGAGAATCACATGCTCTACAGACTAAGTCAGGCAGGTGCCCCAAGAATGTCTCCTTTAAAAAAAAATACATACTAAAGTATTTGGGGGTATTATTCTGGCAACATCTCCCAAATGGGGTATTTGCATTGTATTCACAATTTTTTTTTAAGATTTTATTTATCTGACACAGAGAGCAAGAGAGCACATAAGCAGGGAGAGGCAGGCAGAGGAAAAGGGAAAAACAGCCCGATGTGGGGCTCAATCCCAGGACCCCGAGATCATGACCTGAGCCAAAGACAGACGCTTAACCAACTAAGTCACCCAGATGCCCCTCAACTTTTCTACATATATGTATATTAAGATCTTATTTATTTGAGAGAGTACAACCAGGGGGAGAGGCAGAGGGAGAAGGAGAAGGAGAAGCAGACTCCCCACTAAGCAGGGAGCCCAACATGGGGCTGGAACGCAGGACCCTGGGACTGTGACCTGAGCCAAAGATAGACAATTAAACCACTGAGTCACCCAGGCACCTCTTCTATATGTTTATTATTGTTTCAAAACTGAAAAAAAAAATGGAGAGGAGATAATCTGAAGGGTCTTTCTTTTCACCAAAAATACCATAAGTAGACCAATTAGAGTATACAGAATAATAATATGAGCTGGGAAAATAAAATATTAAATTTTAAACCATGGCGATAGGAAGGGGCATACAACAGAATAGCTGGTTCTAACAGTAGGAGTCAATACTCCAAGCACAGAGAAGGTTAAACATCAGTTAAATTTTCAAAAGAGGTTATTCTCAGTATATGGGAAGAAGGCTGGAAGGGGTGGGGATAAAGTTGCATTAGAGACAGGAAAAAAATTCACTGAGCAACGACTTGCAGGCTTGACCCACCAGGCCTGATCTGAGAACTGTGTGCAGATGGAATAGCCAGAAAGAAAAGTATGCAGGCTGCAGGACAGAAGGCAAGGTAGGGTCAAAAGAGCCAGACTCCAGGGGCCTTTTATATGCTACACTGATGGGCCTCCCCTATATTCTGTAATCACTGGGAGACCAAAGGGCCGGTTAAAGAGAAGTAACATTCTGAGGACCAGTATTTAGAACTAGGTAGAAAGTGATTATTTCTCTCTTCAGCATAGTCCAGTGGATCTCAACCTTACCAGAAGATGTCTACTTTGTTACCCTAAAAAGAAAATCTTAGATAATCTATTTGTATATGTAAGTTTTAAAAAGATCAATGTAAGTTCTAGTTCTAATATAAATAGTCAACAGAGAAGTACTTTATAATAAAATTTTAACATTTAAACACTCAAACACCGTTATGTTAGAAATATAATGAAGTAGTACCTCCCTGGGTAGCATAGAGCTGCTTTTAACTTATGTCTAGAATGAGTTTAAAGCAAAGAAGAATGACATAGAAAAAGGTCTTTCAATTTTTCACAGTGATTTCCACAGCCTGAGGAGCTCTTAAAACTCCATCTTGGGTACTCCAAGAGAGGTATCCCTTTTGCCAAGATTCATCAGATGAGAATACATCCTTTGGTTAAAGCTATTTGGCATTCAGTATTTAAAGTTTTCAAAAAACAACTTACCCTCCAATTTAAAAAAAAGCAGAGCGGCATGGCATATGCTGGAGACAACACAGACTTGCATCAAATAAGCCTGGGTGAATCTCAGTTCTGATAATTTCTAGCTGTGATACCTCAGGAAAGCAATCTCTCAAAGACACAGTTTCCTTTTCTATACGATATACACCACACTTTGTAATTGAAGTATGGAGATACACCCAATCCAGTGCCCGGAATATTCTTCCTATCCCTCTCTGTCTAACATTCTTGCCAATCTCAGCTTTGAAAGCTCTTTTGGATTCTGTCTAGGTCAGAGGTGCCTTCAGGACCCTGTTCAGGAATTCCTCATGCCCTGCAGTCACCAGAATGAATAGGAAAGCATGAGGCATTATAAGAGGAAAACATTCATGAATGATGTGGCCACTTAAACCAGTAAGTCCCCCACTCAGCCCTTCTGGTGTAACCTACCATCTTTCCCTGCTCCTCTGTCAATATCTTCTTCATCAAACATCTACAACAAAATGTAAATAAAACTACGACCATTGCAAAGGATGCAGGATTTCATAAAGCCCCTGTATGAGATGATGGACACCTGCTCAGATTTGCAGCAAAGTGGCCAACAAATGAAGGCCTGGCAACATCAGACCAGGTAACATGGGACAGAGAAAAATCAAGAAAATCAAGAAGGGTGGCACAAGAGTCACATCAAAAGAAAATGAACTCAATATCAAAGGATTAAGAGAGGCCTGAGGGAAATTGAGGAAGTCCTCTAATACCTTTAGAAAAATTACTCTTTTTATGATTATGCTGAAAAAGTCAAACATATAGTGTTCTGCGGTCAGAAAAATCATAACCTCTCCCCTAAAAAAAAAAAAAACATTATTGTCTCATTAGACAAAACCATCATTGTCTCATTAATTGATTTGGAAATCAATTTATTTCCAAAGTTTGAGTTTCTTTTTTTCTCGGTAAAATCCTAATAAAGTTTCCCCTCATTCTTACTATAAAATTTTGATCCCCACTTAAATAGACACATTTTATTCCCAGAATGTGAGGCCCTTCTGGGCTAACCCTATTTGCAGATTCACCATAGTTTATAATGCATGCTTCTTTTCTTTGTCTTCTCCATTAGTGTCAACTCTGTGAGAGCAGAGTTGTGAGAGCAGGGATCATGGCTGTGTTGACTGTTTAATCTCTAATGTGTGCCTGGCACCTGTTAGGCATTCGGTAAGTTCCCTTGACAGTTTTTACTGTCTCTGCCTGTAGTTTTTAACTAAGTTTCTATTAAGTCCATCACC
Source organism: Nyctereutes procyonoides (assembly GCF_905146905.1). Classification (NCBI taxonomy): domain Eukaryota; kingdom Metazoa; phylum Chordata; class Mammalia; order Carnivora; family Canidae; genus Nyctereutes; species Nyctereutes procyonoides. Next base: position 41,222,817 of record NW_026575020.1, on the reverse strand, counting down.
GTTAGAGTAACAGTCAACTAACTCTTATGAAAATGATCCAAAACCAAAAATGACACCTGCTAATGGACCGCTGGAGCCTGTGACAAATAATTAGAATAAAGAGTCAAAGTAGAGCAGGAAGGACCCACAAAGTTAAGTCTTGCCCCTTGCCTATCCCTCCAATACAAGTAAACATCATTTTCTACTTTCTGGGTGCCTCCTTCAAGTACTATGCAAAAATGTCACAAAACCAACTGATTATTTTAATTTGGCAACTTAATTTTTCAAGCACGGGTGACAGAATCCTCTGTCACTGCATCAGGCCAAGTTTTCCAGAAAGAGTCTGCTCCAAACTTTTCCTTCTTCTCCCATCTCTAACTCATTCCTCCAGCTCTTCAGAAGAATATTCTTGTTTCCTATCTTTCTGAAGAGAAGCTCTACTATGAGCTTTCCTGTCTTCCACTCCTAGGCTTCTCAGGCCTTCCCCCTTCAATCCTAACTGGAGGTGGGAAGTAGAGAACACCCTAGATATCAACAACACTGCCTTCTATAAGACAGATCTTCTCCTCCATTATACTAAGCCAATGAGCATTCCTATCTGAAAGCACAAGAAAACCATCCATGTGTGTTGGTCCACAGTAAGTGGGAAGTGTAAGGTCCAGCCTTAGCACCAAGGTATATACGTTCCGCCTTATGAGAAAAGCACACCACATCCTCTTGAGCTAACCACATTAAGCTTCAATAAAAGCTTTCTGGAACTTAAAATTGAAGTGACATTTCCAGTCCAAACATCACACATTTCTAGACCATTCATTCTGCAAATGCTGCAGTCAATCATCCATCAAACTGCAGATTTCTCCACACTTATTAAGACCCATCCAGTGTATGCCTGGAACTGTGTGAGGTACATGAAGTCTAAGACCAAGGTCCCAGCATTTGGGGAGTTCACAGTCTAATGAGGGAAGCAGACTCATGGGCAGATGACATCAACAGCACAGGGTCTATGTTATGACGGAGGTGTGTAAAAGGGACAGAGAAGTTCTGGAAGTCTTCCCACAGAAATGACACTTGGTTGATAAACTTAACACAAAGGGCAATCAGAAGACCCACCTGAGTTTGAGTATCAGTTCCAGCCCTAGCTGTGGCCCCTGCCATTTTTTGCCTCCTTCATGTATGAAATGTGGATCCACGACTTATTCTCTCACACAACTGTTGTGAGGGTGACACATGTGAGTGCACCTACCACTGTGCCTGGAACAGAGTAAACCTTTTTACCCAGATAAGATCACACTCGGTGCTAGTAACATCAAAAGTCAGAGGAACCTAAATAGGAGAACAAACAACCCCCTTTGGGAGCTCAAAGCCAGCCTCACTCAATCTGAGCATTCTGCTTTGCTCATAGCTGCTGATCTCAAATTGTAAATTTATTATGGTAGCCAGTTAAGCTCAAAAATCTGATTTATGTCCATAATTAGCATACCATTGTCATACCTAATACATCTATGCAGGAAAATGTATTGCATGTACCGAACAAGTAGAAATATTAATTTGCGTTAGGAAAAAACACAAAAAGTTCCCATAAAACATCTGTGCTTATATTAATCTACCCAAACACACACTTAGATTTGATTTTGGTAATAAGGCTCTTTTCTCTCTTGATGGGTATTCAATAATTGTTGCTTTTAGAGAGCAGATCTGCCGTCTTCTTTTCTATGACAGTGTTACTGTGATTGAGGGAGATTGCTCAGGAGGAAAGCACAGAGGCACTTTTCTGTTATCACCGGTGAAGTGTTGGTAACAGAGGATCTTTGGAGTAATGACACCTGCACTGCCAATTGAGTGTAATTCTCAGATATTTTCCATTGAGCCCAGAGAGGGCGAGCACATAGGCCTTTCATCATTTTCCTAAGAGAGTTTATGATGCTGCCCGCTCCTGTATTCACACACCTGCAAGTTTTTTCCCCATTCAGAGCATCTTATTCTATGTTTAAATTGCTACTGTAATGTAATATAATGGGTTAGTGAGATTCTAACTAAGGCCCACCCCACAGAATCTTTCACGGACTAAAAGAGAAATACATTGTCTCTGCTGAAAAAAAACACAACAAGGGGAAGAAACCGCTACACAAGAATTCCTGTCCTACTTTCAGGAGTAAATAAAATTAATGAACCCACCAAGACACCATTTGACGCTATTCTCATTTTAGAGCTAAGAAATGAAAGCTAATGGAGGAAGGGGAAAAACACTGACCAAGTTTCATGGGCTCTGAAATATCATTCTTTACAACAACTCTAGAAGAAGATTCTTCACCTCGTTTTATGGGTGAGAAAACTAAGTCTTGGAGAAGTGATGTGATGTATGGACAACACAGCTATTAAAAGCACAACTCAGACACAAAACTAGTCCTGTATGATTTCTATCATCCTTGCTCCACGCAACACATTATGAGTTTCACAACATGATCAAATGTAATGATCAATCCTGAAATTAGGATTTAAAATTCTTACCTTGTGATTCTCACTATAATGCCCTGATAAATGAAAGCACGCCTCTAAAAGTCCTTCTGCTCTAAGTGTTCTGAGCAATCCAACTTTGGCTGCCTCCCAACCATTCAGCATGTTTTCTTATTTTGCCAGCCCCAGGGACACCAGTCATGTGTCAGCTCTTTACTGCTTTAGGTATTAGCGTACATGTTAGATTCAGAAGCACAAATAGCTTGACTTAAAATGTTCAATGTTTTTTAAGTTTTTAGGTTTCTAGGGCTTAAAATCAAGACCCAATGCCTCTGCTACCTTAGATGTGTACTTTTAAGAACTTACCTAGAAAAATCATGGCCTGTGTCATAGATTCTTAAACAGACTATGGTTGCCTTTTTAAATTTAACGTATAAAGCTTTAAATGTATGCTTATGGTGACAATTAAGGAAATGCTAGATTAGACAGGGCTTCAGTTTTCCACAAATAGCACTCATTTAAGTTCATTTCCACCCCAGATCTCTGCTCAAATGCTATATCATTCAATCGCAAATCTCTCTATAAAAGTGTCTGGCTGTCTCTTAAACCCATTTACACTCTATGCTTCAATGCCTTTCCTTGGCAACTTCTTCCATATGCTAAACTTCTTTCAGGGAAGCAGTTCTGTCTCAATTCACAGAACAGCACACCAATCACCACAAGCAGGCAGACAGGTAAAGAAAGGAAGGAGGACAGACAGGCACATGGAGAGAAAGTAGGATATAAAGGTAGCTGATCCAATAAAAGTAATGTTTTAAAAGGCCAAGAGTTTTTAGACCAAAAGAAAACTAACCTAGTGCCTAACCCCAAGCAATCAGAGAGCCCTGAACCTGAATTTATAAACCAAACACCCTGTACCATATGCAATTCGAGACACACAACTGGTAGCAGTACTAGGGATTTATGACTTATGACTTGTTCATATTTAATTTGTAACCAAACACTTCCCCTTCCTCTTAGCTACCTTAGAACTCTTGATTAACTCTTGTTTTCACAGGTCAGAGGTTAAATAAAGGAAGGGAAGCATTCTGGGGTGAGATTGCCCAGAGCACCACATCCAAGAGTGACCTGTGCAAGGAACATTAAAATAAGTGATAAGACTAGAGATTGTTCAAGACAGCTGATGTTCAAAGCCTCCTTTGGGTACAAAGCAGGACCTTACTAAGAGCTGGACAGACAGGAAACTGCTCTCGAGTTACCTTTTGTGACAGAGCAACTCTCTCACCAAGAATTTGCTCCCAAAATGTTCTTAGAAATGAGACTGAAGGTTTTGAGGGAAGGAAAAACAGGAATTTGTGTAAGGCCGGCAGCCCTTCCCCTGCTTCATTCTGCCACAGGTATCTGTCTTGCCCACCAGATTCTCCTACCCTGGTGAAAGCCTCTACTGCTCTCTCATTTTGTAGCACACCTGGGCCAGGCTGAGGGAAGCAGATTTCTTTGTACAAAATTAATCACCTAGAGACACAGCCACCCTGCTGAACAGGACAGTATAATCTATCCAACTGCAAGACCCATCCAGATCCAAGGACCTTTACTGCTGTGCTACTCATCATACACCAAACATGAAAATAATAACAGTAGAGACCACCATTTATTCTGGAATTATCACACGTCAGGAACTTTACATGCATTTGCTTATTTATCTCTCATCATAACTCTGTTAAATAGGTACTATCATATCCCCAGACAACAAAAGAGGAAACTGAAGCACAGAGAGGGCAAGTAACTTGGTCAGAGTCACACAGCCACAGAGTAGATCAGGGTTAATTTTAATTGCACATCTGTGTGACTTACTACACCAATAGGCTCTTCTCTGGGAAAAAAAAAAAAAATCTCTCTCAGGGAATGGTATCAATGAAGTGAAATGCACACCAGATAGCATGTACACTTTACATCTGATTAGGTGTTTTCAAATTGTCAGAACAGAACAGCCATTGAATTCATTTGTTTGGTTGCCTAATACAGGCCAAGCACTGGGTAGAGGTGAATAAAGCATAGCTTCCACGAAAGTAGGTTCTTGGTTCAGACTTGTATGTGAAACCATTACGGCATCAGACAGAGGTAACAAAAACACAATTTGAAAAATATGAGAAGCAGCAACTGCCCCTACCCTCAGGAGGCGAGGTTAGCATTCCCTCTGCACCATGACCACGTAACACAGCCACAGGAAGAAATGGTTTCCTCAAGGGAGCATTTTCACAGGCTGGGCGGGCCTAATCCCCAGCCCTGGAGGAGCTACCGGTCCACTAACAGGGAGATCAGGTTGAAACAACGTGCCATTACTCACACTCTGTCTTCTTGCCCTGACTTAAAGCAAAGCCAAACCAAACCCCTACATCTATCTCTCAGTCACTTCTTATTCTTTAAACCATATTTGTACTTCTGACTTAATGCTTTATCATAAACCTTAAAAAGGCAGTTAACAATATTATAAAAGCCTAAAACTGGTGTGTTTTGTATTTTTTTTAAAAAAAAGACTGAGGTGGGCACTTGACGGGATGAGCACTGGGTTGGTAAATTGAACACCAATAAAAAATAAATTCATAAAAATAAATAAATAAATAAACCCTTTTTAAAAATATTTATTTATTTATTTATTTGAGAGAGAGGGAGGGAGAGCACGCGCACGAGCGAGCACGTATGCGAGCAGGAGCAGGAAAGGGGGAGAGGGAGAGGCAGACTCCCTGCTGAGCAGGGAGCCTGATGTGGGGCCTGATCCCAGGACCTGAAATCATGACCTGAGCTGAAGGCAGATGCTTCACTGACTGAGCCACCCAGGAGCCCCTAAAACTGGTGTTATTAAACTCCCTCAAAATACGGTAGCTTAGAGGAAGGTGAAGCATTTGATTAAATAAGTTGTAAGTCTTAAATCCCCAGTGACACTACCAGTTGTGTGTCTCTCTCAAAAGAAACCCTAAAAAGTAACCTTTAGAGAAAAGAGGCTCAAACAGCAAGCCTGGAAGAAATAGGTTTTTCTGATATAAATTCTTAAACTCATGTAGTATGAAAGAGAGCAAGAAAGGTGTCTTTCGATGAGTAACTACTAAAAGAACATTAAAATGAAGGTCAGAAAATGTATACATGAATTATTTTTACTGCATTTTCACTATCATGAAATGTTGTGACTTTATTTTGGGGGGGAATATATTTTAAGTGGTAGCTCTTTATTATGTATAATAGCAATACATACATACACACACCTAAACATGTGGTAAGAGAATGGTTAAATAAATTACGGTAACTCCAGGAAATGGAAAATGAGGATTTAAAAACAATTTTTTTAAAGATTTTATTTATTTATTCATGAGAAACAGAGAGAGAGTCAGAGACATGGGCAGAGGGAAAAGCAGGCTCCATGAAGGAAGCCTGATGGGGAATTTGATCCCAGGACCCCCAAGATCATGCCCTGAGCCAAAGGCAGATGCTCAACCACTGAGCCACCCAGGCATCCTGGTTTTAAAGTACTTTTAACGATACAGGAAAATATCCACGAAATGATATAGATTGAAAGGAAGCAATGCTTACAGCTATGTATCACAGGCAATCATATACACTCATAAGAAGACTAGAAGATAAATTAATAGGGTTATTTCTAGGTTGTGGGATTTGTAGATAATCTTCGTTTCTTTTATATTCTTTTCTCCATTTTCTATGGCTTTTGTATTGAGCATGCAGTGTTTTAAAAATTAGAAAAAATTGTTCCAGTTTTTAAGTACACAATAAATTATGAACTACCAGAATGATGGAATATTATATATTAATTAAAACCAGACTATGGAAGAAATATTTTAACACAGAAAAATATTTACAATACATTTAGATATAAAAGCAGGCCCTGGGGAGGTGCCTGGATGGCTTACTCAGTTAAGTGTCTCAGCTCAGGTCATGATCATAAGGTCCTGGGATTGAGCCCTGAATTGGGCTCCACGCTCTGCACAGAGTCTGCATCTCCCTCTACCTGCACCCCTGCCTCCCTCATGCTCTTTCTCTTTCAAATAAATAAAATCTTAAAAAAAAAAAAAAAAAAAAGACAGGCTTTAGAGGCACATGGCTCAGTCAGTTAAGTGTCCAACTCTTGATTTTGGCTCAGGTCATGATCTCAGGGTTGTGAGAGTCCCATGTCAGGCTCCTTGCTCAGCGTGAAGCCAGCTTGAGATTCTTTCCCTCTCCTTCTGCCCCTTCCTGCCCACTCCCCCACACTCACAGTCTCTCAAATAAGTAAATCTTTTTTAAAACGTAAAGCAGGCTCTGTAATATGTACAAAAAACTTTACATTTTTGTGTTTTCCTATATTCTTCAAACTTTTACAATCAATACATATTCCTTTTTTTTTTTTTTTACTTTAAAAAAAAGAGCCACGTGTGTAATTCCTCTTTGCCTACCAACTTCCAAGTCATCTTGTTGGGTGGCTGGGAGGATTCTTGATCAGAGAGAGGGGAATCAAAAGCCTATCTTCTCATTTCCTTAAGTGTGCTTAATAACTGTGATGACTCAATTCCCCTATAGGCTCTCTGGATGAAATGGAACTTAGCACTCTTTAGCAAACTGGTCACGTCAGAGTCTCATGCTCTTTCCACTGCACCATGCTTATTATTGATCTCAGTTCAAGGGCAAGGGTGGTTGGCCAATAAGGATTTCAGTGACCTTCCTAATGTGGGAACAGTCAGCCTCAATAAACTCTAGTCGGTCTCAGAAAGTGAGACACCCTCACTTAGCAGTATCTAAGGGCACCCTAAGTTAAGAGAGGGTAAAGAAAAAGGGTCAGAATCTATTTTTCCCTGTTAGATTTTGAGGCCAGATCATTAAGGCTGGGTCATTTATATAAACATTTAGTAAGCATCAATATGTGCCAGCCCTGTGCTAGACAGCCAGGATAAACACATGAACAAGACATAGTGCTGCCTGTCCTCAAGGAACCTAGATCTCCTAGGGGAAGATGGACATGTAAACAGTTCATCACCATGCAACATGAGGATGCTGTGATACAGGGGGGCACCAAGTACTATGGGAACATGGAAGGAGAGCACGTCTTGACTAAACCAGGGCATCAGCTAAATGAGGAAGATAAGTTAGATGAAATAAAGGAACACTTCCATTTGGAGATAACAAAATTTTCCAGAGGCAGAGAGACAAGGAACAATAAATGCTTGAAGTGGTTGGATATCACCTAAAGGTGGGGCAAGATGTTTCTCTATTTAACATTTTGTGGAGACAGGGACAGGGGAAGGGAAATCCTGGCAGAAGATGACACTAGAGAAGGCTGAAGTGATCAGCTCGTAAGTTTTATGTGCAAGACTAAGAAGTTTAACTCTTCTCCTAAAAGCAGAGTTTTAAGCAGAGGGATTTGATTAGATTTATCTTTTTAGAATATCACTTTAATAGAGTAGAAGAGGAATTGAAAGGGGAAGTAGGATGCAGATAAACTCAGAAGTCTTAAGACCCATGTAGCTGACCTAAGTTCTCAAGGAAGAAGAAGGTTCTAAAATGGAAGGTTTTTGTCAGTGCTCTTTTAATTACTTAAATTTACTGATGATGCAATTAAAAACAGAATTTGGCTCTAGTAGAAGAGCTAAAAAAAAAAAAAAAAAAAAAGAGAGAGAGAGCTCCTATTAGGCAAAGGATGGCCTGACAAGTCAACTCCCTTCAGAAGCAGCATCACTGTGTGACATGGTGGGAGAGAAGGTTGAGTTGGACAGCTGGGAGCAAAACGTGTAGTTGCCCCGTCTATCAAAGGGCTTCCTCTGAGCTATTCCTTCACCTCTCCAAGCCTACTTTCTCTGCAAAAGGACACCACTTTTTTTTTAAAAAAAATATTTAATTTATTTATTCATGAGAGATGTAGAGAGAGGCAGAGACAAATGCAGAGGGAGAGGCAGGCTCCCTGCAGGGAGCCCAATGCAGGATTTGATTCCAGGACCCCAGGATCACGACCTGAACCAAAAGCAGATGCTCAACCACTAAGCCACCCAGGCACCCTAAAAGGACGCCACTTCCTATTGACCCAACAAGGCCACGGTATGGAACAAATTAAGCACTAATAACTTAATGTAAATAATACCAATGCCCACTACAGTTCACAGATTGTATCCAGTACTCAAAAAAGGTAGCCGCTGTTATGATTGTTAGACAGAAGAGGTCTACTTGATCTCTCAAGCGATGGAGTGGTTCTTGCCATATTCTGGATTATTTTAAATGTCTTTAAAATGTTAAGAGCCACAAACATATGTATACTCTTTACAGTTACTTTTAAGATTATATTTGTCACAAAAGAGTAAGCTACGGTCAATAGGGATTTTATTAATATTTTTCCATTTGACACAAGATAAAGGTTTCATTTCAAAGACAGAATGGAAGCAGGTCAATGAGATAAACTAGTCTGTCTACACCGGGCTTAAGGGTGTTATACCTCTGTATTATGTATGGCATGCTTTCTCCTAGTTAAGAAACCTATGACCAGCCCAGAGGTTTGACCATAATACTATGGGCAGTGACAAAAGATTGCTCTATGACCAGAAAAAGCAGAACCCAAGTTCTCTGCCACCTGGCCCACCCACGAGAGACAAAGGAAGTATAAGAGCAGCCAGCTGCTCTAAACTGTTTAACCCTCTTATTTCGTAGCAGGAATGAGTTGGAGCAGTGAAAGAAATTGATCCAGAGCCTTTCCTGCACAGCCAAAAGGACATCCCGACAAACCCAGAAGTAGGTATCATGAATGGCTCTGCAATCTCTCAGTATTACTCTTTTCTGCTGTGCTTCCTACCAAATAGGGCGCAAAAAAATACAGATTCTCAAAAAAAAAAAAAAAAAAAAAAACAGATTCTCTTTTCTGAGAGTAGTGATGGTGGTGGTCTTCAATACTTAGAATTGTCCTGAAACATCAAAATTTTAATTGGATTCCACATGGAATTCCCATAGTCCCGTAACAACCAGGATTTAAAATAATATCCATTTAGCTTCAAACTTGATGACCTGTTTAATGTGTATTTTGATATTTAGGCGGACAACCATTTGGCTTCGTATTCTTTTTTTTTTTTAATATTTTATTTATTTATTCACGAGAGACATGGAGACAGAGAGAGAGGCAGAGACACAGGCAGAGGGAGAAGCAGGCTCCATGCAGGGAGCCTGATGTGGGACTCGATCCAGGGTCCCCAGGATCACACCCTGGGCTGCAGGCGGCACTAAACCGCTGAGCCACCGGGGCTGCCCTTGGCTTTGTATTCTATGGTTCATTTGGTCATCAAACATTTATTGACTGGGAGGCTCTTTGCTGGGTCCTGGGGCTAACAGGTGAATCAGGCGCAGTCAGGAGTTCAGTGTCCAAAGGGGAAATCAGACGCATAAATCAACAAGTGTAATCACGAAGATAAGTGCTATAAGAGAAGCATGCACAAGCACCAATTATCTCTCTCACGTGAACATGTACACATGTGGCAGACGACCAACTCCATCACATGTGACAGAATTTCTTTAAGCCCTAAGAAGGGTTGTTAATAATTCTAAAATTAAATAGAAATGGTCATATTAGATGATTCCTTATTTTACAGAGGAACAGTTGAGTAAAAGCTACTGCAGCACAGAATCCAATAGTGATCCCCAAAAAGAGCTGATCCTTACAAACAATTTCCTTCTTCTTCCTATTTCAATACAAAAAACTGGCACCTTTGTCTGGGTCCAGAATGTAAAATCAGGAAATAAAATGGCAAGTCTTACAACTGTGAACTTCAATCAGCTCATTACAAACCAAAGAGACATATTTGAATGCAAGTTGCTACTTTCATTTACCTATTCTGCCAAGCCATTCAATTACACGATTTCAGATTTTGTATAAAAAAATATAGCCATGTTTCTTTCAAAAAGCTGGTATTTGGAGAAAAGTGATTATAACAGCATGCTATGATACATTAATACAGTGGTTTCATTTAACGGACAATGGTAGTTTCTCAAATGCTCCCTGTATTTTAAATTATTGCACTTAGAATTCATAACTGCAACATGTCTCAACTTTTTTCTTTACTGCTGCACAATACACTCCACTGCCACTGTGAACGCAAACAAAACGCATTATCAGAAGAGTTTTCTTAGCATTTGTAATCTTAAAGTCATTTTTAAAGGTGGGGGTGAGTACAGTGGTTTATTCAAATCGTGTGAACACTGAAAAAGATAACGCATCCTAATTGAGGAAAGAGTGAGAAAGGGAGAGAGAAAACTAAAGCAGGAGAAAAATCTTAAACCAAAATTTCACATCCCCTTGGAGAGACAGCGCACGAAAGAGATGGAGTTTATTCTAACCAGAAGCAGCTGTTGCTCTTCGAATTAGGAAGCATTCCTAATGAATCAGCAGTTCTTATAATAAATATACTACCCTTTGAAATGTGAGGATTCTGCTATGAGTATTTCTTTTGATATATTTTTTACATGAACTCATTAGATGGAGGAGAGACAGGGATTTGAGCATGTTCCTTTCTAAATTACAATGGCTATTTTACCCATATCATGTCCTCTTAAGGTTACTTAAGGCATATGAAAATAAGAAATAAAAAACACAAAGCTCCCCAGGACCCTTTGTGGCTCAAGCCAAACACTTTTTAAGATGCTATGTAACAGTTATGTCTTACCAAATACCTGCCACTACACTAACTTAACTAGTCCCCGTTAAATTTAAAATGGAAATCAGAGCTATACTAACAATGAAAGAGGCATGCCTTTTGCATTAAGAGGAATCCCCAGATTCCAACAAGGTGAAGACCGGATTGTAAAGTACATTCTGTTCCCCAGATATTCTTTTTGCCATTTTAAGAAAAGGGAAAAAGTAGGCATATTTATAAATATATACACATGCATATTTATTTCACCTCCACTTAGGTTCCATATTCTTCTTTTTTTCTTGCACTTAAAACAATCATTTTTAACAAAGGTTTCTCTAAGCAAAAAAAAAAAAAAAATCACTATGTCTCTATCAATACAGACAAAATTTAAAGGTACACCTTCCCATCAGCAGAGGTGAGTACAAGTGGACAGGCATTATTCTACCCCACTAGCTTGCTTTCTTCAACTGTAACCAGTCTTTCTCCCCCCCCCCCTCCTCCTCCTCTTCTACGGTGGGTTTCCAGGATTCCTGGAACCTCAGTGCAAAAACCAGGAACCCCAGAAAGAGTTGCAGATTGACACAAGGTGTAATGGAGAGACTGCTAGAGCTGTCATATCTTTCTTCTCCTAACACCAAGGGTACTTAAGCCTTAATCTTGGAAATGGAAAGGATATTCTAAATGTAAACACAATCTTGGGACGCCTGGGTGGCTCAGTGGTTGAGCGCCTGCCTTTGATCAGGGCGTGATCCTGAGGTCCTGGGACGGAGTCCCACATCGGTCTTCCTTCATGGAGCCTGCTTCTCCCTCTGCCTGTGTCTCTACCATTCTCTCTGGGTCTCTCATGAATAAATCTTTATTAAAAAAAATAAACAGAATCTTTAGGCTGCTTAAAAACATTTCCTACAACCTCAGACATGATCTCCTATCTCAGGTCATCTGTGCTCTCAAACAACAGGTTAAGAGAATGCAAAGGATAGGTAGAATTACAGTTAACAGAAGTCAAGGACCAAGAAGATTTAACTCTACTATTATAATGTCTTTACAGAAGAGGCTGAACTGAGTAACTCCTTAGAGGATGGAAGACTTGGAAAACATGAATGAAAGTGGGTGGATTACCCTGCTTCTTGTACCCTAATTGGGGAGTAGGCAGTGATGGAGGCAGCAGGCAGTACGCATACTAGAAAACAAACCAAGGGCTCTTGAGATCCTTTTGCTCACAAGATCAGCGTGTATTTGTTCTGCATTCTGAGAAGTTAGAAAAGTGGGACTCAAAAAGCCTCAGGAAATGTGTGTAAGATCACCTGATAAATGTTAGAGCTCTATCTGAACCCAAGTCTTTTGGGATCAAAAGCCACCACACTATGTTGCCTCCCTAGTCTCTTCCAAATCATAAATAGGTAAGATTCTGCTAAGGGATTAGAAAATTTCACTTGGCCATAAAGCCCTTAGTGACCTTCTCTAGATGAAGAAAACAAGGCAGAGAAGAGTTAAATGACTTGACTAACATTACATAATTCCATTTTAAAAGTGGGACTCAGGCAGCCCAGGGGGTTCAGTGGTTTAGTGCCTTCCGCCTGGGGCCTGATCCTGGAGACCCAGGATCGAGTACAACATCGGGCTCCCTGCATGGAGCCTGCTTCTCCCTCTGCCTGTGTCTCTGCCTCTCTCTCTCTCTCATATGAATAAAGAAATAAAATCTTTAAAAAATAAATAAATAAAAATAAAAAAATAAAAGTGGGACTCAGTGGTGCATTTATTTCAAGCACTGAGTAATGTATGGTACTGTTGAGTCACTAGGTTGCACACCTGAAACTATGTTACATACAGTAGCACTGTATGTTAACTACACTAGAATTATAATTAAAAACTTAATAATAAAGGTGGGACTCAATGTCCTAGGGGGCAGACTACTAAAATTAGCTGTAATCACTGAATAGTTAGCACCATAGAATTCCTTAGATTCATTCTTCTGCAGATCTGGACCCTTACAAAAACGTCTGCCCTGCCTGGTGCTTATTTGCCCCAGTCCTTCACGAACCAAGAGGGTAACTGCAGTTTGTGCACTGCTTTGCCTTGCATGCTACGTTGGACAACTATTCTGGCTCTGAAAATATTTCATTAGATGAGTGATGGATAAAATACATGAAGGACTGACAGAGGAAAGGAAGTTCAGATGTCTGAAATGTAGACAATGATTTATACACAAATATATCCAGCTCAGAGTTTCTTACGATAGCAAAAAATTGTAAAGAGCCTAAAAATTGGCAGTTTATTTTTCTCAGGGACTGGAATAAAAGAGATCTGATTATAAACCCAAGCTTCACACATTAGAGATAGGTAAGTTCCTTAACCCTTGGTTTCCTTTTCTTAAAAATGTAGCTAAATATCTCAAAGTGGTTGTAAGGATCCTACAGTACAATTCATGTAACGCGCTTAACAATTCCTTGGTAGAAAGTAACCAATAAATGGCAGCTATTATTACTATTATTAATTCCACCAGTAAAGAATCATTAGGCAAGGTATGGAACACCTTCATGATTTAGCATTATGTAGCCATTAAAATGTCTCTCAGAGAAGAAGTTTTAATGTTATAAAAATAAGTAAAAAGACATTGATTCAGTCGAAAAAGGTATATGATCTCAAATATATAAATTTTGAAATATGTGCATATGTACTATGTGTTTTACATATACCATTAAAAAAGAAATAAAGTAAATAAACCACAATTTCTGACTTGGGATGGTGTTAAAAACAATTATTTTTTTCTTCCCTATTGAAAAATGTATATTCAGAGTCCTGGGTGGCTCAGTGGTTAACATCTACTTTCGGCTCAGGGCATGATCCCAGGGTCCTGGGATTGAGTCCCGCACTGGGCTCCCTGCATGAAGCCCGCTTCTCCCTCTGCCTGTGTCTCTGCCTCTGTGTGTCTCTCATGAATAAATAAATAAAATCTTTTTTTAAAAAAGAAAAATGTATATTCATTCAAAAGTCAGTTTCATTTTTTCTCTATGGATATCCAATTATTCCATCAACACATGTTTTAATAGACTTTCCATTCCCCTTCCCCCTCATGAATGACCCTGGCACCTTTGTCAGAAAAACATGATTGATTCTGTTGCACTGATCTGTATGTCCATTCTTGTGCCAATATCACAATGTCTTGATTACTACAGCTTTACATCAAGATCTAAAAGCATGTAATGTGGTTCTTCCAACTTTATTCTTTTTTTTTAAGATTTTATTTATTCATTCAAGAAAGGCAGAGAGAGAAAGGCAGAGACACCGGCAGAGGGAAAAGCAGGCTCCCCACAAGGAACCTGATGCCAGGATTTGATCCCAGGACCCTGGGACCACGACCTAAGCCAAAGGCAGAAGTTCAACCACTGAACCACCCAGATGCCCCTATTCTTCCTTTTCAAACTTATTTTAGCTAAGTTGTTTGCTACAGAAATCTCCATACAAATTTTAGAATCAGTTACTCAATTCTGGAAAAAAAGCCTAGTGGTGTATTGCGTTGTACGCTATAGGTCTGGGAAAACTGACATCTTTGTCTGTAACAGTACTCCAGAGAAAAAGAATATCAATAGGGATATGTACATATACACACAGACACACTGAGGGAGAGATTATACTAAGGAATTGGTTTGAGCAAATACAAAACCTATAGGGCAGGCAGGAGGCTGGAAACACACACAAGAAGCGATACTGCATTCTTGAGTCTAAATTGTGGAGGGCAGGATAGCAGGTTATAAATTCAGACAGGAGTTCTGTTACAGTCTTTGGGTAAAATTCTTTCTTCTCAAATAGCTCAGTTTTGCTCTTACGTCAACTGGATGAAGCCCAACCACACACTGGAGGGTTATCTCCTTTATTTCAAGTCAACAGATTACAAATGTTAATCACAGCACCACCTAGACTGGTGTTTGACCCAACAACTGGGCACCATAGCATAGCCCAACTGACATGTACAATTAACCATCACAACATCCTTGAGTTCTTGAACCCATGAGCATGGCTTACCTCATTTAGTTAGATCTTCTTTTAACATTTCTCAAAAACACTTTATACTTTTCAGTGTCTAGTGCTCGCTTCGGCAGCACATATACTTTTCAGTGTCTAGGCAATGCACATATTTTGATCAATTTACCTCTAAGTATTTCATTTTATTAAATTGAAGTACAGTTGGCCTAGAATATTATATTTGTTTTAGGTCAAAGTATTTCATATCTTAATGCCACTACAAAAGTGTTTTATTAATTTCAATTTATCATTTTAATATCAATTTCCTTACCTCATACCATATACAAAGTAACAGAAATGGATCCCTATATATAAGAGAAAAATCAATGAAATGTCTTTAATATAGGAGAAAGTCTTTGTGCTCTTGGGTTATGTAAAGATTTCACAAAACACAACATTAACTATAAAAGAAAAAATTCAAAAACTGGGCTTTCAAAATAAAACTTTATGATATGCAAAGATGCTGTTAAGAAAGTGAAAATCAAAGCCACAGATGGGGAGAAAATATTTGCAGAGAACATATCTAATATGACATTTGTATCTGAAATATATAAAGAACCCCTACAATTTAGTAATAATAAGACAACCCAATTAATAGATAGTCAATAGATTTGAATAGACATTTCACCAAAGGAGATATATAACACAGTATCTTCTTTTTTTTTTAATTTTTATTTATTTATGATAGTCACACAGAGAGAAAGAGAGAGAGAAAGAGAGAGAGAGAGAGAGAGAGAGAGGGAGAGAGAGGCAGAGACATAGGCAGAGGGAGAAGCAGGCTCCATGCACCGGGAGCCCGACGTGGGACTCGATCCCAGGTCTCCAGGATCGCGCCCTGGGCCAAAGGCAGGCGCCAAACTGCTGCGCCACCCAGGGATCCCAACACAGTATCTTCTAATAAATATGCCCATAAAAAGACTTTCAACATGTTAAGTCATTAGGGAAATGCAAATTTTTTTTTTAAGATTTTATTTATTCTTGAGAGAGAGAGAGAGAGAGAGAGAGAGGCAGAGACACAGGTAGAGGGAGAAGCAGGCTACATGCAGGGAGCCCAATGTAGGTAGGACTTGATCCAGGGTCTCCAGGATTACGCCCTGGGCCGAAGGCGGTGCTAAACTGCTGAGCCACCTGGGCTGCGCGGGAAATGCAAATTAAAACCATAATGAGACACTACCATGATTTTAACAGAATGACTAAAACGAAAAAAAAAAAAACACTATCAACAGTTGGTGAAGACGGAACAACTGGATCATATATTGTTGAAAAACTTTGCAATTTCCTATAAAAGTTATTATACCACATGACCCAGCAATCATAGGTCCATAGAAACGTTTCAACATGAGTGTTCATATCAGTTTTATTTATGGTTACCAAAACCTGGAAACAGCCCAGATGTCCATCAACAAGGGAATAAAATGGGATACAACCATACAACAGAATACTACTCAGCAATACAAAGGAACAAACTATTCATATACATAACAACATGGATGAATCACAAAAATGTTGTGCTGAGCACAAGAAGATAGATATAAAAGAGTACGTAAAGTATGATTTCATTTATGTGAAATGCTAGGCAAGACAAAGCTAATACGCAGTGAAGGAAAACAGAGCTGCAGTTGCCTAGGGCCAAGGTTGCAAGAAGAGGAGGAAGGAACTTTCCACGGTAACAGAAATGTTATATATTTTAACTATGTAGTAATTACCCATCTGTATACATTTGTCAAATTTGTTAAACTATATACTTAAAATTGGTGAATCCGTGTGTGTGTTGAGGGATATCATTAGATCTTCCATTTTGGCATATTGGAAGATTAGATACTTCAAAAAACATATTGCTAATCTGGCAAAAAGTAAATGCTTCAGAGAGCAGAAAATAAAATGGAAAATGGAACTCAGAAAGGTAAATTAGCAATAAAGCGGACTTTTACCCTGAAGCTCTTTTGCCAAACTATGGGCACTTTGAATTCCCAAATAATGGGGATATAAGGCAGAAGTGAAAGGAGGTAAAGCCTAGAAAACTCCTAAGTATACTACAACCTAAATTTAGGTGCTTGAGGGCTACATCTTTAGTGTAAAAATTTTAAAATGTGCATAAATTCTGCCCAGCAGAAATGTTCTATTCTGGATGCTATTGCAGGGTGGAAACACACATCTCCACTGACAATTTCTAACAAAAGTATGCTCTTACATAGATTTGTAATCCAAATTCACCTACTATGGTCTGATAAAATGACAAACAGATAATTTACAGAACAGCATAATTATCAGAACTTCTAGGTGACAGCCAGAAGCATAAATGAAATAACAGATCCACTGTAGAGGGACTCAAAATTTAACCATTTAACCAAAGCCAAAAAATTTCCTACAAATATAACTTCACAGACAACTAAAATAATCAGAAATGGCCGGCAGCCCGGGTGGCTCAGCGGTTTAGCGCCGCCTTCAGTCCAGGGTGGGCTCCTGGAGACCTGGGATCGAGTCCCACGTCAGGCTCCCTGCATGGAGCCTGCTTCTCCCTCTGCCTGTGTCTCTGCCTGCCTCTCTCTCTCTCTCTCTCTCTCTATCTGCCCCCGCATCTGTCATGAATAAGTAAATAAAATCTTCTAAAAAATTTAAAAAACTATTAAATATGTTAAAAACAAAAAAGACAGAAAATGAGTAGAAACAAAAGACTATAAATAGCCAAGCAGATCTATAAAAGAATTAAATGAAACTTCACAAAATGAAAGTATTAGACACATGTAAAGGTAAAGTTAGTGAACTGAAAAGTAAACCCAGATATCTTATCCATACTATGATCTAAATAGACAAACAGAAAAAAAATACATATGAAAAAGAAGACAGTCTGCAGCATACCACCCTTCTTCTCATTGGAAAATGATAAACAACATTAAAGAGAAAGTGAAAAAGTCTAACACCTTGTAATCAGATTTCTAAAAGAATGTAATAAAAATAATGGAGAAGAGGCAACAAAGAAATAATGGCTGATAACATTCCAGAATTGCTGATCCAGAAACCCCAAGCAAGATAAATAAAATAAATCTATA
This sequence comes from Nyctereutes procyonoides, assembly GCF_905146905.1. NCBI lineage: Eukaryota > Metazoa > Chordata > Mammalia > Carnivora > Canidae > Nyctereutes > Nyctereutes procyonoides. The sequence goes on along the minus strand of NW_026575020.1, from coordinate 41,204,663 downwards.
TCAGAGACAAAGCATTATGAAATTGCAGAACTCCAAAGACAAAACAGGAAAACAGAATAAATGAATTCATTTAAGAGCAACAATTAGACACACTCATTTGTGGCAAGTAAAACAAGTAAAAGCAAATTAAAAACACAAAAGAATCTCTTTAATAAATAACAACTAATTGGGACATATCTTACTGGAGGAATGTTAAAATAGTCTTTAAAATCAGACACAATAAAAAAAAAACTCACTCTTTTAAATTCTAGTCAACGTTACACCAGAGATACTGGGCAGCACAACTGGACAAGAAAAGGAAATAAAGGTTATAAAGAAAAGAGAAAAAAGACAGAATGATCATTTATAAATTACACAATTTTGTATTTGAAACACAAATAACGTAATAAATTATAAGAATGAGTTAGGCAAAAGATCAGTATCTTAATAGCTGAACTGCTAAACAACAAAAAATTATAGATACACCCCTTTTATAAACTCACAAAAAAAAGTCCTTAGGGAAAAAATGATCCAAAGAATCCAAAGATGAGCAGGACCATTATGGAAGCTATTTTTGAATGTTATTAAAAGATATTAAAGTAAGACCTAATTCGGTAAACTGACATTATGTTCAAAGTTGTAAAGACTCAACATAAAGATGTCAATTCACCACAGACCTGTCCATACATTTAAGGAAAGTATAATCAAAGTCTCAACACGGTTTTGGTGAAACTTAATAATACAAGGCTAAAATTTATTCAGAAGGATAGAGGACCAAGAAAAGCAAGACATTTTTGAAGAAAAGGTGAGGAAACTTTACTGACAGATATTAAGACCATCGTAATCAATGCAACAAGATATTAGCATAGAGATATAAAAATCAGCTAATAGAACAGAATGAAAATCCCAAAATAAGATCTGAAGATATAGGAAAACTTGATGTATGGGAATGTCAGCACGGCAAATCTCTAGAGGAAAGATTGGATTTCCAAATGAGGGAAAAAAATGAATTTAGAACCCAACTGTATAATATCCATAAAAAAACAATTCTAGGTGGATTAAAGATTTAAATGTGAAAGGCAGCAACTTCAAACATCTAGAAGAAAAATAACCCCAATAACAATACTGAAGATATAAAAATAGACATAACCTAATATCACTCATGAACATGGACAAAAAATTCTACACTAAATATCCAACAATATCTAGTAATAGATAAAAAAAGGATAAAATGTCATTATCAAGTGGGTTGGTATAACATTTAAAATCAATTAATTATAATTTACCCTTTTTTGTATTTTTTTTATTGGAGTTCGATTTGCTAACATATAGCATAACACCCAGTGCTAGTGTAGTCAAGTGCGGCCCTCAGTGCCCATCACCCAGTCACCCAAACCCCCCACCCACCTCCCTTTCCACTACCCCTTGTTCATTTCCCAGAGTTAGGAGTCTCTCATGTTCTGTCGCCCTCACTGATATTTCGCACTTATTTTCTCCTTTCCCCTTTATTCCCTTTCACTATTTTTTATATTCCCCAAATGAATGAGACTATATAATGTTTGTCCTCCGATTGACTTACTTCGCTCAGCATAATACCCTCCAGTTCCATCCACATCGAAGCAAATGGTGGGTATTTGTCGTTTCTAATGGCTGAGGAATATTCCATTGTATACATAAACCACATCTTCTTCATCCATTCATCTTTCGATGGACACCGAGGCTCCTTCCACAGTTTGGCTATTGTGGACATGGCTGCTAGAAACATCGGGGTGCAGGTGTCCCGGCGTTTCATTGCATCTGTATCTTTGGGGTAAATCCCCAGCAGTGCAATTGCTGGGTCGTAGGGCAGGTCTATTTTTAAGTCTTTGAGGAACCTCCACACAGTTTTCCAGAGTGGCTGCACCAGTTCACATTCCCACCAACAGTGCAAGAGGGTTCCCTTTCTCCGCATCCTCTCCAACATTTGTGGTTTCCTGCCTTGTTAATTTTCCCCATTCTCACTTGTGTGAGGTGGGATCTCATTGTGCTTTTGATTTGTATTTCCCTGATGGCAAGGGATGCGGAGCATTTTCTCATGTACTTGTTGGCCATGTGTATGTCTTCTTTGGTGAAATTTCTGTTCAATGTCTTTTGCCCATTTCAGGATTGGATTGTTTGTTTCTTTGATGTTGAGTTTAATAAGTTCTTTATAGATCTTGGAAACTAGCCCTTTATCTAATATGTCATTTGTAAATATCTTCTCCCATTCTGTAGGTTGTCTTTGAGTTTTGTTGACTGTTTCTTTTGCTGTGCAGAAGCTTTTTATCTTGATGAAGTCTCAGTAATTCATTTTTGCTTTTGTTTCCCTTGCCTTCATAGATGTATCTTGCAAGAAGTTGCTGTGGCCAAGTTCAAAAAGGCTGTTGCCTGTGTTCTCCTCTAGGATTTTGATGGATTTAGATTTACACGTTTAGATCTTTCATCCATTTTGAGTTTATCTTTGTGTATGGTGCAAGAGAGTGGTCTAGTTTCATTCCTCTGCATGTGGATGTCCAATTTTCCCAGCACCATCTATTGAAGAGACTGTCTTTCTTCCAGTGGATCGTCTTTCCTCCTTTATCAAATATTAGTTGACCATAAAGTTCAGGGTCCACTTCTGGGTTCTCTATTCTGTTCCATTGATCTATGTGTCTGTTTTTGTGCCAGTACCACACTGTCTTGATGACCACAGCTTTGTAGTACAACTTGAAATCCAGCATTGTGATGCCCCCGGCTCTGGTTTTCTTTTTCAATATTCCCCTGGCTATTCGGGGTCTTTTCTGGTTCCACACAAATCTTAAGATGATTTGTTCCAACTCTCTGAAGAAAGTCCATGGTATTTTAACAGGGATTGCACTGAACATGTAAATTGCCCTGGGTAGCATAGACATTTTCACAATATTTATTCTTCCAATCCATGAGCATGGAATATTTTTCCATCTCTTTGTGTCTTCCTCAATTTCTTTCAGAAGTGTTCTGTAGTTTTTAGGGTACAGATCCTTTATCTTTGGTTAGGTTTATTCCTAGGTATCTTATGCTTTTGGGTGCACTTGTAAATGGGATTGACTCCTTAATTTCTCTTTCTTCAGTCTCATTGTTAGTGTATAGAAATGCCACTGACTTCTGGGCATTGATTTTGTATCCTGCCACACTGCTGAATTGCTGTATGAGTTCTAGCAATCTTGGGGTGGAGTCTTTTGGGTTTTTTATGTACAGTATCATGTCATCTGCGAAGAGGGAGTTTGACTTCTCTATCAATTTGAATGCCTTTTATTTCTTTTTGTTGTCTGACTGCTGAGGCTAGGACTTCTAGTACTATGTTGAATAGCAGTGGTGAGAGTGGACATCCCTGTCGTGTTCCTGATCTTAGGGGAAAGGCTCCCAATATTTCCCCATTGAGAATGATATTTGCTATGGGCTTTTCGTAGATGGCTTTTAAGATGTTGAGGAATGTTCCCTCTATCCCTACATTCTGAAGAGTTTTGATCAGGAATGGATGCTGTATTTTGTCAAATGCTTTCTCTGCATCTGTTGAGAGGATCATATGGTTCTTGTTTTTGCTCACGTTGATATGATGAATCACATTGATTGCTTTACGAGTGTTGAACCAGTCTTGCTTCCCGGGGATAAATCCCACTTGGTCATGGTGAATAATCTTCTTAATGTACTGTTGCATCCTAATGGCTAGTATCTTGTTGAGAATTTTTGCATCTGTGTTCATCAGGGATATTGGTCTATAATTCTCCTTTTTGGTGGGGTCTTTTCTGGTTTTGAAATTAAGGTGATGCTGGCCTCATAAAAGAGTTTGGAAGTATTCCATCCCTTTCTATCTTTCGGAACAGCTTTAGTAAAATAAGTATTGTTTCTTCTTTAAACATTTGATAGAATTCCCCTGGGAAGTCATCTGGCCCTGGACTTTTGGGTCTTGGGAGGTTTTGGATGACTGCTTCAATTTCTTCTCTGGTTATTGGCCTGTTCAGATTTTTCTATTTCTTCCTGTTCTAGTTTTGGTAGTTTGTGGTTTTCCAGAAATGTGTCCATTTCTTCTAGATTGCCTAATTTATTGGCGTATGGCTGCTCATAATGTTTTTAAAATTGTTTGTATTTACTTGGTATTAGTTGTGATCTCTCCTTTTTCACTCATGATTTTATTAATTAGAGTCTTTTCTCTTTTGTTTTTAATTAAGGCTGGCTAATGGTTTATCTATCTTATTAATTCTTTCAAAGAACCAACTCCTGGTTTTGTTGATCTGTTCTACAGTTCTTCTGGTCTCTATTTCATTGAGTTCTGCTTGGATCTTTATTAACTCTCTTTTTCTGCTTGGTGTAGGTTTTATTTGTTGTTTTTTCTCCAGTTACTTTAGGTGCTTATGTATTTGAGTTTTTTCCAATTTTTTGAGGGATGCTTGTATCGCAATGTGCTTCCCTTTCAGATCTGCTTTTGCTATATCCCAAAGATTTTGAACGGTTGTATCTTTGTTCTCATTAGTTTCCATGAATCTTTTTTAATTCTTCTCTAATTTCCTGGTTCAACCTTTCAAAAGGCAAGATGCTCTTTAACCTCCACATGTTTGGGTTTCTTCCAAATTTCTTCTTGTGATTGAGTTCAAGTTTCAAAGCATTATGGTCTGAAAATATGCAGGAGACAATCCCAATCTTTTGGTATCAGTTGAGACCTGATTTGTGACCCAGTATGTGGTCTCTTCTGGAGAAAGTTCCACATGTACTTGAGAAGAATGTGTATTCAGTTGCGCTTGGATGTAAAGTTCTGTAAATATCTGTGAAATCCATCTGGTCCAGTATATCACTTAAAGCTCTTGTTTCTTTGGAGATGTTGTGCTTATAATATCTGTCATTTGCAGAAAGTGCTGTGTTGAAGTCTCCCAGTATTAGTGTATTATTATCTAAGTATGTCTTTACTTTGGTTATTAACTGATTGATATACTTGGCAGCTCCCACATTAGGGGCATAAATATTCATGATTGTTAGGTCCTCTTGTTCGATAGATCCTTTAAGTATGATCTAGTGTCTGTCTTCAGCTCTTACTACAGTCTTTGGGATAAAGTTTAATTTATCTGATATAAGGATGGCTACACCTGCTTTCTTTTGAGGACCATTTGAATGGTAAATGGTTCTCCAACCTTTCATTTTCAGGCTGTAGGTGTCCTTAGGTCTAAAATGAGTCTCTTGTAGACAGCAAATAGATGGGTCTTGCTTTTTTATCCAGTCTGAAACCCTGCGTTTTTTGATGGGATCATTAAGCCCATTCACGTTCAGAGTTACTATTGGAAGATATGAATTTAGTGTCATCATAGTACCTATTCAGTCCCTGTTTTTGTGGATTATTTCTTTGGGCATCCTCTTTCTTTTACAGGGTCCCCCTTAATATTTCATGCAGAGCTGGTTTGGTGGTCACATATTCTTTCAGTTCCTGCCTATCTTGGAAGCTCTTTATCTCTCCTTCTATTCTGAATGAGAGCCTTGCTGGATAGAGTATTCTTGGCTGCAGTTTCTTCTCATTTAGGACCCTGAATATATCCTGCCAGCCCTTTCTGGCCTGCCAGGTCTCTGTGGAGAGGTCTGCTGTTAATCTAATATTTCTCCCCATATAAGTTAGGGATCTCTTGTCTCTTGCTGCTTTAAGGATTTTCTCTTTATCTTTGGAATGTGTAAGTTTCACTATTAAATGTTGAGGTGTTGAACGGTTTTTATTGATTTTACGGGGGAACCTCTCTAACTTCTGGATCTGCATGCCTGTTTCCCTCCCCAAATTAGGGAAGTTCTCAGCTATGATTTGTTCAAATATGCTTTCTGGTCCTCTGTCCCTCTCAGTGCCCTCTGGAACCCCAATTAAACGTAGATTTTTCCTTCTGAGGCTGTCATTTGTTTCCCTTAACCTTTCCTCATGTTCTTTTCATTGTTTTTCTTTTTTTTCCACAGCTTCCTTCCTTGCCATCAACTTGTCTTCTATGTCACTCACTCTTTCTTCTATCTCATTAATCCTCATCATTAGGACCTCCAGTTTGTATTGCATCTCATTTAATTGATTTTTAATTTCGACCTGATTAGATCTAAATTCTGCAGTCATGAAGTCTCCTGATCCTTTCTGCTGTTTTCTAGAGCTACCAGTAGCTTTATAATTGTGCTTCTGAATTGGCTTTCAGACATCGAATTGTAATCCAAATTCTGTAACTCTGTGGCAGAGAGTACTGTTTCTGATTCTTTTGTGGTGAGTTCTTCTTTCTAGTCATTTTGCTCAGTGCAGAGTGGCTAAAAACGAGTTCTTGTTAGAAGCACAAACTCTTCTCTCTGTAGCACTCCAGCTGTTCTCTCTTTAATCTTAAGTCAAATTCGTAGGTAAAGAGGATGATTTGAAAGTTATCTAGTAAATTGGTGGGGAGAGGTGACTTGGGGACCCTACTCGTCTGCCATCTTGCCCCGCCCCCCCCCCAATTTACCGTTTTAAAAGAATATGGGAGAAAACCAGATGTTCATAGCAATAGATGCAGAATAAACAATAAAATTCAACACCCACCCAAGATAAATACTCTCAGTTAACTAAGAATAGAAGAAAATGTCTTCACTTCAAGGCTATCTCTGAGAAAACCTAAAGTTCTTATTATACTTTATAGTAAAACACTTAGAACAAGACAGAGCTATTTGTTCTCACCACTTGTGTTCAACATTCTACATGGCACTGGAGGTCCCACCCATGGGGGGATAAAAATAGGGGACATAAAAGGCATAAAAATCCAAAACGAAGAAGTAAAACTGTCTCCATATGCGGAGGACATGACTGTTTACATTACCTAGAGAGCCTAATAAAGTACTCTAACAGCTAATTACTGAAATTAACAAGGTCACAGGATATAGTGTCAACATACAAAAAAAATGTGTGTATTTATACATATATATTTATATAGCAAACAACTGGCAAATACAATAAAATAAACAAGCAATTTTGTTTATAGCATTATAAATAAAATCCATACTTAAGAATAAATGTAACAAAAGACATGGAAGACCTTTAAACTGAAAAGCAAAAAATACCGCTGAGAGAAAAGAAAAACATAAATGGAGAGATATGCCATGTTCATAGATTAAAAGATTCAATATGGTTATGTCATCTTCTCTCTCAATTGAGCTATGGATTCAATACAATTCCAATCAGATGTTCTTGTAGAAACTGGCAAGCTGATTGTAAAATATACATGGAAACGCAAATACAAAGCCATCTAGAAAAAGACCACATCTGGAACATCCATACTATACCCATGTTCAATATTCACTCCAAAGCTACTATACTCAAAACAGTATGGCATAAAGATAAATCTAACAATGGCACAGAAGAGACTCACACTTATACAATCACTGTAAGTCACTGAAGCAATCCAACACTGAAAATAGTCTTCACAACAAATGATGTTGAAAGACTGGATAAACATACGAGAAGAAAAAAATTAAACCCTGAACTCCCCACCTCATTCCAGGTACAAAAAACAATTTAAGATGGACCACAGGTTGATTGACTGACTGATTTTCCTAGCTGACATAGCCTCTTTAATCACAAATAAAACCAAGTCCTTAGAGTGGATGGGCAAGGAGGCAAGAGTGCATAGACAAAGATGGCAGGGTCTTACCACTACAGATTTAAATGCAAGAATTAAAATTATAAAGTTTCTAGATGAGAACATAAGAGAAAACATAATACTGTGACTTGGGGGTAAATAGAAGTTTCTTAGAGCAGAGAAAATATAAACCAGAAAGGGAAAGCATTAATAAACTTCATCAACGTAAAAAACCTGCTTGTCAAAAGAGACTACTAAGAAAATGCATACGCAAGCTCTAGACTGGGAGAAAGTATTTGCAAATATATATATGTGGCAAAGGATCAGTATTAAAATATGTAAGGAAATCCTACAACTCAGTAAAGAAAAAGCCAAAGATTTAACTACTTTTTTCATGTGCCAATAAACATACTAAGTGCATACTGGTCACCAGGGAAATGCATATTAAAACCACAATGAGATACACCCACCAGAATGACTAAAAATAAAGAGATTGACAACACGAAATACTTGTACAGATGCAGAACTGGAACTCTCATTCATACATTGTCGGTGGCAGTGCAAAATGGTACAATCACTTTGAGAAAAGTCTTGGCAATTTCTTATAAAACTAAATATACAACTATCCTGTGACCCAACGCTTCTATATTTCCCAAGGGAAATGAAAATACGTGATCATAGAAAGACTTGTAGAAGAATGTTTGCAGCAACTTTGTTCGTAACAGCCAAACAGTAGAGTTGCCCAGTTCTCCCATCAACAGGAGAAAAAACAAACTCTGATATAATCGTACAATGGACAAATATTCAACAACAGCAAGCAAAGAACTGTTGATAAAGCAACAACACCCATCAATCTCAAAAACATCACGCTGAGTCAAAGAAGCCTTAGGCAGAAGAGCACATAGGATTTCATCTATATGAACTTCTAGAACAGGGAAAATTCTCCTATGGAAGAAAATCTTCCTTTCAGGAACAGGCACCGGGTTTGACTGTGAAAGACCATGAGGGACCTTTCTAGAGTAATGATCATGTTCCACATTTTGATAAGTGCTTGGACAACAAAGGTGTATGCATTTGTCTAAACTCACCAAACAGTTTACCTAAAATCTATACATTTCATTGACATAATTTTTCTCTAGGAAGCGGGGGGGGGGGGGGAGAATAAGTAAATACTGAATGCTAGTTAATAATACATAAACAGAAGGGTTTAGAGGTGAAGGGTACTAATGTCTGCAACTTACTTTGAAATGCATAAAGAAGATATATTGATGGATGGATAGACATGTGGTAGAGCAAGTATAGTAAAATGCTAATTTTAAAATCTAGGTGATGAATATATGAATGTTAAATATTGAATAAAAAAGCACAAAAAGAAGGAAGTGATAACAGGGAAATCAAATTTCCTAGGATAATGAGAGCAAATGGAAGGATGAGAAAAAGATAACTGAAATAGCATGAAACAAATCAAGGAAGGAGGTATATGAAGATGTGATTTTAAATAGAGGGGTCAGAGAAGGCTAAGAATTATAAGAAATGTCACAAATAAGAAGGTGACATTTGAATAAAGATGTGAAAAAGAGGTAAGAGCAAATCATGTCACTATCTGGAAGAACATCAACCATCAGATGAAACAACATAGGGGGCCAGTATGGTTGGAGCAGAGGGAGTGAAATGAAAAGAAATGGAAATGAAATAAAGAGAGGTAAATAGAGGGCCATATCACCTTGGGCTTTGTATTGTGACGACTCTTCCTCCAAAAGGAAACTCTGACGCCTTGGGGCAACAAGTGGTCTGATCTGACAACTTTTTTTTAAAACCCCTCTAGATGCTGCGCGAATTACAGACACTGTCATTCTATTCTCAAAGTTCTAAGGAAAGAATTAAGCCTTAATGCATTGCGGTAATCATTTTACAATACATGCATATATCAAATCATTACACTGTATACCTTGATACAATGTCATATGTCATTTATATCTCAATAAAAAATGGAGGGGGCGGGGCAGTACTTAGTGCCTTAAGTACTCCTTTGTAGGTAAAGGATTAACTACTCTTCCATTAACAAGAATGATACTATTTATGTTCTCTCATTGAGAAAATTGAGAAAATACTGATTTAAATCCTTTTCTGCATTCTGGGATCAGATGAGGAATGCTGTTGGAGAAAAGTTGCATCTAAAAGGTTAAGACTGAAAACCAAGAAACCAGTTGTAGTAATCCAGCAAGAAATGATTGTGGCTTGGGCCAGGGTGGTAGCAGTAAAGTGGAGAGAAGTGATCACATGGTAGATATACTTGAATTTAAGCAAAAGCTGAATTTGCCAGTGGATTGGATACAGAATGTGTGAGCCAAAGAAAGAAGTCAAGGACAGCTCAGGTTTCTCACATGATCACACAGAAAGATGGCATTACTATTAACTGAAATGGGAAAGACTGAGAAAATCAGGAGCTTAATTTTGGATATGTTATATAAAACTGCCTATCAGACAGTCAAGCAAAGCTGTGGATGGCTGGAGTTCAGAGGAAAAGTCCAAGCTTGAAATTGATGTTTAATTTTAAGAGTAGTCACATGGTACTTATAGCCATCACAGGACACTAGATATAATCGAGGGATTAAATATATTTAAAGGAGTAAAGTCAGTCTGTCCAAGGACTGTGTCCTGGGGCACACAACCATTAAAAAACTTGGGGGAGAGACGCCTGAGTGGCTCAGCAGTTGGGCAGCTGCCTTTGGCTCAGGTCGTAATCCCGGGATCCGGTACTGAGTCCCGCATCAGGCTCCTGCAAAGAGCCTACTTCTCCCTCTGCCTATGTCTCTGCCTCTGTGTGTGTGTCTCTCATGAATAAATAATAAGTCTTAAAAAAAAAAAAAAGATTTGGGGACCATACAAGAATCAGCAAAGGAGGGTTCCCTGGAGATCACTCGATAAAAGGTATCAAAGCATGGTTTTGATAGTGATTTCCCACTTCCCCCTCTAAGATGGGAAAAATAGCTACATGCTTGTACAATGAAGGGGGGTAGGGGGGGAGAGAGAGAGGATCATCCAGAACAGAAAGGGGAAACTTGATGGAATCACATCTCAGTCGGTGAGAGAAGATGGAATCTAGTGTTCAGATGCAAGGTTTTCCTCTTGCTAAGAATCTGGGCAGTACCTCCATGACAACAGGAGAAAAAGTATAATATATGGACAAACTTGCAGGTGGGTCAGAGGTTGTAGTAGTAGCAGCTTACAGAATTTCTCTTCTGATTATTCAAAACAGTCGTGGATTCTCAAATATTCACTTAATCACACCTTTTGTGTATTATTTCCTATGTATCAAATAACATATGTAATAACTATTTATGCATAAAAGTGATATTCTGGATAAAACTGGAATTGAAGGATGGTTAACTGTACCTTTACATTATACCTATATTGTTTTAATGCCATATTTATATATTAACTATTTACAAAGAAAATGTTGATACATTGCTTGCATAGTATTTTGGACAACTAAGTTCCCTGGATAGATGGTCATTTTCTTCAATTTTAAGGTGTTATACATTTATGTTAGAGCCTAAATATATTCAAGACTGAAAAAATAAATTTTAAATAATCATATATAAAATATAAGTATATGAAAAGCACTAAAATATTATGTCATAATTACTGCAGATGGTAGGGTTGTATGGGTTTCTTCTCCTACTTTCTTTTTTAAAAATATTTTTATTTATTTAAACAGAGAGAGTGCGCACACACGAGCAAGGGGAGGGGCAGAAGGAAAGGGGGAGAGAGAGAGACTCACAAGCAGATGCCATATTCAGGATGGAACCCCCCCACTGGGCTTAATCCCATGACCCCAAGACCTGAACTTGAGCTGAAACCAAGAATTGGATGCTCACCTGACCGAACCACCCAGGTGCCCCCTCTCCTATTTTCTTATATCGCCTTCAATCTGGTAGGGGAGTAGGATGAGCAATGAGCATGTATTGATTATATAATTGGGAGTAAAATTAAAACAAAACTCCTAGAGCTTTCTGCTTTCCAACTCTTTTAACATTCCTAAAACTGAATTTTGTTTTTCACTGGATTCTAATCTCTTAAGAAATAATCACTGATTTCTTTGTGATGTCATTGGTTTTGACACTTTTATTTTCAGGTATTACATAATAAATAGGTGACTCTGGGTTAAACATATGACTTGAATTTCATTTACAGTTTTGGGATAACTACTTCTGCCTCAGCCCCTTTTGGCTATCAGTAAGTTCCCTACTGTTCCTCTGGAATCAACCTTGAGGCAGCTGGTCAGCATATCAAAATCTGTCGCTCCACAGCCCAGCGGGATGGAAAATGGTTAGGTCTGTTCTCTGTCTAAAAGTGGAGATGTCAAGCATTATGTAACCCTATCAAGAGGGGAGGCCTAAGTGGAGTAGACAAGTCTCCTGTCAGCTCAGTGGCCTTCTGTATGAGGTCTCCTTAACTCCAAGGACTTCTCTTTCCCAACCCTGCCTGTGGCCCCTCTCTGAGCACCTGTGCCCCAGTTTCCAGGTGAGGAAGTATGTTCTTTGTTCTCAATGCCTTTTGGATGGAATTGTTGTAATGATCAAGAACTGACTCACGGGCAGCCCGGGTTGCTCAGCGGTTTAGCACCTGCCTTCAGTCCAGGGCATGATCCTGGAGTCCCGGGATCGAGTCCCACATCGGGCTCCCTGCATGGAGCCTACTTCTCCCTCTGCCTGTGTCTCTGCCTCTCTCTGTGTCTCTCATGAATAAATAAATAAAATCTTAAAAAAAAAAAATGACGCACATTGAGATCAACTCTGCTCTAAAGCCTTCCCTGCCTTATTCTTCCCAAAGTGATTTCCCTTGAGTCTCTATGCTTGGCCTGGCACCAATTCTGCTTTGCTAACTTCTGAACTTGACCTCAGAGAACAAATGTTGGAGGCCTCTTATTCCATGCACCCCTCCCCTGGGCACTTCCTCATATTCTGTTAAATGTTCTGCAAATATCCACCTTCCTCTGGTATCAAGGCTTACTACTGCCTTGCTACATGGCCTGCTCAACAATAGCTATTATCCACCCATATATGCCAACCTCTGCAGGGGCCAACGCTGCCAAATATATCTACATTATGAGACTGTACCTAAGGTTTTTCTTAAACCTTGGCCACATCCATGAAAGCTGGAGAAAGTATGATAATACTTTCTACTTAGAATTTTAATGAATTTGAAAAACCAAGGTTTCCTCAACCAATGATCTAAAATTAATTGAAAGAGTGGGGAAAGGGGTCTTCAAAAGGAAAAATTGACATTTGTTCAGCAACTACTATGTGCCTGCCAAAAATTACTGCTACAGATGAAGAATTGGTAGCATTTAGTAGAACAAGTTTTAAACTCAGGTCTTTCTGATTTCAGATTAATGCTCTTTTCATCAAACCATGCTGATATCCAAACTTCTGACGTACTTATGAGCTACCAAAGCACTTCCAAGTTCCTTATCTAGCTAGGTAAATAATACTCAGATTCATAAACATTTATTTTTGCTAATTAAAAAGGATGTATTTAAAATTATAAAACTGAAGATAAAGTAATTAGAGCATTTTGATGCAAGAGTTTTTTATTTGTTTTGTTCTGTTTTTTATACCACCAACCAAATTCTGTACCACGGCACATGTATTATGAGTTTTGAGGGCCTTTTGTTCAGTTACAGACAACAAACAACTGGGAAGTCACTATCAGAGTTTGAATGTCAAATTTGCAAGGCTGAGTTCAACAAAACTATCCCTTCAGGGAATTGTTTCTGGTCACCTCATCACCCAGAAGAAGATAACCCCCAAGCGCAGCTGCCCTATTGAATCATCTAAAGGTGGATTATCTTTATATATAAATAAATAAATAAATAAATAAATAAATAAATAAATAAATAAATAAATAAATAAATAAATTGGCATCATATAAATTTGGTTTGCACTTTTAAAAAATTGTGATAATTTTTAAATGTTGTTAAGGATACCTCATACCCCCTTAAAAATTATAATGTAACAAAAAACTTGGAAAAAATTGTTTCAATTCATTTCCCCCTCCCCCATCCACTTGGATGAGTAATGTGTACCTGAGAAGGTTTATACAAAACAGAATAAACAAATACATATCAATGTTTATGTATAAATTAATGACTCCACAGCTACTGTGAAATACTACCTAAAAGCACAAGTGCACATTTGCCAAGGGGCCGTTAACTACTACCCAGGCTTTTCAGAGGCTTCAATGACGGGTCATCTTTCCAACCATCATCTTTACTGTACCTTAGCCACCTTCTCCATTCTTTTTTTTCTTTTTTAAAGATTTATTTATTTATTTATTCATTATATATATATATATATATATATATATATATATATATATATAGAGAGAGAGAGAGAGAGAGAGAGAGAGAAAGAGAGAGAGAGAGAGAGAGAGAGGCAGAGACATAGGCAGAGGGAGAAGCAGGCTTCATGCCGGGAGCCCGACACAGGACTCAATCCCGGGACTCCAGGATCGAGCCCTGGGCCAAAGGCAGCCGCCAAACTGCTGAGCCACCCAGGGATCCCCCACCTTCTCCTTTTTTAAGTCTTCCCTTGACCTTGCCACTGCCAAACCTGCCCTGCCTCTGAAATCGCTAATTAAGAATCCCCATTTTGAAACTAGTTTCCCATCCTTGGTGTTTGCTCATCTCACAGCTCCTACGATAACCATACCTCCCCGATTTTTAGACCCTTTGTTCTTCACTGCTGCCTTTATCTAGCTTAGCTCTGTGATCCATCAGGAAAGGCCCATGTTTCTTTCCCTTTCATCATGAATGTATGGAAAACACCTGAATGAACAAAGCTATTTACCTTCTCTGTGCCTATATTTAGGCTGATAAGCATGGCTGGGGGAAAAAATCCCCACAAACATTTTGTATCTCTAAAAATTCTACATTTATAGAGTTTACAGCATCAACTAAGCCTTCAACACCATCCAGCAAGTCTGTTTTCACCAGTCAGCCTACTTAACTATTTTACATCTTCTCCATTCTCTGTTCAAACATCTCATCTCCACACACGTTCTTCTTTACTCAGTGTCTGATCTCACCACCTACTTCATCAAGAAAACAGAAGCCAAAAGACAGAAATTGCCCCAACTTTCCAAAAACACATTCATTCAATAAATATTTACTAAACACCACTGGATGGCTGGGCTCTGGCACCAGATCACCTATGTCCTTATTCTCACCTTTCCCTTTGGGTAAGTTACTTAACCTTTTTGTGCTTCTATTTATTCATTTCTAAATTGGGGATAAAATAACACCAACCTCAGAGGATTGTATGAAAGTCAAATAATATATTTTGAATGGTGCATGACACAGAGTAACCATGCCAAAATATCAGCCATTACTACCGCCATGGCTACATGGCCAGACATTGGACATACACACAAATGTATGCCCATCTCTTCCTCCTCCCCTTCTGCTGAAACAGGAAATGTCTATGTCTCCGCCATGTTAGGCCAATACTTCCACTTTTCTTCTTTTAACTGGGTTTAAGAGAGAATAAAAAATAAAACCAATACAGCCTAATGTGAGAAGACTCAGGAGGCAAAGCACCAGCCCAAGGTCAAAAAGCTGTTAAAATGTAGAGCTGAACTTAGACATCAAGCCCAGCTCTGCAACTACATCACTCTGCCTTCTGAATCTCCATCACATTTGACAGAATATTCTACCGAAATACCTCAACTCCTGCTATAGAAGTGAAGCTCAGATTTAACACATGATAACTTCCCCTAAAGTTAAATGTGGGCTTTGAAAGGCCTGAACCTACAAGTATGCATAAAACACTCTAAATTATGGAAGAGGGAGTACTGAATTCTGAAGGTGGTCAGAGAAGATTTCCTAGCCTATAGGATGCCAACGGGAATACTGTGAACAGAAGTATGCAGAAAATCCCTGGCCGAGAGTTAACAAGGGGCAGGGAATGCCTTGATGGTGAGAAAAAGTTAGAGCTGCTACCGGCAGGAAATCTCCTGGACATGACAAAATCTGTTTAATAAAAAAGGAGAACATATTAAAACTATTTGGCATGTGGGCTCGAATCAAACAGTACAGCATGAAAGTCTGGAGATCACCTGAGGCCTAAAAGCAGAGTCCCTTCAAGTAGGGAGTTAGAGTTCCAACAGCTGTCAAGGAACCCCGATCCTTCAAATACTATTAAAGAGGCAATATAAAAGAACTCTAAGGAGTAACAGTGGAGGTGGCAGATAAGAGATTTCACTATGTTCAGAACACCTGGAATCACTTAAGAGACATCTGTTATCATCTGGGAATCAGAGATTAGAGCACAGGACCACTGGTTTAGGTCAATTCAGAATAACATTTCCATTTCTTCACAGCAACTGTTCATAGGCGTAGGGCGATGGGACTTCGGGCTTTTCATCACAGCTTTGCACAAACTCCATATTATAGCATTTCACACTATACAATTTTCCCACAAATTGCAGTAAATACAATGAATAAATTTTAAACTAAAGAGAAAGAGTGAAAACATGAAAAGCCTGGATTCTCCTAAAAAAAATCACAATCTACTAATAATTCATATATACATTATATTTAATTCTAGCAACAATGAGAGGATATTAATTTGTTAATTAATTAATTAATTATGTTATCTCTGAACTGACGGTTGGAAATGAACTATTTTGTCCAGGGATATACAGTTCATAAAAGATTAGCTGAGATTTGACTCGAAGATAGGACTTTGCCATTCTACTTTTTCATACAGGGAGAGGTTAAAAATAAATCCAAATGATGTCCCTCTTTAAAGCTAGACGAATGGCTTGCACACAAAAGCTATCTAGAAACTGGAATTTACTTCTGAAATTACTTTAAATCTAATGTGTATAATCAGAAGCACTCTTGCCTAAAGGCATGTTAAAACTGATCAAGGAAAGAAAGACAAAGTAGTGGCATTATTATCTGCTGGAGAAGGACATCTAGCTGGATCAGCCTGGGTGGTGGTAATCAGTGTTCACCCTCGAACACTCCAAAAACAGTCATCCTGGTGGGCTGGGACTGGTGTCCTCTTGAATTTTAGCTGAGGCTGCTTCAATCACAGACATCAGCCTCAGCAGTGTGGGAGGCTGTGCAGGTGGCTTCCTCCAGGCCACCTTGTCTACCACCAGATTGGAGGGACAAAACCTCTCAGAGCCAGTCTTTCTTGGAGAGAGCGCAATGAGTGCTGTGGCATGAGAAAAGCAACACAACCTCATTTACTGCCACATGCCTCTAGTTACCACAACTATAAAAATGGTGAAAGCTGGGCTGGGGGCAGGGGGACAGATAAATTGAAAATGGATTCCCTCCTAGGCTCTCTCTCCATAATAAAAGTCTTCAGGTTGGTTGCCAGGAACAAACATTTCTCAGCAACAGATTTCACTGACTTCTTAAAAAATGTTTTCACTCACTTCTAAAATATATTTTGTTCACAATCTAATTTTTCTGGATTAGCAAGAGAAATGAGAATACAAAATTGTCGCAATAACTTATTCTGTGGCTTAGAGACCCTGGGATGGGAGCACATCCCATCAGCATGAGGTTTTAAAACTTGAATAAAAATTGCCTTGGTCAAATCATCCTCTAAGGGACTGGGACCTACCTGAAGACCAAAAGTACAATTCATTCATTCATTCACCCACCCAAAGAACTTCCTTCTCTCCTTTCTTCACGTAGGTATTTAATACACAATTGATTAATGAGTATGTAGAATTATTTAGCAAATGACCTAGAGTTGGTTTTCAAATCTCTGGATTTAAACTACGCTAAATCAGACCTAAAGTACCAGATTCTAGGGTCTGGTACTATAGGACTGGAGTTTGGGGAAATCAGTGCTGAGGCCACAAGAACCTGCCCCTGGAGAGCATGACTTGAACTGCCCTGGATCACTCTAGGGAACAGCTTCTCTGAGGAGATATGTGAATTTGGCCACTACCTAAAGCACAGCAGAGAACAGCAAATGCTCATCTATTCCCTTCACAAAGACACTGTGAGCAATTCCAGAGAGTGGTAGAAAGGCACTGCATAAGAACAAGGGAAATTACTTCTCCTACAATCATTGTTTTTCAGTTAGCATCCTCCCAGATCACTACTCCTGGGTCAAATTAGATCTGATCAAGTAGAGAGGGGACCCATGGACAACACTTACCTTCAAAGAGGAAAGAACACTTACGATGCCCATTTGCTTTTACAGGTTCCCATATAGCAACCGTATTAAGCTCTCATTTTCCGCATTAGCCAAAAGACTGTTCAAAGCCTCGAAGAGGGTGTGTGTGTGTGTGTGTGTGTGTGTGTGTGTGTGTATTTGGGGGTGGGGGTTTAGGCATCACAGCTGCTGTGAGAGCTGAGGACCACTATGGTCACAGCCCATCAGTTTCTTGCCTGTGGTTTCCTTTCATTCTCAGAGTCAATTTAAATTACTAATAATCAGGAAATCTACATGACAAGACATCTATTAAAGACAACTACTAATAAAATCAAAACTAAATATCAAATCGGATCATGGTACAACTGGCTCCTGGGTTATAATTTAAGCTTGCATGAAGTGCAAACGCATGCAGTGGAGGCCCTGCTCCAAAGAACAAAATTAATTGCCTTTGTGAGTTCTCCCAACTTGCAAAACTCCTTCAGGGAAGTTCCTGCTTTGTTAACAAACAGTAGCCACTTAAAACCCCAGAAGCTCTTAGTATCGCATACATTCTTGGTGGGATGAAGGCCTCTGAATACATTTTCATGAGAACTTCTCAATAAACTACACAGATGATTTTAAGCTAGAGCCGCCCTACTGCCATCATAAAAACCACAAATGCGTGATTGAGTTTTTAAGTCTCAAGAAAAGAACTTTGAGTTGGTGAGTGAATGAAGGACACTTCACTTTTTACTTTTCACAAAATTAATTGAGAAGCCACCAGATTTGTCAGGTGGCCCAGACACTACTCTGAGATCTGGCCAAATTACCTTGGCAGGTAATACCTTTTCTGGGCCTTAGTGGCAAACTGAGGAACAAAGGGGGATCCGAAACCAAGTGTGGCTGTAAATTTCCTGAGCAATGCAGAGTGTCATGCTTGCTATTGTAATCCCAATACTTGTTTGTTGAAAAAACTGCATGGGGTACATATCATGGGCCAAATGCTGACCAGAGGTAGATGTAGTGTCACTCATTTAACCCCTCCAACAATCCTGTATGAGGAAAAGGATTATCCCCACTTTACAGATAAGGGAAGGGAGTTCAAAAAGAAAGCAAGCCAGCTGTGCAAAATCACACAGCTGCTGGGTGGAGTGGGAATTTGAATCTAGGTTATACTAATACCGAAACCTAATTTCCTTTCGCTAAGAGAAAAATAAATATTCCTTTGAAATTGAATTATTTTATTTTACTTACACGGCACATGTCCCAAATCATTTTAGTCCATTCAAGAAAAGAGAATATAGCATTTTTAATTCCTAAACCCTCTTTTAATTTAGGACTTTCACAGCTTGTTTCCATTTATGGAATTTTGAGTAATAGTGGACAGAGCATTGCAGAAGCCCTTGATGGGCTCCTGGAGGTTGCCTTCTGGCCACTCCTTTTCCTCACAGCTTTTGCCAGCGTACTTAGTTTATTCCCTACCATTTCTAATCCATTTCTGAGATGCCAAGCAGTGTGTTGCTGGAATGGCCCCTATCCCTCCAGCATGCACGGTCCAAATTTTTGTAAAGCAGCTACAAAGGCAATTTTGGAAACATACAACTCTTAACAGCTCTCCCATCTGGTTTTCACACAGGCTCCTTCCTCCATAAGCCCACAGAAGTCACCATCAGCTCCTGTTTTCTGGGAAACTAGCAGTCTTTTCATCTTGCTGGGTGTATGTTATGTCTGTCTGTCAGCAAATTGGGAAATGGCCTCCATCCTGACAGATACATTTTGTAAAGCCTTAAAAGCACATACACTAATGTGAAGGAAAAAAGGAAATTTTTCTGTTTTTGGACTCTGGCTATTTGCTCTTTACAGCTTATGTGTCAAGGGAATGGGATTTCCCAGGTAGATGTACTAATGTAAAATGCATTAGTGTTAAGGTGGGGGCTCCCAATCCACCCAGGGCCAAAGGGTTAATACAAAATGACAGAATTTAATGACTGCTATTATGGTTGCCAGGCAACCAAGAGAAGGTGTGCCATAAAGGCCTAATTAATGAATGAGGTAGCAAGAGTTTCTGTGAAGTTGGTAAGCAGTTCACAGTTCACCATTGGTTGGCTTTGCCCAGATGGTAATACTCTTAAGCTTTCTTAGCTCCACTGAGCAGCAGCAAAATAATGTGATTATAGTTGCAGCTCTGGCTAAAGTTCTGACACCCTTTCCATACTCAGTGCAATTTCTCAAGGCAGTTGAAACAAGAGTCTCCTACAAAGATTTATATCGAGGATTATATGTTTGCATTTGATTCCTTATATATTCCAGGTCCAGAGGAGCATTGGAACGATTATTTTCTGGGCATTCTTTTGTTGCAGCCACATTAAGAGCAATCAAAATTTGAGGGCAAACTGAATGAAAACTAAGGACTTTGAAAAAAAAATATATTTTCAAAGGAGAGCCCAGATGACATCAACAAAGGCCAACAATCGGGGTACTCACGACTTTCCAAGGTCTATACTAGTGCTTTGCCTTCACCATCTTAGTTTTCAAGCCCTGTAAGGTAGGAATCACGGACCTCACTGTATAAACAAGCTAAGGCTCTGAGAGGCCAATACCCTGCTCAGTATCACACACACTGCTAGAATGTGGCTTCAGGTTACGGTGGACACCCTGTCCCAACTCCTCAGTCCATTCTTTCTACAGGGCACTATGCTGGCCACTGCTGTGGATGACAATCATGATGCCAATTGCCCTCCAGAGAGCAAAAATAGAGCTGGTACTCAATATCTATTATTTTATTTGACCTTTATCCTTATAACAATGGAGGTTCTGCTGGTGCTATTGATTCCTGTTTTAAAGAGAAGGAAAATGAAGCCCAGTTAAATATCTGCCCAAAGTCACAAATCTGGCCAATGAGGAAATCTACACTTGAACTCAAGTCCATGGACTCAGAGCTTTCCCTTTGTTATTGCGCTGCACTGCACTGCCTCAGTAACTACCACAGCTCTTAATTAAAGGCTGGCTCTAATTTAATTTCCATCCTGAAAATGGACAATATACTCAATTACTCTCTCCATGCCATGTTCATCAATTAAATATATGAACTTTTCTTTAAAGACTATACCTTCTACATCAAAATGTAGCTCAAAATCACTATGTATTCAAATAGAAGAAGGTCCCCAAGAGCAATGTAATGGATTGGCAAAAGAGGAAAAAAGGTTTTCTTCACCCCAACCCTCAGCTAAGTCTTAAAGAAAACAGAAAACAAGACGGGCTTGGGGAGAGAGAGGAGGCAGCTGTCTCAGATGGCCTGAGCTCCAAGGGAAAATTCTCTTATTCTTTAATGGAAGAAGCTCTGCTCATGCTGAGGAGCCAAAGGGGGGCCCCAAATGAACAAAGGTAAAGGGAAGAAGAAGAAAGATTGGTCTGAGACCAGCTAAAGTGTTCTCATTAATGGGCCTGCAACTTCAAATGTCATCAAAGTACAGGACCCAGTGCGGTCTAGCAAAAAAGATCAGAAGAATTGCCCCTCCGATCCTTTCATTCAGCAAAATACAGTCTTTTTACTAGGCCCATCAACTAGTACAAATGTTCACCTTTCTAACTATCAGGGCTATTCAAAATACATTCAAACTATTTTCAGACTCAGCAAAACTACCTTTTTTTTTTTAATGGTTTGATCCATGGTTATTTACAACTGGCTCTTGTTTATCATTGGCAAGTTTCAAAATCCAAGACTGGTTTTCTGTTGCCACTCAGTATATGTGTGGGCTATCTCACAAAAAAAAAAAAAAAAAAAAAGAGATTTTAAGCAAAATAGAAGACCAAATCAGCCATCTTTGCTCAAAAGAAATGGCATTCATTCATTCATTCAACAAACATCCCGTGAGCATTTAAAAAACCAAATGCTAGGAAATCAAGTATTTAAAAAAACAGGACTTTTCAATTATAAGACTTCTCTTGCCTTAGATTATAAGCTTGCTTGCTCACTCACTATTCACCCACCTCAACTCCTCCTCTGCCCCAACACAGGTCAGGAGAGGCTTAGGACCTGCACCAGCTCCTCCACACTCCTTTACTTAAGATTCTCCAGGCCACTCTTCACTGACTTCAGGTTCAAGTCCAAAAGCAACATGCCATGTGAAGTCCTTGCTCTCAGGCTCTAACCACCAGAGGCACTCGGCTTTGGGCACAGTGAAGGCCTTGCCACCTTGCAGAAGCACCACACTTCCCTGCTGTTGGGCCTCTGCCTGTGTGATTCAATCTGCTTGTAATGAAATGCTCTATTTCCCATTTCTACACTTCAGCTCCCCAGCTCTCTGGGTTAACGCTCTCACTTGCCTGGTCAGTCTCATCATACTTCCTACATCCTCCAGGGCTTTCCTCTTTCACACACTTACCACATTTGAAACTGCTGGCTTGATCACTTTCTCCCACAAGAACATCTCATCTCTGCATTGCCCACCTCATATGGAACACAAAAATGTTTACGAAACCAATGTTTACTGAACAAAGAAACGGACTATAACTAACACTAACCATATTCTGGTACAATCTTTGCTTCCTGCTCTGTTAAAAAAAAAAAAAAAAAAAAAAAAAAACTCTAAATTTTCCTTCCTTCCTTATTCTTCTCAAAGGCTCTGAACTAGTCTAACCTTTGTAGTCTCAGCAGTTGGTACTCACTCCCATTTTTAAAGTCATTTGAGCTGGCCAATTAACCTGCATTTCTCATCCTAACCCCTAGAGCTGGAAACTGAGAGCCACAATATAAAACCAGCACCACTCATCAGAGGAGACTGAAGAGAGGGAGGGTCCAGGTCACACATGTGGAGCATCTAATCAACTCCTAAAACCACACATACCCAAACTTTCCTTTAAGACTTTAGTATGAATTTCATTCTTTAGTGGTACTGAAAAATAAACACTGCGTTCTCAATGCTGGCTGCAGGCCAAATCTGTCTTCAACTTTGGCACTGAGAGTTAACCACCTGGAGTGAGGGGGAAGAGAGGGGAGAAGAAGAGAGAAAGTGAAGAGAAGACAGAGGAGCACAAAATGGCAAAAATATTCATTGAGCAAACTTCAGAAGAAAAGCCGGGTTGATTTAAAATGAACGCTAGGATGCAGACAGGAGGTGGCAGCATGGACTTGAGGTCTGAGCATCAAAATGCCTGGCCAGGCCTCCTCAGCCTTTCCTTCAAGGCTTGGCCACAGACCCGGATCATAACCTCTCTGAGCACCAGGATGAGCAATTCAACCTTTGCGGGTCTACAGGATGTCCTAAGAATAAAACGACTAACAATGAGCAATTCCTAATAGAATCAAGCTGTAAAAAATACCAATAATCCCTTAGTGCTTTGATACTGGATACAAAATTGTGAAAAATGTGCACTTGTGTTCTAATTCTCACTAATTTCTAAGTTGACTTCTAATGGCTCAAAAACATGAAACTGGCTTTATTGTGGACTATTCCAATCCAGCTCAAAAGCCATTAACAAATGCATCTTCAGGAAAGTTCTCAGCAAAGAGAAACTCAAAGGCAGCACTTACTTCTGAAATCTCATTTTCAATGAGTTCTAAATTTACAGTACACTCCCTGCAATTGTAATACCATTCAGGGTGCAATGATAACCAATATTGCCCCAAGCCTCACTAGTTGTTAAAGCTTGGGATATAGCTAGAAATTTAGAAGCTGTATATGAAACTCGCTTATGACCCTCATATTTTTACTCAAAAAGTTTTAACATTAGTGCAAAATTGTGAGTTAAATGCTAAAATTCAGAGACAGAATTTTACAAAGCCTTTTAAGACACTTAAAAGCTGAATGGCTCTGATCTTTGATGTGACTGAATGCTTTGCAAACCAACCTGAGAAAAGTTTCCTTTTCTCCAGTATGCAAAGGCAGCCGTCCATGACTAGAGGTTCTAGGGTGTGATTTGGAAGCATTTTAGCATCATACTTCTCATAATTCAAATCCTGGTCTGTGTCTGTCTTTATAGGTCATTGATGGCCAGATGGAAAATATTAAGGAAAAGATATTGCAACGAAACCAGCAGGCTGTGGTCCAGAGTTGCAAGGCCCCAGTGAAGCAAGCAGACCTGCAGGAGGGCTCTGCTCAGCCACAAGCAGAGCTCTGGCGCATCCTCTCTCTGCCCAGCAGCAGGAGGCCCCGGGCCAGCTGAGAGCGGCCACTGTGCCAAACAGACTGTGCGAGTCTAACTGCTCGGATGCTTCTAGAGAAAGAGGGAGAATCGATGGGCTCCTTTGTAAACAACTTCTTGTGCTCTCAGGCTGTGACTGACTTCAAAGGTGGCATAACTTAATCCTGTCACAAATTATGCCATGGAAATCTTGAGATGGTTTTCTTTGTAAGGAAATACTTAGGGGGCTACTTAAAAACTGGATGCCTACAGGTAAACAGCAAATGACAAAAGTAAACCAAGTGCAGCTTTGAGCAAGTAAGAAAAACTACACAGCCAAATATAACTTCTACTCATTTTTAAACCCATTTGTGGTAAAATCTTGCTGGATATTAGCAAAAGCAGATCTTAAATATTAAGGTTTGTGTTGCACTAGGACATTTCTTCATTTGCTCATCTTCATTAACAGGTCCTGATTGACAGTACTGAGACCCACCCTCAAATATTTTTTGAATAAAAAGTTTTAATTGCGGTACACCTGGGTGGCTCAGCGATTAAGTGTCTGCCTTTGGCTCAGGGCGTGGTCCTGGAGTCCCAGGATCAAGTCCCACATTGACCTCCCTGCATGGAGCCTGCTTCTCCTCTGCCTATGTCCCTGCCTCTCTCTCTCCTTCTTTCATGAATAAATAAAATATTTTTAATAAGTTTTAATTGCTAATAATAGTGAAACATTATTAAAGGCTTAGTCTCCAACAGGCATTCTTCTGAAGACTTAGGTATTAAATTTCTGGGAAAAGTTTTTTTTTTTTTTAACCAAGAAAAGCTCTCATTTAGAAATGATATAAGTATCATCAACACTACACAATGGCCTAGAATATTTAATAACTTAATCCAGATTCTTCCATTCCTCCATACTGCCTCTCCACATCATTTGAACAAATGTTAGCCATTCCAAGCATGACTATTTCTGAAGTGCACTAGACCATGAAGCCCTTGAGGACAGGTATAGAGTTTTATTCATAGCTAAATCCCCAGGACCAGCGCAGAGCAGGAACGAATGAAAAAAAAAATGAATGAAAAGACCAGAAGTTAAGTGAAGAGAGTATAAAGAAGAGCCTCAGGCTTTTCCCTCTTACCCATATGCAAGGATCCATGATAGGTAGTGTTGAATTAGCATCCCAGTGAAATAGGAGAGAATATAGCACTTGAGTGGTTCTTGATAATTGGAAAAAAATAAATCTGTGCGTAAAGAAGAAATCTTGAACATGTATTTTTATCCTAGGATCCAGAAAGCACAGAAGGGGTTCTGTGAAAACCCTATAAAACTTTATAAGGACTTCCAAAAACACTTTTTTGGAGATAGCTTCTGGAGCTTTCAGCAGATTTTCAAAGGATTCCCATCACCCAAAAGTTAGCTCCATGAACTATTAAAATTGGGAGAAAACTATCTGGGAGAGCAGAGTGGGAAAAGCCAGGGACTCTGGTGGTTGGGGGGCAGGGGAGCAGGCAGCGGGTGGTAATGGGGGCGGGTATCCTGTGTTCAAGCCTTACTCTCCAAGCAGCCAGTCAACAATGGTCACTATCACTCTGAAGCACAGTGCTGTTGCCTATAATTTACATAGTTGTCACAAGAACTAAATTAGATGATGAATGTCAAAAGTATTAAGGCATGGGGGCATCTGGGTGACTCAGTCAGATAACCATCCGACTCAGTTTTGGTTCAGGTCATGATCTCATGGTTATGAGATCGAGTCCCATGTCAGGCTCTGTGCTCAGTGCAGAGTCTGCTTTGATTCCCTCTCCCTCTCACATACTCTCTCAAATAAATAAAAGCTTTAAAAAAAAAAAGGTATTAAGGCATGATACCTTCTCTCTACCTGCATGTCAAGTGTATATAGTATACAACAATAAACTATGAACAGGAGATGGTACAGAACCATTGAAGGAAATACATACACACACACACACACACACACACACACACTTTTAAAGATTTATTTATTCATGAGAGAGAGAGAGACATAGGCAGAGAGAGAGGCAGGCTCTTCACAGGGAGCCTGATGCAGGACTCGATCCCAGGACCCAGGATCATGCCCTGAGACAAAGGCAGATGCTCAACTGCTGAGCCACCCAGGTGTCCCATCATCGAAGGAAATATAATGAAGGTCACAGCTGCTGTGATTTTCCCTGAAACTATTCTCATTTAGTCATCTAAGAGTAAAAACCCAGAAAATATCCTCTTTTTCTAGGGTGTAAAGCCTCATTTTAAATCAAGATAAAATAATCATACTTTAGATTTTGAGGTAAAAGAAGTTGAACTATATTCTCATATGCATAGCAAAACAAGAGAAATTCAAAAATGCCTATGACACCAACTGAAAGAAACATGGATTCTGTCTCTGAACTAATCTACCTGTACAGAGAACCCTTTCAGATCCTCCCAGATGTACCCTTTGAATCTGTCTGCTTTGACATCATAATTGCAAAATGGCATAAGGGCCATGAAATCACAAATAGATAAAGACTCAAAGAACAAACATCAAGAATCAAACTTTTACTTGCTAAAGACCTTAAGTGATAGGAAAATACCCTCAGAAAACAAAGATTATAAATTAGAGTGAGATTAATGAAAAATTAGCTTTTATTTTTTTTTAACTGTACCATGTATATTAGCATCTCCTCCCTCAAAAATCCAACAAAAGATAGGAAAAAGACACACTTAGGTTTAAATCTATGAGAGTATGTATAGGAGTTGGATGCTGAAAACCTCAAAACACCAAAGAAAGAAATTAAGGAAGTCCTAAATAGATGGAGAGATGTACTGTGTTCATGGACTGAAGACTCAAATATTGTTAAAATGCCAACTTCTCCAAACTGATTCATATGTTCAACTCAATATTACCAAATCCCAGTACGATTTATGCAGTAGGGCAAAGGAACTAGAAGATCAGGCACAATTTTGAAAAGAACACAGCTAGAAGAACCATGCTATCTGATTTCAAGACTTCTATAAAGCTACAGTAATCAAGACAGTATGGTATTGATAGATAAAAAGATAAACCATGTGTAAACACATAGTGAAACCATGTGAAACAGGTGTTTCACTGGTGAAACATACGCCAGTGAAACAGGATAGAGGCCAGTAGTAAACCCACCCAAATACAGTCAACTTTTGTAAAATGGGGTAAAGGCAATCCAATAGAGAAAAGATGAGACTTTTCAACAAATGGTGCTGGAACAACTAGACATCCACATGCAAAGGAAAAAAAATAAAAAACCTCTCAACCTCATACCTTAAAAAAAATTTAACTCAAAACGTATCACAGATCTAAATGTAAAACATAAAACTTCCATCTTTGTGGCCTTGTAGTTAAGCAAATAGGTCTTACATAGGACACTAAAAGCAAGATCCATAAAAGACATATTAAACTTTATCAAAATTATAATTTTCTGCTTTGTGAAAAGACACTGCTAAGAGAATGAATAGTAAGCCACAGACAGGAGAAAATATCTGCACATCATAATTGACAAAATATTTGTATCAAGAATACTTTTAAAACTCTTAAAATTTGGGGTGCCTGGGTGACTCAGTCAACTGAACATCCAACTCTTGATTTCGGCTCAGGTCGTGATGTGAGGATAATCAGAGTGAGCCCTGTGTGGGGCTCCATGCTCAGCAAGGAATCTTTTTCTCTCTCTCTCCCTTGCCACTCCCTCCCCCACCACTCGTGCTCTTGCATGCTCGCTTATCAATCAAGCAATCTTTAAAAAAATCATCTTAAAACTCAACAATAAACATATCAGTTTTTTTAATGGGTAAGAGATTTCAATAGACACTACCAAAGAAGAAATACAGATGGCAAATACCCCATGAACAGATGCTAAAAATCACTAGTCATTAAGGAATGCAAACTGAACCACAACAGATCCCACTAACACCTAACAGAATAAAAACTAAGAAACAGTGACAATACCAAATGCTAGTAAAGATGTGGAACAACTGGAACTCTCATACATTACTGGTAGAAATATAAAATGATACACCCATTTTAGCCAACAGTCTGGCAGTTTCCAGTAAAGTTGAATGTATACTCAGCATATGACCCAGGAACACCACTCCCAGATACTTACCAAGAGAAACAAAAACTTGTGCTCACACAAAAATCTAGATGTAAATGTTTATGACAATCTTATTCATAGACACAAAAACAAGAAAGAACTCAAAAGTCCTTCAATAATGAATGGATAAACAAACTATGGTTGCATCTATATGACAAAATACCTTCTCCACAATAAAAAGGACCGAGTCGCTGATACATACAACACAGATGGATCTCAAATGCATAGATGGGATTACATTTTAATGGCACTTCAGAAAAGGCAAAACTCAGGAATGAGTCCAGACCAGTCATTGCCAGGGGTTAGCAACAGGAGGAGGGTCTGGCTACAACCAGCAGTATAAGGAAATTTGGGAGGAATTATAGAATTGTAACTTGGTTACAGTGATATAGGACTATGCATTTGTCAAAATTCAAAACTGTACATTACAAAACTGAATTTTATCTTATGTAAATTGAAAATTTTAAAAGAATTAGTCATAGTATCTCAATTTTGAAAGAAGAAATAGATTTAAACTTCTCTAATGCACTTATTTGATAAAATCTGTTTAGAAACACAGACTCTGGAATCAGAAGAATCCTGCTATTTTTTAGTTTTATCACTTTAGGCAAGCTCCTTAATCTTTCCAATCTTCAGTTTCTTCCTCTATACAATGGGGACCACACTGCCCTCTCCTAATGTCATCATCAAGAGGATTAAATGAGAAGTGGAAAGTACATGGAAAGCATTCAGCAAATAGTAAGCATTTAATAAATATGAGCTGTTGCTGAATTTTTATGCATATTTTAACAAGTTTTTTTAAGTTATGGAAATAAGGGATGTTACATTCACTCAAAAACCAGAACTACTTTAAGATTATAATTTAAGATTATAACGTGATACCTGAAACCAGCAGAACTCAACTCTTCAGAGGAAATTGTTTAAAATATACAGATGACTAATCATTTACACAGTTAGCTAGTATCTCGTGCTTTTCTTAGCAGGGTTCAATACTACAATTGATTGTTTAGTTGTGTCTGCCCTTAGACCCTTGGGCCATGTAAAGATGGGGAATGTGTATGTCTTATATTGCTGCATCCCTAGTGCCTTCAGTGGAATATCCAGACCTATAGACACTCAATAATTGTGTCCTTAACCTAAGTCAGACAAGGCAGAAAGTATGGATAGAGGGCAGCAGAAAAGAATGGAAAGCATATGGGTTTTTCAATCAGGTGATAATTGGTTAATAACTAATATTAATTTATTAACTAATAACTAACGTCCAAGGCTCTTTTTCTTTTTTCCTAAAACGAAAATAGTATTTCCCTTGCCAGACTGTTGTGAAGACTGAATGGGACAATGTATGTGAATGTACTGATGCTCAGTTCCCTAAACATAATGGCTTCTACTATGGCAAATTTCTGTCTCGTTCTCTTATACTAACACATCCCAAGAGTGGGCTTGCAAAAATTTCAAAAATAATAAAAATTAAAAGCAGTACTAGAGTTCCAGTTAGTTACCAGGTAAAACTTATACAGGCATCAATACTACAAAATAGTATCATGTTATTTTTTGATACTCATAACAATTCTTTGAAGGACTTAAGACCATCCTCATTATACAGATGAGGAAAAGAAGTCCAGATGAGTGAAGATAGGGTTATGGAGATACAGCTTAAAAACAAACAAACAAACAAAAAGCAAAAACAAAAGCTGGGACTTGAACCTTCTGAGATTATATTGTGGGCTTTTCCCCCCAGGGGAATCAAGGAACAAATCAAAGGACACAGCCATCTAAAGGCTCAATGACCTTCTGAGTATTAACCAGTTGATATTAAAATACTCCAATTTCTACTATGCTCATTTCTAAATGTTCTAAAACTGTCCATCCAGGGAAGGGTGCATAGTTATTCAGAGTCCCTACTATTTACCAGGCACTCTGCTGATTTGCAAATACCGTCTCAAACAACACCTTGAGGTATATCCTTATATTTGAATTTCAGTCATGAGGGGGTGGGGAGCGGGGAATTGTTTCAAGAGTTTAGATAACAAAAAAGATCCTAAGCTGGCAAGTGGGGAGCTGAGAAACAAACCCAAACCTGTCTGATCCCAAAGCTCCTGCTCTTCCCACTATACCACAGTGCTCAATTTCAGAAGCTTTATGATGCTCCAATAATTTTTAAATTTCCAAAGAGGCCAGCTTCATGAGTTCTTCATATCAACCTCGCTACATACATAGCACTCAGTATTCACCTAAACATCTAGAAATTATCCTTTCAAAATAGTAAGTGTTGAGATAAATTTCCTTTTAAGGACTTTTTATTGTTAACCAAGAATTTGGAATTGCCAAAGCAACATCTACCTTTTAAAAAAATAAGTCAAGACAGACTGTGCCTTCTCTACAGGTACTATCTAGACATGCAGTTCTGATGAGAAGCAAAATTCCTCACAATAATTATATACACTATGGCAATTTTGTCTTAATTGAGGCTAAAAGCACACACAAATGAAAAAAAGGTCTTTGCGAAGTGTTTGAGACAGATGACTTGTAAGAGATATACCGTGAGCTTGGAAGAGCTAGCATGATCATTTCCATTTTACAGAGGGAGAAAAACCCAGCACCTTACCCAAAGTCATACAGCCCATGAGTCTAAATCAAAAGTCTTTGTAGTCCTAATCCAATGGTCTTCTCTTACTACGTCAGGGTTCCAGGCTAGGTCATGTTATGATGTAAGGAAAAGGTCCCTGCTTTCTTAGTTTTTTCCTCAGGCAGAGCTATCAGGGGGAAAAAAGATGACAGCATTGAACCACTGTCCCTGCCTACTTTTTAAAAATGGATATCGCGTTATTTAATATTCCATCTAAAAGTGACAAAAATGCTAATAATCAAATGCAATTTTAAAAATGTTTAAATATTGCCATGAATTCACAAGACTGTACTAAAACCTCTATAACCCCTGTGATCATGCATCTCAAACACATTCACGGGAATAAGGGGGGAAAAATCAACTAGGAAACATGAATTATAGCAATAAAGCCCTAACAAGCTCATGGGAACTTAATATGGTGTGATATTTTTTTAAAAATGACAGAATATTTGAGTCTTAAGAGATGATGACAACTAGCTAGATCAACTCCCATTTTACAGTTTAGGATGTGATCCACATCAGGCACCTGGCCTGATGTCACCTGGCCTATTAGTGGTACGTGTATGAAACTTGAACCTGGGTCCTAAAACTAATCTTTTCTATACATACTACACTGCTGCCAACGAAGACTGCCTTTTTTTTTTTTTTGGTAAAGATTTTTATTTATTTATTCATGAGAGACAGAGAGAGAGAGAGGCAGAGACACAGGCAGAGGGAGAAGCAGGCTCCATGCAGGGAGCCTGACGTGGAACTCGATCCCGGGTCTCCAGGATCCTGCCCTGAGCTGAGGGCGGCGCTAAACCGCTGAGGCTAAACCACTGAGCCACCGGGGCTGCCCTATTTTTTTTTTTTCCTCAAATACTGCCTTAATTATGATCAGTAACCTCACATTGGTACTTAAAAGTTATAGAATGTCGATGTAATGTAGTCAGCATTTTTAAGACAATTTCATTAAATCTAACGAGGTAAACTAAAGGAGTATAGCAGTTAATCCTGCCTGAGTTAGGATTATAATATTAGGTTAGAATTACTGTTGGCATATAAGATGGAAAATCGTCAAAAAATTTTAAAATTTAACTTTGAATTGAACTTGGTCCTAAAAGGGCAGTCACCATATAATTGAGTAGTTTGAATTAAATTTACTAAGAAAACCTAGTTGTGTCTGGAAGAAACATAACAGAAGTAAAGATTTTTGTGTGCATCCCCTGATCTTCAAAATAGGGTTAAATGACAACAGGACATGCTCTCTCCCACCTCAGAAAAGAAATTTCTAACTCTTCATTCTCTTTGGGGGACTTAGCAGCCATGGGGACACTTCAAGGGGGGCAAAGGATGAATTGGTGTAAATTATGAACAACTCCCATCCTCTGAAAATTCTTTGAAAACAACACTCTTAAAACAAATACACCTCCATTCCAAGTATGTAAATGGACTGCCATTTGGCAACAGTTACTGAAATTTGCCATTTACATTCTAAGCTATTATGTAACCAAAAAATACAAATATCCTTCTGGGAAATTTACTTGAGAAAATTCTATCGAAGACCTTATAAAGGGGCCCACTAGTTTAATGATCTTAGCTTAGAAAAACTTCCTCTAAGAATGAGAAATGGAAATAAGAGGAACAATACGCAGAATAAAAAGTGCTGAACATATTAACATTTATCAGGGGACTCGTAACCAGCATTTGTTGAAGAGGATTTTAAGATTAATAGCTAAAATGAAATGAAATTTAATACATATTTAAACTAACCTATAGGTTTGTTTGTTACACACACAGGATCTCAAAAACAGTCACTAAATAGTACTTAAAACCCTAAACAATTGTTTGCTGATTCTCCTTTTACAAAGTAAAAACCTGAAGATAAATAATCATCACAAAGCTGCACACTGCTGACATCTGGGCCAGATTACATCAAACACTGCATTTCTGTTCAACACAGCGCAAGAGAATAAAAAAAATTTTTCCCAATTTAAACCTGTCCCTAGAGCCATAAAGAATGAAAAACTGCCGAGTCAACAGCTTCTGGGTTTCTGTGCGCGTGTATGTGTGTATATGTGTGTGTATAGGGGTGGTGATGTTTTTGTTTGCTTGCTTGCTTTTCATTCTTTACTTCATGCATTTGTAATATGTCTATGTACTATTCTCCTCTACCCGCCCCCCCCCCATCATTCTCAGAACTTGCACTCTGAATTATTATGGAACAAGCCTCATATGCTAAAATGCCAAAAGGATTGGCTACTGGTACAGAAACCATTTGAAGGACACCAGTAACTTTTGTTAAGGCTATTGTTTTATAGTTAAATGCCATTCAGAGCAACTTGAACCCGACCTTTCTACTATCAATGAGAGCAATTCAGTGCGTTGCCTGGGATTTGGCTGGCAGGCCATCCTAATATTTATCTGGGGACAACCTTCACCTTTGGCTAGAAAAAATACTAACACAGAGCTTGAAAAGTAAATACTATGGAAAAGATTAAAAGTAAGGAAAGTAAATACTATGGGAAAGATTTAATCTGGATTTGCTGTGGCTATTACTCAAATGATAGAACACATAATACTTTGTTAAAACACATTATTTTGTGTGTGTGCATGCACATACATATAAAAGCAGTTAAAAATATTTAGTGTGGCTTTTAGCTAGAAAATAACATTCCAGTCTTCACCCCAATCTACAACTGTTTTCAAAAATAAAATCTAAAGGACATGTGACCAGTTGTCCTCCCATACTCTCAAAAAATCTGTTCAACCACTCTGATTTCAGTGTTGCTTTTCATTAGAAAGAGGTAAGAAAAAAGGAATTTGTGAATCTTGAGAGCTGACTTAAGAAATTTTAAATAAATATCTTATAGACACTAGGCCAGGCAGTGCGCTTAGGGAATAAGAAGGCCTAGCACGTGTGTAGAAGAGGGAGGGACAGGAACAAGTATACACTCAGCTTTCTTCCTAAGTGTCAGGATTCCTTGTTTTCTTATTAAGAATAAATTTTCAAGCATTTATCTTTTCTAAGCCCTAGAACTAACATCCTCTTCCAAATAAAGATAATCTTCGGATATAACAAAACTAAGGGGCAGCCCAGGTGGCTCAGCGGTTTAGCACCGCCTTCAGCCCAGGGTGTGATCCTGGCGGCCCAGGATTGAGTACCACGTCAGGCTCCCTGCTTGGAGCCTGCTTCTCCCTCTGCCTGTGTCTCTGCCTCTCTCTCTCTCTCTCTCTCTCTCTCTCTCTCTTTCTTTCTCTCTCTGTGTCCCTCATGAATAAATAAATAAAAGATTAAAAAAAAAAGAAAGAAACTAAGGGGGAAAGGCACACTTTAAAGCATCTGGAGTGACAAACTCAGAAAAGAAATGTGGTAACCCATGGGAAAAATGTCAGTCCGGCTTCCATCTGACTTGTAGCTCAAAGTTAGCTCAAGTTTTCAGGTTCTCCTCTTCTGAGATGATGAACTCATACTATCATTTCTAATGAGAGGTTTATATCTGCCTTTGATGTGTGAAAGACACTCCCAGCTGTAGGAGAGTACAAGATCTAAAATATTTGCTTCAGCTGCAAAGAGCTATTAATGAAAGTTTAGAAAATGAGGTAGCATTAGAGGGGGAGATCTTTAGGAAAAAAGACATGCTCTCATCTTATGAACTCTGGGGGGGGGGGGGAATAGTCCAGTAAAATGAAATCTGACAAATAATCTTCCCTTTTCTACACACCAGAATTCTTCACCCTCTTCCACCTTGTCCAGAGTACATTCTTAATCCCCTGGTATGTAGAAGACAGAAAATCGGCTTCTGATCATTTGCTGTTCATACTAAACACTAAGGGTGAGACGCACACAATAAATACAGAGGTTATGAAACCCAACAGATTCATCAGCTCATATGGAGAAGAGTTTTAGAATTAATTCTTATAAAAACAACCTTTAAGTGTGTTTAAGGGAGAGAACTAACAGTGAAATCCTGTACGAAAGGGAACTCAACACAAGCTGGAAGAATTCTACGTTAATTTTCTGTACTGCTTAATGTTCTGAGATCACAAACATTTCTTTTTTTCAAGAAGCAAGCAAATGGAGAATCTGGCTTTCTTAGAAAATATATTTAGATAGACTGAATAGGTGATTAACAATCACCTATTTTTAGTATAGTGTACAGAAAACAACCATTAAACAATTTCCATAGACCACTAAAGTTTTCTCAATTTAATGAAAATAGCAACTATTAACCATACTGACATATCTATAAAATATAACAAAGTGAAATACCATTCTAACTCTCCATATTACACAATGGCTACATAAGGCAAGAAAATCTATGGAAAAAAATGCTTATTTCTGTCTTTGGTATTAGAAGTTACACAAATACATAGCATTTAAAATTTTTTAATACAAATATTAAACATAGACAAAGATGTAATTGTTAATGAAAAGGGGTTCTATAAAGATTTTCTGTGTAGAGTCTGAGACATTCTCAATCACTCTTAGCTGGTCTACAGAGTAACTACACTCCCTGAATGAGCAGTGAGAGTCATAGAGGCAGCAGACCTTTACATATGATTCCCTTTGATAGAAGACAGAGAGAAGCATATGATGAAAATATAACTTCCTTTCTGGAAAAAAAAATTCTGTTACTAACTCCCAAACTAGATGTTTTATATATTTTTACCTGTATATTATCGATTTTTACAAAGTTGGTCTCATTATCTTTACAGATGTGGGAAATGAGGATCAGAAAAGTCAAGTGTTTTTGATTTATCACATGGCTAAGCTGTCAGAACTTGAATCTAGTTCTGACTAAATCTAAAAGCTTTATTTTAGAACTTTAGGTGACTCAACATGAAGGCATCATCTACCTTCTGTGGGAGGAATAAATCCTCTAAGGAAAGGGTGCTGAGGAAGGCAAATTGGGATTGGGAAAGGAGCTATCTCAGCAATTTTATCCATCCAATAAATACTTATGGAGCACCTATAGATCAGGTACTCATAAGTGTTCTCTCTTATTTACATCTAAATTCTTGTAAAGCCTCTAGGAAATTATATAATTTCTCTTTCCAGAGTTTCCATGTTCCTAAGGCCTATGTGCCACTGATTCCTAGGCCAATGTGACATGCCATTTTTCCTCCTTCACACATACCTGATTGAAATCATGCCAAACCTCAGCAGCTTTTAGAAGTGACGGCTTTGCTAGAGCATTTAGGTTAAAAATAACAATTTCAACAGCATAAGTGGAAATAAATATCATTTTCCAATAACCAAAATTTAACAAATGGTTAAGTAAAGATGGACAGATATGACTTTGTACCTCGGGATGACAGTTGATAGACTCCCTACCCACCATCAACATGTTACAGTATTAAAATAAATAAGCTTTGTAAGCAGAATAAGTACTTCCTCTTTTTAATATGATTCACTTATTCATTTTTTAAAACATTTTATTTGCCTCCCTGTCTTTAAATTCAGATAATGTAGTCCTTGGATTAAAGACTAGAACCAGGGAAAATACTAGTTTCTTGTTTCAATTAAGATGCTCGTTTGCAGAGGCAGCAAGGTCTTTTCTTAGGATTCTTTTTGATAGAGAGCAGGGCCTAAGAAACTGCTTCACTTCTTCATGCCTCAGTTTCCTTGATAAGTAAAATGAAGAGATACCCTGGCTGTCCCTTCAGCTTGACAGGAACGAAAATGTGTTACATAAAGTTCCTGAGTGGGTGGGTGCTGAGTACCATTCAAAACCAACAATTCCCCAATCTTCGTTGCAGCAAGTTCTTCCTCTATATTTGAGCCAACACAACACTGATGAAAAGATTAAACCAAGGGTTTCTGAGGGGAGAAGGGAAAAGCAAGGCTTAACACCACTGAAAAGAAAGGGCAGTTCTTTTCTTCCCGCCACCCCCCCCCCTTATATTGAAAGATAATTCTGAATAGTCCCAGCCAGAACACTAGGAAGACATGTCCAATTCAGGCCAGAGTGTGGCTTCTGGAGTGAAGGGGTATCGCAACGCTCTGGAGGTCAGTCTCCCCTGCACATACACAAACACAAGTGCACAGCTCCCCAACGCTGTTTGTCCCCTCGGCCTCAGAGCCCTGCCAGTTGGCAAACCCAAGCCAGGAAGTTGTCAATTCCAATTGCGTTTAAGGCCATGTAGTCCTATTAAAGAAGCCTTGCTGGTTAAGGGGCGTCCTCTGTTTCCAAAGCATGGGAAAAAAAAAAAAAGCGCTCTGCTTAGATTGGAGCTGGCAACTTTCACTGACTAGAGTTTTCAAGGAGCTATGAATGAGTTTAACAAAGGAGGTCTGTGGCTAGTTTCTGGCTGAAGTCCATGTCAACAGTTTTTAAGGTCACAGGCCACACTAACTAACATTTATTCCCAGAAGACCCTGTTCTAAACACAAGCTGTAAGTAGTACAAATTTGGAATTTCTCTGTAATCCCTTGAGATATTCCTGATCCTTCCACATGTTTCTGCCCAATTAAAAACAATTCTCACTTTGCACCACAAGAGAGGCCAAGCTCAGCGATCTCAGTCCATCCTTAGGGTAGATGAACAAAAACCTGCCAAATCAAAGGGCTCGAGTGGGGAAGGGAAGGAATTCAGCTGGATCACAGTGAAAAGTACAGACAGCTCCCCAGGGGCTCAGTTTGTAAAAGAATAAAACGGGTTATGACAGAGATCCTGAAGCCATAAATAGCAGGTTTGAGGCACACATTGGGAATAGGTTCCTAGTCCCCCTACACAAATAAGATAGAAATATCTGAGAAAATTAAAAGGTCAACTAGGTGAGTGGAAAATGGCGATAACCTACAGGACAGCTGCTAAACAGCCCACTGTGAAATTAATACAATCATTTCTCAATTGAGATAAACTCTAACTCACTTTTAACATTTTTGAAATCAAGATGCTTCTTGAAATCAATGTGAAAATTTAATGCAACCCTCTTTTTCCCCCCTGAGAAGCCATTTTCACATCAGTGGTACATTTCACAACTGATGGTGTTATTTTAAATCTTGCAAGGCAACACGGGAATAATGACTTTGAATTGAGCATCAAAAATCTCACTTAATCCTCGTGGCTACCATGGGAAGCATCTTCTATTTTATGGATTAGAAAACAGGTTCACAAAGGTGATATGACTTGCTTATACTCCTATAGCTAGTAAGCGGTAGAATCAAAATTTGAACACAGGTCCTCCCAGAGCTTAAGTCTACACCACAAACTTGGAGGGACATAGGGGGAGACAAACTCACTACAGCATCAATTGTCAGTTTGGTAGTTAAAGCATGTTGTTTGTAACATTCTATATATTTGGAATGATGTGCTATATGAAGGCAGATATCATTTTCCCAAGTTAAAAAATATATAAAATGTGGTGCAATGAATGTTTGGGTTGAGCATGACAGGATAAAACTGCCAGAAGAACTACTTATTAAAGACCTAGAAGGAAAAAAAATAAAGACATAGAGGAAGAAAATTAGGAACACCCATAACTCCATTACCTAATTATTATTTCTAATATTTTGTTAATCAACCTTCGTTTTTCTATGAATTTCTTACAAAAAACAGATCATAATTCATCTCTTGCTTCTTCTGTGTAACATTATGTCCTAAATGTTCTCTGTATCATTAAAGGATCACCAAAAAAACACTTTAATGGCAACACTGTATCAGAGTTTAGCTCTTCCCCTCCACAAATGGTTTTCTAATTTTTCATTCCATATGCTACAATAAACATCCTCATACATGTACCTGTAAATATATTCCTTAGTTTTCCTTAGATCAGATTCCCAAAAGTGGTAATGACTTAAGGGTTGTGAATATTGCCAATTTTTTTCTAGGAACATTGGATCATTTTATACTCTCTCTTGCCAACAGTGTGTAGATGTCCAACTGATGGCCACCAGATGTCATCTTTAAGTTGACATGACCAGGTTCATGAAGACTTGGTTATGTACATGCCCTAACAAATCATACTGACAAAGATACGTATATCACAAATTGGTCTGTCCTAGTAATAACTCTAGCACTATGTAATGTTGTAAGGCTACAACTGCCTTACCAACTACCCTGCCAGGATCTTTGCTTACATTATCTTTAATCTTCACCAAAAAAGTAGATATGAGGAAATTAAGGCTCAAAAAGAGTAAATGGAGCCCCATGTCCAAATTGACAGCACTAGAACTCAAGCCTTTAGCTGACTCCTAACAATGCTTGTTAGGCCATGCTATCTCACAGCTTATTTTACCTTTCAAGGATGATCAATCGGCCTTCCTCCTATCTCCCCAGGGACTGCCTCTATCTCTAGCAATGCCTCTTTAGACAATGAGGTCAGTGAAGGACAATACCTAAATCCCATGGGCTTTGAGAAAGAAGAGCATGTCGTATGTTCTCTTTAAAAAGCAAGGGGCAGGGGATCCCTGGGTGGCTCAGCGGTTTGGCGCCTGCCTTTGGCGCAGGGCGCTACCCTGGAGTCCCAGGATCGAGTCCCATGTCGGGCTCCTGGCATGGAGCCTGTTTCTCCCTCCTCCTGTGTCTCTGCCTTTCTGCCTCTCTCTCTCTCTCTCTCTCTCTCTCTCTCTCTCTCTCTCTATGTCTATCATGAATAAATAAATAAATCTTAAAAAAAAAAGCAAGGGGCATGCAACAGCATTGTGGAATTACAGCAATGCTCACGAAGAGCTGGTAGAATCATAATGGCACTGCCGCTTTAGAAA
Source organism: Nyctereutes procyonoides (assembly GCF_905146905.1). Taxonomy (NCBI): domain Eukaryota; kingdom Metazoa; phylum Chordata; class Mammalia; order Carnivora; family Canidae; genus Nyctereutes; species Nyctereutes procyonoides. Next base: position 41,165,366 of record NW_026575020.1, on the reverse strand, counting down.
ACATTTTGGCACTATCCAATAAAATTGAAGAGAAATGTATCTGATGACATAGCTATTCAACTCCTCGTTCTACATACCAATAAACCTAGTGCCTAGGTACACCAGGTATCTATTCAGGAATGTACATAAAAGCCATGAACTGGAAACAGCCCTAATGGCCACCTACGGTTAATACTTAAACTATAGTACAGTCATACAATGTGGAACACGATAGGGCAAAGAAAAACTACACTATAAGCAACAGCAAGGTTGAATTTCACATGTTCAGCAAGACAAATAAGACTTAACAATTCCAAATTGTATAATTCAGTTCATACAGAGTTCAAAACCAGAGAAAACTATACCGTATTATTTAGAAACACATACATAGGTGACAAAAATTATTCTGGGGTGTAGGAGATTTCTTAGGTGGTGATTACATGGATATTTGCTATACAATCATTAGTGTGTATTTATGTTTGCACATATATATAATACCTATAAATTTATGTATATGTGTGTGTAAACTCCATGCAATTTTCTACTTGCAGATTATATTTCACAATTTACAAAAGCACAGGTTTGTAATTAAATATTTACATAGTAGATACAATATACAAAGAACTTTATCAAGTGTTCACTGTCTTAATCTTTTTTTGTCTTATTTAATCTTACCACAATATTCTGAATTAGTATTATCCTCAATCCACCACTGAAGTAACTGAGACAAAGATAAATAGATAAGTGAAAACATTTTTTATTATGAATGCAATTTTTAAGATTTTTTTTTTAAGATTTTACTTATTCATAGAGATGCAGAGAGAGAGAGAGAGGCAGAAGGAGAAGCAGGCTCCATGCAGAGAGCCTGACGTGGGACTCGATCCAGGGTCTCCAGATCACACCCTGGGCTGCAGGCGGCGCTAAACCGCTGCGCCACCGGGGCTGCCCTTTAAGAAGATTTTTTAAAAGATTTTATTTATTTGAGAGAGAGTGAGAATGAGAAAGGGCAGAGAGCACAAGCCCTGGGAGTGAGAGGGGGGAAAAAGAAGCAGACTCCCCATTGAGCAGGGAGCCCATTGCAGGGCTTCACCCCAGGACCCCAAGATCATGACCTAAGCCAAAGGTAGATGCTTAACCACTGAGCCACCCAGGCACCCCAAGAGGAAGACTAAAAAAAAAAAAAAAAAAATACACACAAGTGTTCTTTCTACTACAAGTACTGAATTTGAGGAAAGGATGACTTCAGGGAGGAGCTCCACTACATGAAAGTTAAACTATTTCTTCAATTTTTTAAATATTATTTATTTATTCATGAGAGACAGAGAGAGAGAGAGAGAGAGAGAGAGAAGCACAGACACAGGAAGAGGGAGAAGCAGGCTCCATGCTGGGAGCCCAACGTGGGACCGATACCGGGACTCCAGGATCGCACCCTGGGCCGCTAAAGGCAGGCGCTAAACCGCTGAGCCACCCAGGGATCCCCCTGCAGTGGCTTTTTGTTTTGTATTCCCCCAAAGACTTCTTCCTTCCCTATAGGACTAAAATTAAAAACAAAACAAAACAAAAAAACACCTAGTAATAAGAGCTCAGGCAAAAAGTACAGGTCACTAAATTTCACCTAACTTTGTTTTCCACCACACTTTTAAGTTTTGTTTTTTTTAATGTCAAGTTTTTGAGAGCCAAGGATTTTTTTTTTTTTTTTTTGCTGCACTTTAGGCTCATTAATACACATAAAGAGCTAGTTAAAATACCAGTCTGAATAAATGAACAATGGAACAATTAACCCCACATATGAAGTTCCACCCACTTTACTTCAAAGGCTTCTGAAATAGAATGGATTAGAAACCATAAATGATGCCTCTCAGAACTAATTTCATAATAAATATTGTTTTGTGTTATAGATAAGGGATTAAAAATCTCCACAGTGACAGCCTAACACCTGTGAACTGAGTTAAAGGGCAACTGTCCTTGGTTGTGCTAAAGATTACTGGTAGTAATAAAAACCTACTCAACTTCCACTGCATATTGTAAGATAGAATTTAATTTCATCTATGATGTTTTAAAATTCCATGTATTTCTACATAAAGTTTTAAGATATGTGTTAATTCGTTCTCATTCAGAATGTAATTATCCAAAAATCAAAATTTATATTGCTATCTAACTTTAAAAGTATTTCCTCTATGCTACATAACTGTTTTTGCCATTCACAATACAACTCAGACTGATATAAAGGATTAAAGACATAAATGTACAAAGTGAAATATGGAGAAGAAAAGTAAGCTAAGTACATTATTTACCACTTGATTTCATGAAGACTTTTGATACTATTTCCATACTTTTATGTTCATTGTTTTCAAAAGTTAATAACTATTCCTCATTGTCAAGAATCTGGTAACAACTTACATGTTAAGATAAAAAGTAGTTGAGAGGTTTTGGTTTTTTGTGGAGTTTTGTTTTGTTTTGTTTTTTTAACAAAAATACCAAAGTAATTAGCCAATCGACAAAGTCACTACAGCAAATGCAGTTTTTAAAAAGAACATAAATCTTGGCAAGAAAACACTAGCTCAGATTTTCCTAAGAGCTTTCTTCCCTTATAAATCAATCTCACACAAAGTATACAATCAAAAACATTCTTAGGAAAGAATATCTAATGAGATGCAAAGAGACTTACGATACACTCAATGAAAGGGCTAGACACAAACCTATACCTATAGCATGATCCCATTCAAGGAAGAAAGCACCCCCAGTCACTATTAAGAGTCATGGGATATTACAGTACTTCTTTTTCCTCAAGTTTTCTAAACTCCTCTAACGAGGAAGTATATCTTCATAATCTCATAAAATAACACCCTAAAAATAAGTGGCTCATAATTGCTTATGAGAATTGTATGATCTCCAAACTTTAGATGGCATAATGATTTTCCTGTTGGACGTGATATAAAGAGGTACACAATCACCTCGGTTTTCTAGAGCTTCCCCATAAGGGACAAATGCTAGGCTTCCCATTGCTTCTAAACCGATCACTGGAAGGGCCAGGCAACCTAAATTCGGACTCCTCTTTGTATTCACAAATCTAACTTGCTCTTAAAATAAGAGTGCAGCTTAGATCCAAAGGGCAATTTGAGGTGTGAAGCATATTGAGTTGTTTTCCTTTCTACCTCCTGCCCAGTGAAAAGCAAAGATAAGGCTCAAATAAATGCCTTCTGCTTGTTGTTGCTGTTATAGGAAAGTGGTTTGCTTGGGGAAGGGTTGGGGGGGGGGGCAAAAAATTTGCTGACACTCAAACTCTACTAAAAAGCATCAATTGGCTTCTGTAGAATGTGTTCCATCTTCCAAAAAGGGTTCCTCACATGGAATTCTTAAGACTCTTTCAGAAGGCAGGCTCAGTTTCACTGGTTTTCCCATTCAAACATACTTTGCTTCAGATTTAAACAGAACTGATCATTTTCTTTATAATCATACGGTTGGATTGTTCACACAGACTGCAATGATGCTGGCCTTGAAGCTAATTGGAGGTTCCTGAGTCTAGAAAAACCTTAGATCCAGGTGGCCTTGGCCTTATTCTCCTGAGTTGGAAGAATCATCGCCATATCCTGCACAAACTCTGGACTGGGGGATCAAAAACACGGCTATTAGCCAGCTAAAAACCTTGGGACAAAAATCTCTTTTTAAGTCCCAATTTCATGGTTTATAAAATGAGGGTGGGCTGTAGTATATTATTTCTAAGAACTCTTTTTGACAGCTCACCTCTGAAATCATTGTACAGCAGCAAACTACTCATCAAGGCTCTTTTAACTAAATATATACAGAGAGTTGAAAAAACTTTTGAAACTCATAATGGCTGCTCTGGTGGCAAGAAAATAAAATTTGAAGTTTTGAATCAGTGCCAAAAGTAGGTTACTAGAATTATGTCCAAAGCTGTTGAGAGCATGAGCTCTGGGTTGGATCTGGGGTTCCAAACCAAATTCCCTCACCTACTCCTGGTGAGATCCTGGGCAAGTCACGTACCTCTCTCAGTCTCAACCCCCTACTTCTCTGTAATGGAGATGATTTCATAAGGTTGCAATAAGAATAAATGAGAATTACATAAGCCACCTGGTATATTAAATAAACTCTAACAAATGATCATTCCCCTCTCCTTTCCGAATCCTCTGTAGGGAGTCCTGGTTTAGTCTATCCATCTACGAAATGGTCTAACATCAACCATCAGCAGTAGTTGCTAGAGGTAGCAAGTTGAGTGACATATGAGGCGATGAGAGTAAACCAAATGAATCAAGTTACACCCCTGGAGTTTCTAGGGTGATTGCACTTGTTGCTCTGTAGTAAGCTTCATGAGCCATAAGACAAGGAAATGCTCTGCTTTCGAAACAGATTGAGAAAATATCACGGTCTCTTTTAATTTCCAACTCATTCAGTCTCAAAATGAAAATTTTCTTTTAGCTGAAGTCTTGAAGTTTCAAATATCCACAATGCTGGGCTCAGATTGCTTGAGGGAAGGCTGAACCAGTCTGGTTTCCTTCGAAAAGAACCAGGAGGAGTAAAGAAGTTTCTTCCTACTGCAGACAACTCGGAGGCCAGCTGCTGCTACAGAAGACACACCTGTCTTTCCAACTGTCCAGCTTCCCAGCCCTCAAACAGCAGACCACTAGGAGAGTAAGGACAGTTTCATTTATTTTCCTTTCTTTTCTTCAAAGGTGATTTTTTTTTAACTGTACAGCTTGTTACTATTGTTGAATTGTGGCTCCCCAGAGGATTATATGTTTCTAAGCATAAAGGCATCTGTGTGGCAATAAAACATGCAACATTCCCCAACCAGTACAATTAAAAAAAAAAAAGTTATCACTTCCCACAAAGTGATGTTGTGATGAGCACACTTCCCATGCAAGCCTTTCAAAATACTGAAGATCTCAGAAAGTTTCCTAGGGCTACTACTAAATCATGGGTTGATCCACAATGGGTAAAATTACAATCTGCCACAGCAATTGGGCCTTCTCCCAGCTGACCATTTAGAAGACAACACTATACCCATCATACTTTTACGGGAAGGAATTAAGAAAAAAATCAAACAGCTCCAGAGAGATGGAAATACTTGAAAAGCAGAGGAAAGTCTTCTGTTAAGTAGTGTGAAAGATCCAGGTTTTCCAAATGGTATTTAAGGCATTGGGAAGAAAGGCTGATTTCTCCCAGAGGGGCCCCAGCTTTGATGCCCAAACTACCCTCAAACATCAGGCTGTGCAGTTTTGTATAGCAGGGTACCCTCAGGCGAGACAACCATAAATAGCTTAAAACAAGAATAGGAGATTCCATCTGTTTCTGGAATATTTCAGCAGCACCTGCTTTCAAGGTAAAAATCTGGGAGCTGTCCCCACAGCCTTCCCTCCCAATTCCCTTCCCCATCCCCCATACACTTACTTTAAACCAAAGCAGCTAACACACAATCCATGCAAAAGAGCTTCTGCCACCGCACCTGCCTAAGGAAAGAGCCCTTTGATTTTTCTCCTGAACTGTAAACACTAGAACAGTTAGAGAAACCAAAGTTCTTAAAACCAGACTCTTTTATTACTTCTAGCTTTTTTTTTCCCTCTGTGAAAACTGAGCTTTTTGTGTTTATAGTAGAAATGAGCACCATGCAGATGAAAAAGGACACAATAGTTGTGTCTGCCATTAAGTCAGAAAGTGTTCCAGAAGGAAGATGGTCATCACTTAACCCAATTAATGTCTAAATATAAGCCCATATGCTAACTTAAGTGAAAAGGAGGACAAGAATTCTTCAACAAGGTCCTGGGAACTTATTTCATTGTTATAGTTAAAACAACAGCAGCAACAAACAAACCTAAAGCTGAGGCTTGAAAATTCTCATCTAAATCAGAGTGCCACCCCCAAAATGATATGCAGCATCCCACTAACAATAGCCAAAAAATCCCAAGCATGTGCAAATATCAATTTCAGGTACCAAAAAGCCATTTTCCTTTTGGTGTACAAACATCAATGTCTCTAATGCCTGCCCTATCATCTAGTGATGCGCCATTTGCTTTGGGGTAAATCCGAATTCTTAGGCATGTCCCACAAGGGCGTTCCCAACCTGGCCCCAAGACATTTATGGCATCATCTTCTGCTACTGACATCACATGAGTGTTCCATCTTGCCACATCTTTCCTTTCTCTGGACTTCATATGCCTCTTCTCACTGCCTATGAAGTTCTTCTCCAATTCTTCTCCAGGAAAGCCCCCAGTGATTCTTTAAGATCCAGCTTAACTGGAAACCATCAGCAACACTTTCCGTGATTCTCCGAGTCAGAGATGGGCACTGCCTACTCAGTGACCCCAAAGAAATCTGAACACACAAAATTTTTTTTTCAAATAGCACTTATTGCATTATATTTTACTCTTTACACAGCCCCTTCCCAAAGACTGTGGCTCCTAAGACAGTAAAAACAGTCGAAGTGAAATGGCAGGTATGTATCAAAATCAGAGGTGGCTTGGGAATGGTGCACTCAGAAGCATATTAAATTTCAAATCTGGTAAAGGACCAAAAGTACTTATTGTTTTCAGTTTGTAAGACCAGGTTTTAAAAGTTCAGCTCATCAAAATCTTGAATGAACATGGTATCTGAAAGGTTCTCATACGGGAAGCTGGGGTAAGATCTTTATGTCTATGCTGGGGTACAGAAAGGCCAAAGACCAAAATGTTACACATTATTCATTCCTGGCATATACTACATACTAATTGAATAACAATTTAAATGTTAAACTAGGGCAGCCCTGGTGGCGCAGCGGTTTAGCGCCGCCTGCGGCCCGGGATGTGATCCTGGAGACCCAGGATCGAGTCCCACGTCGGGCTCCCTGCATGGAGCCTTCTTCTCCCTCTGCCTGTGTCTCTGCCTCTCTCTCTCTCTGAATAAATAAATAAATCTTTAAAAAAATTAATAAATGTTAAACTAAAAAATATTAGGTATTGTCTTGATGAAACAAGTTATTTCCTCCCAAAATGTTTTATAGGGGTATAAAGACAGTTACTCAAACTTTCTCAAGAGCTTCAACAAGATTCCTATACATAAAGGAGAATATTGCATAACAATTATTTTTAAAGTTCCTTTATAAAGAGTAAAGAAATTTAATTATTGTGTGACATATCTCCCATAATTCACCCCCACAAACAACACAGTTATGGTTTTGAGCTCTTTTGCTCTTTCTGTTCCTCCAAAACCAGAAGTTGGCTATAAATAACATATCTAATTATAATTTTAGCCTGGATGGAACATGTCTCATGCAAACAAATCAGAAGCCATGAAAAAATTATGGTTCTAGATCATTTTACGGTGTTTGAAAGATTTCAGAGGTAAATGCTTATACGACATATCAGACTCAGCTGGTGCTACCTGAGAATGCTACCATACTCTCTCACATTCCTGGGTTTATAGTGAAGAAGGACTAACTTACCCATAACTATTATTCTCCTAGCTGTGCTTTTAATCCAGTATTGATTGACTACCATCCAGTAAATAGTTAAGTAATATTATGGCAAATCTCAAGGAAAATTAAAATGCTTTAATAGAAAGAACCAGTTGATTATGGGAAGAAATAATGCATTTGACTTTATATACCATGTTATTTGTGTTAATGAGATTTGTTTATACTCTAGCACAACTACATTTCTATCAAAGTTAGCTGGTGATAGAATTTAAATCAACTTTTAAAAAAATGTTTAAAAATAAACACAGAGCTTATTGATCAGGAATTCTTTACTTCATAAAACAAGTATTACTAAGTGCCTATTAGGCATAGCCATTCCTCAGTGTACTTTGGGTATATTTGTGAACAAAAGAGATAAATCTGCCCAGGCTTCATGGAACTCTTACATTCCAGGGGGAAGGAATAGACATTGCTTCTAATAATTAACCCAATAACTTATACTGTATAAAAGATGTCTAAGAATCCCTTATTGTGAAATTAAGTTTAATTTTTTTTTAAGTTTAAATTTTCTAATACCAATGGCCTAGTCCTTTATGGACATAATGCCTATCACTTAACTAGATCTCCCTGGTGAGATTCAAAGGTATACCTCTTACAACTAACAGAAATTAAGTTTGAGAATATGAACCACATCTCTCTACAAATAACTGTATTTCACATTTTCTCTTGAACTGGTGTCCCATGAGGCCTGTGCTCTCACTCAGACCCTTCAATGTCCTATTCTTCCATTCACATGGAATACATCTCCCTGTCTCTGAAAGCCATGCACACAATATGCTGGCCAAGCACTACACTAAGTGCTAGAGATACAAAGTTGCTTAAGACACAATCTTTATACTCTTAAAGAGTTAATCATAGAGTAATAGGAGGAAGAGGTAAAAGGATGCTCAAGGTTTATGAGTGTGTAACTGAAGTATGCAAAGCATGCTGGGTGCACCCAGAGGAGAGGATGATTACCTTTGCCTGGAGAAGGCTGCTGTGGATGGATGGATAAATGTGTGAAGTCAGAGAGGTCCAGCAACTAATATGGGCCAGGAAGCATATGAGCAGTCAGAGAGGAAGTGACCCTAAGAAGCTAAATCCTGGAACAGAGGAGGTTGTGTCTGCGCAGACACCATCACTGGAAGCTATGCCTCTCACGAGAAGAAACGGAATGCAAAAGTAGAGGTGGCTTATGAGCAAACAAGTTAAAGTACTGGTTAAACACTGAGAATAGTGACTGGACCTCAAGGCACTGGTTAAAGAGAAAGCATCTTGGGGGAAAAAAAAGGCAGAAAGACCAAGCATCTCCCAAAGGCAAAGAGACCAACAGCACTAATAGAACACAGACCCAAATCACACCTGCATTCTCCAGGCAGACCTCTCCATTGAACATGCTGCCAACTCGTCACCCAAGGTTAACAGCAGACCCTTCCATTCATATGCCAGTCTCAATTCAGCAATGTTCCCATACCAAGCAACAGGAGAAGTACCACTGTGTGTGCCTTCTACAAATGCACAAGCTGGATAAGATAAAGTGAGCACCCCCCCACCATGTTGAATACCCATGAAATGCAGGTCTCAGAATTCATTTGGACCCTATTTTTAACCACAGTCACTATCCTCTGGCACTAGAATATCAATAGTAAGAAGACGCTATGCCATGGAATTGTCCTGTGCATAATATATATATAGCATACGGCAGCATGATCATCTATCTCCCTAGTTAATCTTGGAACTCCTCAAGGACAGGGACTAGCTAATAGTAGGCACTCAATTAAGGGCTGACAAACAAATAAATGAATTAACCCACCAATTTTTCCCAGAGTTCTAACCTAGTATCACGGATAGAAAATATGCCAATTGCTGCTATTTTTCATTCTAAATGATGGCAGCACAAAGGCTAACCAACTAGCTTTTTGTAAGCATGACATCCATGACCCTACATATAGACACACAAAGTCAAATACCAGAATCAGAGGAAAGCAATTTTTAAATTAAGATTTTTAAATTAACAATTTTCCAGACTCAGAAATTTGCTGAGTCAATGTCATAGCGTCAACTTAGAATCCCACCCTGCCCCCAAAACATGTACATGCCAGCTTTAAAAGAAGAAACACCATAAACCAAAATATTCTGAAAAAACAAACACCTTTCTGCAAAACTTCAAGAACTTGTCTTAAACCCTCATCTCCTCTAAATGACTATATAAATAAGCAGTGCCCAGCCATTTACATCAGACTGTAATACTCCAGGCAGGTCATCCTTGGGCTGAGCTACTGAGGCAAGTTTGAGAGCAGCTGCACACATTTAATCTCAGAGCATCTGGGTCGTATACCTCCTTCCTGTGGTCTTTCCAGCAGTTGCCCTCTGGTGCCTGAATTATAGACGTGAAGCTTGGTGACGGACAGAGGTGACTTTACTGATTATTAATAACAATAACTGCATTTGTGTAGAGAAATGCAAACATAGCAGTCCAGATGGACAGTTACTGAGCAAAGGCACTTCAAAAGTCAGCCCTCTCTTTCTCTTATGGCATGAGTGAGTGAGTTTGTGTGTTTGTGGGGCTGGGGCGGGAGGTCTTTTCTTGGTGAGAAGAAGAAAGTGCAAAAACTAATGTACCAGAGAACCACTCTTTCTGGAATTCATAGAGTCTGGCCTTTTATCCCTGGCGCAAGCCTAAGACTGGGGACCCGGGTTTTGTCAGGGGCGCCTCCCCACTGTCCTGTCCTGGGCTGCTCCACACGAGCAGAGAGAGACAGGAGGCAGGCCCCTCTGACACCTACTTAACCAAGGCAGATGGAGAGGGGAGTGTGTGGGATGCCTTTACTTCCCCCTTAGGAGGCGCCCAGCAGGAGCCCACAGAGCCAGGAGCTCCAAAATCGGATTTCCACACATCCTCCCACCCCAGAACATACCTTGCCCCTCTGGCAGGAGGAAACAGAGCATTAAGCAAGTGTGGCTCTGCTGTATGAAGGGGTTTTAGAGGACCTAAAGAAGCCTTCTTCCAGGATTCTGTACTTTTTCCAAACCTCCAGAGAAGGAGCCAAGTTGGGAAACAGTTACTCCCTCAGTGACCCAAAGAGGGCAAGGGTATTACTTTGAGGAGGATGCAATCAGTGTCTGCAAGACGTCCTGAGCTACAGACACATACTTTATTAATAATCTTACATACACAAAATGTCCAAGGGAAAGCCTAACAGGCTAATTTCTGACAGCTCCAGATAACAGCAGGAGGAACTGAAGCCACGCTGACCCCCCAGCTTCCACATACGCCACAGAAGCAAAGATCCCTTTCCCACCCAAGGGATGTGATGCAAATAAATAAAGACAATTATCTGCAGAACTTAAAGTGCAAGAACAACATTGTGAAGTCCTTCTCCCCAAGTGCAGTGACTTGTGGGAAACAGATAGAAAAATAAAAAGGACAGCTGGGAAATTTAATTACAGAGGAATGAGGCAAAGGCTGACACTGTTTCACAGAACTAGCCAATAGCCAAAGCCACTCTCCCTTACCTTAAGATACAGAAGCAGCTCTTCGCTCCTGAAGATAAGCGGCAGAACCCAAATCTCTGTTTGCTGTCAATGTCAGTGAGCACGAATGTGAAGTTCTGGCCAACTTGGCTAACTGTAAGGCTGCAGCAAAGAGAGAACAAAGGGAAAAATGAATGTGCAATAAGTTTCTTGATAAAGTATCTAATCATGACAAGTCATTGAACCTGTAACATTTCCTTTCTCAGTGGAACTCTTTATAAATGAACTCAAAATTACACACTTCAAGAGAACATATGGGGTGGGGGGGTGGGGAGCGGCAGGGGAGGAGGAGGAAGAGGAGGAAAAAGGAAGAAGAGGAAGAAGAAGAGGAAGAAGGAGAAGAATGTCAGCCAGTAGCCCCTTCTAGCGACCATCTTAATACCAAAGTAGCTACCAAACCTTCCACTTAACTGAGTTCAGGCAAGTAGGCCTGTTAATCATCTCATAAAATCCTAAAAGGTGCATCCTATTAACCTCATTTTATAGATAGTGACCACCTCATCACCTGATTGGAGCTACCAAACCTTCCACTTACTGAGTTTAGGCAGGTAGCCCTGTTAATCATCCCACCAAATCCTGAAAGGAGCATTCAATTAACCTCATTTTATAGATGAGAAAATAGCCTAGAGCAGCACTGCCTAAGGTGCCAGCTGGTAAACTGCAAAAAGCTGTGTTTTAAACCCAGGCCTTTATGATGCCAAAGCCTATTCTGCCAGCTTGCTGCTAACGACGCTCACCTGACCATTCCTCTAGTTGGGAAAACAGTAATGGTGACGGAATTTAAATGTCCACTATGTGCCAGTCACCAAGTTAGACTTGATATATAGCACCTCATTTACTTCTCTATCAACCCTGGAATTTAGACGATGCTCCCATTTTACAGAAAAGGAAACAGCACGACTAAACAGGTAGGTAACTGAGTCATGTTCACAGAGCTTCTAAGGGGAGGAGCTGGAATTCAAGAGGGCAAGGTTACCTACTATGTTCCTACATTCCTGTATCTTTCAGAATTTAAGTTTATGAGGAACATGTATTTTATAGGACAGAAATATCAAATGTCTAAACAATGTGAGGTGCTAAGAAATGGAAACAGGTTTTAAAGAAAGAGTAAAGAAAAAAACCTACCACATCAACACAAAAATCAACAAACCACACCTAAAAATAACATAAAATAGGAAATACGTTTCAAAAGATTAAAAGGCATATTACTAATGAGATTAATCTAGAAACAATTTTTGCAGTTGCAAAATGTTTTAAAGACCACTTTTTTTTTGAAGATTTTATTTATATATTCGAGAGAGAGAGAGAGAAAGAGAGAGAGAGAGAGAGAGAGAGAGAGAGAGAGAGAGAGAGAGAGAGAGAGAGAGAGAAGCAGGCTCCATGCAGGGACCCCGACGTGGAACTCCATCCCCGGTCTCCAGGATCAGACCCTAGGCTGAAGGCGGCGCTAAACCACTGAGCCACCTGGGCTGCTTGAATATTTAAGTTTTTAAAAAGGAATCCAAGCTAAGTGGTAAACTGACTTTAGAAGGTGGCCTTTAGGGCAGCCTGGGTGGCTCAGTGGTTTAGCGCCGCCTTCAGCCCAGATCCTGGAGACCCGGGATCGAGTCCCACATCAGGCTCCCTGTGTGGAGCCTGCTTCTCCCTCTGCCTGTGTCTCTACCCACCCCCTTCTGTCTCTCATGAATATATAAATAAAATCTTAAAAAAAAAAAAACTTAAATATTCCAAATCCTAATACATAAATTTATGCTAACATAGTATTTTAGAATTTGACACTGAATTATCCAAAGGAACTCATTAACTTATATCGTATTTTACATACATTGTATTTTACAAAATATACTCAAATTGACAAAATATTCAAATCAATGTTCTCACCTGTAATTTATAAGTTGTTGGCAGAAATGAAAAATCATTTACAAGGCCTGTTCCAAAGGCAGACTTATTGAGTCTCTGGATAAGAATTTTTCAAATATGAATAGCCTTCCTTTCTAAAACTCCCTCATACAAAACACATAAACAAATGAAAATTAAAGAGACTTTCAAGATATCCCAGTACAAAAAGGTCAATGGGCCCTACCTAGTCGTGTTTAAGAAAACAATTCCATCCCCTAGAGAGTGGTTAGAGAGTACAAGAAAATAATCCAGAAAGAAAAGAAAGTGCCCCACTCTCCTTTTTTAACTAGGAAGGTGAGCGAAAACAAGGTGGCAATTTAAAAGCAGTGTGGTAATAAAACAGGTGTAAGTAATGCTATCCCTCCATCTTACACAAGCCAGAAGAAGGAACACATTTCTATAAAAGTTATAGAGCTGTCCAGGGGACACCAAACTCTACCTTCTTATGGCTGTTATGTTTTATCAATAAAGCTTGGATACTGTGTTACTATGGTGATTTAATACTATGTTTTAAAGGGGGATTATATGATTAATTTTAACAAGGTTGAGAACCGAAGATGTGTGAGAAACAGGATTCTAGTTCACATAATTAAAGTGATTGGGGAAAAAAAAGTGGGCCTCACTGGGGGAGGAGAAAAACTTGAATTCTTAAAAAATTTAAAGCAACAGGTCACAATGATTCTAAGTTACAAATAAGGTCATGCTTTTGTGAAATACTATTATGTGATCATACAGAATATGACGGTTCATTACTTTAACTCAGAGTGTGATTTCCATTCAAGAACGTTTAAAATCAAACATCCTAGAAAGAAAGGGTATTGATAGGACTGAGTGAAAAGAAAACACCCAGGATCTCTAGGAAAAGGACACAGAATGAACACAACTCAGTTTGTGAATTGAGTGTCATTAATTTCCCTATTATCTTTTCACTACCGTTAAAAAATGCTGAAAATGCTTTTAGCGACATCCTAGGCTCAAAGATTCGTTACTCTTCTTGGTTCAAATCCCAACTCAATCATTTGTTAACTGGGCCTTCATTTACCAAGTTACTTAACCTCTAAGCACCTCAGTTTCTTACCCTGGAATAACAATGAGAAACTCCCACCCAACTCAAAGGAGGTTTTGGGAATAAGTGAGATAAGCATTTACTATAAATGCCAGTCCATACTAAAAACAATTAATAAAGAGATGCAAGCTGTTACCATCCAGAGGAAAATAAAAATTCATATTAAAATCATGCATTTGCTCAGAATCTTCCTGACTGCCTCTTTTTTGTAATCCTTATGAGTGGAGAATGGAAGTTTGCCTTTCTCTCTTCTCTGTTGCATCTTTTCAGTAAAGGACAGTCCTCTGGGTGACCAAGTGAGCTGCTCATGCTCACAGTAAAGTGAACAAGATTCTTTTTTGGGAGGGGAGGGTGGATTACAGCTTAGGAGCGGGCACTCCATTGGTTCACCGTTTTAATTCCTAATAGGGTGAAGTACAAGCCATTTAAACAAACAAACAAGGCCTCAAATCATCAAACTCTAAAATCTTTTCTCCTCAGACAATTTCCAATCAACTAAAAGTCAGGCAAGGGTGCTCAGAAGTGAACTTGAAAGCTTTCTGAATGAACCTTGGAGGAATTGGCCGTGCTCTAGGACAGTGTTCACACTTTCTCCATAAAAATGATTTTGGGGAAAGGTCTACTTTGTAAAAGGCTGCAGGTTTCGTGTTTACCTCCAGTATCAGAATCCCTAACTTTTTAACAGGAATCAGAGATTTCATAAAGATTAAAACTGGAAGGAACTGTAGAAAGCATCTGGCTGTAAGATGGGGAAACTGAATGAAGCCCAGGCGGGGTTATTGTTGGTGGTGGTTTTGGTTTTTTTGTTTTGTTTTGTTTTTTCAAAATAGCAGGACTAAAACAAAATTCCAAGCCCAATTCTGGTTCAAAGTCCTCTCCATTCTACACTAAACACAAGGAAACCTTTCCCTCACCTGCAGTTTACAATTCTGTTAAAGGAACTCAAGTATGTGAGGAATCCAGATAGTTGTCTTGTCAAACAGAATACTTCCCACTAAGCCAGAGAAACCAAATGTATTTCCAGAAATTTGCCCAAGAGAGCAGGGCCCAGACCACCGTGGGCTGTGCTTCCCAGGCTTAGATGAATATTCAAACCAAACTTTAACATTCATGCTGACTTTTAAATGCCTGTGAGCCATTCAAGGCTCCTCCAGCAGCATTTTGCTTAATCTCGAAGCTATTTACAGACTGAGTGTATAAATGGCATGTAGCAGGTCAACGGACAGTGTGATCCCAATCTTCCAGGAAGAGATGGGATTTTCCATATCAGCCTTTTAGTTTAGTTGTCCATCTTGTAAACTGAGCAACTACTGCATGGAGATTCCCAGCTAGCTGGACAGGAATAATCAGCAAGTGTACCACAAAGCAACATGTAGCTGTATGTACCAGTGTTTCATGAAACCAAAGGAAGAGCAAAGATAGAAGCAAACGGAAGAGAAGGCAAGGCCCTACTCAGATAGCGAGGTTAGAGACAGCATCTCAAAGGTGACACTGATCCCGACCCTGAAGGATGAGTTGGAACAACCCTTTCAGAAGCAGGGGACTGGGTATTTCAGGCAGAGGAAAGAGCTGGGCAGATTCTCAGGCTGGAAAGAGCAAGGCATCTTCAAGGAACTCAAAGCACACCAGCTCAGCTAAACACAGGAGCTAAAGGGAAAGGGCATGATATGAAGTTTTGAAATAAGGCAAGAGCCAGATTATACAGACAGCCTCACAGGTCATGGTAAAGATTGAGGATTTTTTTTTTGTAAAGGTGACAGGAAGCCACTGAATGGCTTTCATGAAAAAGAACTGTCTAAAGTACAATGGTAATTGTTATGTGGGAGAAGTTTGGGAGAAGGAAGAAGGAGAAGCAGAGAAAGTCATCAGGAGGCTACTGTACAAGTCCCAGTGAGACTGTATGGAGGCCTAACTCACGAACGGAGAGTGAAAATGGATCTGGGTGGACAGTCCCAAGTTACAGCTGGCTGGTATAACTGACAGGCATGCAGATGTACTGAGAATAAAAAAAGACAGCAAGTTGCCATTTTATGAGAGAGAAGACAATGTGGCGGGAGATCTAAGAGTTCCATTCGGGATACGTTAAGTCTGAGAAACCTTAAAATAGAAATGTCAAGATGTTTGAACATACTACTTAGTAAATCACGGGAAAAAGTTTGCGTTGGAGCTTTATATAAATTGAAGTCATCTACATACAGATGTATTTAATGCCCAAGTAAAGAACAAGATCACTTAGGGAGAGCATTCAGAGAAACTAAAGAGGATCCAGAATGAGGTTACAGAAGCATCAATTTAGAGAATCCATGGAGAAAAGACCATCAAAGAAAACACAGAGAACGAGCGGGAGGGAATGGTCAACTGTAGCCATGAATCAAGATGAGAGACAAACAATGCCTATTGCACTGAGCAATATCAAAGTTACCAATGACCTTGATAAGAAAAGCTCTGGTTGAATGACAGAAGCTGAAGACAGAGTGAAGAGGGCTGAGGGAAAAACTTACGTTAAAAGTGTGTAGCTAACGCTCCAAAGAAGAGACAGTGAGGCAGTCATTGAATGGGAATGAAGAGGATCAAGAAATACCAGAACTGGTTTTCATGCTGTTGGAAATGATTCAACAAAGGCAGAGAGATTCAAGATGCAGGAGAGAGAAGAAACAGTCAGGTCTTTAGATTCAAATCCCAGATATGCTACTCATTAGCTGCGTGAGCACAGGTAAGTTATGGTACCTCTCTGAGCCTCACCCACAAAATGCAAATAATACTTTGCAAATTGGCTTTGAGAATTACAAATAATATATAGCAAGTAGCATATAATGGATACAAGGCAAAAATTACTGTTATGAAATTATAAAATTCGAGAGATGTCATCCTCAATTTAGTATAGCTTACTGACAAGTATTTGTTGGGCTTTACTGCAGGGCACCCCTGAGAGTTGCTTTTCCTTCCCTTCTATGCATACAGAACATCAGGCAGGAATCAAGCTTTATCAAACTACCACATCTCAACCTTAAGTTACATGAGCCTCAAAGCTTCCTTCCATAAACCTTTCATCTGCCTAAGACTCAAGTTTCTTACATTCCAAGCTCAAAGAGCCAAGTGAAAAGAATGACATTGACCCAAAGTGTCTGGGGACCAAGAGTGGGTCACACACTGCCAGACACAGGGTGACACCTATCTGGCTCAAGAAACTCACCAGATAATTCTGAGAGATCACTTCACTCTCTCGTCTACATGAGCCTGACAGCAAAAATGAATCCTAACTGGGAAACCAAAAAGTAGCAAAAAAACAGAAGGAACAGCAGAGATCTAATGCAATCCCCTCATTTTACCCATGAAGAAACTAAGGCCCTTACAAGAGAGACATCACTTTCCTCACAGCACAGAGCAAGTCAATGGTAGAACAAAAACTGAAATCGAGGTCCTCCGGGTTGCTACCCTCAATGCTCTGTCCACTAAGGCCCAATTGCTACATGGTTAATCAAGTGCTGTAGAAAATGATCATATCATTTTCTAAGGGCGCATCTTAACCCATGGGACCAAACAAAGGGACCAAACTAAGGATGAAATACACAAGAATGAAAGTGGCCCAAAGGAATTCAATTTTGCAAAGCAGAACAGGATGAACATATAGACGTAGAACAAGAGCAAAGTCTGGGCAGCCAGACTAACACACCAATCACACACATGAATTTCATTTTCTGTGTAGGTTTCTTCTTATCAGAATTTGCTACTTTCCTACAAGAAATATAAGTTGCTTTTGAAAGAAAATTTGGAAGTTTTTTTGGTTACTTTAGTTATGACGGATCAACGGAGGCTGTATAATAAAGTAGAAAAAGGAAGGTAGAAATGGAAGTCAGATAAATGGAGGTTTCAAAAGCAGCTCTACCACCTACTAGGAGCGGGGTCTTGGGCAAGTTACTGGACCCCTCTGAGCCCGTTTTCCCCATATATGGCATTATAGTAATGGTTAGCTTGTGAATGTAAACTTCTAGTGCAGGAGGAGAATACAACACAATGCCTGGCACATAACAGAGACATAATAAAACAGTAACTAGCAGGTGAATCACATCAACATCTATGGTTACATCCTTAATCACTAAACTATGCCTTCCTTTGACCCTTAAAAGACGATGTCATTTCATTTTGTGCTCGTGTCATTTGTGCGTATTGGGATATAGGATGATTTACAGGGCAACTGAATGGTAGTAGACTTGCTGGGTTCCAAAAAAGATAAGCACAAACCTGGAAGGAAGAGCTTTTCCATCCTCCAGTGAGTCTCTTGTGTGTTCTGACTAAAGCAAGTTGCCAGCTACCAAGTGTAAGCAAGTAACACCACAGTACAAAATGGTATACAAATCTTTTTCTTCCCCCCCTTTTTTAAGAAACTGCTCTCATCAGTAAGAATAAGTTTTTGAGAGTGATAACAGGTATCTCAGCACTGTCATTTCAAGCCTCCTCTCCACCAAGAGCCTCAAGGACCACATAATGTAGAAATAACTCTGCACTGGGAATAAGAGTGTTTCTTTCCCAGCTCTGTTATTACTTAGCTGTGATCATAAGCAAATCACTTCACCTCTACAAATTTTGGTTTCCCTTCTGTAAAATGGGACATTTGGAATCACACGAATTTCATCTTATTTCCAGACATTCCCAAGTCCTCCTCTAGCCAGAGCCCAAGCTATCACAGTACACGTCACCCTCTCCCCAGCAGGCTCCATCTGCTCTGGCTGAATAATCTCTAGGCTCACTCATGGTTTCTCCTCTGCTTTGCTCTTCAGCACATATGGGGTGTTAGGCTCTCCCTTCCACTTACCCGCTTCTTACGGTCCCTGCAGACTCAACACAAGTCTTCCCCACTGTGAGAAGTTTTCTGTGACCACCTCAGTCTTCCCTAACCTCACTATCCTTTTGGAGAGATACTGTTTAATGTGTATTTATAATACTTCCTGAACTAGACTGAGAAACACATGGAGGGCAGAACTCCAAGTCTAATACCATTTCCATATCACCCAACATAATGCTACACATTTGGAACCTTCCTTTGCTCTTTTGTAAAAGAGATACCACCATCATCTATCTTTCAGAGCTGCAGGGAAGAACAAATGAAGTACTGATGTGAAAATGTCCAGCACACTGACTAAAATCAATTAGGAACTCAAATACAAATTTCCTTCCTTTCTGCTCTATTTGGTCACGGAACTTTCCCCAACATGTTCTACTGAAAAATGTATTCATTTGAGAGACGGATGTTTATGTTGTGCTAGCAGCCTAAGGGACCTAGGGCAAATTCTAATTTCTCTGCAGCTTAGATTTTTTTTTCAAATGAAGATAATAATACCTGTTCTCATCTCTTAGGATAGGAGGATAAAATAAGGTGATACATGAGAAAGTACTTTCTTTTGAAGAGCTACTGGCATTATTATTTTTCATAAGTCCTAGTTTCAGAAAGAAAAATCTTAAAACAACACAAGAGACAGTAAGATGTCAATGTTAACAGGTGATTTGATGATGACTGTGAAAATCCCACTCTTGATATAGACTAGAAATGTCAGAAAGTTGTATTACTGTTCCTTGGGGTAGAAAAGCACAGATACTGAAAAGATTAGGAAGCTTTCTTTTCTGAACATAATCACCTAGGGCATTACTCATCTCTCATGCTGACATATTTTTTAAGGCAAACAGTATCAAAAATACATCTGGGGGGGGCTTTGTGGGCCCCAGAATCTGGGCATAGCCATTTGACAGTGCTAACTGCAAAGTAACAAACAAACAAACAAAAAGGTAACATTAAAACCTTTGTGTTTATTATAAATAAACCTTTGTGTTTATCGTAAGTTTGTTATCTCTTCTACATGAAAGTATGCAAAGGTTAGAAGTGGGGAAAGAGAAGAGAAAAAATGTAGTCCCCAAATAAAGTGGAATTTTTTGTATCAAAAGTTATCAGCACCTGTAGGGTGTGGAATATAACAAAATGTAAGAAAGAATCATTGTATAAGGCAAGGATTAAGATAGATCCATACAGGTACATTTCTGTCCCAAATCATTTTGTGAAAAAAATATGAGAAACATAATTAAGGGAGGGTGATCTAGAGAGAAGCATCTTAAAAGAAAAGTATTTGTCTAACAACAATAAAAAGGCAGGGGCGCCTGGGTGGCTCAGTGGTTGACCGTCTGCCTTTGGCTCAGGGAGTCATCCTGGGATCCTGGAATGGAGTCCGACATTGGGCTCCACACAGGAAGCCTGCTTCTCCCTCTGCCTATGTCTCTGCCTCTGTGTGTCTCTCATGAATAAATAAAATCTTTAAAAAACCAAAAACAATAAAAAGGCATCAGGACATCGGTGACAAAGATTTTAAAACTATTTAAGGACTCTGCCTTTTCCATTTAAGAATGTAATCACTCAAACAGGTAGGTAAATAGAGCAGTGTGGTTGGTGAGAGAAGAAGAGAAAGGTGTGTGTGTTGGGGTGGATTTAATCTCATTGTGCATTTCTTTCAATATTAGTTTACAAAGTTAATTAAGGAATACCCATCCAAAATAGATTACCACTCTTACCAAAAGTCATGTAAAAATGTATTCTCTTATTTTTCTTTGTTAGATATCTAACTGCATTTTAAAAACATTTCAGCTTTATTAATTTATATAAATATGCCCTTGCCATAATTTGTAATACATTTTATAAGCGACTGGAGGAAATTTCATGCATCACTAATTCATACATATAAATATGAAGTTTGCATTAAATGTCTCTAAACAAAACCCTACTTCCTTGCTATTTTTAGAAGGAATAGGATAAAGAAGACTCTCATTACAAAGACTGACCCTCTTAAAATTAAGGCTATTCTGTTTTGAGCATCAACCCACTAACTACTGAAACAACCCTGGCACTAGGATTTTAAAAAGCCCAAGTCTGGAAATACTACAATGGCTGATTGGCTTAAAAATAACGAACCAGGGAAAACAGTGATTATAAAATGGCTGGCAACATTCCAGTGCTGCTTTTTAATACTCTTTTTGCTTTTTAGTACTCTTTTAGACTCCTTTGGCTACCAATTCTCATCTCACACCATTTTTAGGTTTCTGCCAAACAAAGCAGGACACCACTCCTACAAAGAGTAGAAAAGACCAAGCAGCACACTACCCACGTGTACTCTAAACCACTAAAATCCTTCAGGTCTGCCTAGTTTGGGTACATGAAAATACAAGACAGAGTCTTTCTAAAGATAGGCCATTTTATAGCTTTCTTAGAACATATTATGGCAGTTATTACTTATGATATTTCCTAAAAATCGGTGTCACTAAAAGTGGACTTTTAAAGACATAATGTAGCACAGTTCATAGTTCAATTCTCTAAGAGAAAATTAAAAAAGAATAAACTATCAAGTGGACAAATGGCTGCAAAAATCATGCTTAGACTGTAATGAAGCACATAGTAGACATTTCTTGAAAACAAGATTAAGAGAACTGTTGTGACATCTTATTAATATTGTTAGTAAATGATAGTTTTATAGTTTACAGTTCTCTTTTAGAAAGAAAAAAGGGGGACGCCTGGGTGGTTCAGCAGTTGAGCGTCTGCCTTTGGCCCAGGGCGTGATCCTGGAGACCTGGGATTGAGTTCCACATCAGGCTCCCTGCATAGAGCCTGCTTCTCCCTCTGCCTATATCTCTGCCTCTCTCTCTCTGTGTCTCTCATGAATAAACAAAATCAGAAAGAAAGAAAGAAAGAAAGAAAGAAAGAAAGAAAGAAAGAAAGAAAGAAAGAAAGAAAGAAAGAAAGAAGAAAGAAAGAAAGAAAGAAAGAAAGAAAG
The DNA here is from genome assembly GCF_905146905.1 of Nyctereutes procyonoides. Taxonomy (NCBI): domain Eukaryota; kingdom Metazoa; phylum Chordata; class Mammalia; order Carnivora; family Canidae; genus Nyctereutes; species Nyctereutes procyonoides. Next base: position 41,143,633 of record NW_026575020.1, on the reverse strand, counting down.
AAAGAAAGAAAGAAAGAAAAAAGAGAGAAAAAAGCTCTTCCACAATTGCTACCATTAACCAATGGCTTTTTTTTTTTTTTTTTTAACCACCAGACTATTTTAACTATCTTGGAACTCTTACACTGATACTTCTCCAAGAGCTTACCATAATGTGAAATCTAAGGAAATGTTCAGATAATTTTGTATTTTTGTCTAGAATATAGAGAAAATGCTTTGTTCCCCAGAGATACCATTCTTAGCCACCTATAATGCAAGACTTATTTAGCAACATGCCTTTTAAATAGCTGAACACCTTTAAACAAGATAGGCCTGTGCTAATTTAAATTTTACATTGAATCAAAGAAAAATGAAGTCCATATAATACTCATAAGGCCATGGAATAATGCAACATTACTTAAGTTAAATATGTTCGTATTTAAATAAAAATGAAATAGCATTGAATACCAACCATTCTTAATCATGGTTCAAGTCTGATAACCAAAATCAAAAATTTAACGTCACATGAAATACACCTCAAAGAGTAACCAATGCAAAGCTCTAAGCTTTAAACTTTTTGATAATGTTAATAAAATCTCCAGGAAAGGAGAATACAGCAACTCTCCTTCAAACATAGACATTTTAAATCTTGGTAACAGACGGAATGTTAAGAATGGTATGGTTTTTATTTTCCATAGCAGGCTTATTGACACTTTGTTTTCTAGTAAAGTTTGAAAATCTGACACTACCTGTCCACATAGAAGGGGAAACAAAACTTGGTCAAAGTCTGTAGAACTTCCTGTGGAGAGAAAGAGAGATAATTTATACATCTAATGGGACCAATAAATCTAGCATTAACCACGGCACACAATCTAGCAACTTTACCCTAAAGAAAGAGGAGACAGATGAAGAAATATGGGCTTTATCAATTACATGGGAGGAGTACAGGCAGTCAATCATGAGAAATAATAAACATGATCAAACTTCATTAAAAATGAAAAATTAATCAAGAATCACACATGGGCAAACAGCAGGAGCCACGCAGGGAAGCTCTGAAGGGAGGGAGGCGGTTGGGTTGCTGAGTGTTAACACCCCTCTAGGGACCATCTCCAGCCTGACCATATGGATCAGAGTGAATAACACCGAGCCACATGGGTTTGGCCTGGCAGGGCCGCTCTTGCTGGCACCGTTTTTGCCTGTTACCTAGGAACAGAGGGGGCCAGGATTAGACAACACTTCCCTACATCAATAGGCCCAATCACAGGCAGAACAGAAAGCCAACTTGAAGATAATTGTCTCTGAACATTGTCAACTACATTTTTTAGAGTTTAAAACTTCATTTCCTTACTTTTAAAGAAGTTGACATCTCTGGCATAAATTTATTTTGTACTCAAACAATAACAATTTTAAATATGCACTATTTTCAATTAAATGTCATTATAAGTGGGCACACTTACCTGCTTGCAATTTGTGAAAATCCAAAGCTAACTATGAGATTAAATATCTTTTTTAAAATATGTAAGTACTAAGACCAAATGCATTACTCAGGGGAAGTGTACAAAAAGGAAACAAAACGCACAGCAATATTTCAAAGACTTATTCATAAAAGAGAAGCTTCCTGCATTAAGAACACCACTATATGAGACATAACATGCACAGGGTTTGTGTCTATATGTTTGTGTGTGTGTGTGTGTGTGTGTGTGTGAAAGAGAGACTTCCCAAGAGACACATTTCCACATATATGGCATACACACACACACACACATAGCTAACACATATACAAGTAATTATTACTTCCTTCATAAAATTCTCTCTAGCTCAACTTCATTTAACTGCAGACTTGGACAGCCCACAGTTGGTGTTTATCATAAGTTCACAGACCAACATTATAAATTTTAAAAAAGTATTCCTTTCATACATTTGACTTTTTAACTATTTAAAACCTCAACTTCAAGACAAAATGAAGAACATATTGTTCAGTCATTGAGAAGCTGGTTCAAATTAAAACAAACCTGCCCATTGCAAATCCTAATCCAAGTGATAAATTATAGATCAGTTTACAAATGTAGCACTTTTCTAACCAATAATAATGAATTATCAATGCTAACTGAATTGATGCTTCTCGCTTCATTTATTTTTAAAACTGGTTCTATCATTCAAGAAATAAACCACATCAATCTAATAACCCACTCAATGAAGCAGAAAGCACATTGACTTGCTCTGCCAGAGCATGTTCCGCCTACATAATTCAATTGAGCATATCCTATTTTTTAATATCATCTTGGACTGGTACTATGTATATCAGCACTGTTAAGGCATGTCATGAAAGAGTAAACCTGAGGAAACTAAAAAATGTAAAAGAGCAAATAACAATACTTCAGTACATTCTATAGGCATTATTGATACATCAGTTAATTCCATAACGTGGCACCCAGAAGTCTGTACATATTGTTCTAAAACTAATTATGTTTACATAAATTACAAAAGCGACTGAGAATCAGAAAAACGAGCCATTTCTCTGCATAATTTTAGTATCAGGCAAATATAGGGGAAAGGGTTATAGAAATCATTCATTTTAAACGTCTGTAGTCTTAATTCTAAAACATATTCTCACATACACAAAACTCTTATGATTAACATGCAAAAAGAAATTCCTTACAAATTTCCTTTCACATCAAGTTTCAGATACGACAAAGCATTTCCTGACTTCAGAATATGTACTGAGCATCCATTAAAACTCAGTACTCGGTGCTCAACTCACTGCCAACATCAGCTACAAAGACAGTTATCCTCTACCCCTCAGAAGTGACAGGTGCAGAAGTGCTTCTCTACTCTATGCTGGAGTGGAGCTGCCAAAAGGCCTCAAGATTTTTGAAAGAAAGGACCCCCATGGCTCCGAGGAAGCATTGTGCTCTACAGCAGAGTCAAAGGAATCTAATATGACCAACTTATGACTCACTACAATATAGAAACTACTTACCACTTTCTAATGTCAAGAGTAATAACCAACCGTGAACTTGTCTGTCAGATAATATTAAAACAAATATCAAAGTACCCAATGTAGGCTGGGTATAACCTACCTCCCAGGAGCTTTCCTTTTACCCAAGAAAGCAGTGATAAGTCTAATTAAGCAATGGGGCAGGAAGAGGGAGGAGGGAAGGGAATACAGGCAAATGTAGGCACATGTTTGTGCCTTACAATATGTTTCTTCATGTTTGTGATATTACAAGAGCTTGATTTTCCAATTTAAGTCAAACAAGCCAGTGGTGTGCTGTCAGAGGAGAAAACCAAAATGAACATCTACTCTGTGTTAGGCATATTCACACATCATCTCAATCAGAGCTGAAAAATCTTCTTAGTTTGATAAGGAGAAAGGGGAAAACAAGCAATGTTTCTTATAAATAAAAACTGCTGAAACAAACCAATTTTCTTAGTACTGATTTTTTTTGCCTATATATACACATTTAACTACCTTATCCTCTATTTCCAAAGAAAAACACAATTACCTGAATATGAAAAGTATCATTCCCCAAGAGAGGGCACTTCAAAACCCTGACTTAAATATATTTTGAGCATTGTTATTTATGGCAGAGCCTTTCAATATTAACTTTACTGGAAAAAGTCACTAAGCAGTTAGCAACCCCTTTTTTTCTCTCCAGTATCAGTATCTTTGACTAGGGAACTTTCTTTGTAAATGATAATTTTCCTGTTTTCTCCACTCTTTCTCCTGCCTACACAAGCTCTTTCAGACACCAGCCTCGGTACAACCTCAACTACTGCCACATAAATCAGATCTTCAAGATGCAGTACGGCTGATGAAATGTAAATGACCTCATTGCTAAGGCAAGGGGGGTGGGGGAAATTGTGCCAGCTCTCCAGATCAATTCCCAAGTTTCTATTTTCACAAATCTTTTTATGTACAGTTTGATTTTTTAACATTTTAATGAGCAAAAAAAGTGAATCTATAGTAGCCAGTCACCACAGTGAAAGTACAGGGCATGAACTAGATCCCAGGGGGGAACCAGTCCACCATGTCACCACTGGCTTTAGGACATTCGCCACCTGGTTCCATGTCCCTAGGTTCCAACTCCTTTCATAATCAAAACACTGCTGACATTATAAACCCCAGACGGGTTTTCTAAAATCCTTTCCAATCAATATATCCAACACATAACTTATTGGAGACAACACTGAGTTCATTGATTAAGGTGAGTTCAGTAGCAAAGTTTTCAAAATAAATGAGACAAGAATTCAGCATTCAACCCCTTGTGTCACTAGACAATTTATGAAACAGGCAATTTCTAAAAGGGCTTTTCTTCCTAACAAAATCAACGATACTTCATGTGGGAAGACTAAGAGCAGAGGGGGTGGGGGGATGCGTGGAGGATGGACAGTTGCACCAACCTTTCAGTTATGCATGTATCACACGCCAGATACAGTGTAGTAGTAGAAAGGCAATACCTACAAAGCTCTGCCTACAAGGAGATACCAAGCCTCTGAGTATGAACCAAACATGAAATCCACACACCTAACACTGGATTCACTTGCAAAAGAAAATCTTGAGTTCATTTTGGTCTCCTTTGGATTCATTTCATCCAATGTAAATTATCCTCTGGTAAGAAGGCCCATCATGGGGATTTGCTCCCATTTGGAGAAAATGGATTATGTTCTGCTGAAACTGAGGTGTTCTCTTAAAAACCTAGTAAAGTTTTAAATTTATAGTATCTATTCATCATGGAATCCTATTTGGAAGCAAAACTTTGAAGACTCAATTTGATGCAATTAACTGAGATTATAATAAGGCTAAGCCAATTTGCTCTGAACGTGGGGTGTGGGTAGGGAGGTGTATAAGATCCTGCAACAGCCATCAGTTTGGATGTCAATACTTTGTTTTCATTGAAACCCATAAACAAAAATTAGTTGTATTCAGCAGATGAAAACAACCGAGAGTCAGACACAGACATACATACCCCACAAATAAATACCATCTGAAGGACAAAAGCACAGACTGATTATAATGTCCACTGGGGTTACAGAATGTTGGGAGATGAGACACATTTTCAATAGTTCAAAAGGAAAAAGAAAATGTGTGCAGGAAAACATTTAAATAAAGGAAAGAGATAGCCTGAGTAAATGAATGGATTTTAAAATACATAGAGCTATAATCAGCCTCTTTGTATCTTGCTGAAAGCTAGTACAGCAGTTGATAATTTACCTTTGTTGTGAAGGAGGGAGAGATGGGGAAACAGTGGGAGAACATTTCCTGAGTTTCTTATATCTAATTTATTTGTTCATTTCAAAATGTAGATGTGTGATGAAAAGATCAGCAGAGCACAAATTCCTAAAATACTCTATTTCAATGCTTAAATTTTTTTAATAGCATAAGGGAAATGCTGGCTGTCTAAGTCCTACAATTGAGATCAGTGCCACTGACTTGAAAGAAAAGCCTTTGATTGATGATCTTAAAACTCAAGCTGAAAGTTAAAAATAGAACACACACAAAATCCAAACACACAAAAAGCTAACAAAATTTCTACTTTAAGTCATTTCAAGTTAAAACAGGGACTCCAAAGGTTTTAATGCTTACGATTAAGTAGGGTAAAACAGAATAAATAGTAAGAAATTTTTAGAAGCTTAATTAGCACCAATTTCAAGAATGTTGATCAGAAATTTCTAAATATGAAATTAGGAAATCCAATTTTTTCCCTTTCTCTAAAAGATCAAATTAAATCCAACATCCATGCTATGGTTACAAACAAACTTTAAAAGAATTTTCCAATGAGAAAAATCTTTGAATAAAGGATTTTATAGAAAGGCCTTTCAACACCTATACATAAAAGCCAGGTCAAATTTCTTACACTGCTGCTTAAATGCTACAGAATCTGTTTCCTTTCTTCAGTATATTTCAATATTTACTCTCAGTTTAGTTTTTTTTTCTTACAAATGTTAATTTTGAGTCATGTATATGTTATAATTATGCTAATTTGTACAATACCTAATATACAAATTCAATGTTGTAATTCAAAAATAATATTACAAAAAGTATAGAAATTTATCATATTCTATAATATGTATCATATAAATTTTATATCTACATTTTATATTTAAATTAAGTACATTGATGGAATGCTTACAACAGGTGAAGAGCCACCTCTAAAACAACTTTTAAGTATAGATCTTCATGATCTTTGAAGTTCAGAGTAAAAATACTGGATCTTATAGAAGATAATTTATTTAACAAAATCACTTTTTCCTTTTGTATCCTTCCTTATCTTCCAAAAATGGCTTACAACAAAGTCATTCCCAAATTTCAGCATTATGTAAAACATCCTTTATTCTGAGATTTCATTTTATTAACTTGAAAGCTTATAGCAGAGAAGTGAAAATGAGAGAGCTATATTTTTAAGGTCAATGTTAAACACCAATAAACTTCTTGACACTTGTTCCAAATACTTACAAAATGAGCAAATGATTTGGTTAGAATCTCTTACAATTAGCATTTGGTGGTACCTGTAATAGAATTCCTTGGACTTAATATTACTGTAAAATATTTTGCGTTACTCATTTCCTTTAACATTGTAAGTCCTGTTATCTGAAGACTTATGTTATTGATATACCAAAAAGGAAGAAAGATTGGGGAAGATGGAGGAGGGGAAAACATAAGTCAGCACATACCAAAGGAATAGGGTCCCAACAGTAAAACTGCAAACATAATTTCACTGAAGAAGCAACCTGCCCTCAGGAAGATACTACTTAAAAAAAAAAAAAAAAAAAAAAGAGCACTGATAGAAATTGTATTTTGTAAGCATATGAAAAGCTGTCAGCTTTTAAATATTTTAAATGCACACAAAAATGTGTACAGATGGACAACTTTTCTGCTCACATTAGTCTAGAAAAAAAATCTTTCATTATCAAGCTCAAAGTCCTTGAATTTTTTAAACTTAATTGTACCTCTATTTCCTAGAATTCACACCCAAAGGCCAAAGCTTTCCTGCCACCAGTCCTTCAAATCTGACTTGGACATTACACGGGAGGAGGCTCGAAGCCTCCCTGAGGTCTCACTCCTTTTACAACACACGAAAAAGCAGTCGATAATGGGCCCATGCTGAATTCGCTGCTCTCCACGTCTCCTCTTGGGACACAAGCCTAGCAGATGTGATAAAAACTGTGTCAGAGAAGTGGCTCTAGTTTGTGCTTTAATAACAACTTAAGCCTCTAAACCAATACAACCAAAGGACTAACAGAACTGGCTGTTACCTCTCTCTCCTGCCAATCTTTGAATATCTCTGAACTGAATTAGCACCTCTACCCACAACATCCCTTGCCACCCCACAAAATCCATTCTAATTTTAAAAGATAAATGAATTCAGCAAACACGTCGGCGGCACAAGTGTCTGGGCTGTGTGTGTGTGTCCTATAATTAAGCCCTAACACATATTTCATGCAGTTTAGATTTTCTCAAGGTACGATGGTGCACTCAGAGGTCCTAAAGGAGTGCCTGGTTTATTTCCTCTGATCATCACCCCAGCCAGTAACCATATTAACACGCACAACTGGTAGACTTACAGTTTTCAAAGAGTGCTTATGGGTCAAAAAATTATTTTTAAATATGCTCAACTATAGGAAAGAAGAGTGATATTCTGAGTTACTGAAACATTCTAATTATTAAAATTGATACCAAAGAATTTTTAAAACCATGGGTGGTTATACTTTTAACTTGCAAGAATTCTTTGTCTTACCTAATGATATGGTACCAAAAAATAGATTTAAATGTGTACTTCTGATAACATTTTCTAAATTCTATAATTCAGCCTTTAGATGATAGGTCTTTCTACCCAGTACCTTGAAAGCCTATTCAGTCACAATTGCATACCCACTTAATCAGCAATCATTGTTCTGGGATGCAGGACTTTGTTGTCAAGACAAGCACCAAAAACCTTTAAAAAAATTTTTTTCAGAACTGGCATAAGAAAAAAGTGATCTTTGTCAGACAAGGACAAATTTATGCAAATCTTTTATAAACATTCACAAACATTTATTTAGCTTTTGAAATGTTGGCCTCATTTGAGAGCATGAAAATGAGGGGGAAGTAGGAAAACGCAAAGGACAGCTTAGAAGCTGGCACACTACATAAATATTCAGAAGGAAGATTATAGGATTCATGTTAGGCTGTCTTAGGCTTCTCCAAAGTCCACACAGAATAGCAAAGAACAAAACTAACGAGAAGTACAGCAGATGTTAGACAATGCATCAGCCTCTTTCCCTCTCTCACTTGGCTATACTTGGACGCTTTTATATTTTCTTTCAATATGGTTAGGTCATTCAAGGATTCTCCTATAGACTCTGTATTGTGGCTACAGATCTATAAGCTGGAGGTCTGTCAGCTTTCCAAAAGTTTCCAATGAAAAGGCATTATGCAAATTCTACCTCTCTTACCCTCTTTCAGGGGGGAAAAAAAGCCTCCAGTATGCAGTCATCGGAGTATTGGAAGCCCCAGCCTTCATTTCTGTATAGCTGTGTTTGCCTCAGGGCCACGCTGCTTGTTTTGACAGTGGATCCCCCTAGATAGTTGGGATTAGTCGAGCTTGTTTAGATAAACTTGAAATCAAGGCCTTCTCTAGGTAGACAGCTAGATGTAGCTACCGAGTTTCCAGCTGCCTCCTCCTTTCATCCCCAAACAACTGGAGATTCACAGTAGCTATCACAGCCACAGGCTATGTCACATACATAAGTACAAAATTAAAGGCTGCTAAAAGAAGCCTTTGTAAGTCTTAGTGCTAAAATAAGGAATCTGTACTGCTTAGTTTATACAAATTATTCTAGCACTACCAGTATGGAACTGAAATCATCAGTTAACGAGGCATATTAATCAAGGTTCCCAGCTTCTTCGGATAGACAGGATCATAGTTTGATAATTTATCTAACCTTCTGCTTCTCAGCTCTTGTATGAGAGTAATCGCTTAAAATGTTGAAAAGGAAATAATAGGCTTTATTTATCCAGTGGCAGGAGATGTCAGACACCATCAACAAACACCGGGAACAGACCATGAAGATCAAAATGTAAATATCAAATCTGTTTTTGAGAGAGAATTATTTAGCAATTGATTAGACAGGGCCTCTCAGAACAGTCATCTCCAATTACAGAACTGTTTCAAATCAACTTTTATTTCCCACAACTTGCAGATTCTAATAAAACGGTATCAGGAAGGCTCAAGAACTGAGGAAATTTATACTTGGAACAGATCAATGACATCTCATTATAGAGACAGAAGGCAGGTGATAGGAGACAGTACTGAAATTTTTTAAAGTATACAATTTAAATAGTTTTCTGAAATCTAATACTCAAGGATTAAAAAAATAATACTCAAGGATTTAACTCCTTTGCAACTAGAAAATGTCTCTGCAGAGGGTCAGCAAAATGTAAACAAAGAAAATAACTCAATTCTACATATATGTTTTATTTTACATAACTTGCTCTAACATGTAGATGCCAGTGTTTACCTGAGGCTGGTATAAACTATAAACACAACAATAGTATCAGAATAGATGTAAACACTTCCAGAACTATTCTATGAGATACCATACAGTCCTGAAAGCCTTTTACCCTCTGACCACACGATCAAGTCACACAAGGCAGTTATCAATCAATCAAGAGTTAATTGATTCACCAACAAAAATATGTTCTCATAATTGAACAGCAAAGTCACAATTTAAAAGAAAAGCTTAATGACGTGCAAGACATTCTGGAACAGCAGTCATCAATTTGAGGTTTTCCTATGGAATTTCTGGTTCATTTCACTTACAACTTACAAACTAAAGGAGTCAGCAAACTTTTTCTCTAAAGGGCTAGATATTAAATATTTTAGGCTTTGTAGGACACTTACTGACTCTGTCACAGATTCTTCTGGGTTGGTGGTTTTGTTTTAAAACCAATGTGCTAAAAAAATAAAAAATAAAAAATAAAACAAAACCAATGTGCTGGGGCACCTGGGTGGCTTAGTTGGTTGGGTGTCTGCTTTTGCAGGGGTCCTGATCTCAGGGTCCTGGGATTGAGCCCCCTGCTGAGTAGGGAGCCTGCTTCTCCCTCTCCCACTGCAGCTCCCCCTGTTTGTGCTAGCTCTCTGTCTCATAAATAAATAAAATCTTCAATGTGCTAAAGGCCCTGTCTGCATGGAGCTTCTGATCTAGTTGGAAAGATGGATGCTTTACAAATAAATACAGAATATAGAATTTGACTCTGACAGGAGCTGTGAGAGAGTGCTCTATGACAGAACAACAGGGGCCTGAAATTAGATGGAAGTGTCATGAAAGACCTCTCAGGAAGTGGCTTCTTGAGCTGAGACCTTAGGACTGAGCAGGGGTTCACCAAAGACTGGAAGAGGGACAGGGAAAGAAAGGCCAAAGAAAGTAAGAGCATGAGCAAAAGCCACTGAACAAGAATCCCTGGCACATTCAAAGAACTGAAATCACCCTGGCATGTTGAAGCAGTTGCAGGGAGTAAATGCAAGAAGATGAGGTTGGCAGGTGCCTCGGTTAAGTGTCTGCCTTCGGCTCAGGTCATGATCCTGGTGTTCTAGGATGGAGCCCCAGGTCAGGCTCCCTGCTCAGCGGGGAGCCTGCTTCTTCTTCACCCTCTGCTGCTCCCCATGCCTGTGCTTGCTTGCCCTCTATCTCTCAAACAAACAAACAAACAAAAAAAAAAAAAGATGAGGTTGGATAGGATAGCAGGGGCCAAATCATGAGGGGCTTTATGGGGAATGTTAAGGAGCCTAGACCGTATTCTAGTGCATTGAAGTCACTAGGAGGGTTTGAATCCTTTACATCACATTCGCAGGTCACTTCCTAACTTTGCCATAACCCCCAAGTCTTCCAGATTGCGAGGGTTCACAAACTATTCTCAGTGAGCTCTTCACTTGAGCTTTCACACCAATACTGCCTCTATCATTCCCAGCATTAAACTGTCCATAATCTCTGGACCCTACATTTCAACAGGAGGGTGGAGACACACAACTGGGTGCTTGTCAGTCCTCTGACTCCTCTGAGAAGGAAGAAGAATCTCACATAGGAGCCTTAATAATAACCCAGCAGCATGGACAGGGATTATGGCTGAAGAGAATAACAAAGGAAATATAACAAATTTTAACAGGATCAGCTTAAATCTCTCTTCAGAACATGATTCTAATAATCTGGTATTTCTTCTGAGAACCCAAAGTCCATTTTCCTGTACACAATGAAAGTATGACTTTTTACTGCAATAATCTGTTGTGTATCATTGCATGTAAGCAGGCACTGATTGGAAGACTATTATTTTTCAGTACTAATAGGGGAAAAAAACTACTACCATCAACTATAAGATGTATCCTAATTTCAGAGATGTTAAAATGTGAAAAGTTGATGGAATATATTTATTACAGATTTGTCTTTTCCACTTGACCTAGTTAAGAATGGTGGGGATTGTATCCATTGCCAGTGTCTAGTGGAGTACCTAGCACACAGGAACATCCAGTGAATGATGGTGTTGAAAAATGGTTAGATGATAATCTGGAGTTTTAGAAGGAAAAAAAAAAAAAGCATTAACTGAGCACTTATATTGCCAAGAACTGTGCTAATGGTCTACAGGTTTTCTTATTTAATCTTCATAGGAAATAGTGAGAGCACATGAGCCAAAAGAGACCTGAATTTATCAGAGAATCAATATTTACTCTTTTTTTTAAATTAGGCTCCACACCCAACATGGGGCTAACTCATAACCAAACATGACAAGCTCTACCAACTGAGGCAGCCAGTTACCCTAATATTTATCCTTTTTCTTTTTTTTTTAAGATTTTATTTATTTATTCATGAGAGAGGCAGAGACCTAGGCAGAGGGAGAAGCAGGCTCCCTACAAGGAGCCCCATGTGGGACTCGATCCCCAGAACCTGGGATCATGCCCTGAGCCAAAGGCAGATGCTCAACCGCTGAGCCACCCAGGCGTCCCTTTTTCTTTTATATTTTCATTTGAGAAAGAGAAAAAGAGCATGAGCGGTGGGAGAGAGGCAGAGGGAGAGGGAGAAGCAGACTCCCTGCTGAGCAGTGAAGCCAACACAGAGGCTCAATTCCAGGACCCCAGGATCATGACCTGAACCAAAGGCAGACACTTAACCAACTGAGCCACCCAGGTGCCCCCTTAATAGTTATTCTTGATATAAAAGTGAAAGGAAGAAACTATTAAAGTTTGTATAAATGTGGTATCAGCCATTTCTGTCAAAAATTTACTATATATTACATTACTAATAAATGTAAGAATTATGTATATAATTTAAAGTATCTAACTATATAAGTTTCTTCTGATTTAGCCTTCATTATGTTCCTCATATACCAGTGGTCATCTGCTCTATGAAGTAACAGCAGAAAGAGACTGACAAAGCAGCCAATATGCATCACATCCTGTTCTAGAAGTTGTACATAAGCTCAAGGATCCTGCCAGTAATCTTATGTATTATAAAGATTATCAATCTCTTAGGTATGAACTGAACCTTAAAAGTGGAATAAAATTAGTTTCAGGTACAACATTGAAGTAACTTGCCCAACTACAAGTAGACAGTGAATGGAAAAGCTAACATTCAAACCCAAGTCCATCTATCCCTGGAGCTTAAGCTCTTCCCACAATCCTCAGCTTGCAGCTTTGTTGACTACAAATGAGAATCTTATTCTTGGTTCCTACTTGATCAGGATTCTGTCTCCACAGCTACAAATACTCTTGCAGCTACAACTTTCCAGTGGTAGCCCTCCATGCCAAATGAAGCTAACGCCTCTCTCCCACTTCACTTTCCAATTGCAGCAGTAGAGGGCAAGATTTGTGTTGTTATATCACAGGGTCTTAGGTTACAGGAACTGAATGTGCCAGCTTGCCCAGGACATCCTGGTTTGCTCATTATTTCTGTGTAATCCTGGTGCCCATTTCACTCTCAAAGGTGCCCTAGATTGGATGCTATGGTCTTCAGAATCTTAGAGGAAAAATCATGGCCTGTCTGGAGGGTACTGAAAGAACAAATAGCTGTTCTATCTGCCTTGTGATGGGAAATTGGGGAGTGATGTTAGAATACTTTTTATCATTTGACTCCAGGCTCCTTATCCACATTAAAGACTTATCTATATTCTAAGGCTTAATGCAATACCAGACACATCATGAATTACATGGAAACAGTAAAATCTTCTCTTTGCTTCATTTTCCTCATGCTACATCAGAAAACATTTATTGAACTAGACGAATTTGGGTATTATGTATACATCACACCCACTTCTGTCAGTTTTACAAAATTAGTATTATTTCCTGTTTTACAGATAAAAAACCATGAGGCTGAAAAAGTAAAGCCTTTGCCCAAAGGGACCTTTCAAAGCCAGATTTCCTATAATATGGGGATACTTAATTCAACTTTTCTTTGGGGAAAGAAAAAAAGAGAAAAGAGCATAGCACTTAAAATTTGTAGGAACGATGGTAATTGTAAGAAATAAGTGAGACAGGGCACCTGGGTGGCTCAGTTGGTTAAGTGTCTGCCTTTGGCTCAGGTCATGATCCCAGGGTCTTGGGGTAGAGCTCTGCATCAGGCTCCTTGCTCAGTAGGGAGCCTGCTTCTCCCTCTCCCTACTGCTCCCCCTGCTTGTGTGCATGCTCTCTCTGTCAAATAAATAAATAAAATCTTTTTTTTTTAAGTGAGACATGAATAATGCAAAGATTTTAGCTGCCATTAAATCTGTTTATTATAACATATATTTTAGAAATTCAGAAATACTTCTCAATTTACCAGCAGTTTAGATCTCTAGAAATGATAAGTATCTGGGAGGTTGGAAGAGTTCTCTGATAAAAATAATGTTCTCAACAATTTACAGTTTACACTTCTAAAATGGGATGTTACTAAAGAGGCATTATGTTTGAAATACATTCAAATGCAAGAATCTTAAAAGCCTCTGTTAGGTAAGATAGGATTTAATAAATATATGTTTTGGTTTGTTCTACCTCATTCAAATTCTGAACCCAAAGATCACATTGTGAAGGCTATTCAAATAATCATTTATTATTACATACCAAATATTTGGCCAACTAATATCCACACATAGTACCAGGTGCTAGAGATATGGATGTGAAGCAGGCAAGAATCCCTGACTTCCTGCCTAGAGGAGGGAGAGGATATATAAACAACTACATGCAATAAAATGTTTTAGGTTTTCTGACAGAAGTAGGGTCAAGGAAAAGTAAGGTACTGTTAGTTTTACTGAGAGAATGTGAAAGACCCCTCAGAGGTGGTGACATGTGATCTGAGTTTTGAGAGATGAGTATTTACTAGACAAACTGCTAGACAAGAATATTCCAGGAAAAAAGCAACATGAAACAATATCATATCGCATATTTCACAAGGTTGATATATAAGTAAATGAGCTTCATTAAGCTCAATGATTTTTATTTATTTATTTTTTTTTTTTTTTTGCTCAATGATTTTTAAAAGACCAACTTAGTTCTTTTGTAAATACCTTCTCATTTCTACCCACCAATCCCCACCTGCTATATACATATGCACACCCAAAACAGACTAGTCCACAGTCTGGGCTTCATCCTATTTCACATTTGAAATCTTAAACAGACCAAAGTTAGACAGTTTGAAATTATGGTAGCCAGAGGACTCTTAATTCTACTACATTAAAAAGAAAAAATGAAAGCTAACACAATAGTACAAAGCACTCTATGTGACCAAAAGGGCTAATTTACAAGGACAGTGGGATACATTACTAAATTTCTGAGGTTTTGAACATGCAAAGCCTCAATATACAGATTTCACAACTGAAATAAAATAAATTAAAAATAGTTATTTGAAACCCCTTCATCACCATTTAAAGAGTTTTCATATTTTCAGTACATTTTAGAATATACTCAGGAACTGTTTCTGATTATATCTCTTCACCTTTACTTAACAAAGTACTCTCTCTTCCTTTTGCAACTTATCTAAATTTTGCTCTAGAATAGCATGGGCTTAAGAAAGGAAATGTTTCCCAGAATTCTTAGGACCTGTCAACTTCTGGAGGCAAAGGTTATCCAACATAATCCTAATACCCAACAAAACAAAAGCACTCATACCAGGCTATCCTGCTACCTTAAATTCGCCCCTAGTCAGGGTAGGCACAATATAGTTATTGGTTATTAGATACCAGGTATGATCCTGAGCACTCTTACACATTTCACATCATTTAACTCACAAAGGCGCTAGGAGGTCTTTATTATGATTATATCTAGTTTATAGATGCAGAAGTCAAAACCCAAAGAGATAAATCCCAGTAAATGACAGCTGGAATTCAGACCAAAGCAGTCTGGCCCCAAAGTCTATGCTCTTCATCACCACTGTCATTCCTGCCTCTGACTCTGATTTCTGTAATCTGAACTCCTTAACAATTATGTCTGTGTATTACGTACTTCATATTCACAATTATTCACTGGCCCGTAATTTATCCTAGTTGCTGAGATCTTCTCAGCCTCTAACACTGACTATAGTCATTCCTATACTTGAAGAGTTCAGACTGACAGACAAATAATACAATGTAAGGAGTCAATGTTCCAAGTGCTCTCCAAGTGCTGAGATAGAGTGACTAATTCAGTCAGGACAAGTTTCACAGAGGAAGTGATACAAGCAGGGCAATTAATGGTGAATAGAAGTATACTTGGGGGGGGGTGGAGGAAGAAGCTTGAGGAAGGCATATCAATCATAAAAATAGCTTCGGCAAAAACAGAGGTGGGAGAAAGCAATCCATGCTGGGAAATGGTGAGATGTTCTATGTCTGCTTATGAAGCGAAAAGTGGTAGGAAACCAAGCTGGAAATTGAGCCAAGGTCAAGACTGTGAAGGGCCTGAAATCCAAGTTTTAAGAAATCTGGAGTCAATCTTGAAGGCACCAGCAAGCCATCAAGAGTTTCGACTGAAGAGAAATGGTGTGATTTGATTTAGGTTTTAGAAAGCTATCTCTGGCCATCTTAAGGAGAGTAGTGATTATAAGGTCATTGGGTTACAGACCATTAGGAAGAGTACACAGGAGAAAGCTGAGAGTTGAATGTAGAGGGAAATAGAAGACTAGGGAGCAACTTAGGAGGGAGAAGAAACAAGACTTAATGACTACAGACTTGCCCCGATGAGCAACAGACTCTGGTTGGTTACGTGGGACTAAAGGTAAGACTCGGACTACAGTGCTCAAAATCAGCCACAGTCCACTTAGTTACAATCATTGAGTAATTCACAAGAAACAAGACCATCCAATAGTATTCACAGATGTCTGAAATCTAGCAGGGCTTTTTTGGAGCCAGAATAAAACCAGGAGAACATTTCTAATAAGAATGTGTAAGTAAGAATTGCATAATTACCATTTCCTGGCGTTAGATTCAAGTAAGTAGTAGTAACAACGTAGCTGCATAGCTTGGCATGCTTTCAGAAAGAATAGCTCAAAAAGAATTTGTCTTTTTAATGAGTTCCTTCTATATAACTGTAACAGCTGGGGAGTGACCAAATTGGGAAAAAAATCTTCAACTTAAAAGAAAAGCCTTAAGTCAGAAAATGTATCAATTTTTCAATTGAGTTTAGCTAAATGTTTAAGGTTCTGAAATACAGTTTTCATTAAGAAGCCAGTCCAACCCTATCACATTCTTAAATTCACCCTTTTCTAGGACTGGGAGCAGGCGGGGGGCAGGGAGGACGATGATATAGGTATGACAAAATAGCAGTCCTTATGTACAAGGTGGTTTTTCTTCAGCAAATACTTTAAAAAGCATGAATTTTGACATTTAAAGTGATAAGTTTGACTTGTAACAACACAAGTTACAACATGAGAAGCAACACGTGACATATTTTTTTAGGATTGTTGTTTACCCATCCATGACCCTATCCTTGAAAAAACATTAAAACCAAGCCAATCATCAAGAACAGCACATTTTTAAACATATACAAGGAAGCAGATGTTTAATCTGGGATGCATTTATACATCTGAACTCTATCAATGAATCTTTTCAAAATCTATAATGTTGTCCATCAAAATGGCTACATTTCATGGCATTTGTGGATTCTGATGCACTCTTGAAGAAAGCTGCTTCAGCAGGGTGCTTTGTTGCTATTATGCTTAAACAATCAGCTCCTAGGGTCTGAAGAGATTGAGAGTTTTTATCTGTGGATGGGAAAATTACGTTTCCATCTACAATCCCAAACTGCCAAGTTACTAAGAAATATGGAAACTGACCTTTCTGAGCAAGAGGTATAAAAATCCAAAAATCAACAGTTACTCTTAGAAAAAGCACACATCTAAAACAAACTTAAAAGATGATCTTCTTTAAGGGCAGCTTCAAGACTTTCCCACTTGGCTTTCTCTGTACCACTCTTGTTAACTTTACTACCTTCTATGGCTTCATAGCATAGGACAAGAAATTGCAGAATTGTGATTACACTTGGCATCACTACCCAAAGATCTTAGTTTTCAGAGACATCACCAATTTCTGGTCACGCCACTGTTCTACAAACCAACAAAATGACCTGAACGTGCATTGCCCTTATAGCCTACTAGACAGTAGGGTCCTTCAGGGGAAGGGTAGAATCCACTTTTTCTCACCTCCTCTTTACTTGGTATGGTGCCTGGCTCATATTCTACGGACACTACACTTATCAGCCTCTCATTCAATTAAGGCATAAAATCAAATCTACTCTCCTAGATAGCTTCTGCCACCAAAGACAGACACAAACAGGGAAAAAAATCAGAAAATGCAGCCACTAATAAGTCAGTCTTTTTAAGGTCAGGTTGTAGAGCCATTTTAAAGTGTAATGCACTTGACCCTTTTATAAGTAAATCCTCTCAATGACAGTCAAATGAATCAATAAATTGTTCCATGTATATGGTGTCATAAAAAGTTTCCAGGACCAAACTGGACCTCACCATTTAAAGTGGATCAAATCTGAGTAGTCTGTATGAGCAGACTGGAAGCATGACAGCACCCACACTCTGGAGAAGAATGAAGGAAAAAAAGGAAGCTCAAAAGTTTCTAAGAGAAATGGGATATGCCCAGGTCTGATTCCATTCTCTGTGAGCTTGATGAATGCAACACCCAAAGGACCACGAACCCAAAGTCTCAACTCTAATTTAAAGATCCTACGGCAAAAAAAAAAAAAAAAAAAAAAAAGATCCTACGGCACAAAAAAAATAAAAAAATAAAGATCCTACGGCTTAGACAAGTCACTATAGAAAGACTAGCAGAATCTTTCTGGAATCAGTGTCACATTTTATACAAACCAGGTACACTGCTGCTTATGGTTCTCCACCTACTAACAATGAGAGAAATCAAATTTAATTATTTGTCTTAAATTTTGTATAAACATTAGACATGTATGTCATATTAAACAATGTCAGTATGAGACTTCCTTTCACAGTAACAAAAGATTTAGGAGCTGTGGGTTTTATCTGCAACTTTCTTATTAGATAGTTTTCTTTCAATGAATCAGGGCATGGACAAGTTTTGAATAGAAATGTTTAGTCTCTGGCTTATCAAGATTTAGAAGAAAATATGAACGTTTTGAAACACAGGAGCTCACCAAAAGAAGGCAATCACCAACAT